>NC_060125.1:71544882-72169882 GCF_021461395.2 Schistocerca americana
ACAGGGAAGTTACGTAGGAAGGAGCTGGATATCACAAACGCATTCTGATAATTTTTTTCTATATTTGCAAATGATAATTGATCTCTGCCTCCGAACTTCACAACAGATGACGTACCTTCAATAGTGAAACGTAACTGACAGTTTCCATTGCATTTTATTCCATTCACGTTCCATATTCCCTATTCATACCGTTTTTTGCCGATTAATTTACCAACACCAACTCAACTCAACAAGTATAGGAACAGTAAAACTGGCAATCATCATCATCATCATCATCCCACGCCATTCTGTTGATTCGATGAGTCGGCAGACGAGGCTTTTTCACCAAGATGCTGTTCCAGGTATGTCCTCTCTGCTCAGTGTCAGATTTCACCATATTCTTGTACCTGAGTCTTTTGTCTTCCTCGCGGTCTTTTATCTCAAAATGGCTCTGAGCACTATGGGACTTAACTACTGAGGTCATCAGTCCCCTAGAACTTAGAACTACTTAAACCTAACTAACCGAAGGACATCACACACATCCATGCCCGAGGCAGGATTCGAACCTGCGACCGTAGCGGTCACGCGGTTCCAAACCGACGCGCTTAGAACCGCACGGCCACACCGGCCGGCTTCTTTTATCTCAGAGATTTACATCACACAGTACTGTTAGTAGCCTGTTAGCATGCCGGCCGCTGTGACCGAGCGTTTCTAGGCGCTTCAGTCCGGAACAGCGCTGCTGCTAGGGTCGCAGCGATCCTGCCAAGGGCATGGCTACGTGTGATGCCCTTAGGTTAGTTAGGTTTAAGTAGTTCTACGTCCAGGGGACTGATGACCTCAGATCTTAAGTCCCATAGTGCTTAGAGTCATTTGAACGTGTTAGCATCCATCTGTCGCATGGATCTAGACCATCTCAGCCTCTGGTATGTTTGTTTTGTGTTGAAGTCTTACAGGTTGAGACTGTTTTCGGATTTCTACATTTCGGATTCTATTTTATCGCGTCGTTCCGACCATGCTATGGACAAACCTCGTCTCAGATGCCTGAATTCCGCTGATATCTTTACGACTCATAGTCCATGTTTCACAACCATATGTCAAAATGCGAATGTAATAGGTTGCATAGGTCTTTCCCTTACATTTTGACGGTAACTTTTTATTCCATATTAGGTGTTTAACTATTTGATTTGATTCTGATGCTGAGGATGGTTTCCTTATGTACAGAACAAGCATTGTAAACAAAACTGCAAAGATATCGGAAATTCTGGGTCATCTGTAGCTGTTTCCTCTCTGTTTCGACATGTCCCATTGGTTGTCCATTCAATGAACATCACCTCACTTTTCTCCTGGGTGAAACTGGATTATATGCATTTGCAGTTTCTGCCCAGGAATTTTCTTGACCTTGAAAGACTTCCTTAGAGTCGCCCCACTGACATATATCACCAGAAAACAACTGCATTTAAATTTTTTCATCTCTGATGATATGGCTTGGTGTATTTTACCCTGCATCTTGTTCATTACAGTAACGAAAAGAAGAGAAAACAGAACTCCACCTTGCCTTAACTGAGGATTCATACCAATGATTGTGGTTATTCCTGGTATTCCTACGTGTGATGTAATATTACTGTGACTATCATCGTAGAGATTCTTGATTCTGTGTACCATGCCATTCTGTATTACAAATTTCTTCAGTGCTAATTACACCTTTTTCTTGTTCATAGCATCAAACGCTTCCTTCATGACCATCTTCATGGCATCGAACGCTTCCTTCACATCCATCTTGGATGCTGCTCCAGGTCTCTCTTGTGTACAAAGATTTTTCCATTAAATGGCAGAGAGCAAAAATTATGTCACTTATTGATCTTCCTTCCCAGAAATCCTACTGTTCTTCCGAGAGATATGCTTCTGTGAGAGGTTGATCTTTTGCTTTATAATTCTTTCATAGAGTTTGCTTTGGACTGGCAAAATATATATATTATTAAATACATTTTCTTGTGTTCCATCTTTCGACTGTTTTATGTCATACTCGATATCTCTGCTTGTCATGTCTTTATCATCTCTCTTTCGCAGTCTCACTGCATTGAATTTACTCCTCAATTTTTACACCTATCGCTGATTTCAGGTTTTCCCCTTAGAGAGGTCCCGATTTCTGTTGATATTATAACTGAATTGTAGAGCAATAATTCCGCTGAGAGTGGAGTCTAGACTCCTGAAAAATAAAAAGGATGCTGAGGAGATTATATACTCCTGCAGCGGCTCGTCTGCCAAACGTATTGAAAGTTCTGCCCTTATGTGATTCACTCATAACATGTAGTCATACTTACAGTCTTGGAAGCTACTACTTTCATTATTCATGATCACTGAAGGTGGACAGAATGTACTAAGGAAGAAGAAACCAAAACCAAGGATGACGCAAGAAATGCTCGAAACCATAAAGTAAATAAATTGTTTGAGTTAAATAGACATTGAACGACACAGAAATTCAAAAGTTACACAACAATTATGTGTCACACAGAAATTTCTTAACGGAAGAGACTGATAAGTAGGAAGAAGAAGAAGACCTAGCAAAAGCAAACACAGCAAGATGTAGACCTACTGAAAAATTCGATCACTGCATTTTAAATTGTACTCAGTATTGTGAAGGCTAAGGCTAAAATCAACAAACGTTTAGGAAAAGACCAATGTTTTGATTGAGAACAGAGAAAGAAATCAAGGAAGGTTTGATAGTACCACGAGTGATCTTGGAAGGAAATTCTACGACAATCTGGAAACGCTGTATTCAGTGACCTAGAGAAGCTTTTTGATAGAGTATGCTAGAAGACATTGTTCAGAAATCTGGATGAAATTGGAATGCGCTGGAGAGGAAAGGTTGATTCTCAATCTATACAAAATCCAGAGGACAGTAACAGACATCAACACGACTAAGATAGATATTAGGGTAAGAATAGGCTGTCATCTACGTCTCTATTTACTTCTAGTAAGCGTAGTACAAATATACAAAAGCAGCACCAAAGGGATAAGAACTGACTGTAAATAAACACGTTCTATTCGTATTCGATTTGCTGGACATAAAGTAGACTTACCATACTCTGAAAAGTATATGAAGTAGATGATAAAAACTTTGTCTGACGCCATGGATAATCGAAAAGTACATAAACAAGATTAAAATAGTAGTGGTAAGTATATCAAACAGGCAATGTGTGTCTTACTGAAACAGCCATTCTTGTTTGTTCCACGCCATGTGTACCACTTAGTTATAGTTGCTGCAGTTAATTCCACTGCTAATACATTGTAATAGGGATGTTCTGTACCTGCCTCTTAATATTTTTCCTGCGATTATTCATTCCAGGATGTGTCCAATTAACTTAGTTTCTCTTGTCCGCAACAAGTTATGCAGTGTCCTTAGTAGGGAACCAAACTTGGCTCTGGAACAATCAAGAAAATTTAAGATAGATGTTACCTCCTTATCTCTAACTTCAGGGGTCAATGTCCTCCCACTCTCCCCCTCCCAAACCCATTATTCCCTCCCCCCTCCACTACCCCACCCCCGCCCATCCTGGGATAGAGAGTCCACAGTTTTCTACAGCCAGGTACTTGGCCTAGCTTCCGTATCACTTTTATTGATGACTTGCCATAATTTATTGTTCAGTTGTGTAATTTATAGAATTTAATACCCAGTTACTGCACCTATAATAGTTCGCTTTTATCACCATTGTTTGTTACTCCAAAAACACATACCCAGGATATTCGACCAGTTCTGTGCGTCCTGTCACTTTTGATTTGTCCATCAAAGTGGTAGGTTCACGATCAGCGATCAGAAAGACTCCTCTCTCACGTTCTACCTATCTGCACACCAGACATGTTCCTCTACATTTAACGCAATTACGTTTTCTTACAAAATTTCACCATAGTATTGTGTCCAGTGACATTTTTGTAAGCACGTCAGCAAATGACTGCAATCTTCCATTGCCATCTACAGAGACTATTTGTTACACTTTTTATGATTTCCCAAAATATACACATTTCAAGATCGTAAATATAAGACTGTAAATGTTTAACAGTTACAATACTGCATTATTTATACAAATGAGGCACTCGGTCGTAAAACATGGTATCTAACAATTTTTGCCAATTGGCGTTTTTGGCAGCGTCGGACTCCTTACAGCTGATTTCATAGGTTGGTGAAGGAATCTGAGGGAGATGTGTACGTTGCAAGAAATTATGTTGGTATTATGTTATGGTAAATGACAGCTGACTGCAGGTAAACCATTGTAAGTAACAAACATGGCGGCCCGACACAGTCTGTTCGGTAGTGATGAGGAACTTGAATCGAAAGTTTCGAGCTCTAACAATAATTCTGACTACAGTTCTTCCTGTAATGACGAAGATGAAAGCCCAGAGTATTATCCTGTTTATGAGTGCAAACAAATCGGATGCAAATTAATCCTTAAAAAGGTAAGAACATATGCCTTTGTTTCTTAATCCGTTTGAAGTAAAAGATAGTATGTACTGTACTTACCAAGTTTTACTGCCTGTTCCGTATTGAAATTTTTCAAAAACGGAAATTCTGAACGTTCCTTTCATCAAATATGAACTGAGTACGTGGTAACCAAACTTCGTATATCATAAACACAACGCATTATATAGAAGTAACCGAAGTAGGTTTCATTTGGACCCGCACATTATAAATATGTGCGAAGGTGACCACGGTATCTACGAGAGTTACCATGTTTTACACCCACTAGGTTAAATCACTCAGGATTTTTTCTATTATCATGGTGCAACTCAGCTCTTCAGAACAAATGTCTACCTGAAACGTAAACACAACACTTTTACCTTACGTCCTGTAGTGTAGCGACTTAAGCGCTTGACTACCAAGCCAGAAGTCACGAGATTTAATCCTGCTGGGATCACGAAGCGTTTTCAGTTAATCTTCGAACCGATCGTTTTCAATAAGATACGAATTACGCCAGATACAGCCGCGGTTCGGCTTCCGCGATGAACTGTAGTTCCCTTCTCTTGCAGGTTGGGGATACGGGAACCTCCCAAGTGGCTTCAAGTTGATAGACTAGCAACAGAATCGGGAGATACACGAGATTTTTATTATTATCCCTTGCACTTTTCTTTTAGAAAGAACGGTAATGAGCTTATAAGGTGTCAGGCAAATCCAACACCTTCCATGAAAATCCTGACATGATAAGCAAATCCAGTAGTATGTCACATGGCTCCGAATAAATCGTGACATTAAATTGACCAAAGTAATACGAGTAACGAGTGAGCAAATGGAATACCACAGACTACCACAAGAATGCCTAAATGCGTGTCATACCTTCCCACCGTGAGACAGACGCAGTTCCGAGGGGAGAAACGAGAACAGAAGCCGAGAGCAGAACCGTGTTAAGCTGGAAGGCCGGACGGACACCCACGTCACCAGCTAACCGCTAGGACCACACACCACCCGCAAGTCTTAGCGTGAGACTTTTTCGCGTCTCTATTACGTTAGGACCACCCCCCAGCCCATGTTAAAAGATAGAGCTCTCCAGAAGAACAGTATAGATCTTACGATAACGCTAAAAGGACCACACCAGCTGCAAGTTTTAGTGTGAGACTTTTTCGCGTCTCTGTTACGTTGCAAACCTTAAAAACATTGCCCCACCACGAAAAGTATAACGTTTGTCATTGGATAGACAGAATTTTTGTAGGCGGAACTTAAGGTTAACATTGAGACCCTGATTGGTCAGATGAAAACACAGACAGATAGTTTTTTTAAACCAAGTTCGGTATATTGTAGTAAGGAGAAGTTAGGGGAGAGTTACTTCCGAGACAGTGAGGTGAGCGGAGCTGTGCTGACCGCCGCCGCCTGACGAACACCGACAAGGTAATGAACGCACATGATGCCGCATAACAGCGCATAAAGCTACACTCGGAACTGCAGAAGTCTCATCTGTTATACCCCTTTTTGCGTAATGCTAATGTCGATCGTCAATTAAAGCTCACGGTGTTCAAATTTGCCACTTGAAGTAAAAATCTGAAACGCAGTGACTTTTCTGTTATATAGTTACTGAGAAGCCACATCAGCCATTGTAATTTACGACAAGTTAGATAAGTAATTGAGGGTCACTGTAGACCATTTTGATACTTTTCTCTTTTGTGAAACTTAATTTAAACCTAGATTATAGATTTGATATGGCATAGGTCATCCTACGATCCATTGTAGAACTTGGAAACCCATTCAGGGAATATTCGTTCACATATTTGTTGAACGCAGTCGGTTTTTACCATCCTGTATTAAAACATTTCCTTTTATCAATAGTGCAATTTATACACAATCTTTTGTGAGTAGAAAAAAATTTCCAATGGTAAACTTAACTGCTTTTTCGACGTTATTTTACCAGCTAACTAAGAATAGGAAAGCCGTGGACCCCTTCCATTAAATTTAGTTAGTATTAAGATTCTTTTACAGGGAGTGCAGTGGACCTGACGCTGAAATCATTAAGTATTTGGTTATATCATCGCTAGTCTCACTGAACTCTTTTGAATTCTACATGTCATGTGTGGTCTGACGTCTCCTTACCAGCAACAGGTCCCAGGTTCAAAATAGTCAATTCCCTAAAAAAACAGCTCAGAGCGTCGTTGTGCGAAAGTGGTAGGGAGACATGATATAGAACAACAGACACCATGCATAGTGTTAGAAAATGGCGACCCTGCCAGGATGGTAAAATACCATGAATGAAGGTCGACCACATGCCTAACTAGGTCAGAAAAATATCTTATTGAAAAATTTTTGTATAAAATAATTTTTTCCTAAAGTTGTACAAAGTCGAAAACAGTAGCTGCAGCGATAGATATTAATGAAGTATTTAATAGATAGACATTCTAGCAGAGACAACAGCATAATTAAGTTTAGAATTTTAATATTGTTAGAATTAAGTTTTCTCTCCAATGCAAGCGCACAGGTGGCGGATACATCGTTGACAAGTTGGTTCTGACCCAACAAGTAAGTGAATGGACTGTCAAGTCGAGTGTGCAAAAAGTTTATGAAACGCGTGAGATCGTATGAGCGCATGTTGACGCGAAGTAGGGCGCGTGAATTGCTTTTAAAACAGAAAATAATGGTTTCGGCAGATTGAGAACTTAACCGAATTGAGGTAGAGACCCAGCATGAAAATGGACAGAGAATAGAGGACAGTACGACAGACGATGCAGTATCGCGAGAAATAGGACAGATAACGCACCATAACGGGGATAATGTATGCCAAGGCACAGAAAACCTAGGTCAGCATACGACAGAGGAGCAGGAAAGTAGAGAGATGAGGATTCTAACTTGCGTCTTGAATACGTAGAACCCATAGTACAAGTAATCAGAGCTCCTTCACCACAGAGTACAAGGAATGCGAGCAGAAACGTGTCACAGCACAGTTCAATGCAATGGGTTGCGAACCAACACTTGGGCGAAAACACAGAGCGTAACACGTCGGAAGAAAACGCAATAGGACCCACCAATCTGGCAGAATTATTACAACAAATTACGGAAACCATGACAAGGCAAAAAAAAGACATAGCGAACCAAATTCAAATTCAGTATGCAGAAACCACGAGACAAATGCGTGAGATTAAAGAACAAAACAAAAAAATTCAGTTGCACCTAAGTCATATTGAAGTCGAGGCAAAAGAATCTCGAGAAGTGATAGGAAACTTAATAACAGGTCACAATCAGTTTAGAACCGACATTGACAAGGTACAAGAGGACGTACAAACATTGCGTAATGACATTCAGGACGAGATTAAAATACTACGTAACCACACCCACGGAGAAGTCAAGAAACTAGAGAAACAGATAAACGAAATTACTAGACAAGCAGCAGGTACAGCGCGTGAAATTGTTGAAAACAGTGTGCTACACAAACGTATCACAAAAGCAGCGCTGAAAAGATATGATAACCGCATAGTCAAAATAGAAGCGCAAACGAAGCGACAATTTCAGAAATTGCGAACAGAGTTGTTGCAAACCATTGAAGAGCGTAGTGAACAAGATCGAACAAGCACAGAGTCTGCAACCACATCCGTATCTGTAACAGCACCGGAAAAACAAGGAATTAACGAAGATATTAAGAATTTGAGATTCCAATCACAGGCAGAAAGTAACATACGTGAAATCAGACAGCCTGCACAGCAACAAACACGATTCGAAATTCTTGATGAACAAACGTCATCACAAACACATGCGGAACCACAAATGTATGTTTCAAGACAGTTTGGATAGTGCAATGATGCAGCAAGGTTAGCCAGACAAGATACCGAACCAATACCTGGCAATGGAAAGCCAGGTCGCGAAGAGTACAGTGCAATGCATTCAGCAACACGTTCACAACCGATGGAAGAAAATTATTGCGTACCACTCCCACGATACTACGAAAGGGTAGGCGAAAGTCGCAGTGGACTATATCCAATGGATCTACCACAACCAGAAAGAACGACGGGAGAAATGATCAGAAACGAAAGTGGCGAAGAACCGCGAATTTCATATGGAACTATGACGAAACACGACAACGATCATTTCCTCACAGTCAGAAAATTTCAGCACTTTCGAGAAGGAAACTCATTACATCCACGAACTTTTATTGATTAATTCCGAGTAGGATTACCAGAACACTGGACGTTAGCACACAAATTAGACTTTATATGTGCACACATGTCAGGAACAGTCGCAGAAACCATGCAGAATGTTGCAGCGACATGCTGATCGTACGAAGATTTCAGAGAGAAGTTTCTCTCACGATACTGGTCCAGCGAAGCACAGAACAGAGTGAAGTACGAATTATTACAGAACCCATATTTTGAAAATTCAGGAGAGAAGAGTCCCGTGAAATTTTTCGAATTAATGGCAAAGATAAATCAATGCTTAGATGTACCATACAGTGACGGAGAGTTGATTAAACTATGCGCGATGAAGCTACCATTGAAATACCAGCAATCATTAGTAGGTCGCGGAGGCAATGACGTCGAAGCATTTAAAGGTATTCTAAGGGAACTAGAGTTCATATTTTCGGAAGATGACGCAAGAAAAAGACGAAGCGCACGTGAAAACGAAAGCAAAAAGCAGTGGAATCCACAAGACACAGTACGAAGAAACAATAATTGCGAACCATGTGATAACTTCGCACCAAGAAACGACAATAGATTTCAACAAAGAACGGGTTATGGATTTAGAAGAGAATATGGCAATAACTATAATTCACCCAGGAACGACAACAACTATTACAGAGGGAATAACGACAACCGGAACTGGTACTGGAGAACCAACAGACCGACAAATTATCAACAAAGAAACCACTATCAACAAGCTGAACAAGAAAAGAGAATACACATAGAAGAGGTGGAGGTAAGACCACCAAACTGCGATAAACGTTCGAATTAACAGTTAAGCGCCCATGCCAAAGAGAATGACGCACCGACCCAGGACAATTGCAGCACCTTGAACAGAAAAGTAAAAATCTTATCACAAGAAGAGAAGGAGGAAGAAACAAATCCGCAGGGACCAGATGAAAACGAAGACAAGAAAATAACAATATCGTGTTGGGACGAAATTAATTGGGAGAATACTGACGAGGAAGATGAATTACCAGAGACATGCACAACGAATGTAGGAAGAAAGGACGAAGTAATGAGTATTGCAAAGCTATTTGAGATGGAAACCAGGGAAAGCGAACTCAATGAGGATAATGCGCAGTCGACAGAAGTTAAAAATAAGTTACGAGTGGGCACACAACCCAACGTATATAATGAAGGAAGTTATGAAGCGATAATTAGAGCATTTAGATGCGATTATGTGGAAGTAGCGACGAAGAAGGAGAAGATGACGAGGATGAGGAAAAAGTAGAGGATGTTGAAGAAAGCGCAAATGATGGAAGAAATAGAGAAGAGGAAATAAAAGAGAGAGAAGTAGCAGTCGAAGCTTATCCTACAGAAAGTTCGAATTCACAATGCAAATTCCTAAAAAGACTTATGTATGATTCAGTGGAGGATTCGTTGATGCAAGAAGAAGAAGAACAGAACCAACCCTTTCAAATTCAATCAATTGTGAAGGCCATGGTAAAGCATATCCCAGTCAATATTGTAATTGATAGCGGAAGTGAACTGACTGCGATCTCAGAAAATTTATTCATGCAGTGTAATGCCAACGAGGAACTGCCAGTTCTGAAAACACGTAAGATTCAAGTGAGAGGTCATATTAGAAACAATGCTGCGGAAGTTACGAGACAAACAAGGTTAACTCCTTCGTGCCAAGGTCAAAGGATCGAAGCCAACTTCGTGATTATACCTAAACTAACTGTAGATTTGATTATAGGTGTAGATTTTTTAAATGAGAGACGAGCGATAATAGATATGGGGAAAGGTAGCGTAACATTCGGGAATGTCACACTTCTCTTTGAGCAAAAGCTAAAATTAAAAGAAATACTAGTTATAAACAAACAATTAAGAATGATGCGAGATAAAGAGGATGAAGAATTAGAATGGTATGCACAAAAGGGGGAACCGCCTCAACTCATGTTAGATGTCCATAAAGAAATCGACGAAAAATTGCAAGAAGTTCAAGGTATTTTGGAACACAGTAAAAGAGAATTAGAGGGTATTTTACGAGATAAAGCAGAGGTATTTTTACCTAAGACTGGCAGTATTAAGCACTTTCAGTACAAGTTTGAAGTAAAACAGCACAAACTATTTAGAGTACGACCCTATACAACCCCATTAAGCTACAGGAATAAAGTATTCCAGGACATACCTAAAATGTTAGATGATGATATTATTGAACCAGCTACCTCCACATATAACAGCCCACTCCATATTGTACAAGCTAGTGCTTGATTCCAGACAGAATAACACAATCATAATCACTGAGACAGATCGCCCAGAAAAATTAGAGGAATTGTTATAAAACTTTCACGGTGCTAAGATATTTTCATCAATTGATTTATGGAGTAGTTTCTGCAAATAGAATTGGCCCCAGAATGTAGAAAATTTACAGCATTTATCGTATTCGGTAGATGTTACCAGTTTAAACGATTGCCATTTTGTTTAAACATATCATCAGCAGCGTTTATTAGGGGATTTAATACTATACTCAGTCCTGAAATTTTACAAAAAATTACTTGTTATGTTGATGATGTGATTATAGCAGAAACCTCTTGGGCACATCACAACGACACATTAAATCAGTTTTTACAGATCTTGAAAGAGCACTGGGTCACAGTAAATATAACAAAATCCAAATTTGGAAGGCGAGAGGTCAGATTTCTAGGACACATAATTTCAGAGAAAGGGGTAATGCCCGACCCAGAAAAACTAACGGCAATCAAAGAATTCTGTACTCCATATAATAAGAAAATTCTCAGAGGATTTCTAGGTCTCACCGGATTCTACAAAAAATTTATTAGGATCGACTCTCTTGCAACACCACGCCTATGTGCATTGACTGGAGAAAACACGCCATGGGTATGGGATCAACAAGCCAATGAAGAATTTTTAAAAGTGTAAATCGCACTAACATCAGCACCGATTTTAGCACATCCTGATCTGACACAAATTTTATGTATGACCACTGATAGCGCGAAAACAGGTTTGGGAGTTGTTTTATTCCAAGAATACGAACAGGCAGGGCTAAGATCATATAGAACAATTGCATTTGCCAGTCGGGTACTCACAAAAAGCGAGAAAAACCATTCAGTCACGGAGCTGGAAGCATTGGCCATTGTATGGGGCTTCCAACGTTTTCGATACTTCCTATTCAGAAGGAAAACAAAAGTATACACTGACCACAAAGCATTAGAATTTCTGTTATCCGCCAAACTAACTCATGGGAGGTTAGCCAGATGGATGTTAATACTACAAGAATTTGACTTCATTATTACACACATACCAGAACCAGCGAATGTATTAGCAGATGCTTTATCACGATGTCCACAGGGTGCATCCAATAACATAGGTTTGGAAGCAGCAGAAGACCAGTTTACAATGTACTATATGAAACAAGTACCTCTCGAAAACTACATTACGACAGCATTGAAAAACATAGGCAAAGAACAGGACAAGCATCCCGAAATACTAGGAATCAAACACAAGTGGAGAAGTAAGGATTTTCCAGACATTCGACAGCACTATCTCGTAAAAAGCAATGTTTTATTTCTTAGACGAAATGTTGCAACGAATGAATGGTTAATTTATATCCCAGATGAACTAATTAATAAGTACATATGGTATACACATATAAGTAATGGCCACTTTGGACCAAGGAAATGCTTTTTAAAAATAAAACAAACAAGCCATTTTCCTAATATGGAAAGACGAATTAGAACAGTATTAGTCAAATGCAAAAAATGTATGAGGGCTAAACACGTCACTTTCCAAACCAAGCCACCTATGTTTCCAATAATCCCTAAAAGATTAAAACAAATAGCTGCAACATATTTGATGGGGCCCCTCCCACGCACAAAAAATTGATATATTTTCATATTTGTCGTTTTGGAACTTACTTCTAAATATGTTACCTTGACACCATTGAAATGGACAACAGGTCTTACTATAAGTAAAGCATTTAGACAAGATTTTCTCAGACATGTAGGTCGAGTGGAACGAATAATTTCGGATAAAGGCGCACAATACAAATCAGTGGAATGGCAGAACACTTTAAAACAACACAAAATAAAACCTATCTACATATCTAAGTACAAACTTAGCGTAAATCCAGCAGAACGATCTATGAAGGGCATAGGCACTTTATGCCGATTATATGTAGGCAAAAGACACAACACTTGGGATATATACCTTAAAGATTTTCAAGAAGTAATAAATGAAATGCCACATAGCACTACACCACTACCTCCAGTTACTGTACTTAAAAATATTGAACCCCCAAACATAACCAGACAAAATGTTAGATTTCCTATTGAACCACGTAGACAGCACAAACAAGTCATAGCAACAACACTCTCCTACATCAGAAAGGCAGCCATCAAAAGAAAAGATAGAGGAGATAGTACAGCAATTACAAGAACATTCTCAGTAGGCCAGAAAGTATTTGTACAAACACACCATCTCTCCAGCAAACAGAAACACAAAATACATAAGTTTTACACTGCATACAAAGGACTTGTCATAATTAGCTGAATTGCTCATGATAATGCTGTGCAACTAATGAACCCAAAAACAGGCAAAACCTTAGGACTTCACCATGTGAGCCATATCAAAAAGTCTGAAGATTAATTTTATTACTGGTAAATAATCAGCACAATATTTCAAGATTATGTTGCACATAAGTTCGGCAGGAGAAAGAAGAATGAAGAGGGAGGAAGGTGGGAAAAAGAAAGTATTTTCAATAAAAACAAAAACAAAAATAACACCAATAGTACCATAGATTAAGGTGAAGGGATAAAGTGTAGATAGTCTAACAGCATGAAATACTCAAATGCTATACACCACGACACTACACAAAAATAAAAAACGAATTTGAGGTTTCTTGTAGAAGTTAAGACTCAAAATATCTTAGAAATGTAACATGGAAAAGGCACCGAAATTTGTAAAGCTTTTTAAGAAGGCATAAAACAGTGTAGGTACTAGACATATGTTAGATGATTATAAGTAAAACTTTTTGTAAGAACCATTGTAAAAACTCCAGCAAGGACGAGATGCAACGACCCACTAGTTGCAACGAGAGAAGTATCAAGAAAGAAGAGGACGTAATTAGCAAGACATGATTCCTACAAGGCAGAAGCGTCGAGAGAAGGGAAAGGACAGCGAGACCAACAGAAGGCCCTTATAGCTGAAGTGGGCAATAAATCTGCCCGCTAGGCGGAACCCTGCAGAGACACAACAGGGCACCAAACGCCAGAAGGGACCGGTGCAGGGACTGACAAGCAAACACTGGACTTTCACCGCACGTAAATCCCGGACCACCCCTGACTCAGCAGAGTGAGCAAAAAACGGCCCGACGAGAAGACCACTTGGGCAAGCCACCACTGGCAAAAAAATATGTGTAAAAGTCACACTACCGCTATTAAACAGCATGCTGATGCACAAAACTGGAGAAAATGTCCACAAAGTAGAAATGACATGTCCAAACCATTTATCAAACTATTACTAGGAGGAGAACTTCAAAGCGATTAGTTAGCAATAAATATTTCCATATCCTGCCCAGAGAAGAACCAAGAAGCAAGTAAGACGCAGAGAAAAAGCAGGAAGAACAGAAGTTGAAGATTTGCAAGATTGAGACCAAGAAAGAAGATGGGTGAAGAATAGACGACATACCTTTCCAAATCCCTATCCTATTGTAAACTAGTCGTCTGCGAAGTATTACAACGAAAAACGACCGCTTTCAGCGACACATAACGATGACTTTCACGCATACAAAGCCAGTAAACCACGAGATTCTGCACTCACAGCTCCATTCCATTATGGGACCTACACAACAGCAACACACACTTGCAAAGCCATCAAGGAACAACGAACGAAGCTGTACACCAAATACTTGCCCACATCCATCTCGCTCAATTCCATGACCTTCGTGCAAAAACATTTGCCAATCTCATGCTTAAACATTCATAGGATTGTGTGAATGTGTGAAATCAAATTATGTGATGTAGGAATTGTGCAAAAGAAACGTGTGAAAAACTAAATAAGTTAAGCACACCAGACAGCTAATAAACCACAAAATAACAGTCATTGACTATGGACTTAAGTCAAAAATAGGTTATCGATAAAAATAAGGCATTAGTTCCGAAGTGGACAATATATAAAGAACAGAAGTAAGGCATAATAAACACTACAACTATATGCCACTTATTTTCTCCTCATAAAAATAAAAGAATATCTATATTTTACTTATTTTCTTCTTATAAAAACAAAGAATAAAAAATTATCTTGTTGGACGTTTTCCCTTTTTTTAACATTTGTACCATTTGTTAGGATAATATCTCGATACTTCAATATTTCTTTGTCAAAGCAATTCTTGGAAATAATTCTTATTTGTTAGTGTAACAATGTTGAAATGAGTGTCTAGAAACAAAAACATTTTACTTGTACATGATATTTAGAAAATGTGTTAGGAATAGATTTTACTTAATTACTACCTTTATAAAAACAATATTTCTATGAAAATCTATGTGAAACACTCCTCACTTTCGATAACAAATTTCTTAAAAAACAAACTTCACACTTAAATAAAGAAAGAAAATAATTAAAAATTAATAATAGCATAAAAATATTCTTATGACATTTTTAATTATAATGTGGAAGAATATAAAAATATAAATTAGTAATACAAAGTAGCATAGAACAGAATAACATGGCTGAAGAGTAGGCAACGAAATATAGACCACGGAATAATTTTTGACTGACTTAGACAATGATTCAATCATTGCCTACCTTCAGTGCAAAAATTATGTTCGAAGGGTGGTGATATCTAAGGTGTCAGGCAAATCCAACACCTTCCATGAAAACCCTGACATGATAAGCAAATCCATTAGTATGTCACATAACTCTGAATAAATTGTGACATTAAATTACCAAAGTAAGACATGTAATGAGTGAGCAAATGGAATACCTCAAGAATGCCTAAATGCATGTCATACCTTCCCACTGTGAGACAGACGCAGTTCCGAGGGGAGAAACGAGAACAGAAGCCGAGAGCAGAACCGTGTTAAGCTGGAAGGCCCTACAATAAGGGACACCCACGTCGCTAGCTATCCGCTAGGATCACACATCACCCGCAAGTTTTAGTGTGAGACTTTTTCGCGTCTCTATTGCGTTAGGACCTCACCCCAGCCGATGTTAAAAGCTAGAGCCCTTCAGAAGAACAGTACAGATCTTACGATAACACAAAAAGGGCCACACCACCCACAAGTTTTGCCGTGAGACTTTTCCGTGTCTCTGTTACATCAGGACCACCCCCCAGCCCATGTTAAAAGATAGAGCCCTCCAGAAGAACAGTATAGATCTTACGATAAAGCTAAAACGACCACACCAGCTGCAAGTTTTAGCGTGAGACTTTTTCGTGTCTCTGTTACATTGCAAACCTTAAAAACATTGCCCCACCACGAAAAGTATAACGTTTCTCATTGGATAGACAGAAATTTTGTAGGAGGAGCTTAAAGCTAACATCGAGACCCTGATTGGTCAGATGAAAACACAGCCAGATAGTTTTTTTTTAAACCAACTTCGGTAAATTGTAGTAAGGAGAAGTTAGGGGAGAGTTACTTTCGAGACAGCGAGGTGAGCGGAGCTGTGCTGTCCGCCGCCCCCTGACGAACACCGACAAGGTAATGAACGCACGCGATGCCGCATAACAGCGCATAAAGCTTCACTCAGAACTGCAGAAGTTTCATCTGTTACACCCCTTTTTGCGTAATACTAGTGTCGATCGTCAATTGAAGCTCATGGTGTTCAAATTTGCCACTTGAAGTAAAAATCTGAAACGCGATGATTTTTCTGTTATATAATTATTGAGAAGCCACATCAGCCACTGTAATTTACGACAAGTTAGATACGTAATTGAGGGTCACTGTAGACCATTTTGATACTTTTCTCTTTTGTGAAACTTAATTTAAAGCTAGATTATAGATGTGATATGGCATAAGTCATCCTTTGATCCATTGTAGAACTTGGAAACCCATTCAGGGAATATTCGTTCACATTTTTGTTGAACGCAGTCGGTTTTTACCATCCTGTATTAAAACATTTCCTTTTATCAATAGTGCAATTTATACACAATCTTTTGTGAGTAGAAAAAAATTTCCAATGGTAAACTTAACTGCTTTTTCGACGTTATTTTACCAGATAATTAAAAATAGGAAAGCCTTGGACCCCTTCCCATAAATTTAGTTAGTATTAAGATTCTTTTACAGGGAGTGCAGTGGAGCTGACGCTGGAGTCATTAAATATTTGGTTATATCATCGCCAGTCTCACTGAACTCTTCTGAACTCTACATGTCATGTGTGGTCTGACGTCTCCTTACCAGCAACAGGTCCCAGGTTCAAAATAGTCAATTCCCTAAAAAAACACGCTCAGAGCGTTGTTGCGCGAAAGTGGTAGCGAGGCACGATATAGAACAAAAGACACCACGCAGAATGTTAGAAGCTTCTCGATACAAGTATTTCTTGTTTTGTTTCAGAAATCGACCGCACTCAATATCAACGGGGGTTGTGAATCGAAACCATGTACCAGTAGGTCTACAACCAACAGTCATGATGAAAACAATGCGGATGTATGGTCACCTACTGCTTCTGAAAAATCTAATCCGCCTAGCAGAGTCCGTTATGTAGCATCGTCGGTACCTTTTGAACAAAAGGATACTGTAGACGATCAGGAAAAATCAAACGAAAAAGGTAGAAAAAGGAAACGTGGGTTAAAGCAACAAGGAAAAAATAAAAATTAAGAAATTTAGGTAAAAGCTATTTGTCTTATCGAGGAAAAGGAAATCCACAAGAACCTCGAGAAACATGCCCATATTGCCTTTGTAAGAAAAAATGTTTTTCAAAGATTGATGCTGACGAACGACACTCGGTGTTTGAGGAGTTCAATAGAATGGGAAACTACAACATTCAAAACGCTTATCTATTTGATCTAATAGATGTTAAAAAGACTGCCAGAAGTACGAAAAAGAGTGGAAGTCCCTCTCGAAGAAAGTTTACCATTACTTACAATATCTTGGTTGAAGGGCAAAAAGTAGAAGTATGTAAAACCGCTTTCCTCAACATCCACAGACTGCAAAAAAGTAGGGAGACAGTCGAAATTTTGGTTTAAAAAAAAAAGAAAAAAACAATGGCGCTCGTACTCCACCCCACCATCATATAAAAGAGGTGCACATGGGCACCACAAGAAAAAGCATTCAGAAGACGATATAAAAAATGTGCATACTTTTGTATCAAAACTTACCAAATACGAAAGTCACTAAACCAGGCGCAAAAATCCTTATAAGATTTTTATGTCTATGGAATACACAGTTAAACGTTGTTTTGAAGAATATACTCAGTTCTGTTCAGAAAGTGGTAGAAGACCTGTATCTTCAGACAAGTTCAGAAGAATATTTACGGAAGAAGTTAATAGAGGATTCAAGTCTCCTAAGACAGACACATGTAAGGACTGCCACTCAATGGGAATTGAAATGCAACAATCCGAAAACGATAAAAATACGCTAAAGTCCAAGCAAATGGACACAAAATCGAGAGACACCACCTACATGCCGCTGCCGGCCAAAACGTTTTGCAAGATGCCCCAGAGGACAAAGAAGCCCTTGCTCTGACATTTGACCTCCAACAGGCGTTGCCCATTCAAAAATTATCCACTGGACCTGCAGTTTACAAAAGAAAATTATTTTGCTACAACCTCAGCATTCATGACTGCTCCAATAACGTAGGGTACTTTTATTACTGGGACGAGGCTACTACTAGGAGAGGAAGTGATGAAATTGCAAGTTGCATGTTGCTACACTTCACCGTGAATGACATACAGTGCAAGAAACTGCTAGTAATATCAGATAAATGCCGTGGTCAAAATAAAAACTGGACGATAGTCGCTCTCTGGCTTAAATGATTGGCAAGTGGCCGTGTAAAACGTGTTGAACATGTTTTCCAGTAGTTGGACATACTATGTTGCCATCAGATAGAGATTTCGGCAGTGTATAGCAGTATGTGAGGGATCACATTCAGTATGTGTACTGCCAGGAGGAATGGGGACAGATCTTGAAAAACGCCCAACGCTCACCTCCTTTTAATGTTTAAAGAATGCAGCAGGGAGATTTCTTTCAAGTTTCCTCACTGAAGGCATTGTTTAGAGCACCCAAGAATGTAATTGCTGCGCGTGTCAAACTTGTGTTGGTCCACGAAGAACCAGATTCTCTGACTGTTTATAAATCATATTTCGGATCTGGTGAAGAAATATCATTGAAGCTGAAAGGTCGTCCTCTTACAGAAGATTTTCTGGGGAAATTTAACGCACCTCTTCCACTGCTGCATAATACACCAATGTCAGTCAATAAGGAAAAATTGCGTGATGTCCTCAGCCTGTTCAAGTATATTCCAAAGGCATATCACGGATATTACACGAGCTTAGTTCCTGAGCATTAAATGTAAAATTATTGTACCTAAAAACTACTAATAAAAGAATTGGTAATGCAACTTTTGGCTACTTTATTTTATTTCCAATGTGATTATCATGTTGCACCACTGCACTGTAAACACCCTGGTAAGGTTCCATCTATGTGGTAACTGCCGCGTACCAGAAGCAACATTCAACGTCAGTTGTTGTGATTCATGGTATGGCTCTGAGCACTATGGGACTTAACATCTGTGGTCATCAGTCCCCTAGAACTTAGAACTACTTAAACCTAACTAACCTAAGGACATCACACAACACCCAGCCATCACGAGGCAGAGAAAATCCCTGACCCCGCCGGGAATCGAACCCAGGAACCCGGGCGTGAGAAGCGAGAACGCTACCGCACGACCACGAGATGCGGGCGATTCATGGTATATGGCAGATAACAAGGTAGCAATGTCTCATACGTGAATGAAAAATATGGTATCCACGGGCATCTTTCCTCTGATTTTAGTTCTTATGTTCGCAAACGAAATGTTATGAGGAGCAGCTAAGACGAATTTTACTTTTCAGTACACATAGAATATCTGTGCAACATATTTATGTAAGTTTTGTTAGAGCGAATTATTTGATATTTTCCTCAAAACTTAACAGCCGGTTTCCCGTAAGTTTTCATTTTGTTGGGTACAATGTTTTACTACCGAACGCCTCAAATTACGCCGATATTCTAAGTTTAAACAGCTGACAACTATTTACGATCTTGGAAATTAAAATTCATCGTCGATTAGATGGGAACCAGCCTGTTGATTAGGTGTGTTACAACTATAACTCACTCTCTATGGTATTACATACAATGAAGCCCCAGACAAACTGCTAGAGGCATACGTATTCAAATACAGAGGTAAGTAAACAGGCACAATATGGCGCTGCGGTCGGCAACGCCTATATGAGACAACAAGTGTCTGGCGCAGTTGAAAGATCGGTTGCTGCTGCTACAGTGGCAGGTTGTCATGATTTAAGTGACTTTGAACGTTGTGTTATAGTTGAGTGGAAGCCTATAATCACACACTTAAAACCATACACAGCAACTGCACTACATGACGTTCTTTCATTCAGTCGCAGTGTACCACCAGGTGTAGTAGCAGTAGGATATGGAAGGAATGCATCGGTTACGATGACTTTTACTGAAAAATTAAGAGGGAGGGGTGGAGCAACGGACCACGTGACGTCGAAGTGGAAGCTGGAAACGCACCGACCTGTGTCGCGCACTCAGCTGCGGGCACGCCATCACCTCACCGCTCGTGCAACACCTACGTACAATCACGAGAGGTCACTCTTTCCACTAACACACAGTGCAAGGTAAGACAAGTCTCAGCAAGCTGGCTATAGTGGGGGAGCAGCAGCAGAATTTCAAATCTTATTATAGGAAATTTCCCACCTCTTTGCGATGTGGACTCTGAAAAACGGTCTTTCAAAAGTTTCTGCACATCCGCCAATAACGCTACCACTATCTTAGTGATTTGAAATACAAAATGACACTCGGAATAGACATTAGCGAATTTTCTGATGTGTTTGCAGTTTAAAGCTCCAGTCATCACAAACAATAACTTCTCACCATGTTTCGAATGTGGTAAAAGTGCCTGTGTGTCTCCCATCACAAATAAAACGAATTTAAAGCGGAATATTACGTGCTCATTCGTTAGAGCGGCCCCGTTGGATGTTCTTTTACTCTGACTTTTTAAGTGCGCCAGGAAGGCGAGCAATACTTATTTAAAAACCAGTTGTGTAATTTTTTTAAGTCACTTTTTTCGTGGGTGAGGTCCCCCTCAACACGGAATCGGCTTTTCGTAGTATTTTCCGTACGTAGTCATTGCACTTTACATCGCTCTAGATGATTACTTTCAGGTATTTTACGACTGCTACTATTTCTAGTGACATATAATGAATAGTGTAATAGAACGGCAGTGAGAATCCTCGCATATTTACGTGCAATATTTATATTTATCTACAGTCAACTGCAATTGTAGTCCTACACCGTACTGCCGTTAAATCCATTCTATAGACAACAGCCTACATTTAAACTCGTAGTCCACAAACCACGGTACAGTCCTGGTGAGCAGTGCAATGTACACTACTGGCCATTAAAATTGCTACACCAAGAAGAAATGCAGATGATAAACGGGTATGCATTGGACAAATATATTATACTAGAACTGACATGTGATTACTCTTTCACGCAATTTGGGTCCATAGATCCTGAGAAATCAGTACCCAGAGCAACCACTTCTGCCCGTAATAACGGCCTGGATACGCCTGGGCATTGAGTCAAACAGAGCTCGGATGGCGTGCACAGGTACAGCTGCCCATGCAGCTTCAACACGATACCACAGTTCATAAAGAGTAGTCACTGGAATATTGTGACGAACCAGTTGCTCGGCCACCATTCACCAGACGTTTTCAATTGGTGAGAGATCTGGAGGATGTGCTGGCCAGGGCAGCAGTCGAACATTTTCTGTATCCAGAAAGGCCCGTATAGGACCTGCAACATGCGGTCGTGCATTATCCTGCGGAAATGTGGGATTTCGCAGGGATTGAATGAAGGGTAGAGCCACGGGTCGTAACACATCTGAAATGTAACGTCCACTGTCCAAAGTGCCGTCAAAGCGAACAAGAGGTGACCGAGACGTGTAACCAATTGCACCCCATACCATTACGCCGGGTGATACGCTAGTATGGCTATGACGAATACACGCTTCCAATGTGCGTTCACCGCGATGTCGCCAAACATGGATGTGACCATCAGGGTGCTGTAAACAGAACCTGGATTCATCCGAAAAAATGACGTTTTGCCATTCGTGCACACACGTTCGTCGTTGAGTGGACCATCGCAGGCGCTCCTGTGTGTGATGCAGCGTCAAGGGCAACCGCAGCCATGGTCTCCGAGCTGATAGTCCATGCTGCTGCAAACGTCGTCGAACTGTTCGTGCAGATGGTTGTTGTCTCGCAAACGTCCCCATCTGTTGGCTCAGGGATCGAGACGTGGCTGCACGATCCGTTACAGCCATGCGGATAAGATGCCTGTCATCTCGACTGCTAGTGATACGAGGCCGTTGGGATCCAGCGCGGCGTTCTGTATTACCCTCCTAAACCCACCGATTCCACATTCTGCTAACAGTCATTGGATCTCGACCAACGAGAGCAGCAATGTCGCGACACGATAAACCGCAATCGCGATAGGTTACAATCCGACCTTTATCAAAGTCGAAAACGTGGTGGTACGCATTTCTTCTCCTTACGCGAGGCATCACAACAACGTTTCACAAGGCAATGCCGGTCAACTGCTGTTTGTGTATGAAAAATCAGTTGGAAACTTTCCTCATGTCTGCACGCTGTAGGTGTCGCCAATCTTGTGTGAGTGAAAAGCTACTCATTTACATATCACAGCATCTTCTTCCTGTCGGTTAAATCTCGAGTCTGTAGCACGTCATCTTCGTGGTGTAGCAACTTTAATGGCCAGTAGTGTAACAGTATTATGGATTTTGTATCCGATTCCAGACATTGACTGACCGAGGAAAAAATTATTATGTACTTGTATATATCTCTGAAGGTATCACAATCTCATTTATGATTAGTACACCACATATATGTAAAAAGGCTTAGATGGCTATCAGTTGAGGCACTGCAAGTTGCAGAAGAACGAAGGAAAGCAAAAATCAAGGGAGGTAGATCAGCTACGTTTGAATTAAATAAAGATTTTCAGAAATTAGCTAGAAGAGATGAAAATATATTCTTTAATGAACAGTGCAAGGAAGTTGAAGATAGTAACGGAATGGGGAAGAAAAAAGATCTTTATAAGAAAATTAGAGAAATTAAAGAAAAATTCCAGGCAAAAATTGGAATGATAAAAGATAGAAACAGGAAAGATCTGAGTGAAGCAGAGGATGTTAAGGAAAGATGGGCAGAATATGTAGAAGACCTATACAAGAAAGAATTGCATAACGACAGGGCTCCTACTGCTGATGTTAATGTTAATTTAGAACTAGAGCCAAATATTTTGGAGAGCGAAATCCAGTAGGCCCTTGAAAATATGGCTGATAACAAAACTAGTGGACATGATGAAATACCAGCAGAACCGTTTAAAGTCACTGGAAAGGATGCAGTGAAAGTGCTACACTCAATATGTCAAGAAATATGGATCACGCAGCAGTGGCCAGAAGACTGGAAAAGATCAGTATTCATCCCCATTCCAAAGAAGAGAAGTTCTAAAGAATGCTCAGATTACCGAACAATCGCACTTATTTCACATGCTAGCAAAGTTATGTTGAAAATCTTACAAAATAGACTTCGCCAATATCTAGATCGAGAGCTACCAGAAGAACAAGCTGGATTTAGGAAAAGAAGAGGAACTAGAGATCAAATTGCTAACATTCGGTGGATTATGGAAAAAGTGAGAGAATTCCAGGAAGATGTGTACCTCTGCTTTATTGACTACGCCAAAGCCTTTGACTGCGTCGATCACAACAAATTATGGAACGTACTGAAAAACATGGGTGTACCAGATCACCTCATTCATCTGACACGGAGTTTATACCTTGACCAAGAAGCCACGGTGAGAACTATGTATGGAACAACGAAATGGATAAAGATTCAGAAAGGGGTCCGGCAAGGCTGCATACTATCACCGTACTTATTCAATCTGTACGCAGAACATGTTATGAGGAATGAGAGGCTAGATGAAGTAGAAACTGGAATTAAAATAGCTGGAATAAATGTAAACAACCTCAGGTACGCGGATGATACGATCCTGTTGGCAGAAAGTGAAGAAGAATTGAGAACACTCTTACTGAAGGTGATAGACGAAAGTCTTATCCCTGGAAGGTCTAACGTTAAAACAAAAGCTGACCTACTTTGGACACACAATGCGAAGGCATGCCTCGCTGGAAAAAACATTAATGCTGGGGAAGATTGAAGGAACTAGAAGAAGAGGACGTCAGAGGATGAGATGGATCGATGGCATCACAGAAGCAATGTGTTCCAACCTGTAAGGTTGCAAGACAGGAAAAAGTGGCGTGATTTGGTTCACGGGGTCACGAAGAGTCGCAACCGACAAAACGAATAGAGAGAGAGAGACGCCACATATAGGTTTTTATTTGGGGGTTCGTAAGGGAAAAGCAGGTTAATAGTTCTCCAGACTAATCATCAATTTAGTTTTTTTGTTACACCTTTAGTTATAGATGCATTCCTTAGTATAGTATAAGAGTATCTTTACAAAGTGGAATGGACTTGAATTTGGATTTCGAAAATCTTGGTGTATCTTCTCGTTCATGGACAGTGCGCATGTGTATGTGATGGCTCTTTTACATTCACTTTAGGTCAGTGATTCCTAGGTATTTCGCTGTCTTCTTGATCACAGATTCGAACCACCATATGTTGTTACAGAATAGCTCTGTAATTGTCACAAACGCATTTAAATTCTTCTTGCTAAGGAACACATGTTTGGTGTAACTTATCACACCAATATCAAAATATACTATCCATTTTCTCCACACACCGAAGGGTTCATCTATTGATCTCACATTCCTCCATAAAAGCTAAGAGCTATTTAGCACATTAAAGATACAGCGATGTGGCCAGAAACGTTGCTACTGTATATGGTACAAGTCAGATACCATCGTACCTTACCTGGTAAACAGAGAAAACATCCATCGCTTAACCCTCATCTTACAAATCTATTATGATAAGCAGCCTGCCTGCACTGCCCTGCTATCGGTAGGATCGCTTTTGTAGCATCGATTATAAGTGATTACCAACGCAGCTGCAAGCCTACAGTTATTTGCCACCTCCGAATCGCATGCCAGAAGAAACGCACACCATATCCATCTTAAAATACGGTGACTGAGGTTCATCAGAAGCTTAGAACAGGTCTACATTAATTCAGTGGCATCGACACACACATCATTCTGATATGTTGTTATTTATAACCCCCACCCACAGCAGCTCAGAAAACTGTGCTAGGTACGTACTGTTTCCAAACCCATGTCAGTCAGCTGCAGGAATAGTATCTGTCACTTCCTTCAACGTTATTAATGTCTCCTCGTGAGCAATGTCAAACACACATGTTATAAATTGCAGCTTATTACGCACTCACTTCTTTCACGGATAAGATACCCATCATTCTGGCATCAGCTTCTCTTATTTTTGCCATTAACAATCTAGTTCAATGCAGGTGGTTGCTGGTGGACATTATACCGCTGTCAACGATTTTCAGAAAACTGATCATTACAAATGAAGGAAAAATGTAAGTGTTGCACCTAAAGAAGCGAAGAGGCCCACTGTTGTTCTATTACACCATTGACTACATATTACTAGAATAGCAGCATTTCTAAAATATCTGAAAATAAGCATCCAAAGCGGTCCAAAGTCCTGTGACTACGTATCCCAAACAGTAGAAAAAACATTTTTCATGCTGAGCGCAATCATATCCACGAAGGAAGTGGCTTACGAAACATGTGTTCAACTGATATTTTGTCAAACGTTACTCTGTAGCCAGGGGCCTTAAGAGGCGTGATTAATAGAACATCCAGCGGGACAAACAATCGAATCGAATAGCCGTGAAAAATTCCACTTTCAGATCATTTCATTTTTAATGGGAGACCCACCGACCCTTTCCGCCGCAATAAACACGTGGTGAACAGCACTTGTTTCTAGTAACCGCAGCTAGAAATCGCACACACCTCAGAAAATGCAACTGACGATTATTAAGGGGGACTTATTGCATCTAAGATCAATAAGATAGTGCCAAAATTATGTGTACATGTCCAGATATATTTGATCAGAGATTTTCTCCACATTTCACATCGCGAAGTGTCTGGGAAATTCCCTACAACAAGATTTGTAATTCTTCTGCTCATCCCTCCTCCCCTCCCACTGAGTTGCTGATATTGTCGTCTGATGTAGGGCGGAGCTTTTTACGTGTTTTAAAAAATTCCATCTTAATCGCTAAAAAGTGCGTAGTTGGATGACTGAAAAGTAGCCAAAAGTAGATATGAGAAAGCATGGCAAACCCCGTTTGTCACCTATATGACCTAAAGTGTGTTAGCTGCGTTCTTTATCACATGTAAGCACATTTACTACACATCCAATCGATGTTAAGTTATGTACTAATATCCAGAACACTAGTAGGGTGTCAGTTGTTTAAATATGGGATATCTTTCTAAATTGTTTAAATAATGCATTATGGTAATAGTTGAATGATTAAAGTTTTGTATTTACGATATCAAAAGGTGTGCATTGTGAAAAAAAAAAAAAATCAGCAGAAGTGTGCAAATAGCCCCAAACGTGTAGACGGCAATACAAGAAGGCTGTAAAACATTGAAGAGCTTGCGGAAATGCCACTGGGAACTATGCTCTGATGTAAAGTGAAAAAAAATTATTAAAAGGTTGAGACACATGGCAGGGGTATAGGTAGACAGAACACGAGTGAGAAGTCAGTCCGGTAGTTTGTCGTTACCTTCTAATGGACAGAACACAAGCGAGGAGAATCACACAATTGGCTTAAAATCCTAGGTATGCATTTTTGGATCATAAATAATAAACGGTAAATGAATAATGGTGATAAAGGTGATGTATCATTAATTACATTTACTGGGTAGTAAACTGTTTCTGTTTCGCTTCTCCATTCCAAAATCTCTGTTATTTCTAGTAGTTTTTTTTTTTTTAATTTGTCCCCAGAGTACTTCACAAACTCAGTTTCTAAAGCTTCGAATAACTGCCTTGATTAATTACTTTCTCATTTTTTATTAATATGGTTGTGTGGGGTCCTGCCCACTCGTAGCTTATAGGGCGCCTAAGGGATGCTGCGTTCTCAGAATGCTATACAACTATTCAAGCAAATAACATTAGTGGTTATGTTTCAAAAAAGCAGATTGACAATACTTAACTTGGATTTTACAATGGTGTCGCAAGCGATAGGCGACATGCAACTTAAATTCGAGTCCTTTTCTATATACAATGTTCATGCAAGTATGACACACAGTTTGTGTATCACTAATAACTGCTATCGTAGCATTCTCTCTGCTAGACCGTGCTAATATTCTGCGAATACTGTACTCCACTAATGACCGGCCGGGCTGGCAGGAACGGCGCTTATATTCACTTAGGCTAGATGCCGTTCCTATCCGTGGTGATGTCCTGTTCAGTACGCTGGTGGCCGATGTCGTCTCACCGCCTTCTCTTCTCTTGCGTTGTTCATCTTCTTTCTGGCGCTTGTGGTTACGCCTGAACAGGTTGTTTGTTATCGTTCCGCAAACCCCGCTAGCTTTGCGCTTGTAACGACGCCGTCGTAGGTGGTGCGTTAGACGTTAATCCTCGTTTCTTTCTACGATTTGATGCGGCTTGAAAACGGTTAGGAGCTGTTCAGATATGCTGACACGCAAGATGTGGAAAACATAAATTCTGCTGGTCTCAGTTCCGGGTTTACGTGAAAAAATTAGTAAATTTTTCAGTAATATTTTTCAGTTATGTTCTCTTACGGTCATTGTTACAGAGCACGCCAGCATGTTCGGTAGTGAAGCTTACCATTTATTATAGTGATGTGGTTGTTCAGAGAACAACGCTGATGATTTCCTAACAAGTTTCGAGAAAGCTCATTTCACCTGTTTTGCTGCAGTACCTGTGTTTTTAGGATTCATTCCGCAACGTCCTTCAGGTATGCTTCATTGAAGGAACGAGGACTGCTGAAATAGACAACTATATCAAATACAAGAAATGTATTCGCAGTTGTGAACATGATATGACTCCAGTCGCGCGGTGTACTAATGACAATGAAAATTTGTGCCGGTCCGGGACTCGAACCTGATTTCCCACTTTACGCGAACGGCACCTAAGCCACTAAGACCATCGGAAAACGCTTGCAGGACCGACTCAAAGCTCTCCATGTCACCGAGTGTCTGCGTCCCCTACCCGCACAGTTGCTGTGTTTCCCGCACAGGCATAGACTTACAATTACTTTCGAGGCCTTGCCTTGGAATGAAATATTGTACTGTAGTGTCCGAGTTTTTGCGATGTACTCTGCAGTGTCCTTCAGAAAAACGCGTTGTTCTTCTGAAATCCCCTTTCAGATTCAATATTCACGACCTTATTACTGACGATAAATTACTGGAAACAATTAATGAGTCTGTTACCTCAGTTTGCCGATTTTTCACTGCACCGCTATAAACATCCTCGAGCTATCGCTTTCAGAGTTCACTTTCTTCAGTTGTGATCGACACGGCGAAATTCGTGGTGCCCCGCAGAGTGGCAATAATCTGCTCACCTGTTCGACAAAATGGAACACTAATTTAAGGATTCACTATCACCAAAACCTCGTTATTTGTAATGTAGAGCTACATTTTGAGGCATATTCACACAACTCAAAGCAAACTGACTCGTTAGTGGGGCTCGGAAATGATGAACACTTTATAACTTCTTGAATTAAGCCGAAGAGAACAGAACGATCCTATCAGCGTACTGGTAAGCGATTTCAAGTCAACGGTCGTTGCTGGGCAACTGCCCACCGAAACGGAAACAATGTACGTATCGGGTATCATTGTACTCTCTGGCAGATTGTGCATACGATCAATGAAGCAGCAGTCGAAACGTAAGACTTATAAGTTTTATAATCTCCAACGAGAAAAAGAATGAACTTCTTTCCGATATTCCTTCTCCGGCTTCGGTTTGCTGTTGGAGATTCATGCAGATGCAGATGAGGAATAAAAGTTGAGACAGGAAGGAATCCAGCTCTGTGGGGGAGTTATTATTGAAAGAAGACTGCTAGTTCAAAATTCTGTTGTAGATAGCATTGCTACAAAGGTGATTGAAAATAAAGTACGACAGGTCGTATTCTCGATAGTGCCAAATTGTCGCTCTTGTGATGACCGAGATGGTACAAGCTCCTTCTCTGCACCCTGTATAACAAAGAAAGGTAATCCAACCGTCCGGTTTTTGTCACAGTAATGTAGTACGACTGTGGGTGGGAACAACGCTTCATTCCACCTCATTTCTCGACTGTGATATTTCTCTAATGCATAAATATGAATATTCGTCTGTTTATTTGTTCGTCTTCTATGCGTTCCAGTTTCATTCATCTGACTGCGAAGAAACTTTGATGAGTTGTTCTGCGCACTGCCACAAAGAGGGGAAGGAGAAGAAAAGGGGTTGAAAGAGAAGGTTAACTCAAAAATGGCTTGAGGAATTTCTATCAAATGTTGTGTACGCCCGACTCGTTACTTTTACAAAACTGAAACTTCCCCTTTGAACAATTTATATATGGCTGTGCTTAACCTGACACACAATATTTTTAGCGCAACGCAATCTGACTTTCAAAATTCCCTACAAAAGAATGGCCCTGACTAACATTAAACTATACCTTTCACAAATCACTTACCTCACAAAAATCTTCGCTGCTCAAGCTACTGCAATACAGCGAGCGCCACTACTGCCAGCTAAATAAAAGATTCAAACTATGGAAGGCACTAACTACTGATAGGGATAGTTAGCAAATGAAAGATATTAATAGAGAACAAACAATGTATTTACCTTGATATCATCATATATAAATATAGCAGTTCATGACAAATTACAAATCTCCGCCATCTCTCTCCCCACATCCACCACTGCTGGCGGCTCACCTCCAACTGCGCAACGCTACGCGCTGTTCACAGCCAGCTGCCTAACACTACAATGGCGAGTATTACAACAATGCAAAGCAGCCACAGACTGCACACAACACAGCCAGTGATTTTCATATTGAGCGCTACGTAACATTGCCAATAAGAAAACATAAACAGCCTACTTACATAGAGAAAACATAAACAGCCTACTTACAAAACGTCTGTGGGATTTTTATGCCCTACTACCCATAAACGCTGACGTGGGAATGATAAGCCGTGGCGTATAAAAGTACTAGATAACGACAGATAATTATGTCGAATTCACAGTCCCAGCATTCCAATGGCTGACGGTGGGAATAAAAGGTGGTGACATAAAAGCACAACTCAGGAACGCATGGAGCTATTTCCACCAAATTTGGTATATACACACATCAAAAAAGGTTTTGCATCACCTCGGTTCCGAGAGTTTCGAAACCTGTACAGAAAATGGGAATAGGGATCAATATAAACATCATTTCCACCCTTTTTATTGCTCATCAAAGGCACACATTGCATGTTGTGTCGTCATACAGCGAGACCTTCAGAGGTGGTGGTCCAAATTCCTGTCCACGCCGGTATCTCTAATACCCGGTAACACGTCCTCTTGCATTGATTCATACCTGAATTCGTCGTAGCATACTATCCACAAGTTCATCAAGGCACTGCTGGTCCAGATTGTCCCACTCCTCAATGGCGATTTGGCATGACTCTCCCAGAGTGATTGGTGCGTCACGTCGTCCATAAACAGCCCTTTTCAATGTATCCCAGGCATAACCGATAGGGTTCATGTCTGTAGAACATGCTGGCCACTCTAGTCGAGCGACGTTGTTATTCTGAAGACGTGCACGATTGGGGGGGGGGGGGGGGCGGCGAATTGTCGTCCATGAAGACGAATGGCTCAAATGGCTCTGAGCACTATGGGGCTTAACTTCTGAGGTCATCAGTCCCCTAGAACTTAGAACTACTTAAACCTAACTAACCTAAGGATAACACACGCATCCATGCCCGAGGCAGAATTCGAACCTGCGACCGTAGTGGTCGCGCGGTTCCAGATTGAAGCGCCTAGAACCGCTCGGCCACCCCGGCCGGCGCATGATGACGAATGCCTGTTCGATATGCTGCCGATATGGTTGCACTATCGGTCGGAGGATGGCATTCACGTATCGTACAGCCGTTACGGCGCCTTCCATGACCACCATCGCCGTACGTCGACCCTACATAATGCCACCCCAAAACAGCAGTGAACCTCCACCTTGCTTCTCTCGCTGGACAGTGTGTCTAAGGCGTTCAGCCTGACCGGGATGCCTCCAGACACGCCTCTGACGATTGTCTGATTGAAAGCATACGTGACATTCATAGGTGAAGAGAACGAGATGCCAGTCCTGAGCGGTCCATTCAGCATGTTGTTGGACCCATCTGTACCGCGCTGCAAGGTGTCGTGGTTGCAAAGGTGGACCTCGCCATGTCCGTCGGGAGTGAAGTTGTGCATTATTCAGTCTATTGCGCACGGTTTGAATCGTAACACGACGTCCTCTGCCTGCACGAAACATGATGGCGTTGCTGTCAGTCTTCCTCCGAGCTTTAATCCGTAAGTAGCGGTCATCCTCTACAGTAGTACCCCTTGGGCGGCCTGAGCGAGGCATGTCATCTACATTTCCTGTCTGTCTGTATCTGCTCCATGTCCGAACAACATCGCTTTGGTTCACTCCGAGACGCCTGGACACTTCCCTTGTTGAGAGCCCTTCCTGGCTCAAAGTAACAATGCGGACGGGATCGAACCGCGGTATTGACCGTCTAGGCATGGTTGAACTACAGAACACGGGCCGTCTACTTCCTTCCTGGACGAATGACTAGAACCAATCGGCTGGCGGACCCCCTCTGTCTAATAAGCGCTGCTCATGCATGGTTGTTTACATCTTTGGGCGGGCTTAGTGACGTCTCTGAAGAGTCAAGGGGACTGTGTCTGTGACACAATATCCACAGTTAACGTCTGCTATCTTCAGGAGTTCTGTGAACTTAGGTGACACAAATTTTTTCTTTATGTATGTACGTAGCTCAATAGTCGGAAAAAATACTGTGTGATTAAGATACCCCTTTTAGCCATAGGAGTAGTGTGAGGATGGGAAGAAGTGACCTCTAACAAAGTTCGTGAGCGAGCAGTTGCTATTTCTTTCCTGTATTTAGTTTACTTAGAATACTTTAAAAGCATGAAGGGTGGGTTGTCTTATTTCTGCTGATGAAATTGATCAACCAGGTCGTGGAAGAGAGCAATGCAGCAAGCCAACAATTTTATCAGCATAGATAATATGTATATACATGGTATGTTATAGTTTCCGTGCTCAAGAATGGTGCTGCCAGATAAACGGAAATACAATAAATTTGTCATCCTAAAGCACATGAAAAAAAAACATATACATATTTAATCTAATGCCCAAAAAATCATTGTCCCTCACTGCTGAACATGTAAATCAGAGGAATTACGACGCTTGCTGGGCAGAGATGGTCATATTAGGAAAATGGGTTGCGATTTGTTAGTAAATTATTATTGGGTGTTAACTGCTTTTGCAAGCAACTGTCAGTTCAGCTAATGCTTAAAAGAGCGCACTAGGAACCAAAACTTAGGGACACGAAACTTCACAGCACTTCGCGCTGGAGAAGTACATGACAAGGTATCACGTTGACACAATAGGGATGGATCAGATTCATGTCAAATTCCTAGTCTCGAAACTTCTAATCGAACGAGTGGCGCAATGTTTGGTACACTGTTCTAGTGTTCTTGAGGGCGACGGTTGAAATTTGCGTCCGGTTGTCAGGATTTATATTTTCTGCGATTACCCTATATCGCTCCAAGCAAATGCCGGGATTGTTCCTTTGAAGAGGGCACAGCTCATTTCCTACACTTTCATTTCTTAATCAAAACTTGTGCTCCGTCTCATAATGACAGTCCTGCGGATGGGAAATTAAACTCTTCATTACCTCCCTTATTTTCGAAAAGATCTCCTGAAATGACTCATAATGATGTGTGTCTGACACTGGACTGGTTTCGGTCAACGACAATCCTCAAGGAAAGAAAGAAAATAATCACAACATCTTATGTCATACAAGTTTTTACGCACGAAGAACAGCTTAAACATAGTCAAAACTTGTGAAACAATTGTAATAAGTCTTCAGTATCAATGCAGTGTGGATTGGTCCGCGGCTGGTGATGAAATGGATGTCTAGGATATAGGTGACGATCGAAGAAGTTATCCAACTATCCTTCGACCTGTATCTTAGACAGCCAGTTTATCATTAGCCGCAGATCAGCCGCAGACTGAGTTACATTGCCTTATTACAGCAAACTTATGGTAATTTTTAACACATTTTGACTATGTTTAGTCACGTGAAATCACGTGTGACATGTGATGCTGTGATTATATTCTTTCTTGCCCGGTGTATGGTCAGTGACCGAAATCTGTCGCAGTAAATAAGTGTTACACGACACCGTTATGTAATGCATTTTGTCCACGTTCAAGAACACTGGCGCATTAATACTCGTATTTCCGGTGCATTCTTATGTTACGGAGTTCTTTCCTCTGAGGTCACGACTTTGCTACAAGAATGGGACACTGCATTTGCCTGGACAGAAGTACGATGCGAAATAATATATATCTATAATGTTTTTGAGCGCTCTTTTCACAGTTCGAGAATGTGGAGAACAGCAGTATGCTTTAAGGAATTTTATCAAGTTTCGCCGATGAACTCTCACTACTGGCTCGATAGAGGAGTGCCACCTGGTTTTCAGAGGTGATCTCTAAGAAACTCTCTGCTTAGGAATAGTCGGCAGGAAGCGGCAAGCCGGCCGGTGTGGCCGTGCGGTTCTAGGCGCTTCAGTCTGAAACCGCGTGACCGCTACGGTCGCAGGTTCGAATCCTGACTCGGGCATGGATGTGTGTGACGTCCTTAGGTTAGTTAGGTTTTAAGTAGTTCTAAGTTCTAGGGGACTGATGACCACAGATGTTAAGTCCCATAGTGCTCAGAGCCATTTGAACCATTTGAAGCGGCATGGCTGATAAACATTTTCTGGGGTTGATACTACCAACAGATCGAGAGATACTGCCCGCCTACTGCCTTCTTCTATCATGGTTTGTTACAGCAACCGTAGCTCAAGCACCACTGAATAAACTCAGCAACGACGTTGTTGAAGACCGGTGCACAGTGCAGCAATCTGGCTCACCTTTCTAGTTACGTCTGCAACGGGTTAGCTCTTCCTGTTTGTGCTGTCTTGATGATAGTATACGAATCAACGATTGTCGCATTTGGACGTGACTAGCACATTGCTTTATTGCACGTGTACTGATTATCACTCAAATATTCCCACATGGAACTAAAGGTATCAAACTACGAAAAGAAAACAGCTGAAATATAAAAACAGACAGACAATAAATAAAAAATTACAAATGCATGTAACTTAAAATGGTAGCAGAATTTTTTTTGAAAGGGATGTAAAGCAGGGGTTAGCTTCTCACTGTTGTTGTTCTTGTGGTCTTCAGTCCTGAGACTGGTTTGATGCCGCTCTCCATGCTAATCTATCCTGTGCAAGCTCCTTCATCTCCCAGTACCTACTGCAACCTACATCCTTCTGAATCTGCTTAGTGTATTCATCTCTTGGTCTCCCTCTACGATTTTTACCCCCCACGCTGCCCTCCAACACTAAATTGGTGATCCCTTGATGCCTCAGAATATGTGCTACAAAACCGATCCCTTCTTCTAGTCAAGTTGTGCACCAAACTTCTCTTCTCCCCAATCCTGTTCAATAACTCCTCATTAGTTACGTGATCTACCCATCTAATCTTCAACATTCTTCTGTAGCACCACATTTCGAAAGCTTCTATTCTCTTCTTGTCCAAACTATTTATTGTCCATGTTTCACTTCCATACACGGCTACACTCCATACAAATACTTTCAGAAACGACTTCCTGACACTTAAATCTGTACTCGATGTTAACAAATTTCTCTTCTTCAGAAACGCTTTCCTTGCCATTGCCAGTCTACATTTTATATCCTCTCTACTTCGACCATCATCAGTTATTTTGCTCCCCAAATAGCAAAACTCCTTTACTACTTCAAGTGTCTCATTTCCTAATCTAATTCCCTCAGCATCACCCGACTTGATTCGACTACATTCCATTATCAACGTTTTCCATTTGTTGATGTTCATCTTATATCCTCCTTTCAAGACACTGTCAATTCCGTTCAACTGCTCTTCCAAGTCCTTTGCTGTCTCTGACATAATTACAATGTCATCGGCGAACCTTAAAGTTTTCATTTCTTCTCCATGGATTTTAATACCTACTCAAAATTTTTCTTTTCTTTCCTTTACTACTTGCTCAATATACACATTGAATAACATCGGGGAGAGGCTACAACCCTGTCTCACTCCCTTCCCAACCACTGCTTCCCTTTCATGTCCCTCGACTCTTATAACTGCCATTTGGTTTCTGTACAAATTGTAAATAGCCTTTCACTCCCTGTATTTTACCCCTGCCAGCTTCAGAATTTGAAAGAGAGTATTCCAGTCAACATTGTCGAAAGCTTTCCCTAAGTCTAAAAATGCTAGAAACGTAGGTTTGCCTTTCCTTAATCTTTCTTCTAAGATAAGTCGTAAGGTCAGTATTGCCTCACGTGTTCCAACATATCTACGGAATCCAAACTGATCTTCCCCGAGGTCGGCTTCTACCAGTTTTTCCATTCGTCTGTAAATAATTCGCGTTAGTATTTTGCAGCTGTGACTTATTAAACTGATAGTTCGGTAATTTTCACATCTGTCAACACCTGCTTTCTTTGGGATTGGAATTATCATATTCTTCTTGAAGTCTGAGGGTATTGCGCCTGTCTCGTACATCTTGCTCACCAGATGGTAGAGTTCTGTCAGGACTGGCTCTCCCAACGCCGTCAGTAGTTCTAATGGAATGTTGTCTACTCCCGGGGCCTTGTTTCGACTCAGGTCTTTCAGTGCTCTGTCAAACTCTTCTCGCAGTATCGTATCTCCCATTTCATCTTCATCTACATCCTCTTTCATCTCCATAATATTGTCCTCCAGTACACCGCCCTTGTATAGACCGTCTATATACTCCTTCCACTTTTCTGCTTTCCCTTCTTTGCTCAGAACTGGGTTTCCATCTGAGCTCTTGATATTCATACAAGAGGTATCTTTAATTTTCCTGTAGGCTGTATCTATCTTTCCCCTAGTGAGATAAGCCTCTACATCTTTACATTTGTCCTCTAGCCATCCCTGTTTAGCCATTTTGCACTTCCTGTCAATCTCATTTTTGAGACGTTTGTATTCCTTTTTGCCTGCTTCATTTACTGCATTTTTATATTTTCTTCTTTCATCAATTAAATTCAATATTTCTTCTGTTACCCAAGAATTTCTACTAGGCCTCGTCTTTTTACCTACTTGATCCTCTGCTGCCTTCACTACTTCATCCCTCAGAGCTACCCATTCGTCTTCTACTGTATTTCTGTCCCCCATTCCTGTCAATTGTTCCCTTATGCTGTCCCTGTAACTCTGTACAACCTCTGGTTTAGTCAGTTTATCCAGGTCTCATCTACTTCAATTCCCACATTTTTGCAATTTCTTCAGTTTTAATCTACAGTTCATAGTCAACAGATTGTGTTCAGAGTCCACATCTGCTCCTGGAAATGCCCTACAATTTAAAACCTGGTTCCTAAATCTCTGTCTTACCATTATGTAATATATCTGACACCTTTTAGTATCTCCAGGATTCTTCCATGTATACAACGTTCTTTTATGATTCTTGAACCAAGTGTTAGCTGTATTTCGTAAACATCTAATTCGAATGAAAGAGGAAGAGAAAGGAAATACTAAGACTTGTGTAGTCTATAGCCAGCCGAAATAAACTTATTGAAATTATTTGTAGTAAATGAACGATCCACTCCGTGCAAACTTTTTGTCGTGAATAAACAAAGCTTTGGACAGGAAATGGGGAAATAAGTAGAATAACAGGCCATAAGATATATAATAAGATATATAATAAGGTAGATTAAGTATGTGAAATATCAGAAGTTGATTGTCATTAACAAAGATAGCTTCCAAGAACAAAATGATACTGGTACTATCAAAAATTTTCAGGGAACTGAAGGAGAGATTCTCAAATTAGAAAGTACAGCATTATATAGAGAAGAGAATCGTGGAGCAAGGGAAACTAAACGAAACAAATTGTAGAGTGAGAGAAGAATAGTGAAATCTGTAAGGACAGAAAGTACAAAATGAAGAACTACTACAAAAGAACATCTGCGGGAAGATGTTTATACATACATATCCTTCTGTGTGAGCCCAAAAAAGAGAGGAATGAATGAAGGTATATTTATCAGTTCATCAATATTTTTTATGAAATGCTAAAACCATGATGATGATGATGATGATGATGTAGACCCATACTCCTTGACAGAGCGTAGGGGAACGATGCGGGAGACCCGCACCACCGCACTAGGCAAAGTCCTAGTGGAGGTGGTTCGTCATTGCCTTCCTCCGACGCTAATACCGTATGAAATTGCTTTTCCAGAACCAACGCCCATTCCCCTGAAAAATTATTTTTATAAGACCTTTCTCGCAAATGGTGCCTTACTCTTTCAATGGTACGTGGATGAAAATCAAACACTCTCAATGGAGAAGAAGGATTTTATACAATACCGAGGTCAGACTGACGATTCGTTAATGTTTGAGGATGTGTCCAATAAACCGATCCCATCATTTACTCGACCTGTTCCATTCATAAAACGATCTCACGAAACGAGACCAAGAAATATGGACAGAATATACTGTATACGAAGTACAACGCACTCGAATCCTTTCCGAAAGATGATCTTCATATACAACTACATTCCGAATTTATTACCGTACTTCCTTTACGCATAGCAGTGGTGAGTGAAGTGTGTTGTACTCAGCCTCTGAGGACTTTTATGTGCTTACCGCGGATAACGCGATAAATGTCGTGAACTACGTGTAATTGCATAGTATCCCTATATGTCCATAATAACTGTATTCGGCATTTCATATAACAATCTGAGAAATAATGTAGATGGCGGAGAATTTCGCGAAAGCGACTGGTTGATGGAAAATCTTTTCTGCAGCTCGGAAACGACGTCATAAATCCGTGCCGAACTAAACGTCGCTGTAAGCAACAAAATAAATTAGAATGTCGACGGGAGTGCTCAATTACTGTCAGACGGCCGTGATTTAAATCTCAATTCCACGAAGCCTTCAAGCAGTTTCGCTCCGCTATAGAATCAAAAGAATTCAGGGAAGCTTTATGTCTCTTGAGGCAGTCAAGGGAACGAAAACCTTTTGGGACTCCTAATGGAAATTGTGATTTAGGGCGTACAGAAAACGTAAAACGTTGAACTATTTATTGCTTCAATGGTGTATGTGCGATTCCAGAAAGGTTCTAGAGGTCGTAGCTGCTTCAGTCTGAAATGAATCTATTATTTGGATGAGGGAATTAGAAGGAAGGGTTTATTAGAGAAAGGAATTTATGATCGAGAGCGAAAAAGGTTACTTATATAATTGCTTCTTAGAAAGAATAAGGTTTCTTGAATCTTGGTGTAAACAGAACTTAGTTCTGCTTCGATTAAAATATATTACACCGCGTCGACTTAGAAAACTTTATGGGAGGAGAACAGCAAGTAGACTTAGAAAACTGAATGGGAGGAGGACAGAAAACGATAGCTATTATTCCTAGGCAATAAGAAAGAGCTGACCTTCCACTGCAGACGAAGGTAAAAAGGCGAAAAGAGGATGGAGTTGGGTACGAAGAATACAACAACATTAATCAGACTGGCCGAGAACAGAGTCGTTTGTAGCCTTCAGTCCTCAAGCGAACATGAGAACAGCACAAAGAGTAGCGCTGCTTTATATTTTTTGTTTAGTTATGTCTTCATCACTGCTGGAAGGTTGAGCTACGATTACTCTCGATCTACACAGGGTGATCAGAAACAGTCTTGTAAGGGTATGGCGGGGTAGGTCGAGCAAAGAAGTACTTGTTCAGGAGAAAATTCGGTACGTTGCGCCGTTTCCGAGTTAATAAGCACTGAAGTTAGGCTACGGCCATACCAGACGCACTGCGCTTCGCGTCCAGGACTCGCCTGCTGCCATATCCTTAGATGCTTGATGGCCACACCGGAGCAACCAAATCAGTCACCATGGGCGCGTTCTCGCTCGCTTTCAACATTAAGGCGAGAAAAATATAAATTCAGTACATTGGTTTTCTTTTTCGGACAAATTTTACAGGATGAAAACTGAGACAATAGCCGCACTTATTTCGTGAATGGAACAACGCAATGTCATTTGAAGTGCCGTTGTTCGTCTTCCTGCGATGCCGGAAATAGCGCAGCGTTGTTTGGTACATGAGTGTGCTAAGGTTGTTGGCAAATGCAACTATGAAACTACGGAAGTTCTGCAACAATTCAATTCTGAATTTTGTTTCGCTGTATAAGTTTTGTTAAGGGCAAATTTCTGCAACATAAAGCAAAAGACTTCTAAAAAACAAAGGACTCATTTTTGCTTCTCGATGTCTGGATCACGTGTTTCAATCTGTTATCTCTGGAGACCGAACGTTTTAAAACAGCGTACCGCTTTCATCTGTTATTGATTAACTCACTTCCTAAAGTACTTGAACCTTTGTGTTTGTAGGTCATTTTATTATTATTTTTTAAATTTTATATGTTCAAAAAAGTGCTAATGGCTTGTAGAACAGTTCCGTCTTCACTTTGTGCTTTGCCGATTTTTCACAGTTCTTGAAGAAAGTAGAAACGCAAGTTTTTCCACCTTCCTTTTACATGTTTTTCTGCAAAAATAAATACTATGATATGTTTTATAAGTGTCAGAGTCTGAGTTGGTGCAAAAGCAAACTAGTATTTTCATAATTTTTTGTTTCAGACTGCCGGCCGCAGTGGCCGGGCAGTTCTAGGCGCTACAGTCTCGAACTGCGTGACCGCTACGGTCGCAGGTTCGAATCCTGCCTCGGGCATGGATGTGTGTGATGTCCTTAGGTTAATTAGGTTGAAGTAGTTCTAAGTTCTAGTGGACTGATGACCTCAGAAGCTAAGTCCCATAGTTCTCAGAGCCATTTGAACCATTTGTTTCAGTTTTTAACAACATTGGTAAAAAAGAAACAAGCGACATTGCGTAATCGGCAGCTTCTGCGATGTAGTATAATGTTGGAAGCCACTAGGCGACATGTCAGAAAGAAACAACGCTACCGCTCGTCTAGCGAGAATCCAAGCCACCTAGAACTCACTGCGGCCAGTCTCATATGTTTAACAAGGAGCGTCGCTTGGTGATTGGCGAGGTGCCTGTCAGATGTAGAAGTATGGAACCAGAATTTCCCTACAGATGGTGCTAGCCGTCAGTATAGGGCCCGTAAGACCGCGTCTGCAGCGCCATTGGCTTCCTGTAACGGTTGACGGCGCATGTCAACACACAGTAACCCAAGCTCCATACATGGGTCTCTGTTTCAAACCAGTAGAAATGTTGAGTTTTGTACCTATAAACTATGATTTTTCGGAAAGCATTGGTATTTTGTTATGCGTTCGAGAGAACTGCTGCAGAATCGCGTCGAATGCTTTTCGAAGCTTTCGGCGAACATGTTCTTGGGGAAACACAGTGTTTCGAGTGGTTCAAAAAAATGCAAAAATGTTAATTTTGACATAAGAAAAGGTGAGCGCCTGAAACCATCGAAAAAGTTCGAAGACAACGAATTGCAAGCCTTATCGTAGGAAGATGATACTCAAACTCAACAGGAACTCGCGGAACAATTGAACATGACGCAAAAACCAGTTCCTCTTCGGTTGCGAGCTATGGGAAAGGTGCAGAAAGCGGGAAAATGAGTTCCGCATGAACTGAATGAAAGACAGCAAGCAAATCGAAAGACCACTTGTGAAATTCTGCTCTCCAGATACAAAAGAAAGTCGTTTCTTCGTCGAATAGTGACAGGTGGTGAACAATGGATATATTTTAAAATCCTGAGCTTCGTAAATCATTGGTGAATCCAGGCAAAGTGTCGACATCCTCTGCAAGACGAAATCGCTTTGGAAAGAAGACAATGCTCTGTGTTTGTTAGGATCAGAAGGTTGTCATCTATTATGAGCTGCTAAACCTGGTAAAACCGTTGTTACTGATGGCTACCAACATCAAATGATCGATTTAAATCGAGCATTACGGCACAGACGAACGGAATATGGAAAGAGGCAATAGAAAGTCACATTGGTCCACGGTAACGCCCTATCACACACAGCAAAACGAGTCAGAGAAACGATCGAGGCGTTCGGTTGGGAAGTAATGGGGCTACGACATGCGGCTTATTCTGTGCACACAGATCCGTCCGATTATCATCTATTTGCGTGACTGGGACACGCTGTCGCTGAACGTCTCTTCAGAATGTAAATCTACGAAAATCGCTCGGTGACTGCTTTTTTCTTTTTTTTTTTTTTTTTTGCGTGGCATTCATAGCCTGCCGGAGAGATAGGAGAAATATATAAATATCAATGGAGATTATTTTGAATAAAATATTGTTTATCAGTTTCAAAAAGCAGATGTGTAATTATTGCAACCAAATTCCGGTTTCATACTTCTACGCCTGGTAAATGCGAAGCGAGGCGCGTCCAGTGTGGCCGTCGTCTTACCCAATCAGAACGTTGCGCACGAAAATTCCAACGGCCCGCCGTGTGCAATTAGTGTCAGTTGTTCTCATAGCGTAGGTGACAGCCCGAGAGACTGCATTTGGGGCGTGTTCGAGCCTTACTACCTTCCCACGTCAAATATTTCTATTGCTCTCTTGTTCGGTTTTAGGAAACCTAACGAAGATGTTTGGCCACACAGCCTCAGGCGAACCACTTGGCCTTTCGTGCGCAACGACCTCACTGACTAACTTCACTGCAAACTTATTTGGAAAAGGCGCAACGTATCGAATTTCTTTCTTGACATTTATTTCTCAGCACGATTCGCCCTGCAAGAAGCTTATATGCTTTTGAGACTGTTTACTGCCCCCTGTACAGTACTTCTACAACATATGCCTTGCTTTCTCCATTCATACTGGGTAGATTTAGGTTTTGCTCTTCTTCTTTGAAATTTTTTACCAAGTGATGTCCTACAACTGTAGCATTTCGAGTGAAGAACATGTTAGTAGCTGTGTAAATTTTACTGAAATATGCTACTAGTTTCGTTCCTGTTGTGGATTGGCAAGACAGCCAACCCACTATGAGAGGAAGCCGAAAGGCACGAGTTTTAGCTCACGCAGGCTGGCGCGAGGTCTGGAACAGATCAAGGAAATGAGACTAACAAAAAACGCACGTAGCTGCTGGAATACTTAACTTTAATCCATAATTGATGAACATCGCTCTTGACGGTACATGTTTTACAGCATCAATAGTAACTGGTAATGGCGCCTTGTTAGGTCGTAGCAAATGACGTAGCTGAAGGTTATGCTATCTATCGTCTCGGCAAATGAGAGCGTATTTTGTCAGTGAACCATAGCTATCAAAGTCGGCTGTACAACTGGGGCGAGTGCTAGGAAGTCTCTCTAGACCTGCCGTGTGGCGGCGCTCGGTCTGCAATCACTGATAGTGGCGACACGCGGGTCTGACGTATACTAACGGACCGCGGCCGATTTAAAGGCTACCACCTAGCAAGTGTGGTGTCTGGCGGTGACACCACAGTTCCATGTGGATCACCTTCTGTCACTGGACAGAAAACAAGGCTCGTTAACTTATTAAGCGGAGTAAAAAGGAATGCTGGAAGCACTAAGTTTCCTCCCAGGGGATTGATGCCTGTTCACTGCAGGTTTGGTCCAAGGTCCGTAGGCTTCTGGGCTGCCAGCAACAGTCAACTGTCCACTGTATGAACCACCAAGGTGCTATATGCACTGATCCATTGGTCCTCGCAGAAAACCTCATGACACACTTTGCAACAGCATTGTCATCCTCTTCCTACTCTACTACCTTTCTCCAGCAGAAACACACAGTTGAACCGACCCTCTTCTGTTTCATCCCACACCACATTGAACCCTATAATGCACCTTTCACTGAATGGGAATTCGTGCAGGCTCTTATCTCTTCACAAGACACGGCCCCAGGCCTGGATCCCATGCACAACCAGATGATCCTACACTTGCACTTTCCCCAGAGGCAACAGCTCCTCAGGGTCTTCAACCACATTTGGCTCACTCGTGATTTTCTGTCACAATGGCAAGACAGTATAGTTAGCCCTGTCCTTGAGCCCAGGAAAAACCCAACGTCTCTAGTCAGACTAATTGGGTGGTAGCTGTCCAATGTACTTTCTAAACTGATAGAAAGGATGATCAGCTTAAGATTATGTTGGGTACTTGAATCTCAGAGCCTTTTGTCCCTGTATCAGTGTGGCTTTCAGACAGAGCGACCTCCGAATGGCCATTTACTCAGATTGGAATCAGCCATTCGACAGGCTTTTACTCACTGCTGGCACCTTGTCGCCATCTTCTTTGAACTATATAAGGCATATGACATGGCTTGGCGCCATCACATTTTAGTTACCCTCCATAACTGGGGCTACCGAAGTCCCCTTCCAATTTTTATCCACAAGTTTTTATTTCACGAACTCTTCTGGCTTTGAGTTGGCATTTCACTCAGCGCTCACCAGATCCAGGAGAATGGTATCCCACAGGGTTCTTTGCTAAGTGTCACACTCTTCCTCACTGCCATCAACGTGCTTGTGCCTTTGTTGGGCTTCTGGTTACACCGGAATTGTACATCGACAATTTTTGCATCTGGTGCAGCTTCCACTTGGTAGCATCTGCTAAGCGCCAGCTCTAGGGTGCCATCCGATGGGCCTCTGCAAGAAGCCACCACCTGTGGCTTCCATTTTTCTTCCTCCAAAATGTGCATTATGCAAGGTGTAAGATCTGTACTTCCAGAATATCATCACTCTCGCCTGTTCGGTGTTGGACAGATTGCTGGCATAATTTCACTACAGCTCGACGCAACACTGCAGTCGCTCCCTCAAATGCCAGAATTTCACAGTGAATATATGTGTAATTTAGACGTTTTGTCCACAAGACTCGTATGCGTTGCGAATTTCAAGGTTGGATTGTGGGATTAAAGGGACCAGACTGCTAAGGTCATCGGTCCCTTTTTCCAAAAAACTAAAACGACCCAAAGAGAATAAAAAACGAACAACAGGAAAGACGCCAGATGACACAGGACAAGAAATACTCCGACAGAGAACAGACAAAACAAATTAAAATCACATTGAGTGTGACGGTGGTTCGCCAACCATAGAGAAAAAAAGGGAAAAGCCAACCACCGAGAAACACATTAAAAAATCAGACTAAAATCGTGGGCCAAAGGCCAGAATCAACACAAAAGGACATAACAAACACTCAGATTAAACGATAAAAAAACCCTGCCTGAATAAAACTAAGCCAGCCATAGCAGGGTTATCAGTTAAAAGGGCAGGGAGCGTATCAGGCAGCGCAAATGCCTGCCTGACCACAGGTAAAAGGGGGCAGGCCAACAAAATGTGCGCCACTGTCAAAGCCGCCCCGCAGCGACATAGAGGCGGGTCCTCACGACGCAGTAAATAGCCGTGCGTCAGCCGGGTGTGGCCAATACGGAGCCGACAAAGGACAACGGAGTCGCTGCGAGGAGCTCGCATGGAGGAATGCCACACAGTTGTTGTCCCCTTTATAACACGGAGTTTATTGGGCGTGGTTAGATCGCGCCACTCAGCGTCCCAAAGCGAGAAAATTTGTCGGCGGAGGACTGCTCGCAAATCAGTCTCCGGGAGGCCAATGTCCAGAGTTGGTTTACTGGTGGATTCTTTCGCCAGGCGGTCAACATTTTCATTGCTGGGTATCCCAACATGGCCTGGGGTCCACACAAAGATCACAGGGCTGCCGCAACGGGCAAGACTATGCCGGGACTCCTGGATAGCCATCACCAGAACGAGAACGAGGGAAACACTGATCGAGAGCTCGTAAACCGCTCAGGGAATCGCTACAGATAACGAAGGACTCACCTGAGCAGGAGCGGATATACTCTAGGGCTCGAAGATGGCGACCAGCTCAGCAGTGTAAATGCTGCAGCCAGCCGGCAAGGAACGTTGTTCGGAATGGTCCCTTAGAGTTAGCACATAACCGACACGACCAGCAACCATCGAGCCGTCAGTGCAAACAATGCCAGAGCCCTGATATGTTGCGAGGATGGAAAGAAACCGGCGGCGGAAGGCCTCCGGAGGGACTGAGTCCTTCGGGCCCTGTGCCAGCTCCAGCTGAAGGCGAGGGCGAGGCACACACCACGGGGTGCATGCAGAGGTGCCCGGAGAGGAGGCGGAAGAGGTAAAGCCCCAAGTCTGGGGAGAAGCTCTCGGACGCGGACCGCAATCGTACATCCAGCCCTGGGCCGACGTTCTGGAAGATGGACATGCGACTGTGGGAATAGTAGCCGATAGTTAGGATGCCCGGGCAAGCTGAAAACAGAGTTGGTTTACTGGTGGATTCTTTCGCCAGGCGGTCAACATTTTCATTGCTGGGTATCCCAACATGGCCTGGGGTCCACACAAAGATCACAGGGCTGCCGCAACGGGCAAGACTATGCCGGGACTCCTGGATAGCCATCACCAGAACGAGAACGAGGGAAACACTGATCGAGAGCTCGTAAACCGCTCAGGGAATCGCTACAGATAACGAAGGACTCACCTGAGCAGGAGCGGATATACTCTAGGGCTCGAAGATGGCGACCAGCTCAGCAGTGTAAATGCTGCAGCCAGCCGGCAAGGAACGTTGTTCGGAATGGTCCCTTAGAGTTAGCACATAACCGACACGACCAGCAACCATCGAGCCGTCAGTGCAAACAATGCCAGAGCCCTGATATGTTGCGAGGATGGAAAGAAAGCGGCGGCGGAAGGCCTCCGGAGGGACTGAGTCCTTCGGGCCCTGTGCCAGCTACAGCTGAAGGCGAGGGCGAGGCACACACCACGGGGTGCACGCAGAGGTGCCCGGAGAGGAGGCGGAAGAGGTAAAGCCCCAAGTCTGGGGAGAAGCTCTCGGACGCGGACCGCAATCGTACATCCAGCCCTGGGCCGACGTTCTGGAAGATGGACATGCGACTGTGGGAATAGTAGCCGATAGTTAGGATGCCCGGGCAAGCTGAAAACATGGGCAGCATAAGCGGCCAGCAAACGTTGGCGCCGGAACCGCAGTGGAGAGACACCTGCCTCCACTAGTATGCTGTCCACAGGGCTGGTACGGAAAACACCAGTGACAAGGCGTATCCCGCTGTGGAGGATTAGGTCCAGCACCCGCAACGCAGATGGTGATGCTGAGCCATAATACAGACGGGACTGGATTAACACCTGGTAGAGCCGTAACAGGGTAGATCGGTCGGCGCCCCAGCGGGTGTGGCTCAAGGATCTCAGAGCATTTAGATGCCGCGAACACGTCTGTTTAAGCTGCTGAATATGAGGCAGCCAAATCAACTGGGCATCAAAAACTACACCCAAAAACCTTTGGGTCTCCACCACAGCAAGAAGTTCGTCGCCAAGATAAAGCCGCGGCTCGGGATGGACTATTCGGCGCCGGCAGAAATGCATAACGCGGGTCTTGGCAGCCGAAAACTGAAAACCATGCGCTACAGCCCAAGACTGCGCCTTGCGGATAGCGTCCTGTAGCTGACGTTCAACAGCTGCAATGCCAGTAGAGCTGTAGTAAAGGCAGAAGTCGTCAGCATACAGGGAAGCGGAGACAGAATTTCCCACCACTGCAGCGAGCCCATTTATTGCGATGAAAAACAGGCAGACACTGAGGACAGATCCCTGTGGTACCCCATTCTGCTGGACTCGGGAGGAACTATGAGAGGCTGCGACTTGCATGCGGAAGGTACGATACGACAGAAAATTTCGGATAAAGATCGGCAGAGGGCCCCGAAGACCCCATCCATGAAGCGTAGAAAGTATGTGATGACGCCATGTCGTATCGTACGCCTTCCGCATGTCGAAAGAGACAGCGACCAGGTGCTGACGGCGGGCAAAGGCAGTACGGATGGCCGACTCCAGACTCACCAGATTGTCGGTGGCAGGGCAGCCTTTACGGAACCCACCCTGAGACGGAGCCAGAAGGCCCCAAGACTCCAGTATCCAATTCAAGCGCCGGCTCACCATCCGTTCGAGAGGCTTGCAAAGAACGTTGGTGAGGCTAGTGGGGCGGTGGCTGTCCACCTCCAAAGGGCTCTTGCCCGGTTTCAAAATGGGGATGACAATGCTTTCGAGCCATTGCAACGGATACTCACCCTCGACCCAGAGATGGTTGTAAAGGTCGAGGAGGCGTCGCTTGCAGTCCACTGAAAGGTGTTTCAGCATCTGACAGTGGATGCTATCTGGCCCAGGAGCGGTATCAGGGCAAGCGGCAAGGGCACTGTGAAATTCCCACTCGCTGAATGGAGCATTGTAGGATTCAGAATGGTGGGTGCGAAAAGAAAGGCTCCGACATTCCATCCGCTCTTTAATGGAGCGGAAGGCCAGTGGGTAATTGGAAGAAGCGGAACATAGAGGAAAATGCTCTGCAAAGCTGTTGGAAATTTCGTCGGTCTGTACAAACTGCTCCATTCAGTAAGAGCGCAGGGACGCTGACAGGGGTCTGATAGCCATAGAGGCGTCTGATCTTGGCCCAGACCTGCGATGGAGAGACATGGAGGTCAATGGTGGACACATACCGCTCCCAGCACTCCTGCTTGCTGTGGCGGATAAGGCGGTGGGCCCGCACATGCATCCGTTTGAAGGTGATTAGGTGCAGGGATGTCACTTGTGATGCTGTAGCGCCCGCCGGCGATCTTTAATCGCCTCAGCGATCTCAGGCGACCACCAAGGCACAGTCCTCCTCCGAGGGGACCCAGAAGAACGGGGAATAGCAGATTCTGCGGCAGTAACGATGCCGGTGGTGACCGATTGAACCACCGCATCAGTGTCATCATTAGAGAGAGGCTCAATAGCGGCAGTGGAGGAAAACAAATCCCAGTCAGCCTTACTCATAGCCCACCTGCAAGGGCGCCCAGATGACTGACTCTGCGGCAGTGACAGAAAGATCGGAAAGTGGTCACTACCACACAGGTCGTCACGCACACTCCATTGGACAGATGGTAATAGGCTAGGGCTGCAGATCGATAGGTCATTGGTGGAGTACGTGCCATGCACCACACTGAAGTGTGTGAAGGAACCATCATTTAACAGCGAAAGATCGAGCTGTGCCAATAAATGCTCAATGGTGGCGCCTCGACCTGTCACCACTGACCCACCCCACAGAGGGTAATGGGCGTTGAAGTCGCCCAGTAACAAGAAAGGTGGCGGCAATTGGGCTATCAGCACAGCCAGGACAAGCTGCGCAACATCACCATCTGGTGGAAGGTAAAGACTGCAGACGGCATAAGCCTGCGGCGTCCACACCCAAACAGCGACAGCCTCTAAAGCTGTTTGTAGAGGGACAGACTCGCTGTGAAGAGAGTTAAGGACATAGATGCAGACGCCACCAGACACCCTTACATAAGCTGCCCGGTTCTTATAATAACCCCGATAGCCACGGAGGGCGGGGGTTCGCATTGCTGGATACCAAGTTTCCTGAAGAGCAATGCAGAAGAAAGGGTGAAGGCTGATAAGTTGTCGGAGCTCAGCTAGATGGTGGAAGAAACCGCTGCAGTTCCACTGGAGGATGGTATTGTCCATGGCTGAGAAAGGCGTGGCGGGAGTGGGAAGGCGGATTACGCCGCTGGGTCACCTGCTGCCTCCGATTGAGCACCTGTGCTAGTGCTATCCATGGTGTCTGAGGGACTGGCGAGATAGAGGTCCTCAGCAGACGCCAGAATCTCCACCTCGTCCTCAGACACACAGCTGGAAGGTTGCGGTGGGGTGTTTGCCACAGCAAGTTCCTTGGGCTTAGAGATCTTCTTCTTGGATTTCTCACACTGCTCCTTGGGTTTAACTGGCTGGGAGGGCTTCACCGATTCAGTCTCCGGGACTGAGGAGGATCGTGAAGCCCTACGACCAGCTGATTGTGGGCACTTACGCCACTGTCGGTCGTCAGCCTTCCCTCTGGTAAGAAGCCGAAGAAGCTGGACACTTCTCCGGCTTAGAAGCGGGGACGGACGTCCCTGATGGGTGGGATGGTGTTGCTCCTGAGGAAAATGGTGCAGGAGCAATCCGGTGGGTAGAGCCCCCCACTGGCAAGGGGGTAGGAGGAGTTGTACTACTCGTCAATCCGGCCGGAAGTCGCGAACTGTTGGGGCTAGCACAGGTGTTGTAGCAGCGGCGTAGGAAGATGTCATTATCACAGGATGTAATCGGTCGTATTTCCTTTTGGCATCAGTGTAGGTCAGTTGGTCCAGGGTCTTATATTCCATGATTTTGCGCTCTTTCTGGAAGTTTCTGCAGTCTGGCGAGCAAGGTGAATGGTGCTCCCCACAGTTGACACAGATGGGAGGCGGGGCACAAGGAGTATCAGGATGAGATGGGCGTCGGCAATCTCGACATGTGAGGCTGGAAGTGCAGCAGGAAGACATATGGCCAAACTTCCAGCACTTGAAGCACTGCATCAAGGGAGGGATATAGGGCTTAACATCACATCGGTAGACCATCACCTTGACCTTTTCCGGTAACGTATCACCCTCATCGGGGGAGGGATATAGGGCTTAACGTCACATCGGTAGACCATCACCTTGACCTTTTCCGGTAACGTATCACCCTCATCGGGGGAGGTATATAGGGCTTAACGTCACATCGGTAGACCATCACCTTGACCTTTTCCGGTAACGTATCACCCTCGAAGGCCAAGATGAAGGCACTGGTAGCAATCTGATTTGCCTTCGGACCCTGATGAACGGGCTGGACGAAATGTACACCTTGGCGCTCTAAGTTGGCGCGCAGCTCGTCATCAGACTGCAAAAGAAGATCCTTATGGTAAATTACTCCCTGGACCATATTTAAACTCTTATGGGGTGTGATCGTAACAGCAACATCCCCCAACTTGTCACACGGAAGCAACCGTCATGACTGGGCAGAGGATGCCGTTTGTATCAGGACCGATCCAGAGCGCATTTTGGACGAGCCCTCCACCTCCCCAAACTTGTCCTCTAAATGATCGACGAAGAGCTGAGGCTTTGTGGAGAGAAAAGACTCCCCATCAGCTCTCGTACAAACTAAGAATCGGGGCGAATAACTGCTGCTGCCATCCTGAGACTTACATTCCTCCCACGGTGTGGCCAGGGAGGGGAACGTTTTCGGTTCGTACTTCTGAGGGTTAAATTGAGCCAGAGAACGCTTTGCTGGCGGCTGGCCACCAGCGAGAGACGATGTACCACCCTTCATTGCGTGTCATCCACCCTGATGCCACCTACTCCGACCAAGGGCCCTGCCCACGGGCGCCACCCAGCCACAGCAAAGGCCACCTGGCAGGATGGTCATTGTCGGGAGTCCCGATGCCCCAGGGAGATGGGCATCTACTCCTTGGCATACGTGGGGACTTAACGGCGCAGGCATCAGTAGAGCGATCCCTGTGTTGTCAGGGGGCTACAGCCAACAGGGTACATGGTGGCCCCACCACGACGGACTGGCTACCGTGCTGGACCCTAGGTGCTAAAATGTCCAAGGTCGTCGTCGCAGCTAAAAGCAACACTGCACAGTGCAGCGTGGTAATCGCACCTAAGGACGTATCCACGCCCAAGAGATGGAAAACGAGCGGGGCAGCACTGCAACGACGAGAAAGCCGGCTAAAGCTCTCAACGCACGACAGATACAGTGCACCATGTAAGGCGCCCTTCCCCAATTGGATCGCTCTTCGGAATAATTTAGAAATATGGAGGTCAAAGCCGAGAGGGGACCATCACAAAAGGCCGAAACGTTTGAGACTCCTTTTAGGCGCCTCTTACGACAGGCAGGAATACCACGGGCCTACACTTACCCCTGAACCCGCAGGGGGAGCGAATTTCAAGTTCGAAGTACGTTTCCAGATTCTGTGCCATTTCAGTAGCACACTGTGATGCACCTGTTGTCCGTGCCACGACTCAACTGAGCTTGCAGTTATCAGGGAACATGTATTCTCTTTTGAGAATGTGCCAGTCCCGGCATGAATGGAAGCATCAACTTGGCATCGTTTGTGAAGGGGAAAAAGGGACACCTGCAAAATATTATCCCCAGCAATAGAACCCGTGTGAAAATTTGGGTCATAATTTTCATGGCACACAGTTATGAGCTTGTCAGAGAACAGTTTTTAACCTGCGTGATGGCTTGTCAGTCGCTCCGCGCCACAGCGGTCGCCTAGTGCCCGGGTGCCAAATACTGTACGGTGGAGCGGCAAGTAAAGTCCTATTCGCGGGATGCTGAGGGCGGGGAAGATTAGTGGGGAGCGGAAATCGTCTGCCAGGCTAAGCGTAAACTGAGACGCGTGTAGCACGTGCGGCGTGACACGACACTACAGCGCGACGCGCACGTTTCGCACGTGCCGCGCTGGTCCTCAACATATTGAGACACGTACACATTTTTTTTGCACGCGCTGGTTGGCGACGCTCTGCGCTGACAGAATCGAAGCACGCGCACCCTGTAATCATTGTCAAATAATTTTACAGAAACTATTCAGTAAAAATATTTGATTTTCGCCTTACTTGTTGCGTTATATGTCGGCTTCGTGGCGAAGTGCCCATCATCTCGCTAGTGGTCATACTTATTGTGATATACACATTTTAGAAACACGCTACTCAAAATTCGAAAAGTTTACAATGCAAAATAGGGGTCGCTATGATTTTAAGTTTAGTGCGTATTGCACAATATGTCGCTGCGTATGAAATTTAGCTGACATAGCTTCTTTAGACTTGTGAGGAGGTCACCATCTGTCTCCGATTTCGAGTAAATTGATCCTATGAAGCGCGCTCACTCCCGATCATACGCCCGCAAGAAAGAAATACTCGCAACATCCCTCATATCTCCTAAGCCGCTCGAGACATCGAAACGAGATTTTGGCGAATGATAGCACACAGGGACGAGAGTTTTCTTATCTACTGCCATATATCAAAAGTTATAGTTTCTGTTTTATTTTTTTCATTCCGGTGACTAATTTTTAAAGAGTTACTGACAGCTAGGGTAGCAAGAGTTTCCTAGTATGAAAATAAACATGAAATTTCTTCTCTCATGGTACCGCAAACCGACACAATGAGGTTTATTGTAAGCTACTGAGCCATATGGTCGCCAATTACTCGTTTAATGAGAGTCTGCTTCAGAATTCTGTCGCAATAGATACTGCAAGGCGAGTTTGTACAAATTATACTGTGTTTTGGCAAAAGAAGTACAATTAAACCTGCCAACAAGAGAAATGTGGCCGTTACCCACAAATGGTGATGTTTCTTCGAATGAGAAAAGGTTAGAAATTCACACAAAGTAAATCGCCAGTACTATTGGAATTTAGATTGAACCCTCGTAAACCATTGCATTTTTAACACTGAACGATTGGAATGGAAACATATCAAACGATGTTATTCCTTTTCTTCATCTGGACAGTATTAAAATACTGACGACGGTTCCCTTCAGCAGGAATGACAGGCACATGCCAGATGTTGGTTACTCATCTACGGCTTCCCAAACTGACAATGTGCGATTCGCGAATGCAATGTTATTGTTGAGAAATGTAAACAATAGATTAGTCGCACAACGAAATGGTCAGTGTATTCTCAGCAGCTGAAAATAATGCACGTGACAGAAATGCGAAAGCTAGCGAAATATGTCTTGTGAGCGCAAGAGAGCTCGTCGTTCGAAAAACAGTATCATGAAACTAGATCTGCCTTTATCAGCAATACATTTCAACAAATACAGTGTTACAAAAAGGTATGGCCAACCTTTCAGGAAACGTTCTTCACACACAAATAAAGATGTTATGTGGACCTGCGTCCGGAAACGCTTAATTTCCATGTTGGAGCTCATTTTAGATTCGGCAGTATGTACTGTACTTCCTCGATTCACCGTCAGTTGGCCCAATTGAAGGAAGGTAATGTTGACTTCGGTGCTTGTGTTGACACGCGACTCATTGCTCTACAGTAGTAGCATCAAGCACATCAGTACGTAGTATCAACAGCTTAGTGTTCATCACAAACGTGGTTTTGCAGTCAGTGCAATGTTTACAAATGTGGAGTTGGCAGATGCCCATTTGATGTATGGATTAGCACGGGGCAATACCCGTGGCGCGGTACGTTTGTATCGAGACGGATTTCCAGAACGAAGGTGTCCCGACAGGAAGACGTTCGAAGCAATTGATCGGCATCTTAGGGAGCACAGAACATTCCAGCCTATGACTCGCGACTGGGGAAGACCTAGAACGACGAGGACACCTGCAATGGACGAGGCAATTCTTCGTGCAGTTGACGATAACCCTAATGTCTGCGTCAGAGAAGTTGCTGCTGTACAAGGTAACGTTGACCACGTCACTGTATGGAGAGTGCTACTGGAGAACCAGTTATTTCCGTACCATGTACAGCGTGTGCAGGCACTATCAGCAGCTGATTGGCCTCCACGGGTACACTTCTGCGAATGGCTCATCCAACAATGTGTCAATCCTCATTTCAGTGCAAATGTTCACTTTATGGATGAAGCCTCATTCCAACGTGATCAAATTGCAAATTTTCACAATCAACATGTGTGGGCTGACGAGAATCCGCACGCAATTGTGCAATCACTTCATCAACACAGATTTTCTGTGAACGTTTGGGCAGGCATTGTTGTTGATATCTTGATTGGGCCCATGTTCTTCCACCTACGCTAAATGGAGCACGTTATCATGATTTCATACGGGATACTCTACCTGTGCTGCTAGAACATGTGCCTTTACAAGTACAACATGTGGTTCATGCACGATGGAGCTCCAGCACATTTCAGTCGAAGTGTTCGTACGCTTCTCAACAACAGATTCGTTGATCGATGGATTGGTAGAGGCGGACCAATTCCATGGTCTCCACGCTGTCCTGACCTCAACCCTCTTGACTTTCATTTATGGGGACATTTGAAAGCTCTTGTCTACGCAACCCCGGTACCAAATGTAGAAACTATTCGTGCTCGTATTGTGGACGAAAAAATGGTTCAAATGGCTCTGAGCACTATGGGACTCAACTGCTGCGGTCATTAGTCCCCTAGAACTTAGAACTAGTTAAACCTAACCTAACCTAAGGACATCACAAACATCCATGCCCGAGGCAGGATTCGAACCTGCGACCGTAGCGGTCTTGCGGTTCCAGACTGCAGCGCCTTTAACCGCACGGCCACTTCGGCCGGCGTATTGTGGACGGCTGTGATAAAATACGCCATTCTCCAGGGCTGCATCAGCGCATCAGGGATTCCATGCGACCGATGGTGGATGCATGTATCCTCGCTAACGGAGGACATTTGGAACATTTCCTGTAACAAAGTGTTTGAAGTCACACTGGTATGTCCTGTTGCTGTGTGTTTGCATTCCATGATTAATGTGATTTGAAGAGAAGTAATAAAATGAGCTCTAACATGGAAATTAAGCATTTCCGGACCCATGTCCACTTAACATATTTTCTTTCTTTGTGTGTGAGGAATGTTTCCTAAAAGTTTGGCCGTACCTTTTTGTAACACCCTGTATATCAAATCGCCACACTCTTTCGGGACAGTCACACTTTCGGAATAATACTGATTACTTCTCCATTTCTGTACCCTGTTGTATAAGTAGTTTATTAATACTGATATTGTGATTGCGACAACTGAAATGCTTTTTCTCGTCGCGACGAATCAACTAAATAATGATACTGAAACATACGTACTCCATATCTTGGACGCTTTTTACCAGGAGCACAAAGGGGTCATACATAAGGAAATTACGCCTTTTCGACTTTTTGTAGCAGATCGTAGAGATACATCAGTATAACACACAGCAGGTAGATAACATTGTTTTACTTTCCTGCCTTGCTTCTGGATCACATGAGTTTATAATATTCCTTACTTCCTCATTCTCTATGTTCACGATGAATTGTCTGTCCCTCCCTACGATCAGACCACTATCGGTTATAGGTTCATTAACATTGTGAAGACGAACCTCTTGCCCACCCCGGTATACAAATTTCGCAGCCGGACATTAAGCGGCTGCAGTGGGGCAAAGCATGTGACAAGCAAGTAGTGTGTGCACAGTTTAAAAATCGCACTTTCACAAGGTCATCACAATGGACTGCAGGCAGATATCTTGCCTCTGTGCTTTCTTCGCCTTAAAATATGGTGTCGAGTTGGTGATACTTCCTTGTTAGCCGGGTTGACAAGTGAAACTTCTTTTTTGAAGTCCCTACGTAGGCCGGGTTCAACATTACAAGAAACTTTATGAAGCTGCTGATGGTGTGTATAAATATGCCATTCATTTTTGCCTGAGACGGTTCCCAATGCAGTACCACTTTCGCTTCTCGGAGTACTCAAATATTCACGTCTGTTTGTCAGCGTCCCGAAGCATCACGTATTCGCACACCATCTTCCTAGCAGGAGTCGGCAGCAGTCAGTAAGCAGGAAAGTGAGGAACCTAATTCTCTGATTTTCTCTTACAAAATGGATTTAAGTGCATCGTCGATGACTGCGTCATTATTGACGGACCACACATTAGAGTCAGTGAAAGATGGTGAAGGAAACTGTGTAATGTGGCAAGATTTTGCCACCATGCATTTAATTTTCAGCAAATTCTTTTCAACTTATGTTTATATTAGATCGCTGTTTACCATGTACAATAGGATTATTAATCTCTTCATTGGCTGACAGTGACTAGCATCACGCACTAACAATTGTTGTTGTGCAGCATGTCTGGGGGTTAATTACAGCCTGAGTGCTGAGTGAAGGGGGCGACGTGGGCAATGCTTTCCTCAGAAGCCACTATTGGTTAATGAAGGGCTGTGAAGGTACCTGTCGTTTTCTTCACAGGCGGATATTTACTGTCCCGAGAGAGAACTCCGTAGAACCCCTGTAGGGCAGACAGTGCGGGCGAGGGTTTGCACTCTGATGGGGCAAAAAAAAAAAAAAAAAAAAAATCAGAATAGCATACCTGGAGGAAAAGCGTCGGATGCCGAACAAGATGAAAAGTCATCGTTTTTAGTTCGAAGGAATCCACGTGGTCCAGACAACCTTTGCGAGCTGACATCCGAGGAATCTTCTCACGGGAAACGTCAGGGCACTCTTCCCACCGCTAAGCAGAGACGCGTATTTGATTGACAGAGTGCTAAGGATGCAGCAGAGGCAGTGAAAACTTACAGAAAATTTTCTGAAAGAAATATGAGCTTTAGGGGATTGGCTGGCAGACTCATAGTGGGAGGTAACGATTTTGTAACAGCCACTGCGATTTGTCGCCTGAGCTCAAATGTGGACGCCATGTGTCCAGGAGGAAGCAGTTGTACAGCGTGGAGATACGCTTTCTACAGTATTGTTCTGGAATCGACCTAGACACTCCGCTAGCGAGAACCAAAGCAGAGAATGTGGCAGATTTTGAGAAGTGTTGATTTCGCCACATCACCATCATCATTATCATCATCGTCAGTGTTCTGCCAAAAGGCAGGTTTTCACATGGTCTGGCTGGTCTTCTGCCATCCTCTTCAGGTCTGCATAATTTCCTCTTCCCTTTATTTCGCCGGTCGGGGTGGCTGAGCGGTTCTAGGCGCTACAGTCTGGAACCGCGCGACCGCTACGGCCGCAGGTTCGAATCCTGCCTTGGCCATGGATGAGTGTGATGTCCTTAGGTTAGTTAGGTTTAAGTAGTTCTAAGTTCTAGGGGACTTTTTAAAGTTTCCTTTAATTTACGTCTATGGTCACAATCTTTCTTGTTTAACAGATTACCGGTTTCGGTCTTTAATGACCATCATCAGATCTGTTTCATGGTTTCATATACGGGTCACTGTGTGTTTTTTCGTGACGATGTCGCAGCTTGTGATTCTAGGGGACTGATGACCTCAGAGGTTATGTCCCATAGTGCTCAGAGCCATTTGTACCCTCTATGTCGCCTATCATCTTGTGTCTCCTCCTTCCTCTCGGCCTTCTGACACAAACCAATCCTTGCAAAGCGTCTGCTAGTAAGCATTCCCTTCTCAATAAATGTCCCAACCAGTTCTTTTTCCTTTCTCTTACAACCTTCAGCAGACATCTCCTCTGACCAACCCTTTCCCATACTGTTTCATTCCTCACTCTTTCCATCCAGCTTATTCTCTCCATTCTCCTCCACATCCACATCCTCTCGCATCACCGTTCATGTTCCAGCCCCATATAGCGCCACACTCCAGACAAAACATTTGCCAAGCCTTTTCCTTAGACCTTTATCTAATTTGCCACATTAGGGTCTCCTCTCTCTGTTGAATGCCCCCTTCGCTATGGCAATTCGAGTTTTCAACTCCTGGTGACATCTCAAGTTTTCAGTTGTTGTGCTTCCAAGATATTTAAATGCACTTACTTGCCTAACGGTGGATTGCCCTGTTTTAATATAGGACAGTCTGCGTCTTGAACTGAGACCATACTCTTTGTTTTTGCTGTGTTTATCTGCGTACCATATTCCACACAAGCTTCATTCAGACCTTTCAGCATTTTATTCATTGTCCGCTCAATTTCTGCCACAAATACCATGTCATCAGCAAATCTTACACATTCTGTTCTCTTTCCACCAATACATATTCCTCTTTTCCGATCTGAGCCTTCCGCCAGAAGGAAATTTTGAAGACATTTGAATGTGAACAGAGCTGTTATTCTGTTTACTCGTGGAATGATTCTTTACCTCTGCGACACAAGTTGAAGTAGTTTTTTCCAGAAGAATACTTGAGCCGAATTTCTGCTCCTGGCTACTGAGCAAACAGTCTTAGCACATGTTCTGTCTTGCACTAAGGTAATTTCAGCCATACGAGTTTGTGGACGACATTTTGCGTCCACTGTGTAGGCAGAGAATTAAAGGTATACCACGTACATCGTCCGCACAGCGGCCAATGCTCTAACGAGGCCATCACCAGTGCTGTTTCTACTTCAACAGGTGATATGTGCACCTCGGTTTCGGCGGCACTTTTGTGGGTAACCAGAAGATTCGTCTTCACTTCCGCTAAGAATTTCTGCATAGTACTAGTGACACCTGCTCTGCACGTCCACTTGAGGTGAACTTCGTAATTTTGTCGCTGCATTTTCCATATTATTTCCTGAATCTGTTTAACCAGGTCGAAAAAGTTGCAGAACCACTAATGCTCAGATGACTTGCAATTCAGAGCGCCCAGTCACCTACATTTTCCTCAGCATTGATTCTTGCGAATAGTTCTAAATCTTTCGTATAGTTTTTCTTTCATGCTTTTTGCGAGTTTCATTTTAGTGCACTTCCGTACTTCGTGTAAACCGTTTCTACGTGTATACGTTTCACGTTTAATTTTACGAAACCAAATCGGCTTTACGCACTGCTTATGCTTAAACGTTTTCTCCCCCCTTTGTTTAACTAAAAATGTGTAGTGTATTCTTTCTTACCGAAAGCTATTACTGTACAAGTTTTCTTTGGGCTGGGGAGGTACTCTGTCTTTGTTCTGGATTTTAATCAGCACAACAGTCATCGTTCGAACCACAATTAACGTAACCGTGTGAGTTATTTCCTGTTTACACTAAAGTTTTCTAACGAAATTACATGATCGGAATGAATGTCCAAAAAACCAACTAAAAATTAACACATATGTAGGTCTTCAGGAGAAGCAAGTGATTTCAGTTGCATACTATGCAATGAGTTGCAAATCAGACGATAGTAACAGTGAACTACTGTGTCATACTAAATATCTCTGAAAACTGAAATTCGCTTTACAAAATACGATCGCTTTGTCCGGTGTTATGCGTTTATCCATGTGCTGTCAAGCAAGGCAAGTTACGAATTTGGTAAACATCAACTTTAAAAAAAAATGCTTGTAGTGTTACTTAGCAGATAAAATTCTGGCACTGTGTTTGTTTCAATGTGTTCGTCCTGTATGAATCATCTCATGACGGGTTTGGACATGTCGAACTGAACAATTCCATTGTGAGTTAGCTTACGCCTGCAAATGTGTAACCCAATGAACAGAATTGCCTAACTGGCTGCTGTCTCGTCTTCCCAGACAATTTCTGTCAGCGAATTATACACATGTATTGAAATTATTTGCATCACAAAAAATGTCCATACTGGACACCTGTATTGTGGGTTACGAAGGTGAAGAGACGCTCTGGCAACTGACGTGTGTCAATTTCGTGTTTGTCTTGTAGCACGTCCCAACCCTCCCACTTCCCGCGCTGCCAAATGATGCGGTGGAAGTATGATTTTCATACTGTTAGTCTGAAAACCATATTAAGACAGCTGGTCCACAGTTGTCCGTATGTCCACCATTACACAGGTCTGCAGTCGTTGTTCAACCCTGTCATCTATGGTTCGTGGTGCAGAAGAGCTGTCTCGGTGGCCGTTATGGATAGCGCCATTTTTACTAGGCTCAGCATAAATTAACCACGGCGGCATGCCAGCAGGTTACAGACTTAGCCGTTTCAGAAACGTCGTGTCAAGAAAGCCAATGCTCACGCCCTTTGTTTTCCGCTTCACATTCTGCATACCATTCACTGCTAGTGCTGCCCCCCCCCCCCCCCCCCCCCCCCCCCACCGCCCTGCACACACATATATGTATGTACAGTACTGGCCATTAAATTTCTACACTAAGAAGAAATTCAGATGATAAACGGGTATTCATTGGACAAATATATTTTACTAGAACTGACATGTGATTACATTTTCACGCAATTTCGGTGCATAGATCCTGAGAAATCAGTACCCAGAACAATCACCTCTGGCCGTAATAACGGTCTTCATACGCCTGGGCATTGAGTCAAACAGAGCTTGGATGGCCATTCAGCTTCAACACTATGCCACAGTTCATCAAGAGTAGTGACTGGCGTATTGTGACGATCCAGTTGGTCGGCCACCATTCCCCAAAAGTTTTCAGTTGGTGAGAGAACGGGAGAATGTGCTGGCCAGGGCAGCAGTCAAACATTTTCTGTATCCAGAAAGGCCCGTACAGGGCCTGCAACATGCGGTCATGCATTATCTTGCTGAAATGTAGGGTTTCGCAAGGATCGAATGTAGGGTTAGAGCCACGGGTCGTAAGACATCTGATATGTAATGTCCACTGTTGAACGTGCTCTCAATGCGAAGAAGAGGTGACCGAGACGCGTAACCAATGGCACCCCATACCATCATGCCGGGTGATATGCCAGTATGGCGATGACGAATACAGGCGTCCAATGTGCGTTCACCGTGATGTCGGCAAACACGGATGCGAGCATCATGATGCTGTAAACAGAACCTGGATTTATGCGAAAAAATGACGTTTTGCCATTCGTGCACCCAGGTTCGTCGTTGAGTACACCATCGCTAGCGCTCCTGTCTGTGAAGCAGCGTCAAGGGTAACCGCAGCCATGGTCTCCGAACTGTTAGGCCATGCTGCTGCAAATGTCGCCGAACTGTTCGTGCAGATGGTTGTTGTCTTGCAAAGGCCCCCATCTGTTGACTCAGGGATCGAGACGTGGCTGCATTATCCGTTACAGCCATGCGGATAAGATGCCTGTCATCTCGACTGCTAGTGATACGAGGCCGTTGGGATGCAGCACAGCGTTCCGTATTACCCTCCTGAACCCACCGATTCCATATTCTGTTAACAGTCATTGGATCCCGACCAACCCGAGGAGCTATAGCTCTATACGATAAACCGTAATCGTGGTAGGCTACGACCATTAACAAAGTCGGAAACGTGATGGCACGCATTTCTCCTCCTTACACGAGGCATCACAACAACGTTTCACCAGGCAACACCGGTCAACTGCTGTTTGTGTATGAGAAATCGGTTGGAACCTTTCCTCATGTCAGCATGGTGTAGGTGTCGCCACTGGCGCCAACCTTGTGTGAATGCTCTGAAAAGCTAATCGTTTGCATATCACAGCATCCTCATCCTGCCGGTTAAATTTCGCGTCTGTAGCACGTCATCTTCGTGGTGTAGCAATTTTAATGGCCAGTGGTGTATGTGTGTGTGTGTGTGTGTGGGTGTGTGTGTGTATGTGTGTGTGTGTGGTTGTGTGAAGATAAAGGTTGTTGCTCTACAGTAGTGCCAAATATATAAACCGCTTCCTGATTGTAACGGTGAATTACGTGTTTTTACGTTTCGTACCACTAATTTTGAAATGATTAGAAAATGTCACTTGGTCGTTTCATATCAGATAGTTGCAAGAGTGTGGAAATGTTTTTGGGATTGAGTGTTTCTTGTAGCTGGACTTGAACTGCAAGATGTTTTCGTTTTGAAAGTAGCATACTAGCAGAGCACCGTGTTCAAGATCTCACATACTTATAAAACTGTGAAGCTAATACGATGCGTTGGAAACATAATACCCAAACAGTCAGCATAGATGGGACGCGGGTCGATTGTCGATGTTTGGGAACGACGCTCTTACTGCGTCTCGGATTTAGTTGCGCAGTGTGCTTAGTTGTGAAACGTACTAATTATCTACTCTATAGCTTTAGAATCGCACAGAGACCAATTCCTAGATTCACGGACTTTGGTTCTACCACCAGAAAGTAATTTCAAATGGCTTTTAGCACTATGGGACGTAACTGCTGAAGTTATCAGTCCCCTAGAACTTAGAACTACTTAAACATCACTCACATGCATGCCCGAGGCAGGATTCGAACCTGCGACCGTATCGGTCTCGCGGTTCCAGACTGTAGCGCCTAGACCCGCTCGGCCACCCTCGCCGCCACAATGCATTTCAAAGATACAGTCCGTGCGTCCACATTACACTGATAGCTAATACTCTACACACATCTACAGAAGCTTTCGTACATACTCCTCCAACATCCACGCTCCAAAGTGCTGAAACTGTTCCTTTTCGTACCAGGGTCAGCTCTTGAGAAACAAGACGGTTGCCCCTGTATAACATAAAAACATCGGGGCTTTTTTAATATCCTCTGTAAACGTACGTCCTGTATGAATGACACAGTAACACAGCTGCACCTCTATCGTTCCTGGGTAGGGAAAACGGTAGTTTCTTACTAACTACCTTACTGTCTGAGAACGAGTTCTCACATAGCTCAGTGAACTTATTACACATATCAAACAATAAGGTAATAAAAAGCGCGTGTTTCTTCTTTTGTCTATCATTCGCTGTACATAAATCGTGGTACAAAATAAAAGTCCCACTTTTTTGATACTCCGGAATTTTTTGCAGCTGCAAGACAGGAGTTCAAAACTGGCTCGGAGGTGCCTGAAGTCATCCTCTATGACAGTCCAAAGGCATGGCGTTCTACGACATCATCCTCGGGTTCGGAGATGCCTCAAACGGCATTGTGTCGACAGCTCCGAGAAAAACGTCAGAAGTCACAAGTTCATGTGTAAGGTAGGTTAGCGATGTCACACTGGGAAAATTCTGCCAAACGCCTGCGTGCACGTGTGACATCATGAAAAAGTCGTTCCACTTCCTTTTACGCACCACTCACCTCTTTTCTTGAAGAGTCTTTGAGAGACATCAGAGTCGTGACTTACAGCGCTGAAACAGCGCTGTTTTCTTACGGGTGACCAAGGAAAACAAAAAATTGGCTCTGAGCACTATGGGACTCAACTGCTGAGGTCATTAGTCCCCTAGAACTTAGAACTAGTTAAACCTAACAAACCTAAGGACATCACAAACATCCATGCCCGAGGCAGGATTCGAACCTGCGACCGTAGCGGTCCTGCGGTTCCAGACTGCAGCGCCTTTAACCGCACGGCCACTTCGGCCGGCCCAAGGAAAACATTTCGCACACACTGCTCCCCACAATCGAAAGGAAATGGCCTGAGGAGATGTCATAAACGAAATGGCCACAGGAGACGTCATAAAGGGCGTGAATATAACCATTCCTTCCCTAGGGGCTTCATTCCACATATTTCGTGGTAGAAGGCGACAGTTTTCAGCGCGTTGTGCAACAAAGAGTATCCTTGACGTACTTCGACTCTGTTGACAGCTTGCAGAGTATTCTACTCTTCTGAAAGGACTTCGCGGGGCTGCAATTTCACTGATTGTTATTTCATCCATTTGGAGTGCAGCGCGACTGCAAATTTTCCCTGTTATAGAGAAACGGTGGACCTCAAAACCATTCGACGAAATCTGAACGTGATCAGAAGTAGAAAAGAGTGTTTATGCATTTTCGTCTCCTCTGCTTCGCCATATCCTGTCGCGTGTGTACGGTGGGAGTGACAGTGATACACACGTGAATAAAACGGCAAAATGTTCCCCTTGTACGCACTCAGCGCCACTTGCACACTATTGTCGGGAGCATTTAAATGCATCCGTACAGAAACAACTGTTCACCGATTCAAGAAACGAGACCATTAGAGACAGATCACAATTTCCGATTATGAAAGGATGGGGAAGGAAATTTGCAGTGCCCTTTTCAAGGATCCATCCTTACATTTGCTTGGAGCGATTTAGTGAAACCTCAGATAGCCTAAATCTTGATGGCCAGACGCGGATTTTGTCGTCCTCTCCAATGGAAGTCCATTGTGCCACTTTTCTTAGCTATTTACCATTCCTTAGGTAGCAGGACGATAGGCAAGCCTTTCGACTCCCCTCTTATTGTTTGCTTACTTCTCCACATTGCTTATACTAGGAAACTCCTGCTGTGTCACTGAGCTGGGGCTGCTGGCTACATGTGAAACGTGAGGGTTATCGGTATGGTTACCTATGCCGAGTCGTGTGAAGTTAGCACCCTTTTTTTTAGAAATATACATTTTTTTCAGAGTTCTTGATAGATATGGAATAGTTCTAGAGTTCTTTGTACAAAATTTCAATAGTTCTGCAGAATTTAGCGAAGAAAACAACAATATTCGAAAAAATTTTCGTATCGAAAACGTTCTTTGGCAATTTCCGCAAAATGTAAATAAGTACAAGAGTTCTGAGCACAGTTCTGAACAGAGCTCCAAGAGTTCTTTCGAAAATCCAAGTAACGTTTTTTTGTGCAGCTAATAGTTTACGAGATAATTGCATTTTAATGAGAAAATCTTTTCACTTACTGTGAAGTTGGCACCCTTTTTTTCAGAAAGATATTTTTTTTCAGAGTTCTTGATAGATATGGCATAGTTCTAGAGTTCTTTGTACAAAATTTCAATAGTTCTGCAGAATTTAGCGACGAAAACAATAATACTCGAAAAAATTTTCGTATCGAAAACGTTCTTTGGCAATTTCCGCAAAATGTAAATTATTACAAGAGTTCAGAACACAGTTCTGAACAGAGCTCCAAGAGTTCTTTCGAAAATCCAAGTAACATTTTTTTGTGCAGCTTTACGAGATAATTGCATTTTAATGAGAAAATCATTTCACTTACTGTGAAGTTGGCACCCTTTTTTTCAGAAATGTATACTTTTTTCAGATTTCTTGATAGATATGCCATAGTTCTAGAGTTCTTTGTCCAAAATTTCAATAGTTCTGCAAAATTTAGCGACGAAAACAATATTCGAAAAAATTTTCGTATCGAAGACATTCTTCGTCAATTTTCGCAAATTGTAAATAAGTACAACAGTTCTGAGCACAGTTCTGAACAGAACTCCAAGAGTTCTATCGAAAACCCTATTAACATTTTTTTGTGCAGCTAATAGTTTACGAGACAATTGCAATTTAAGGAGAAAATCTTTTCACTTACTGTGAAGTTGGCACCCTTTTTTTCAGAAATGTATACTTTTTTCAGATTTCTTGATAGATATGCCATAGTTCTAGAGTTCTTTGTACAAAATTTCAATAGTTCTGCAAAATTTAGCGACGAAAACAATATTCGATAAAAATTTTCGTATCGAAGACATTCTTCGTCAATTTTCGCAAATTGTAAATAAGTGCAACAGTTCTGAGCACAGTTCTGAACAGAACTCCGAGAGTTCTATCGAAAACCCTATTAACATTTTTTGTGCAGCTAATAGTTTACGAGATAATTGCAATTTAAGGAGAAAATCTTTTCACTTACTGTGAAGTTGGCACCCTTTTTTTCAGAAATGTATACTTTTTTCAGATTTCTTGATAGATATGCCATAGTTCTAGAGTTCTTTGTACAAAATTTCAATAGTTCTGCAAAATTTAGCGACGAAAACAATATTCGATAAAAATTTTCGTATCGAAGACATTCTTCGTCAATTTTCGCAAATTGTAAATAAGTACAACAGTTCTGAGCACAGTTCTGAACAGAACTCCAAGAGTTCTATCAAAAACCCAATTAACATTTTTTTGTGCAGCTAATAGTTTACGAAATAATTGCAATTTAAGGAGAAAATCTTTTCATTTACTGTGAAGTTGGCACCCTTTTCTTCAGAAATGTATATTTCTTTCACAGTTCTTGACAGGTATGCCATAGTTCTAGAGTTCTTTGTACAAAATTTTAATAGTTCTGCAGAATTTAGGGAAGAAAACAACAATACTCGAAAAAAATTTTCTATCGAAATCATTTTTTGTCAATTTTCGCAAAAATTAAACTGGTACAACAGTTCTGAGGACAGTTCTGAACAGAACCCCAAGAGCTCTATCGAAAATCCTAATAACATTTTTCTATGGCGATAATAGTTTGTGATAAATTGATTTAATGTGGGACACACTTTCTCTACAGAAAATATAAATATATTCGTACAACAGTTCTGATGACAGTTCTGGACACCACGTGAAGAGTTCTATCGAAATTCCTAGTAGAATTTTTTAGTGCAGGTAATAGTTTAAGAGGTAATCGCAACTTAATTAAGCACCCCATTAGAGCTTCTACTGTGAAGCTGGCACCCTTTTTTTCAGAAATATATATTTTTTTCAGAGTTCTTGATAGATAAGTCATAGTTATAGAGTTCTCGGTACAAAATTTCAATAGTTATGCAGAATTTAGCGAAGAAAACAACATTGTATAACAAAGCTGATTCAGGAACCCTTTCCTTTTGATACAATTCTTCCTGTTGCCACAATAAATCACTTGTGCATAGATTCCAACTGTACTGATCATTACAAAAATACAACCATTGACCAGCGGCGCACATTTCTTGCAGCGTTGTACAAAGCATTCGGCTTATCCGCTGTGAAAATACTACACTTAACGCTATTTTAAAATTTACGGTGGATGGCTTCCGTTTATCTACAATGTCAGCATCTATTGAATTATCTTCATGCAAACGTGATGCCTGGATCACTCACTTCCCCTTTTAGGTACGGTGGAAACTAGAGTTCAGTCTTGTGGAAGTCAAAAAAGGAAATGTGGGCAGCCCTTCTTTTACTGATAGCAAACTCTAGAGAAATCTCCACACTTGTTTTTCTTCATCATGCCAACAAAAGAAAAACTCTCCCTTCATAGCTCTATTATCATTCCAGTACTAGTAAACCAGTTGTCCGCTTTCACATTTCGACCTGACTGATATATAGGTTTACACAGTCACAGAACAACATCAAATTGTTTATTGCTCAGTTGGTAAATCCTTCTGGTTGCAACACAGCGTATATTTCCAAATTGTACAGGTAAAATACTTAAGAATCCTTACTTAAGAATCCATACTCGTTTGTTTTGATTGATACATATTGGCGAAAACTGTACCTTCCACAGAATCCTTCCAGCTTCTTGCCTACTGTAACATTTTCTCCAAGGGTGTAAGATTTGTGGTAGTTGCATACAAACCCAGTAAATATTTCCCGAATAGCTGTTAGCTTGTCTAATTGTCTCCTTTCATCACGAATAGCGCGACTGTAAAATCTAAGGCTCTCCAGAATAAATTTGAAACGTTTTATGTTCGTTTGCGAGGTGAAATTTTTCAATGCCATCACCATCAGTTCCACACAGATCTTCCAGGCTTTATCTGTTACTTTTGTTAACAACAATTAAAAACAAGAGACTGATGAAGGCTTTCAATTCAATATCATCTATTGATTTTACCCCTCTCTCACGCTGAAATGAGGCTTTGATGCTCTCAAAATTCTGATTGGAATACAAAACTACAGTAGACAAATATCGTTATCTATGAGGTAATTACAGCATCACAAATGCTGCTTTGGCTGCACCTATTGGTACAGGTAAATTTCGAATAATATTATGCTCTTCGAACAATATGCTTCGAATTTCTTCAACATTATCTAGTACTTCCCACTTAAAATAATAAAATTCCTATAAAATAACGCAACCAGGCGCAGTGTATTAATCTGATATTTGACGTTCAGACACCGGACACTGACTATTAAACAGTTCAAACAGAATTTCAGTGCAGTTTACATTCTGGATTAGCTTTGTACTACTTACTACGTTGATAAACAAATAAACTAATCGCTGAAATGAAATACGAAAGGGCACAGTGGATAAAAACCAGCAATCGGCTCATATCTCATCAAGAGAGCATTAGCGTCGATACTGAATCATACATACAACAATGAAAGGCACACATGAAGTGTATATTTTTAGAATCAGGAAGAACCAGATTAATTTTATCACGTAAAACAGTAATTGTTTTGAACTCTCATGACATCCAGGACCCACTAACAGCTAAAAATATGCCCAGGACCCTCATGGATGAAAGTTATATTGCAACATCACCAGCCGCTAGGATACATAAAAACATGTGCTGTGTGTAACGAATACATTTGAAATTGATGTCGTTAATATTGTTGCAAACATTTGTTCTAGTTAGAAAGGAAGTGTGGAAGTTTGATGAGTTACACTACAGCGAGAGTTAAAAGTCTTTACAATGTATAGAAATGTAAGTATATTTACTGAATATATCGTACAAACGAACTAAGTAGTATGTTTAAATCCTAATTCAAAACATGACTGATAGAGGTGTTATAATGTTGAGGGGATACAGTATTAAAGTTAATAAGAAGATCGCAATTTGTAAATAAGAACCTCGTTTATTTGGTCCTCAATAATCCGGATTTCCGGTTTATCCGGATTCATATTTTGTGTCCCTTGGTATTTTTCTCTTTTTTTTCTTATAACACGAAGATGTGTAGTCGGTGAGGTACATAGGCTGCTTATCACCAGGCCGGTAATTTGGTCTAGTACTGAGTGATAAGGAACTCGGAGTGTGTGAATGACATTGTTTCTCAAGTATTGTACATTAATATAACGGTGCATTGATGCCCATCAAGTAAGTTGCATAGTAACCACGCCAACAGCACTCCACGACAGCTCATTGTACCTCTGGTGCGATTCTCGACAGGTGTGACACCATCTGGTTAGTGGCGCGTGTGAATGTATCTGCTCTCTCAGCCATCTGTTTGTTTTGCACTGACGAGCCTTCTCTCCTTGAATCATCTAAGCGTGCACATCCCACGCTTCCACCTACAGTTGCTACAGTCGGTCTTAAGAAGGTGTACTGGCATTTGTATAGTGCTGAACATTTAGACTTTTTGTATTTAGTGGAATATACATCCGGTTTTCGATTTTCGGTTTTCCAAAATAAAAGTGAGAATTTACAATCGTACTCATAGCTGTACTTCCAGCAGTACTTCATCTCCTGCGTTCCCAATTTCGTAGAAGTTGTCCTACGAAAATTGCAGAAGAAGCGCTCCTGGACGAAAGGATATTGTGACGATATTCTTTGGTCACAGCCTGGGGTTAGAGACCCGGTCCGGCACACAGTTTTTATCTGCCAGTAAGTTTCACATCGGCGCACACCCACTGCAGAGAGAACACACAACCTATTTCATAATCTACTGGCACCATAAAAATGTTATGAGGGTTTTTAAAAGAACTCTTTCGGTGCTATCCAGAACTGGCAGCAAAAGGGTTGTGCCAATTTATTATAATGTAGACCAAGTGGGTCTCTCGAAAATGCTATTATCTCATTAACTGTTATCCCCACAAAAAATGTTATTACAGTTGTCGGTAGAACTCTTAGGGTCGTATTAAGAAATGCCGTCAGATCTTTTGTACGAATTTATTACTTTTACATGACAAAAGCGAGTCCCACATTAATTATCTCATACAATGTCATCGTCACAAATAATGTTATTATAGTTTTTGGTAGAACTCTGTGGGTGATATTCAGAACTGTCATCAGAACTATTCTACGAATTTCGCTATATTAGATAAAGTGAGTATCAGATTAAAATAATTATTGTATAAACTATTATCGCCACAAAAATGTTCTTATCATTTTCAATGCAACTCTTCCGGTGCTATCCAGAACTACCAACAGAACTGTTATACAAATTTATTTTTTCCAAACTAACAAATAATTTTTTACCATACCAAAATTTTGCCGTGTTATTGTTTTCTTCCCGAAATTCTGTAGAACTATTCGTGTTTTGAGCAGGGAAATCTAGAACTATTGCATATATATCAAGAACTGTGAAAAAAATTTATATTTATCGTAAAAGGGGTTCAAACTTCACGGAAAATGCTCATAAGCATATTCTTAATAATGGCAGTTACTACGTAAACAATTACCTGCACAGAATATGTTACTAGTTTTTTCGATAGAACTCTTACAATGCTATCCAGAGCTGGCATCACAGCATACGAACAGACATAATTTTTTTTTTTTTGAGTAAGAGTGCCCTACAATTAATCAATTACCATACAAACTTTTACAACCACAAAAAATGTTATTATGATTATAGATAGAAGTCATGACGTGTTAACCAGAACTGTTCATCAAAACTGTTGAACGAATTTACTTTTTCTGCGGAGAAAGTGGGTCTAACATCAAAGCAGTTGCCGTATAAACTATCATCGCCACAAAAAGATGTTATTAGGATTTTCGATAGAGCTCTTGGTGTTCTGTTCAGAACTGTTGTACGAATTTACTTTTTGCGAAAATTGACAAAGAATGTATTCGATATGAAAAATTTTTCGAGTATTGTTGTTTTTTTCGCTAAATTATGCAGGACTATTCAAATTTTGTACAAATAACTCTAGAACTATGACATTTCTATAAAGAACTCTGAAAATATATATATATATTTCTTAAGAAAAGGATTCCAACTTCACAGTAAGTGAAGAGGTTCCCTAATTAAATTGCAATTATATCGTAACGTGTTAGCTGCACAAAAATTGTAATTAGGATATTCTATAGAACTATTGGGGTTCTGTTCAGAACTGCCCTCAGAACTGTTGTCCGAATTTACTTTTTGCGAAAATTAATAACGAATGTTTGCTATACGAAATTTTTTTCCAGTATTGTTGTTTTCTCCGTTAAATTCTGCAGAACTATTGAAATTTTGTACAAAGAACTCTAGAACTATGCCATATCTATCAAGAAATCTGAAAAATGTATACATTTCTGAAAAAAAGGGTGCCAGCTTCACAGTAGGAGCTCTTATGGAATTCTTAATTAAGTTGCAATTACCTCTTAAACTATTACCTGCACAAAAGAATTTCACTAGGATTTTCGATAGAACTCTTCACGTGGTGTCCAGAACTGTCATCAGAACTATTGTACGAATATATTTATATTTTCCGTAAAGAAAGTGTGTCCCATATTAAATCAATTTATCTCAAACCATTATCGCCATAGAAAAATGTTGTTGGGATTTTCGATAGAGCTCTTGGGGTTCTGTTCAGAACTGTCCTAAGAACTGTTGTACAAGTTTAATTTTTACGAAAATTGACAAAAAATGTTTTCGATACGAAAATTTTTTCCAATTTTGTTGTTTTCTTCGCTAAATTCTGCAGAACTATCGAAATTTTGTACAAAGAACTCTAGAACTATGCCATTTCTATCAAGAACTCTGAAAAAAATATATATTTCTAAAAAAAAAAGGGTGCCAACTTCACAGTAAGTGAAAAGATTTTCTCATTAAAATGCAATTATCTCGTAAACTATTAGCTGCACAAAAAAATGTTACTTGGCTTTTCGATAGAACTCTTGGAGCTCTGTTCAGAACTGTGCTCAGAACTGTTGTACTTATTTACAATTTGCGAAAATTGACGAAGAATGTTTTCGATACGAAAATTTTTTCGAATATTGTTGTCGTCGCTAAATTCTGTAGAACTAGTGAAATTTTGTACAAAGAACTCTAGAACTATGGCATATCTATCAAGAAATCTGAAAAAAGTATACATTTGTGAAAAAAAGGGTGCCAACTTCACAGTAAGTGAAAAGATTTTCTCCTTAAATTGCAATTATCTCGTAAACTATTAGCTGCGCAAAAAAATGTTACTTGGGTTTTCCATAGAACTCTTGGAGTTCTGTTCAGAACTGTGCTCAGAACTGTTGTACTTATTTACAATTTGCGAAAATTGACAAAGAATATTTTCGATACGAAAATTTTTTCGAGTATTGTTGTTTTCGTCGCTAAATTCTGCAGAACTATTGAAATTTTGTACAAAGAACTCTAGAACTATGGCATATCTATCAAGAAATCTGAAAAAAGTATACATTTGTGAAAAAAAGGGTGCCAGCTTCACAGTAGGAGCTCTTATGGAATTCTTAATTAAGTTGCAATTACCTCTTAAACTATTACCTGCACAAAAAAATTTCACTAGGATTTTCGATAGAACTCTTCACGTGGTGTCCAGAACTGTCATCAGAACTGTTGTACGAATATATTTATATTTTCCGTAAAGAAAGTGTGTCCCATATTAAATCAATTTATCTCAAACCATTATCGCCATAGAAAAATGTTGTTGGGATTTTCGATAGAGCTCTTGGGGTTCTGTTCAGAACTGTCCTCAGAACTGTTGTACAAGTTTAATTTTTACGAAAATTGACAAAAAATGTTTTCGATACGAAAATTTTTTCGAATTTTGTTGTTTTCTTCGCTAAATTCTGCAGAAGTATTGAAATTTTGTACAAAGAACTCCAGAACTATGCCATATCTATCAAGAACTCTGAAAAAAATATATATTTCTAAAAAAAAGGGTGCCAACTTCACAGTAAGTGAAAATATTTTCTCATTGAAATGCAATTATCTCGTAAACTATTAGCTGCACAAAAAGATGTTACTTGGATTTTCGAAAGAACCCTTGGAGCTCTCTTCAGAACTGTGCTCAGAACTCCTACATTTTGCGGAAATTGCCAAAGAACGTTTTCGATACGAAAAGTTTTTCGAATTTTGTTGTTTTCTTCGCTAAATTCTGCAGAACTATTGAAATTTTGTACAAAGAACTCTAGAACTATGCCATATCTATCAAGAACTCTGAAAAAAATATATATTTCTGAAAAAAAGGGTGCCAACTTCACAGTAAGTGAAAAGATTTTCTCATTAAAATGCAATTGTCTCGTAAACTATTAACTGCACAAAAAAATGTTACTTGGATTTTCGAAAGAACTCTCGGAGCTCTATTCAGAACTGTGCTCAGAACTCTTGTACTTATTTACATTTTGCGGAAATTGCCAAAGAACGTTTTCGATACGAAAATTTTTTCGAATATTGTTGTTTTCTTCGCTAAATTCTGCAGAACTATTGAAATTTTGTACAAAGAACTCTAGAACTATGCCATATCTATCAAGAACTCTGAAAAAAATGTATATTTCTCGAAAAAGGGGTGCTAACTTCACACGACTCCTATGCCGCCAGAGCATTGAAAGCAGTGAATGGTCGTCTCTGTACAGGAAAAATTTTAAAGTGCCTTACAGATGTATGAGTGGCATCAAGGGCGTTATCGAAATTGGGGGTTTGAGACAGACATTTCATTCATGCATGTGTCAATGTTGCATTCCCCATCCTCCCTGTACAGATGCCGCAGTAGGGTCACAGAAGATGAGATGAAGAAACATAAACAACTTTTTGTTATTCACCCTGCATACTGGAGCAGAAATTGCTGTTGTGCTATACTCCAGCGGGGCGAGATCATGTTCAATTGGGTTGGAGCCTCATGATGTGCTTAGAGAAGGGCTCAGTCGTCCAAGGAGTGTCAACACCGCTGAAGACTCTCAAGAACGTCAACCTGCTGCGCAATTTGTTGTAAGTGCCTTTTCCCTTCAGCAAATGTGTGAAAATCATACCTCAAAGAGAAGGGAAGGGGATTCCATTCAGGCTCTTTACGACATTTTCTCTAGACTTTTTGTGTCTATTCGGAGAAGCGGCAGTTTCTAAACGTTTTCCTTGGCCAGTCTGATTTCAACGATGGGCGTTGCAACTCTGACCTCATCAAGAAACGGGTGAGTTGCTGCTCAACGGATGTGCAACGAGCTTTGCATGGTGTCGGCGGTGATACTGGGTTGAATTTTGTATTATTACAGAGGAAGATTTTAAAAAAGTGGTTCAAATGGCTCTAAGCATTACGGGCCTTAACATCTGGGGTCATCAGTCCCGTGGACTTAGAACTACTTAAACCTAACTAACCTAAGGACATCACACACATTCATGTCCGAAGCAGGATTCGAACCTGCGACGATAGCAGCAGCACGGTTCCGGACTGAAGCGCCTAGAACCACTCTGCCACAGCGGCCGACGAGGAAGATTCTACAAGCAAAACAAGTGCCAAAGATCAAACGTTCATGTAAGATGTAAGAGGGGTTAATAATGTTGCATAGGCTCTAAGTTTTACCGAAATTCAACCCAGCATCATCATGGACACCATGGAAAGCTCAATGGACATCCTCTTACCAGCAACTCACCCATTCTGTTGATGAGGTGCGAACCACGACACCCAGCACTAAAATCAGGCAAGGAAAACGTTTCGAAACTGCCGCTTCTCCGAATCGACACAATAACGCCAGGGGTTGTGTTGTAAAGGGCGTGAATGTAAACCCCTGCTCCCTCTTCTCTGGGTGTTCCTTTTTAGACATATGTTGAAGGCAAACGGTAGTTGCGACGCAGTGTGCAGCAGGACGACTATCTAGACACCTTTTGGCGCTTTTGACATCCCTTTGACGACTGAGACCTTCTCTAAGCACATCACGAGTCTCCAACCCAACTGAATATGATACCACCCCTCTGCCGGACTATTACAAAGAACATTTTACGCACATCTGAGTTAAATTTCGAACACCTGTGTCGCAATTGCAGAAAATTACTGTGTTTTAAAAAAAGTGACCATTTACCTTGTTGTACAATTTATATAGTCGTAAAATAAAGTCTCCTGTCGCTATTTTTCATTATAAGTTCAGGAAATAATCCCAGAAAATACTCGGGGAATTTTATACAGTTTTCATGAACAGGTAGAATGATTCTCGAGGTATGTTTGTTTACATAATTTATAAATTTTCATGTATATTTGCTAAACTAATCCTAGTTAAACTACTTCACTGCTGTGTAAAAGGTGTCATTGCTATCTAGATGTAAATGGCAGAACTTCTTGGAATCTCCCCTACATGAGTAGCCCCACCCGACTGCAGATGCAGCGTGTTGCGACGTTCCGTTACACTGAGAATGGTGCGTGCTACCGCTGATTTCTCAAATGTCCTGTGATGCAGGACTATCAGATATCAATGAATCTTGTACTCAGCTGGCTTTGTAGCCAGGGGGGTACTGTCCTGAGGGAAACCCGCAGCACCCACCGTTAGCACGTCTCTCCAAACGCCAATTAAATAGATAACATTCATCCCTCCAACTCACTTTCCTTGTTTAAACTCTCTGAGTCATTTGAAAGTATGAATATTCCTTTACGTAAAGTTGTTTTCTGAATGTTAATCATGATCCTATACAGTAGCCTGTGCACAAAATTACCGCTTGGCCAGACAAGTTGTGTGGCTCTAGAAACGTAGTGATATCAGCGCTAAGTCAGAGTGGGTCGTTATATTTTGATAAAAGACCCTGACCGACACCAGTAATGGTCCCCAACATTGGTGATACAGGGGGGAGGGCGGGGAGAAGGACAGTAAAACTGGTCCACAAATAACTTACTGTAAGGAGGATACGGAAGTGGACTCTTGTTAACGAGCGTCATAGGAAATAAAACGAAAATTTACACTCTGCAGCCGAGTGTTCATATCAGAGCAGACTTCATTCTGGAGACGTCCCCCAGGCTGTGGCCAAGCCATGTTTCCGCTATTTCCTTTCTTCGAGGAGTGCTAGTTCTGCAAGGTCTGCAGGAGAGCTTCTGTGAACTTTGGAAGGTAGTTCTTGCGGAAATGGAGCTGTGGGGATGGCTCGTGAGTCATGCTTGGGGAACTCACATGGTAAAGAACTTGCCCGCGGAAGGCAACGGTCCCGAGTTCGAGTCTCTGCCCAGCACACAGTTCTAGTCTGTAAGGAGGTTTCATTATAGGAAGTGCTGAAAATAGCCACCATTCACGATGCAGCGCGGTGCTCGATTTGTCAATCGGCCAGGAACGCGTGGCAGCTCTGCCTGGGAGATAAGAGCAATGACGTTTCTGTGTTCCGCTGTAGTTATTCCAGTGTTTTAGGATTATCTGAGTACACATGGCTCTTAAATTTTCCGCAGTCACTTGGAGAGAAGTGGGGCGATCGACGTGGCCAAGAGATTGCACTTCTACCTCTGCTAACTGTCCTCTCTCCACACCTCAGCCACTTGCCATAAGTTTGTCAAGAAATATCCGTAGCGTCGTTCATCTGTGAGTTCATATCTGGAGTAATCAGTTTTAGAAGTACAGGTTAGAATTCACAGTTTGGTGTAAGAAACGCCTTTGTGATATGGACATCAGACATTGTACACCCAACACGAATCCTGTGGTCGTACAACTCTTCAAGGTACTGATGCACAATGCCATATGTTTTGGAATTCAGATACCTTACAGGCTGAACTGTGTCTCATCTGAAGAAATTAAATACTGAGGATCCAAACGTCCAGATTTCTCTTCTCCCAGAAACCACCCACACGGTGAAACGCTCGGAAGTTCGTCTCGACGCTTTAGCTCATAGGCAACAGTAAATCTGTAGCGAAACAGAGGTAGGTCTATTTCTGTCACGTTTAAAAGAGCTCGTTTCCCTCTATTTTTCCACTTATTTTCGCGTTGCAGGGATCTTACGGAAATACATCTAGCCTTAAGATCTTGAACAAAAATTTCTGTACACAGCGTGAGAGTTTCATTGTGTAGCGGAGTGTGCGCTGATATGAAACTTCCTGGCAGATCAAAACTGTGTGCCGGACCGCGACTCGTACTCGGGATCTTTGCCTTTCGCCCGCGAAAGGCGGAGGTCCATAGTTCGAGTCACGGTCCAGCATACAATTTTAATCTGCCAGGAAGTTTCAGTTCTGTACGCGTTTTTCACAAACTGTGCTTCGTATAATAGTCGACGATGAACAGGCGTTGCTTTATCGTGAGGACCAGTTTGTGGCCAGCCGCTGTGGTCGAGCGGATCTAGGCGCTTCAGTCCGGAACCGCGCTGGTGCTACGGTCACAAGATCGAATCCTGCCTCCGGCGTGGATATGTGTGATGTCCTTAGGTTACTTACGTTTAAATAGTTCTAAGTCTAGGGGACTGATGACCTCAGATGTTACGTCCAGTAGTGCTTAGAGCCATTTGAACCAGTTTGTGTTCCATTCAAACGGTTATTAAATAGGTCTGATCCTCTAGATCAGTGAAACATGATGACACAGCCATGTCCGTGGGACAGCCCACGCACGGAATACACATGTGCAGACTATGCCAACAACGATAGCTTCATTTAAATCGTGCTGCCAAGTATTTTCCGTGATGGGTACCTCCCCTGTTTCGTTATCGAGGTTCAATTCCGCTTCAGTCTAAGAAAAGCTGTGTGGTCCAGTGTTATTTTGTCGTTGCTTTATGTACGAGGTCCTTTCAATAAGTAAAGTAATACATTTCGATTGAAATAACGCGGAATTTGTTGTGGGACACCGTGAAATATTCCCGTTTCAGCCCCTACAGTTTCATGGAGTTCCAGAAGTGGCAGCTCTATACATAGCCTTGAAAATGGCATCTACAGTGGAGGTGCTCCAAATGTTAAAAATGTGTGTGAATCTCTAAGGGACCAAACTGCTTAGGTCGTCGGTCCCTAGACTTACACACTACCTAAACTAATTTGAACTAACTTACGCTAAGAACAACACACACACCCACGCAAGCGGGATGACTCGAACCTCCAGCAGGGCAGAAAACCAGAACATCGCAGATATACATACGCGCTTGCAGAGTGTCTACGGAGACCTGGCAGTGAACAAAAGCACGCTGAGTCATTGGGCGAGGCCTCCGTCATCATAGCAACAAGGTCAAGAAAAACTGCTGATCTCCGTGTGTCTTTTAGCAGCACACGGCTGTAGCTCCTACTATGGTGGAGCGTGCGGACATTCTCATTCGAGTTGATCGGCGGATCACAATCGAACACCTCGCTGCACAACTGGACGTCTCTAGGGTAGTGTCGTCCACAAGTTGGGGTAGTCAAAGATGTGTGCCCACCGGGTTCGTCGCCACCTGCCAGAAGACTATAAAGAGCAACGCAGAACTATCTGTCCAGAATTTTTTGCGCGTTATGAGGCTGATCGTGACACTTTTTGTCAGACATCGTCCAGGCGATGAAGCGTGGGTTCATCACCTCGAACCGGAAACAAAACGGCGATCCACAGAGTAGCGCCACACTCAGACGGAAAAGTCATGGTAGCGGTCTTTTGGAAGTCTGAAGGGGTTATTCTGTGCAACGGTCAACTCTGTACTGTAATGAGCTACCTTCAGGAAATCGAAGAAACGACATCAGCATGTTCGTCATCACACAAATTCTTACGTCCTTCTACTCCATGTCGAAGCAAGGCCTCACAAAAGTTTGCGCACCCGAGAGAAACTCACAAAAATTCATTGGACTGTTATCCTCAGCCACCTTCGAGCCCGACACTCGCCCCTTCCATCTGTTTGGCTCAAAGAAGGATACACTCCGCGTGAGGCAAAACGTGGATTATGAGGAGGCTACTAAACCAGCAACACCTTGGTTCCTACGTCGACCATTACAGTGGTATTTCTCAGTAAGGAGGCGTATGACCGTCGCATTGAACGGAGATAATGCTTAAAAATGGGGTTTTGTAACCAAAAGAGTGAGGTATAATATGGTGTACTGGATTCCTGAGTGAGACCAGCTTTTTTCAGATATATATGTATTCGTTATTTATACACTACTGACCATAAAAACTGCTACACCAAGAAGAGATGCCGATGATAAACGGGTATTCATTGGATGAGTATATTATACTAGAACTGACATGTGATTACATTTTCACACAATTTGGGTGCATAGATCCTGAGAAGTCAGTACCCAGAACAGCCGCCTCTGGCCGTAACAACGGCCTTGATACGCCTGGGGATTGAGTCAAACACAGCGTGGATGTCGTGTACATGTACAGCTGCCCATGCAGTTTCAACACGATACCACAGTTCATCAAGAGTAGTGACTGGCGTATTGTGATGAGCCAGTTGCTCGGCCACCATTGACCAGACGTTTTCATTTGGTGAGAGAACGTGAGAATGTGCTGGCTGTATCCAGAATGGCCCGTACAGGGCCTGCAACATGCGGTCATGCATTATCTTGCTGAAATGTAGGGTTTCGCAGGGATCGAATGAAGGGTAGAGCCACATCTGAAATGTAATGTCCACTGTTGAACGTGCACTCAATGCGAAGAAGAGGTGACCGAGACGTTTAACCAATGGCACCCCATACCATCATGCCGGGTGATATGCCAGTATGGCGATGACGAATATACGCGATAAATGTGCGTTCACCGCGATGTCGGCAAATACGGATGCGAACATCATGATGCTGTAAACAGAGCCTGGATTCATCCGAAGAAATGACGTTTTGCCATTCGTGCACCCAGGTTCGTCTTTGAGTACACCATCGCAGGCGTTCCTGTCTGTGAAGCAGCGTCAAGGGTAACCGCAGCCATTGATACGATAAACCGCAATGGCGATAGGCTACAATCAAAGTCGGAAACGTGATGGTACGCATTTCTCCTCCTTACACGAGTCATCACAACAACGTTTCATCAGGCAACGCCGGTCAACTGCTGTTTGTGTATGAGAATTCGGTTGGAAACGTTCCTCATGTCAACACGTTGTAGGTGTCGCCACCGGTGCCAACCTTGTGTGAATGCTCTGAAAAGCTAATCAGTTGCATATCACAGCATCTTCTTCCTGTCGGTTAAATTTCGCGTCTGTACACGTCATCTTCTTAGTGTAGCAATTTTAATGGCCAGTAGTGTAGAATGCCCCCCTAACACCGAAGTGTGTCATTTGAAATGTCCAGAGCCATCGTAGTATACGCTCGTCCTTTAGATTAACGAAATGGGTAAAGATACTGCGGAGATTAACACGATTAGCTGTTTTCTTCACGTCGTCTGTTGCAATGTATACGTGTGAATAGTTCACGTATTACATGAAAGGGGTGATATGTTTATGGACAGCTGGAGAGAGAGAGAAAGAAAATAGCGTACGCCTTTGTTGTTCTTTGACACACGCTGTTTTGTGAATAGTGTTTCATTTGGCTCGACTCTTGGTCGCTAGTTAGAGCATTGAAATTTCCACTGTGGAAAAGTAAGGCGATCATACATGTCGATTCTGTCAGTAACCACAATTACCTGAACCTTTCCTAGCTAATACCCTGAAGGATGTGGAGAGATTGATGAGAAGATGGATACCTTGCATCATGGTTGCGAAATTGATAACGAAGAAGAAGGTAGTGGAACCCAGCGTTGACACTATGCCTTTTTCTAGCACTTTTCTAGGGGAAAAGTATGAGTTCAGCTTAGCTAAACGTCAGACCCATCACCGCCGATGTTACTGAGTGCCGTCATTCGTTGTGGTTCCCTAATCTGGTGGAACGTGGTTTTTAAAAAATTCTTCCCCTACTAGAAATCAAGCACTTTACCTTGCGTTCGCCAGCCATCAAATCAACTTTCCTCGGTCGTTCCATCGGTTGCAATAATAACAAATTCATCAATTTCAAGAAATCATCAGGAAAGTGTGATTTATAAATTTATATCGATGCTGGAAATTATCATAAGATGTAATAGCAATAAATTTGATGTGTATGCTGATCTGCACATACCTAACAGAAGTTTGATTGCTATATTCAAATTGTTGGCTCTGAGCACTATGGGACTTAAGGGCGGAGGTCATCAGTCCCGTAGAACTTATAACTACTTAAACCTAACTAATCTAAGGACATCACACACGTCCATGCCCAAAGCAGGATTCGAACCTGCGACCGTAGCAGTCGCGCGGTTCCAGACTGAAGCGCCTAAAACCGCTCGGCCACTGCGGCCGGCTGTTCAATGTGTTGTTCATGCAAAAAGATTAAAGCAATTTCTAGGCTTAATTATTAATATCGTTATTAAACATGACCCAAGAACAATTCCTATGAAATTACAACTGTACGGTGTTCCGTTACTTACTTCATCGTCGGTGACCTCTGAGCCTCGCGATGCGTCACTTTCGCTAACGTATATGAACTGGTCAGCTGCAGCTTCATGAAAGACTTCCAGAAACATTGATAACGTCAATAACATGCCAGTCACTTCAGTAGTATCGCCTCCTACTACCGAATCTTTTACTTATGTTTCTATTTTATTTACTGCAAACTTAAAGTAACCCTATTACTTATTCCACTACTCGAGACTAACAACAGGCTTGTGTGGGTGTATCGATATCTTTAAAGTCCCACATTATTGTAGGAAGTATCTCGTTTGATAAGTGTCCTGCATTTCGTTCCCTGTAGTCAGTGTGAATTGTAGAGAAGTATCAGAGGCGTACGTTTTAAAATGGTTCGATTACAGAGCTGGAGGAAGCAAATACAGGCTTAACATAGGCTCCAGTTTAATGTTCGTCGTATTACCGTTCATTGATATTTGTAATGTGAAGATTAGAAAGCACCATCGCCGTTTTCTTGAGAGAGTGGAAATTCTGTCAGTGAAATAAAAAGCAAAAAGTAAATGATTGAACGGTTTGGCAGACTATTCTAATCGTGAGAGAGTACGTCAAATCCAGCAAGCATTTTGCGATCTGTAGCTTCCCTTGTGTGGTGAGTACATACGGTAGGTGAGCTGTTCAGCTACATAAAATGATGTCACATTCATTCTCATTTTCACGAACACACTAGTCTATCTTACAGCAACGCTCTTCCATTAATTAAATCGTAAAAAGGTGATACTTGTGTGGCTCTATGGACATTTATCAGAACAACAATTCTGTTGTGATAATCGCTTCAGCCTAGAGAATAAAAAGCCCTTCATCGACTTCTAACACCACACATACTGTGATAATTATTAAACTGTATGAAAAAGACGTAAACTTGTAACGAACTAAGGCGTGCACACACTTCATTCAACATTTAAACGTGACTACATATATTCGGATTTAGGTTATTACTTGTTCGATATGCCTGCCATTATTGGCGATGATGTGGCGCAGACGAATAGCGAAATTCTGCATGAGCCGCTGAAGTGTCAGAACATAGATGCTGACGATGAAGTCCTGAATGGCCGTTGTAAGCTCAGGCAATGGTTTTCAGGTTATTGCTGTACACCTTGTCTTCAGTATAGCCCCACAAAAAGGAGAGCATTGTTCAGATCCGGAGAATATGGCGGCTAATAGAGACCCATGCCAGTCGCCTCAGGGTACCCCAGAGCCAGAATGCAGTCCCCAAAGTGCTCCTCCAGGACATTACTCTCCTGCTTCGATTAGGTCGAGCTTGAGCCACTTCCTCTGGAAATCGGTGTCACTTTGGATAATGGGCATGGAATCATCTTCCAAAACCTTCACGTACCGTTCGGTGGTCACCGTGCCATCAAGCCTTCAAGGAATATCACACCGATTATTCTGTGACTGGTCATTGCACACCACACAGTCACCCGTTTAGGGTGAAGAGACTTCTCGATCGTGAAATGTGGATTCACAGTCTCCCAAATGCGCCGATTTTGCTTGTTGACGAACCCATCCAAATGAAAGTGACTTCGCCGCTAAAACAAACCCTAATTCACATACAAATTCCCATCGTGCCTCGCGGCCAACCGTGCAGTTTGAATGTTCTAACATAAACCGTTCGCAATTTATGACGATTTTACTTCATATAGTTCAATAATTGTCACCGTGTGTCTATTTGACATTATCCTCAAGGCTTTTCTATAATAATCATCATGTTTTTAATGTATAATGTTTCAAGTTTTGTGTAGCTCTGAAAATACCTTACATCCAGCACTTAAAATTAGTTTACTGTTGTAGAAGGTATGCACTGAACTACTTCGTTCAACAAACCATAGAGATTTGCCAGAGACTGGGGATGTACAAGAATATGGAAACACCACTGACATACATAACCATCTCTGACACGGTATGCCGACCGCGGTAGCCAAGTGGTTCTAGGCGCTTCAGTCCGGAACCGCGTGACTGCTACGGTCGCAGGTTCGAATCCTGCCTCGGGCACGGATGTGTGTGATGTCATTAGGTTAGTTAGGTTAAAGTAGTTCTACGTTCTAGGGGACTGATGACCTCAGATGTTAAGTCCCAGAGTGCTCAGAGCCATTTGAACCATTTGAACCTTAGACGGTATAGGAAAACCATTGGCATCCCAAACAGTTTGCAATCGCCTCGGAATGGACGAATGCAGTTACTGTACGGTTTTAAAGGGAATCTTGCAGCATTATTCCTACAAAGTCCAAGTAAAATGATGGAGGGGGATAGGCAGCACATACCTTTCTAGCCAAATTACACCACAAAGGCTCAATAAAATGATAAACTCATTGATGTGGTGGCCAGGGGGAATAGGCAATCCAACCTCTTGCTCACAAGGACCAGTGTCGGACGATGCGGGCTGTTTGAACGAGGACCCTCTCGCATTGGAACACACAGTCACCTTTAGCAATCATTCTACCATGGGATGGACCTGTTAAACCAACACGTCTACATTGCCCTCGGTAGTGATGCGACCTTGCAGAGTAACCATGGGGCCCATGGAATACCACGATATGTCTGCTCAAATCAATGCCGAATTCCCGCAATGTATCACTCTTTGGACGTAAACGCGGCCAGAATTTGGTAACAGCGTGACACAAGACTAATCCTACCAAATTACTTGCTCACATTTCTGCATAGTCCAGGATGGCTCCGGCACCACGTTTACCTCTTACGGGCATTTGCATCACTAACGAGTGGTCATGAAATCCCAGCAGGGCGTGCAATTCCATGCTTGGGGAGCATCTCTCGTGTTGTTTTGGTACTGACAGGTTTCGCGACAGCGACATTCAGCTCCACAGTGATTTTTGGTGTTGTCGCCCTTTTTTCGTCACAGCCCTCTTCAATGGTCGGCCTATCACTCAACACACATCTTCGTCCGCGTTGTGACTTAGCAAATGAGTTTTCTCCGCGATCTCTTTATGCAGTGTAAATCTTCGATACTGTGTCTATTGAAAGACCAAACACTTCGTCTATCTTGGTTAAGAAAGAACCATACGACCCCTAACAGCGTGCCCACAGCTGAATTCACTTAAATCAGACGTAATGCACTCACAAGTGCATGGAACACTGTTTCGACAACGACTGACACTTACAACGTATTGAGGAAATTGCACAGGGGCCTTCATGGTCAAATTCAACAGTGCAACCTGGAGGTTTGACTACCATGTGCATTTATGTTCATTCATTTCTAGCTGTGTTTTTGTCCAACATCTGTATTACTGGCATTCCCTAGCATGCGACGTATTAGAAGTTGATTGTAGGACCGTTTCGTTACCTTGCTGAGACGCTGGGCAACGTGTAATCACAAGTCAATCTGTAACGTTAAGTACAAATTGGATAATGTCGTCAGTCGTATCGTGAACGTGGTTCTTCAGCAAGATGCAAGCGACAGCCATTAATATGCATTTTGCTCAGCAACATTAACAATGCCGATTTCATCCATTCCCTTATGGGAATGGTGTTTTAAATCAGTAAACACTGGAGGTGTAATTCCTAGTTTCTAAATCCAAACGGACGTACAAAATTTTTGCTTATGTCTCGTGCACTCGTCACTCCAATCATGGAGGCAGCAAAACAGTTGTACGCGAGATACAAAGAGCAGTTGTAAAGTTGGGCATGTTGACAGCGTAGAAGCCGTAACGTAACTGTGTCGACAAATTGTAACATTGTAACAAATAAATAAAGATTGTTATTGATCATCCCGTGGACAAAGAGCTAATTAGAGTCTGAGCAGTAACAAGAATTAGGGACGATTGAAGAAGGATATCGACTGTTTTTACCATTTTTTCATAGGAAATATCGCACCATTGTCCTGAAGAAATTCAGGGAAATAATGTGAAACCTAAATCTCGATGGTCACATGGGGATCTGAACCAGCGTCTTCCCGAATGCGGGTCACTTGTTAACCACCTTTCCAGTAAGCTCCCTAACAGCATATAAGGAATGCTTAATACTAAGTGCAAGTCCTTCTGGTTTGTCCAAGTTATTCATACTGCAGTTCAGGAGGCAACTACATCTACTTGAGGAAAAGAATACCGAAGAACTACTTCTGACCAAAGAGAGAACTGTACGTCACTACATCATAGCGAACAACGCAAGATGTCAGATCTGAGAAAATGTATTTGACTGTCACGGAGGATCATTTTCAATTTGCAAACACCCATCGTCAAAATATCAAAATGAACAAGAAAGTGTTATAGCCGTCCGAAGAATCACAGGCGTAAGAGAGTGTCAGTAGAAGAAAACAAATGGTGCCCTTTAATCGGGAGGCCGGTCTAGTGATAGAAGGATACTACCAAACGAATCTGTAGTCCCGCGGTACGATATGTGAACAGTGTTTCAGTGGAAAAAACACAATGTCATACGTGGATTTACCACAATCGATTTGGAAACATAATGTCTCACCTGATACAGAGAGAAAGTAGTCCCTCATCCATTCATCATTACTAACCTCTAATCTAGAACAACAACAGTAATACACAACAGCAATAATAACAAGCAAAAATAACAAGTGGAAAATGAAGAAAATGGTCTCGTTAACTACAGATTTCAGTCAGTGACAACAAATATATCTAGGGAGAAGACAATCGCTGACAAAGTGATTAATTTTTACTTTTCTGTTGGGACCTTTGTGTCACTGAACTAACTTAGACCTACGAAAACTACAATGGTTCCATGTTTTATGAAGGACATGTACCAGTACTAGTAATTTCCACTCGCAAAAACAGAGAGGAAACAACGACTGCCTATACCGTAGGAGCCTTAGTTTCTCGTATCGTATCGTCTTGTTCGTTAGACGTTGGCTGTAGAGAATCATTCTACTGTCAACTTCAAGTGCCGGGTCGCTAAATTTTCTCAATACTATTTCGTGAAAAGAACGTCGTTTCCCCCCCAGTGATTCACACTTGAGTTCACGAAGCATCTCCATAATACTCACGTATCGATCACACAAATCTAGCAACCCCCTCTGAAGGGTTTTGGTGTTTTCTTTAGTCTGACCTGGTGGGTATCCCAAACACTTCAGCAGTGCTCAAGAATAGGTTTCACCACTGTTCAATAAGTGATTTCCTATACAGATGACTCACAAGTTCCTAAAATTCTCTTTATAGGCTGAAGTCGATCATTTGCCTTCCCTTGCCAAATATGCTTGTTCACCTTCAACCTTACGACAAGATATTTAATCTAGGTGACTGTGTCAAGTCGACAACTATTGCTGTATTCGAAACAATACGAAGTTCCTTTACCTACTAGTCTGTATTAACAACATTCTTCTCATTTAAATCAAGCTGACATTCATTACACCAATTTGAAATTTAGTATAAGAGATAGGAAGTGTGTTAGAAGCGCTCTTATTCCCTGCATACATAAATGATCTGGCGGGTAGGGTGAGCACCACACTTCGCTGGGGTAGTCCTGAGGATACCCTTGTGTCTGACGACCATTATAGCCACTTACAATTGTAAAATTACTCAGCAGACTCGAACCTTCGTTAACAGTCTACAGTGGGGCACCGTGTCGAAGATTTTCCGGATATGTAGGAGTATGGTATTCACCTGTAGCCCTTCATACATGGTACACAGAATACCATATGGGAAAAAGACAATCTGAATTTCGTCCGACCGATGGTGTCTAAAATCGTGCTGATTTGTGGACAGAATTTTTCCCGCCTCAATATAATTCGTCATATTAGAGCTGAGAATATGTTCAGGAATTATGCATCAAACCAATGTTGGGATATCGGCCTCTAATTAGGCAGTTATTTTCACCCTTCTTACATGCAGGAGTCACGTGCGCTTTTTTTCACTCGCTTGAGACGTTGGGCTGGCAGGAGATCCATGATAATTGCAGGCTAAGTAAGGAGCCAATGTCGTAGAGTGCCCTCTCAAATATCGAATTGGGATTCCGTCTGGACCTGGCGACTTATGTAATTTCAAATACTTCAGTTGATTCTCTACGTCAGGAATTCCTACTACAGTCCTCCACACGGGAGTCTGTACCAGACTCAGATGGCTGTATGTTAGTACAACGCTCCTGTGTGAATGATTTCTTAACTGCCAGATTTCAATTTCGCTTTCCTTTTGTTGTTCTCTTTTGCCGCATGCATCGATCTTTTTATATATACTCACGAATACCTCTTGATTTTTGCTCGTTCTTTTTTGAACCGAGAGAGCAACCATCTCTGCTCAGCAATATACGAATTTTGTTATTAAACTGCGGTGTATCTTTTTCATTCTTAATCCATTTACTCGGAACATTCGTCTCCAGCTCTCCATAAGCACTGCTTTTAAACTTTGCCCATAATTCACCTACATCAATCATTCTGGAACTAAATAATGTCTGTTCATTTTTTAAGTGGGCTGCAAACAGCTGCGTAAGTGCTCTTTCTATGAAAAGTACTCTCCCAGCCTTCTTGATGGATTTGTTAACTTCACTATCTATCGTCACTATGATATCACGATCATTAATGCCTCTCAGTACACTGACACCATCGATAAGATCAGGCACTTTGAAGCCATAAGGTCTAAAATATTTTCATTACGTGTGAACCGTCGAACTAGCTGCTTTTCGGAAAACGTGTGCAAAAGTACTTCAGGAGACCGCCTATCTGTAGCGCCAGCAGTGAGGATGCAGTCTGTACTAGACACGTTAAAGTCGCCACCAGTAACTGTTACATGATCTGGATGTTTCCGCGGTGGGCGGCCGGTAAAATAATTTCAAAGTCAGTCTGAGTTTCAATTTCGACAGACACAATATTTAAGTCGACTGCAATGAACGCTCCCCCTCCTTTGATAACTAACGTGTCGTTTCGATATAGGGTCCATGACTCGCTAAATATTTCAGACCTTCCTACTTCATATTTCAGCCAGTTCTCGGTTCCAGGAATAAACTGGGCGCGACAACTTACCTGGAGGACAGTACATGCAGCAATTTTGTTCAGATTACTTCGACACTTTACCGTTAAAAGATTGATAACCAAAGTGTCTTTTATTTGTGTTTTGACTGATTTCGCTCTGATCAGAGACCTTCAAACTACCGCTTAGCCTAGAAAACGCTCATGCGCAGTCGACAAGTACTCTGCTACACAATTAACAACTTTCTCCGTCACATATCAAGAGTACTGGTACAATTGTCTGCCCAATAATGCAGGTCCAGAAATCTGGAGCCGAGACTATCATAGAATCGACGGAGACTTTGCCTAATGCCCTCTAACTGGATCCAAATCAAAGGACGCCGATCAGTACTGGGACTGGTGCAGCATACTGTGACATATGCTTGCACTCCACGCGCGAGCCTAGCAGCCCATATGAACTGAGGACGAAGTCGGGACACAAGCGACGGAAGTCATTGGTACCGACCTGAGCTACAACTTCCAGTCGACTGCACTTTGTACGCTCTACGCTCGATGGCAGCAGCCAGGACTGGCTTCACATCTCGGATGAGACCCCCCGTCCTTTAAAATACCAAATGCACGTTAGATTTCTTTCCAGCACTGGATGGCATGTTCCAGTGGGGCACTCTAACGCGTCTAACATTCGAGCTCCCAATAACTCACCAAGCCCCTCCTCCCGCGTGGCTGCTCGGACCCTGCTGAAGAAGTGGCCACCTGTCCACTTACAGGGTAAATCAGCAAGGCCAGACCACCAGACCGTACACTAACTCCCATCTCGAGCGACGAGAACACGTTACCACCCGCCACTCACCCTGCGGTGAGGGCAGATCCATCGCGCTGGATGCGCTGCTGGGTCCCTGATCAGTGCAGCCTGTGGGAGAAACGAGCAGGACCAGATGTGTCCCATGCCACGTGTCGGCCGGTCCACCATCGCTACACCCCAAAGTAGCAGTCTGACCATAACCCAAAGCTCATCCACTGTTAGCGAACTGTGGCCAGCTCCTCCTCCATCCGCACACAGAATGCGCAGATCCTGTCCATTGTAGTACTACTAACGCAAGTATTAATTGCAAAACCCTACACAGTACACAAAATATGTAACTTGGGACCGTCCTGAGCGGTCCCAGCGTGGAATGACGTCTTGATGATCTGTGTAGCTGGCAGTTCAAAATAAAAAACAACTGTGCTACAGACTGCGCGAATCTCCACTTTAAAATTACTAAAATGCGAGATTACAGCTCTCAAATACGGAAACACTCACGAATTGGAGAATTAAACTAGAAAGAAAAACGTAGGAAGAACTAAGTACGCGACTTACTGCTCTTCTGGTCAGTCACAGGCGGCAGCTGGAAATTGACTGGGTTGCAACGAACGGTTCTGCTATTCAAAACAAACATACGTCAACTGTGCTACAGATTGTACCAGTCTACATTCAACAGTTACTAAAACGCGAGATTACATCTGTTAAATACAAAAAACACGCAGTTCTGTTCAGTCTGCAATATTTTTCTTACTTCTGAAAGAGAAAGATCCTCACTAGTTTGTAAGATTACGTTGCTGATAACACAATTACGAAATTCAGTTTGATAGAAGGAAGATATTAGTATCTGGCTGATGAAGTGCAAATGTACGCAGCGTCAGGAACGAAAGCCATCCAACGAAGTTGATGAACATAGAGTGACGCAAACACGAAGAAATTTTTTTGGGGGTTTTCTAAAAGGTTCTGAGCCAACTTCGAAGAGTGGTCATTTAGAAAAACAGTGATTGAAAATGACAAACAGTGAGCGACTCTACCGGTAAAACACAGAAGCAGCTAAATTTCTTGGATTTTCAGCCGTAAGTAATATGATTCAAAGCGTCGTGCTGTGTGCGGAATATTAGTCACATATTGCCCAGTAAGACCGAATTTAACTGATCGAAAAGTATTATGTCATATTTAGAGTACTTAACACCATTTTTAGGTAATTCAATATGCCAAGACTGCGTCGACGAACACTATTTTTGGTTATTGATTCGATATCACAGAGAGTGTATTGTATGGCATAACTTGCTGGATAATCATGTATATGTTAGCCATTATCTGACTGAAGTTATGTGTCTTAACTGACAGCCTCCCTTATTATGGCTGTTTAATGTGTGGCATGTGTATAATTCAGCTTCTAGTAAGCATAAATGAATGCAAAATTATATTTATGAGATATTTTTCTCATTTCAGAAAATGGATCTGGCATGATGCAAGATGATAACACATCTAGTTTTCATGAACAATTACCTGAAGAAAAATTCGATTTTTAGTGTCAAACAAACTAAGCGAAACTCACTCGCATTGAACACTTCCGGTGGGTAAAGAAATGGCACCTCAGGCCACACGACGTAGAACTCCTTCTCACACACACGTCATCTACAGACCATCACCGGTTATCTCTCAAGACATACTTCTTTAGCAATACCATGTCGTTTATAATTATTAATTTAAGTCACAGTTGTGATTTAATATGACCGATTACTAGTTTCGTGAATCCTCAGATCTGTTCGAGATTTTGCATCTAAAAGATCAACTTTGTCGCCGTATGTGGCAGCCTCACGTTAAAACAGTATTTTGACGTTGAGAGATCTTTCCTTTACTTTTTTTTGTGACTTCATTATTGTCACTTGTTTTATGCGACCCATCAGGACTTTCTCTTTTGTGCTAACCTCTTCATCTCAAGAGTAGCACTTACATCAAACGTCATCAATTGTTTCTTGTACCTTATCCGCCGTTTAAAGTGGATTTTCACTGTTTAAAATAGGTCCAGCTTGTGTAACAAGAATTTATAAGCGATATCTATATGGAAATGGCATTTGCACAAGGAGCTATATGTTTTTAATTTTTTAGTTATGACATACTTTTCATTACTTGTTGATTTTGATCAACTTGGTAACTTGGCGTAATGTTTCAATGTATAAGGAACAAGTTTTACAACAAAAATCTTTTTAAGACCTGAAGATGACAGAAAAGTCTGTCGATACAAGTTTTCTTAAGTGAAGAAATATTTACACGATCTAGGCTGATGAATGATTTTCAGCAAGTTACTACTAACTCTGTTCACAACACATTTCGCGCAGGGCACCTACGTATTCCACTGAATGCACCTGTAAAATCTTATTATTTTACGACACATAATTCTGGATATATAACATCATAACCGCAGAGACGAGTGAAAAGCTAGGTTTTCCTAAAAAGAGAGGATAAATTACCCAGACTATACCAATTCAGTGTTTGATAATGAAAGCCTTCAGCGGCTCCCAACAAACATTTCAAAATTTAAATATCTTTAACATTTCGCGGCCTTGTCAGCAACTGTATAAATACTGTTCCAGTACAGCACTCGTGGTTGCCTCATCGCTGTCGCGAAGTACGGCCGAGGCAGTTTCAGATAAGATTTTGCAGTCTGACGGTAATTTATGGATTTGTAATTGTAGCATGACGATTCTCGAATCAGAAACATACAAATTTACAGTTGCCATACACATCAATAAATATATACACACAAATTGGATTTATATTACATGTGCCCAGTACTTTACAACCTCCAAGGCGCTTGGAGTGGCTTGAAGGAGATCAATCTTCGTGCAGGATGTAGGGCACCAAAGGCACTGGAGCATGTGGCTTGTGGTTTGTTCTTGTCCAAGATCACAGGATGTATCTTCTGTTATGAAGCCCCATCTCTTCAGGTTGTCTCTGGATCGTCCAACTCCTGATCGTAATCCGTTTAAAGATTTCCACCACAGCCAGCTCTCGTTGTGTCCAGGTGGTAGTTCTTCAGCTTCTGGCGTCTGCAGGTGAGGCGTCGACTTCTTCCATAACTCCAGCCTTGCCTTCTCTGGTGAAATGGTGAGTTTCTCGGAAGTTCTCAGGAAGCTCTTTCGCGATCTTAGCCGTTGCTGTGGTGGTTTATGTCCATGGAGTGGATGGGCACTGTCCTGTTCCAATTTCAGTCTCTCGTTGTTGGCAGCCACTGTTCTGCGTATCCATGGTGGCGCTATTCCAGCAAGGCAGTAGAGCTTATCAGTTGGGGTAGGTCTTAGGCAACCTGTAATCAACCTGCAGGTTTCGTTGAGAGCAATGTCTGGCATGAGATGACCTGTACCAGACTGGAGAAGCATATTCAGCAGTAGAAAAGCACAGTGCCATTGCGGAACTGCGAATAGTTTGTGGATGTGATCCCCACTGTGTCACCGCTAGTTTGCGAATTAGGTTGTTTCGAGCGGAGATTTTCATTTTGGTGTTCTTGCAGTGAGTTTTGAATGTCAGTGTTCTGCCTAGAGTGACTCCCAAGTATTTAGGTGCGTGATGACGCTGAAGTTGGATGCCTGACCATGCAATATGTAGCTCACGATTAGCTTCCCTGTTCCTTAAATGAAAGGCACACACTTGCGTCTTCGAATGGTTTGGTCTGAGTCGGTTCCGATTGTAGTAGCTTGACAGCGTTCTAAGTGCTGTTGTCAGGTTGACGATGTCCACTGTGGACAAACGGTAGTTACTGTTATTCTGAAGAAGGTTGAAACCTAGCGAAATTCTAGGTAAACGATGCCACTGAGGCTGTTGATTATTAAAATTAAAATTAACATTTCTAAATTTTTTCTCATATGCACGCTTAGCATAAAATATGTTACACATGAACTCATTTGTAACCAGAAATTTTAAGCTATTTCACACAGTGTTTCTTACTTCCTGGAAACAAGCACTGTGCGATTAAGAATCGCCGGCCGAAGTGGATGTGCGGTTAAAGGCGCTGCAATCTGGGACCGCAAGACCGCTACGGTCGCAGGTTCGAATCCTGCCTCGGGCATGGATGTTTGTGATGTCTTTAGGTTAGTTAGGTTTAACTAGTTCTAAGTTCTAGGGGACTAATGACCTCAGCAGTTGAGTCCCATAGTGCTCAGAGCCATTTTTGCTTAAGAATCACCTAGTTCGCATACGGGTGGGAGTGAAAGGGATGTAACATTGAAGCATAACTCAGGGATTCCTGGAGCAATTTCAACCAAATCTGTTAGACACATGACTTACTCATAGTATAACAGTGCTGTGAGTGTAAGTTTCGGCACTACCTCTACGGGTGGATGTATTGATGAGAAGGGATGACGTAAAAATATTCGACGTCAGTCTCGGGGTATCTATTTCCCGTATTCTGTTGGCCTTGGGATACATTGAGATAGAAGAAGTGCAATTTGTCTCTTATTTGTGCTGTTGAGTGTGTCAGGCTTGTAGCGAGAATGAAAACTGTAGCTAGCCAAAATATTTGTCGACGTTGCGGCGGGTAGGGTTGCTCTCCCACTGTCCGTTAAACGATCTGTCCACCTATGTGCATTGGCTTCAGGTTGTCTGTCCCGTCACTCTGCGGTGGTAGATACTGGTTTACCCAACAAAAACAGTGCTGACGAAAAATGGACTATATACCTACCATGCAAAGGCCATGTAACTCCAGTCCATGGGCAGTAGCTGCAAGTTAGTTAAAATATCAATTGTTCGGGATTCTTGCATTACTCGTTTGGAGAAATGTCTAAGGTTTCCTTTTAATTCGTTTACTGTCTTTAACACAAGGACAATACTATCAAGTCCGTATTTAATATCACGACACTAATGATGCATTCTTAGTGACTATCTCTGTAGCAAGTTCACACCAAAAGCAGCCAGGAGATATTTAGTCCGATCCGATGTCTTAAACGTACTAAACAGTCACCGACCCACGACTGCTGCAAGTTAACACATTCAGTCGTTCAGTAGGCTTGTAGTACGGAAGTGCTTGCAATAATGCCTTATAATTTGCACGAAACACGCCACGTAAAGTTTATTTACGACCTGAAATATTCACGCGCGAAATCTCCTAAAGCTCAAACTTTCTCAAAATACTCAACACTGTAGTCACTTTTCATCATACACACGAGAATCTATCAAACGCGCGTATCTCTTCCTTTTGGTGAAAATTTGATCAGCGCGACATATGTGTTAACCAGGAGACGGTTCCCGAGTAACTTCATCGACTCATAGATCTAAGGAACAAAGCCCTACTCAAACGCAAGGGAAACGCTGAATTACTATTACCAATCAGATAATCTCGAGCAATTCTATGCTCGCGGTATTTCTAACGTCAGCCCTTCAGATTGCCACACGTAATTCCGAAACTAGATAAATTTTAATGAAAACAAAATACGATTTCTTTCCAACAAACGTATTACTAGTGAATTTAGTACTCAACGCCCCTTCTGGCTGCCCTTTACAAAATCAAGCTCCCTCGGACATACGTCACATATCCCCCTACTACACAACTTTCTCACGCTTACATTTACATAGTTTTAATAACACGTCACATTCTCACTGTACGTATGTCCTCCATTCACTCTCTGTCTCTTCAAAACACTTACACAACCTAAACATAATCAAATAATAATTTTCGAACGTACTGCTAATTGTTAATTACATCAGATGTCTGTGGCAATGGAATTAGAGAAAATTCCAAAAAATTAGATTATATGAACCTACCTTCTTGGTTGTAGTTTCAATTGATATTGTAGATGAATATATTACAGTCTCAACTTTCTTTTTTTTCAGCTTCACAGTGTCAGCATAGTTATTATATGTCTTAGGTAAAAAATTTATATCTCCGAAAATATTGAAGTTATTGAATTGAAATTTTAGCATTATAGTTCTGATATCCATAGAATTTTGTACACTGAGTATGAAAAAGATCGATTAATATTGAACAGTATAATGAACAGTATTTCTTCAGAATCATAGAGTATGTGTAACGTACTGCACGCGGTGTTAAGCAAGTACAACGGCTCACTCGGCCCAATAAATGGCGCCAGCTGTGCGAGCGTTGAGATCCAAAATCCGGTCTCTCTCTCGGCTCCACGGCTAGCTATGCTTTCAGTGCAAGATGACAACTCGTAATAATTTGTTACGTTGCAACGTGGTTTGGGGGGTAAAAATCAAGCCACGTGAGTGAACGCTACAGAAAAATTTAATATCCTCTCTGAAGTCGAACGGTGCGCAACGAAAGAGAATCAGACATGTATCCATCACTACATCTCCTCCTCAGCCCCTGGATCGATTTCAGCCAAGCATGTATTACTTTGTTCTGTTTTGGAAGCTATAGTGTAGAGGTAAAATCCAGCAACTTATTATTAGGGAGGTCTTGATGGAGCTAACGGTATGATGGTCAGAGAATGGTGAGGAGGAGGTGGTCAGATAGAGGGGTATGAGTAGACAGACAAGGAAGGAATAGAAAGAGGGTAGAGGAACAGATGGATTGAGAGACGGTGAAGGAGAAGACGGACAAAGAGGGAAGGTAGAAGGAAATTGACTAATAGAAAATTAGGATACATAAATACCAGCCAAGGCCGGGTTTCTGTATTAGTATAACATAAAATATGCCATGCCTTCTCAGTTAATGAAAAAAAGTAATTCAAAATCAACAGCAGGTGCTGTGTTCCTCACAGTCATAAAACAGAGAACTAAAGACAGACTGAATGAAACCAAAGTGAGTGCAGACTTGTGTCTCCCCAGATCTCATGTCAATTTTCTTTCCTTTACTCTGGCCACCACTAAATGAAAATTCACTTAAACTCACTTGGTATCAGCTAAAACACGTGTTTCGTTCACAATAGTGCTCTGGAGTACTGGTCGCTGACGTGGAAACACATGAATTAACAATTAGCTCGCCTAATTATTCTGATAAGAGGTCGAAGTTCCGTGAATCTTCGCAGTATTATCGCAGCTCAGATCTCACTGCTGTGCCTCGAGGCGATTACTTACTGTAGCAAGTCGGCGCCGTATGCTAACAAACTAAGCATGTGGCGATGCATCCTCCAAACCTTGAGAAAAGTCTTATGTGGGCCAAAAGAACTGACGTCACAAATGATGAGGTCTGACAAATAATAAACTCTTTTGTGGTAATGTAAGATACTTCTTTTTGAAACTTAAAATTGCTATACAAAGTAGACTGAAATCTTGAATCAGCGATCATGTGAAGCTGTTTCTTCCACCTCTTTTCGAGCTCTAGACGATAGTGTTTCGGCGTTCTGGCTTATACTGTATTTCATTGTTTATGAAAGACGTTTTGCATAGTTTGAAGTCCTTGTTGAATCTACAGCCAAAGATCAACTAGAACAGATTGTCACTCCACCCATTATACCATCGTGAATGGAGAGAAGTAGTATGAAAGTACTGCCAGATGCTCTTCAGAGAATAGTATTAGAATACGAAAAGCTACCGATTTGCAGTGACGGAAATAGAATCGCAACGGAAGAAGGAGCTGTGCGACGTAAACGAAAACTTGGTAGTTGTGTTTCTACCTCTGAAAGATGATGTTTATTGAAGTCTTGCACCAGTCGCTTAACTGTGGCGCTAGTATCGCCCCTCTGAGGATGAAAACCAGGTTTGCTTTCCATATAAGCTGTGACGGTAGTGAGCGTTAGTCACCTTTTGGATTGGACTTGGTGAGTTGAAGTTAACCAACAATGCCTCTAAGCCAACAATGACGCCACAATCAACACCTCACTGATTTTGAGCGAGGTCGTCTAATAGGGCTACTAGAATCTGGATGGTACTCCTGTAATACTGCAGAATGAACGGGCAGGAATATGGCCACTAAACATTATTCCTGGCACCGGTGGTCATCAGAATGTACGGTGCAAGAAGACGCGACTCCGGGCGTCCACTTGGCACTACCATGAGGAGGTGGCGGGGCATGGTGTTCGGAATATGGCTCTGTCACATCGTTCTGCATCTGCAGCAGCCATCTGAGTAGGGATTGTCACCACAGTGACACAACGAACTGTTGCAAATCGGGTACTTCAATGTCAGGTCCGAGCCAAATCCAATGCACCGTGCATTCCACTGACGACAGGCCACCACTTCAGTGGTGCCATGTGAGAGTCCTTTGGCCGCAGGATGGTGGTCTGTTGTGTTTCCTGATGAAACCTGGCTCTGCTTCGGTCCTAATGACGGTGGTGTATTGGTTAGGAGGAGGCCAGTTGAGGGCCTGCAATCAGCCTGTCTGTGGGCTGGACATACTGGATCTTCACCTGAAGTTATGGTCTGTATGCGGTATCGTATTACAGCGGGATCCCTGTCATGGTTATTCCACGCACCCTGAGTGCAAATTCGTACATCAAACTGGTAATTCGACGTGTTATGCTGCAATTCAAGAACATCATTCCAGGGGGTGTTTTTCAACTGATTAACACTCACAACTACACTACTGGCCATTAAAAATGCTACATCAAGCAGAAATGCACATGATAAACGGGTATTAATTGGACAAATATACTAGAACTGACATGTGATTACATTTTCACGCAATTTGGGTGCATAGATCCTGAGAAATCAGTACCCAGAACAACCACCTCTGGCCGTAATAACGGCCTTGATACGCCTGGGCATTGAGTCAAACAGAGCTTGGATGGCGTGTACAGGTACATCTGCCCATGCAGCTTCAACACGATACCACAGTTCATCGAGAGAAGTGACTGGCGTATTGTGACGAGCCAGTTCCTCGGCAACCATTGACCAGGCGTTTTCAATTGGTGAGAGATCTGGAGATTGTGCTGGCCACGGCGGCAGTCGAATATTTTCTGTATCCAGAAAGGCCCGTACAGGACCTGCAACATCCGGTGGTGCTTTATCCTGCAGAAACGCAGGGTTTCGCAAGGATCGAATGAAGGGTACAGCCAAGGATCATAACACATCTGAAATGTAACGCGCACTGTTCAAAGTGCCGTCAATGCGAACAAGAGGTGACCGAGACGTGTAACCAATGGCACCCCATACCATCAAGCCGGGTGATACGCCAGTATGGCTATGACGAATACACGCTTCCAATGTGCGTTCACCGCAATGTCGCCAAACAAGGATGCGACCATTATGATGCTGTAAACAGAACCTCGATTCATCCGAATAAATGACGTTTTGCCATTCGTGCACCCACGTTCGTCGTTGAGTACACCATCGCTAGCGCTCCTGACTGTGATGCAGCGTCAAGGGTAACTGCAACCATGGTCTACGAGCTGATAGTCCACGCTGCTGCACACTTCGACGAATTGTTCGTGCAGATGGTTGTTGTCTTGCAAACGTCCCCATCTGTTTACTCAGGGATCGAGACGTGACTGCACGATCCGTTTCAGCCATGCGGATAAAATGCCTGTCATCTCAACTGCTAGTGATACGAGGCCGTTGGGATCGAGCACGGCGTTCCGTATTACCGTCCTGAACCCACCGATTCCATATTCTGCTAGCAGTCATTGGATCTCGACCAACGCGAGCAGCAATGTCGCGATACGATAAACCGCAATCGCGATATGCTACAATCAGACCATTATCAAAGTCGTAAACGTGATGGTAGGCATATCTCCTCCTAACTCGAGGCATCACAACAACGTTTCACCAGGAAACAGCGGTCAACTGCTTTTTCTGTATGAGAAATCGGTTGGAAACTTTCTTCTTGTCAGCACGTTGTAGGTGTCGCCACCGGCGTCAACTTTGAGTTAATGCTCTGAAAAGCAAATCATTTGCATATGACATCATCTTCTTCCTGTCGGTCAAATTTCCCTTCTGTTGCATGTCATCTTGGTGGTGTAGCAATTCTAATGGGCAGTAGTGTATATTACTATTGTAACCCAACAAACTCTATGGAGTTGGCCTACTCCATTACCAGATCTGTCTACAACCGAACACATACGGGATGTCATCGGAGGACAACTCCAGCGTCATTCACAACCAGCATTAACCGTCAGTATATTGACCGACCAAGTACAAAAAGCATGGAACTCCCTCACACAAACTGACATCTGGCACGTGTACAAGAAAAGTCATCCGCGTTTCCAGGTTTGCACTTAACGCTCTGGCGATTACATCTGTTATTCATGTACCAGCATTTCACATTTGCAATTCTTTGTTTCGCACATAAATTAACCTGTATTCTTGCAGCGTCAGTCACTAAAATATGCTACCTAGAGAAATGTATTGCCTAAATTTCATTGCTCAACGTTAATTATTCTTTGGTGCTTCGATTTTTTTCCAACACTGTATGTCGGTACAACTACAATAAGTATACCTGTACATGGCGACTACACTGATTGTAGTAAAGAACGATAACATCACAAATGATCAAAATTTAGATTCTGATGCTAAAGATATCTTTCCAGCGTACGAAAAACAAATCACAAAAGCAAAAGGGAAGAATGAGCTATTTTCTGAGCACAAGTGACTGAAGTCCTTAACAACTTGAGAGGGTTACCGTATGTTTACAAGCTACTGAGGTAAGGGTGAAACGAAGAATCCTATTTTTTCTGCAGCTAACTCATGATTTCAGCACTCTCCGTGGACTAATGAGTGTACTAATTAGAAATTCTAATTAGTTGTCCATCTATAGTTAGTCCATTACAGTTCGAAAATGTAGCAGTTTAAGCCGACCGAGGTGGCCAGGTGGTTCTAGGCGCTACAGTCTGGAACCGCGTGACCGCTACGGTCGCAGGTTCGAATGCTGCCTCGGGCATGGATGTGTGTGATGTCCTTAGGTTAATTATGTTTAAGTAGTTCTAAGTTCTAGGGGACTGATGTCCTCAGAAGTTAAGTCCCATAGTGCTCAGAACCATCTGAACGATTTTTTTGTAGCAGTTTATCTAAATGACATTAACAGAGACAGTGTGAGAGACCTTGAATTAAATCTGCCGTAAAGAGTTGTCTAGTTATGTTGGGACATCTGTCTAAATTTTCGTTCATTATAACAGGTGTTTGGGGCATCTTTGAAGGGGCGGAGTTAGCGACTGTAATAGTTTTGAATGTGCGGAGGGCAAAGAGCAATCGGAAACGGTGTTTCAAAAACATAAAGTAAGTTTTCAGGCCATTCATTATCATAATATATATTTTGCGCCCAGAAAAGGTTCGTAAAGTGGAAGTTGAACGTATTATTAGTCGCTTTTTCACTTCTTTGGTATCTATATGTTGTACAGAAACTTAGTAGTTGTAGAGTAAGAAGATCAGGTGAAAGACACGCATGGTAGGGAATCGTGATTTTAAATGTAAGAAGGACAGGTATTCTTGTCGAGCTGGTCACAATTTATAAATTGAAGAAACCAGTGTCATCATTATTTCTCCGAGAACTGAATGGAAACCTATGACAAATAGCGTTATACACATTTACGCGCTCATATAAAAAGCTGATGATCACCATTTAAGAAGAGCAGGTAGGATGACAGAGGACTCAATTAAATATTTGAAGAACAATGAAAATTTGACAGTTACAGTTGACTGGAAATCTGTCGTAAACGGGAATATGGAAGACAGATTAACGGAAGAACATGGATACATGGAAAGCAGTCTGATGGAAAATAGGCTTCTATAACTATCCAATTGAATTTCAGTCTGCAGCCTATTCCAAAATCAAATAAGGAGGGCACGAAAAGTTCAAATTCTGAAATGACCGCGGAAAATGTGCAAAAACTTCCTATTAATCTACAGTGTCTATAAAAAGTGAGTGTAATAACGGTAAAAGGGCAGAAAATACTGATTCATGTTTATAAACGCGAATATCAGGATTACGACCTTTCATCATTGCAGGCTAACTTGCACGTCTAAGAAACGTTACATCAAACGTTACAAAATTTCGAAAGAGGAACACATATCCTAGTTGAGGTTCATAATGGAAACATAATAATGTTTTAAGCGAAGTGAGAAATGAGAATCTTAGAAGAGCTGTGAAATGAAACTGCCTGCTTGCTCAGAATAGAAGAGTGTGCAAGGCAACGTCTGCTTTACGTAGGGCCCCGTTACTTTATTAACCTTCGTAGCATCAAAACCGTCTGGAGCATGACTTGCAACTAGTACAACCTAATGGCTTACATCAAATTATAGAAAATGGCCTATAATGCTAAACATGCAGAGTAGATACGAAAAGCAAGTACACTGAAAGATTTCAATGCTAAGGCGAGAAATCTTAGGTGGTATCTTTAACACACAGACTGTTTCACCCATACCATACAGCAAGAGTGTACGCAAACTTAGGTAGGTGAAGCGGCAGGAGGGGAAGGGGAACGGGAACAATTCATATTAATTTTACGAAAGCTCAAATTGTAGTACGAAATGCAATTTCTAACAAAGTGGAACTCCATATTATTGAAAAATTATGTTTATTAGTAAGCAGACACCATTTTTCTGACTCACTACAGAGTAGAGTTTCTGTGAGGCTAACACATATTTTGCTATCAGGCAGTTCGGTTACATATGAATATTTTACGTTGTAATTGTAGTCTTGGGGCAGATCTGGTGCAGCTCTTCACGTTAGTCCACCCTGTGCAAGCCTCTTCATATCTGCACCAGCGGAAAAATGCTCCTACCGGAGCACAAAAAAAAAAAAAAAAACGGGTACGCTCATGTTTAAAAGACTCTGAAAACTGAGATACTGTTACCTCATTTTACCTTCCTCTGTATCTTTAATATTTTTCCCAAAAGGTCTGACATGCTAATATAACCGTGCTCTTTTTAACATGACACTCATGTCAAACTCCCACAAGCTACCCTGATTGCTCACTCACACTCACTACTAGTCTATCGATGTAAGTCGTTCGTAACCATCCACTCCCAATTGCCAGTTTTCAGTGACTCATTCAGCCCAACCCAATGTCGTTATCTCTTTGTGTCTGACTGTCACTGTCTCCTATCTCATAGCCGTAGTTTCCTTCGTTGTCTCCTACTACTACTGTCTCCTCTCACCATCATAGTATCCCTTCTCCTCTCTCTTATTATTCATTCATTGCCTCCCAGTGCTGCCGTATGTTTTCACTGTCACGTGCACAGACATTTGGAGTGTGCTTCGCCTCTACAGCATGGTGTATCCAGAATTGTTCTGATGATAATAGAAAACTTAGCAGCATATTTTTCGGTGCTTCATAAACATCTTCGCCTCGCACCAGATTTTTTATGAGCATTTTACTTATACACTTAAGGCAAAACTGAATCTCCATATTTAGGAAATAAAATATTCAAGGCTTTTCGAGATCGCTGCTTTTATGTTATATTGTAAAAATTTCAAGCATTTGCTTTACGTAGCCGACCTGGAATCCGAGGCTCTGTTTTGGTGATAAAAACGGTAAAAAAGCCTCTTTTTTGGGATTTTACAAAGGAACTATTCATTGAGCTAATGGTGACTCCATAATTCCCTTAAGACTGACCGTACACCACATCGTATGTGAAAGAAAACAATTGCTTTGCTCCATTTACTTAAGCAGGAGGAAGTGTGTAGCGTTCATACTTTGACCCTGTACTGTAGAAGAGTGACATTAAGACGATCCTTCTGTTGGGTGTACACATGGTCCCTAGCCCAAGGACTATCCAAAACATTTGGCCCTATCTTTCTATATCCAATAAAACCCAGATATGAGCATCGGAGGAATCATTATTTTATGGGCGGCGTTTTGAAACATATTAGAGAGTGCATGCTATCACGTGTGTAGCAATAACTGCCGCAACCTACATACTGTTGCATCGCGAAATATTATAATCTGTGCAGCATCTTCATTGTCAATGCGATTGGAAGAGAGAAACAGGTGAAGTCATAACAGCCAAATGTTGTTTCAACAAGGGGGGACACCAGATATCTGAGTATTTTCCTTCCAAAAATTCAGTCTTGATCACACCACGTATGCTTCAAGACCATAGGTGACCGGTTTCAGTCATATCACATGGCCATCATCAGACCCATGTCAACCTTCGAAGATGGGAGGTGGAGCACTCTTCTCAGCTGCTGTGATGTCAGCAGTTGACGTCAACAGTTGACATCACAGCAGCTGAGAAGAGTGCTCCACCTCCCATCTTCGAAAGTTGCCATGGGTCTGATGGTGGCCATGTGATATGACTGAAACCGGTCACCTATGGTCTTGAAGCATACGTGGTGTGATCAAGACTGAATTTTTGAAAGAAAAATTTTTGAAAGTTTTTGATCACTGCTCCCAAAATGTTCATTAAAATTGATATCGGATTGCTATGGATGCACCATGAGCCGATTACCTCACTGTGTAGCCGAGCTGGGAATTCCAAGGCGCCAAACTAGGGACGCACAATAGAGAGAGACCAGCTACAACTCTGTTGGCCATTTTATATTGTCCAGACCACAGCAATGTTATGAGTTGTGATGGAGAAACTGGTATGGTAACGCAACGAGCACGGTCCCGTCACATCTAACTACTGAATTTCTCTCAGTCTTCAGCCGACGACCATTCCATCTTCTAGCTATCTACTGGCTCCTATGGAACAACAAGTCTCCACCCTAGGGCTGCAGCGCTGCCGTTGATGCCTAGTCCGAAGAAAAGGACATAGATGCCTTCGGTAGGTGGGCTACTTGGTGGCCCACCTTATGGGCCCAGACGTAGCCATTCCTTCGTCACAGCTGCTACCACTTTCCCCGCTTGAGATCAGTTCGGGATCGTGCAACCTGCCTTCCGCCGTCGCTAAGGCCTCAGTCATGGTTGCCCACCTGTTCCTATGGGCAGACTCCTCTGCTGCTGGCCGCTCTGCCTCCCGAAGACCGCACCCTGACTCACTGCGACTTCACACACCGCACTCTCAGTTGCTGGCTGCCGCTGTTAGCGTTGCTGACGCTCGGAGTCATCCGCTACCTCAAAGGCATTTTGCAGCCCCTGGATCCACGAGGCAGTGGGCTGCTGTCGGCGCACCCCAAGCAGAGCGTGCACTACTCGAACCTCTAGCAGCCGGGGACACCATTGCATCGTCTGTATGTTGTTCAACAGCAAATGTTTGGCTCTTTAGAACTGTTTTACTGATGCTCGACTGGCGCCAGAGACAGGCACCAATTTACCAATTCCGCTATTCATCCGCGTCCTGACTTCGTAGTCAGCGGTAGCCTGCTCGTGCCCCCCACCCCTCCACCCCCGCCCGACCTACATTAGGGCCCATCCATTACCCGAACTACATATAATTTCCTTTTGCCCTGCTGTTACTTTCCCGAGGCTGCACTTATAGATTGTTACTGACACGTTAGTAGTTTTACACTTTGGTTGTGTAATCTACCCCCTCCTTCCTTCTTCCGTCTATTGTCCACATTAAACAACGCCCAGTCTAAGTAATGAAAAAGCTAAGTCTTTTCTGAAAACTTTAGAGGAGCGAAGATTACAATAAACCTTCAAGTTTACTTAGCTTGTCATGTTGAGATGGCTCCAGTTCTTCTTGTCTAGGGGTCTGTTTCTTGAAGCTGAAAATCTAACATCAGGTCCTCACGGTTTGTTTGAACTAAATAAATTGGAAGATTGTTGTTGCAGAATCTCTTACATAAATATATTTTCCACTTATTTTCTCACATTTTTGTATTGTACAGTATTTTGAAGTTTCACATTAACAAAGCTGAAATTACATTGTTCACACCCATTAGACAAAAATACGTCCTATCATCAGAGGCAAGTTTACGATCTCACACTCTGCGGAATTGACAATATTCCAGGGGTTTTACAAATTTTATTACCAAATTGATTCCTACTTGTTTTCGTTACATTATTAATGTCGATTATTATTTCATAAATGAATCCAGAAGTAAAAATAGTATACAGTACAGGAGTGCGTAATTATTAATAGAAATCTGAAGTGTGCAAATAATCCCTAATTTCAAATATTTCTAAAAAAAATAATTTAGCTGTACATTCAGAACTAATACTTATCGATTATAACTTCGAAACTAAAATATTTTAAAGTAATTCCTTTTCATTACTTTAGCTTGAAAAATAGCATACTGGTTTTACAAAAGCAACTGAGATAATATTAACCTGGCGAAAAATAATTCTGGCATCGACAAGTACTGTTGAGGAAAAGTAATGCTAGAGAAGGACGTCCCGTTACAGTTGGTAACACATGGAGAGACATTGTAAACTGAAGGTACGACGTTACCACTTGTCATGTTTCGCTACATCCAATAATGCCGAAAACGGCGAACCACTTAAAAATTTCACAATTACGGTTCTGTGCACATGCTGCTAGTGAATATCAGTTACACGTTCTGACTTTCTTCTGACACTGGATCGACACGACTGCCTGGTGCCTGGGTTTTTAGTAAACAAGCTTCCAGTGAAGCATGACATATGTGACATCTTTCATCATTCCAACACTTCTAATGTGTTTAGGATGTGGCTAATAGCCACATGAAAATAAGTACAGTTATTGCTATTGTAACCGTTCTGTCGCTAAATTTAATTTTGTATTTAAATTAAAATTCACGTAGATTTTTTCTAGAGTGCAGGGCTGTTACCTTCCCATTCCCCACACTGGGTATGTAGTGTCACAAAAGAGCCTCTTTAATTCTTGAGCAGATCCTGTTTCTGTCATCCCTGAAAGAGGAAATGATTAGTTAGTGTCGCATCTCAACGTCATAGGAACTGACTTATCCAGCAGTTGCGGACGAATGTAGCAACAGGAGTCTCTTCTACATACCTACTGGAACAAGTGTGTCCCTTCTCGTAACGGCAGTCCACAGCTTCCTTTGAGGACCCAGGACTAAACAGAGTTCACGGTTTTCTGTTAGATGAAATGTGTGATGCTCTTAAACATCGTCTGTGTCATCTACCGCCGGCCGGAGTGGCCGAGCGGTTCTAGGCGCTGCAGTCTGGAACCGCGCGGCCGCTACGGTCGCAGGTTCGAATCCTGCCTCGGGCATGGATGTGTGTGATGTCCTTAGGTTAGTTAGGTTTAAATAGTTCTAGGGGACTGATGACCTCAGAAGTTAAGTCCCATAGTGCTCAGAGCCATTTGAACCATTTGTCATATACCTTTCTGGCAGTAAGAAGGCGATTCTCTCTTCAGTATTTGATTTGGCACTGGCTCTCTGTCATAAACCTCCCTGTCGAAGGGCTTTGGAAATGTAATTTCCAGAGGCTGATACACGGGGCGCAGATATATGATTGTAATAATTCTTGTTCCATGTGAATTTAAACGCAGGTCCCTGATACGTCATTCAACTAACTCTGCAAAGTATAACAGGCTTCCACCAGTTACTGTGGCTGACTCCACATGCAGAGCACGAGGGACGTTCAATAACTAACGCAAAACATTTTTTTCTTCTTCTGAAAGCAAGTTAGTTTTATTCATGATTCCATTACACCATATTATTTAAAACTCTTTGGGCTACAAGACCCTATTTTTCAACATAATCTCCGTTGAATGCGACGGCCTTACGCAGCTTTTACTGGGAGGGCCTGGTACCACTCTACAGGTCAACGTAGGCAGCGATCGTCTTGCTGCATCAACAGTCTCCCCGTCATTCACGCAGCGGTTCCCGCGTAGTGCATCCTTTATTGGGCAGAACCGATGGAAGTCGGTAGGTGCGAGATCCAGTCTGTAGGGTGGATCAGGAAGAACACGCCATTGAAGTTTTGTGAGCTCCTTTCGGATGCGCAGGCGTGTGTGAGGCCTTGCGTTCTCATGGCGAGGAAGCAGTTCGTTTGTATTTCTGTGGCGACGAACACGCTGAACTCCGACATTGCAGGATCACAACAATGTGCGACCGGCAGACACGCGGGAGATAGGACAGGTTTGTGCGACGTGTTGTTATGAAGACAAACGCCTCGCCCACCGATTCACCGTGATTTTATTCACTGACAGGTGTCCGTAGACATTCTGCAGGCAAAAATGAACAACTGTGATGGTCTGATTTTCCTCCAAAAGAAACTCAGCGACGGCTCTCATCTTGGAGCACACCTCTATTACAGATTTTGATGGCTACGTATAGTGTCAATATCTTTCGTAACTTCATGAAACTACAGAGGCTGAAGTGGGAGTATTCCACGGTATCCCCTAACAAATTCCACTTTTTTTTTCAACTGAAATTGGCCGAGTAAGAAAATTTGTTGCCTTATTTATTGAGCGCTCTTCGTATCAAACGTCCGGTGGCATGGTAGGGCACCCATCGAGTGCACGCTCTGTCGCTCTATCCCAGAGCCTAACCATACCGTTATCCATAGAGCACTGAATCCTTATTTCGTACGTACATACCTATAGAACATATTAACACGGAAACGTATCTTACACGGCCATTGGCTGCTTGTTCATGCATCGCAACAGCTGGCTTTTGAAAAGATGCGTTCTTTGTGCGGTGTGTGTCCCTGATATATCCCTTAACTGTACTCGGATTTATAGTAGAAACATCCCTGTAGTACAGACAATTGTCAGAAGGAACTAATTATTAGAGTTTTGTTTTATTTGGCAAACAGTGTAGTCAATAATTAACGTCAGTGTCTGTTTTTATAACTTTCCATTCTGAGAGAACGCGGGACCACAGTCGTTTGATAGTTTTCAATAAAGAATAAATTTGCCTGTGACTGAGAAAAAATGATGTTCAGTTTTTTTTCATACAGTTATAACTCATTTCGAGACCTACAACAGTTCCATACTCAGCTGGATATGTTCTCCTGAAAATTTTTAAGACAAAGATTGCATTACACCAGTGCGTACACTATGCAACTCGTTGTTCGTTGACTAAGTCTTACAAATTCGTTCACTTCTTCCGATAGTGAACTCAATTACTGTCTTATGCTCAGGTTAAACTGTACTTAAGATTATGGTAGAATACCAGTTACTGAGCCCGTGAATTCACGACTGGTCAGAAACATACCTAGTTTTATCCCATGCCCTTCTAGCCCTTGTAGTACATTTGACTGCGTTCCGTGTCTTCGATAATAAGATCACACCTTATTGAATCATAAGGTTATGGCTTTGTCCTTGGTGACAAAAATACGCGACGACAGGAGGGACGTGACATACGCACTTTCATTGTCAATATTTCTCTGTTTAGAATGTAAATTGGTTGCCAGACATTGCTTGACGGCACTCAATTTACGAAATATACGTAATATCATTGTACCAATGTTTTTGGCTATGATTATGTGGAACTGAAACTTTACGCACAGTTTGACTTAAGCATACGAATATCGATATAACAACCGAAAGTGGTCGAGTAATTTGATTTGTAACACCAAGTGGGCGAGTAATGCTGCTGTATTGCGTATGCACTGGCGTAATGGAGCTTTTAGTAGAAAACATTCTTACCAAGTGCTACTGTAGATGGTGCTGATAGCCACTAAATAGGTCATAACACAAAAAAAGAAACTGAACATAACGTTTTTCATTTACACTCGGATATTTTCCTAATCCCAACCAAAGTATATATACTACAACTACCCTCGTGTTGCTCTTGTGACCGGAAGGCGCATGCAGTTTTCATGATAGGCGTCCCTGGTGCATTTTTTTTGTTTTCAGAGTTACTGTTAGTTTCCATTTGCTTGAAGAATGGAAGTTTTCTTGCCCCTTGCAACCGACATATTACGTTTGGACCTAGCACGTCCATAAAATGTTTATAATGTAATCATTTAAATATTATTTACTTGTATGTTCTCCTAACGTGTCGTTTCACTTTTACTGAGATAATACATCCGGAAACATCGGCAACTTTGAGAAGTATGTACAGTCTGTATGAATGCAACATTATTTCTCTTTGGCACTCTAAATGTAGTCGATAGTCACAACGATGTGCCATGCAAAGTAGCACGAAAGTGTTTCTTTGTGTTATTTCTTGTCCTTTGTTATTCTTACTTCTGAGCCACGATGGTATAAAGCAGCTGTGCTAGCCAGCTCAACGCGTAAATTTACATACTTGAGATGGGAGCAGGCGAAATATATCCAGTTACGTGCCAATCAATTATAAGAAAGACACATGGTGTGTATAATTTATAGATCACCTCCGTCAAATAAATTTGTTAACGCTCACTCACGGAAGCGTATAATAAATTCTGAGACACTGTCTACTTAAAAATTCTTTGGTTGTTGCTGAACCAGGCAGTGACTGTGATCTACCCTCGGACTTGATAGTAAGGTACTTATCGTTCCTGCAACGGCAGTAAGTGTACTTAAGTGAACGAATGTGGGAATATCCTAGCAAGAAAGCCAGGTAATCTTTTATGTGCTTCTTATACTAGAGAAGTATGGAGTTGTTTACTAAACAGGCCTCCTAAACAATCTACAAATAATGATTAGTGTCGAAGGATTATAAAAAAGCAAGTTTGATATGGGCATCTTTTTGATTTGCGTTAAAATCATCGACTTCTCTTTAACATATAAGCTTGAACTGGCACTGTAGTAGAAGAAACGAAGGACTGCTCCATCTAGGAACTAAATTCCACTGGCCAGCTTGTAACCTGAGACTTTCTCGTGATGTGTTACCTGGAGAGGCTTCAGCGGTTGCGTCCTCCAGTCCTTACAAAGAAAGAGTGTTTACTTTACTGCTTAGTAAAATTTCTAATCTTGGGTTCACACAGCACTCAAAGGCTGACTGACTGAAATTTTAAGAAGCCCGAAAATCTGATATGGAAATTTCTACAAAATTTAAATTTTCCTCAGTTTTCTGTGCCCGGCAGTTTGTTGCCTAGATATGGAAAAACATCTGTCAGATGTTGTAAACAAAGTACTGTTAATATGCATTAAATTCTTTAAGGAAGTCAGAATATCGCCTAAATCGTTAATGGACAGAGCCATTGAATTGAAAATGGGCACATACGTTTACTACCGTGGAGTTAGACCACTTTGTTTTTTTTAACGGGGGCGCCCTTCTGGTGCCATCTCATAATGACCGCGCTAAGTGCCATGGAATAATCATCCTTCGCCCCAAAAAGCCACCTTCGTTCCAGAGCAGGCACTTCGCTCTGACTCCTCTGAGACAATAAAACCATGGAGATCAGCTCCCGCGCCTACGCACATCTTTGACAAAGCTCATTCAGGTGCGGCTACGCGATTATGCAGTTAAAGCATTGTAAACAATTAGTGTGGTAGTTGCTGCCACTTTTATTGAACATGTACTGGTCTCAGTTACTTTGCAGTCAGTGAGGTGCACAGTCTCACTGGTAGGAGACCGGTAGCACCGCAGGAGTGTGCACGTGCCTACCTCGCTAAATCCTTGGCCATGTTCACACACAGACACAGTTTGTTCTGCGAGCTGACTGCGCTTGACTCATTTGGACACTCTGGTGGATGGACCAGCGTTCGTTTCTTTATTGATTGTTTTACTCTTGTAAGATCTAATTTCCGTGGAGGACCAGCTATACGATGAGTTATCCAGCATTGTGAATCCCTTGCTGTAAAAGGCTACCTCATATTCTATTACATTTTAAATAGAAAAACTACAGGATGATCCAGCTGTTCATACGTATGGGTTTGATGGAACCGACAATGCCTTCAGTTTGCATATTTTCTCGCTCTCTACACGCAAGCAATTAGTCGTAAAGAAAAAAACTAACAGGACCCTTTTGTAGGTAAGTCAGTGAAGTTAAATTGTCTTCTGGGATACGTTTCCTCTAGAGGTTACGGTTTTCGATTTATTCAACGAAAATGAGTTTGGAGTTCACTTTTGTAAGTTGTTATGGAATAATTCGAATCGAAGGCGCTGCAGTCATGGACTGTGCGGCTGGTCCCGGCGGAGTTTCGAGTCCTCCCTTGGGCATGGTTGTGTGTGTCTGTCTTTAGGATAATTTACGTTAAGTAGTGTGTAAGCTTAGGGACTGATGATCTTAGCAGTTAAGTCCCATAAGGTTTCACACACACACACACACACACACACACACAATATTTCGAAAACTGTGGGCTCTAGCGAAAAGTATCTCAATACAAGGTTTAATTACTTTAAATTTCCTACAAAACGATCCTGTTCATTTTTTCTCTAGGACTAACAGTTAGCATGTGGCGTGGGGAGCATATGAAAATCTTGTTCTTGGTAATTGAAGGCATTGTGGGTTGCATAAAACCAATAAGTAGGAACAGATGAATAACTCCGTATAATTATTTTATTAACTTACTGATTTTCTGTTACGTGTTTTGTCCCTTCGTCATTGCCATCATATGGCAGAAACACTTGTTGTAGGTACGATCTCCACTGCTGCTACGGTCACGGGACTAAAGATCTGAGAGTGAGACAATTTTCTCTTTGAGTAGTGAAGCAGTAACAGGTAGTGGGGATATTTATACTTCTACGGACATACTCCACAAGCCACTGAACGCTGCCTGGCAGAGGGAACCCTGCACCACTTCTAGTCACTGGCTTTCCCTTCCCGCACACAAACAGCGGGAGAAAAAAACGACTATCTATATGACTCTGTGCGACCCTGATTTCTCGTATGTTATCTTTCTCGTCCTTACGAAAAAAGTATGATGGCAGCAGTGGAATCGTTATGCGTTAGCTTCAAATGCCGTTCACCCTAATTTTACCAGTAGTGTTCTTTGAAAAGAACGTCACTTTCCCTCCAGGGTTTCCGATTTGAATTCCGGCAGCATTTCCATATTACTTCCGCGTTGCTCGAATCTACCGGTAACAAATCTAGAAGCCCGCATCTAAACTGCTTCGATGTATTTCCTCTATTCGACTTGTTCCGCATCCCTCGAGTAGTAAGAATGTGTCCCCATTACAGATGAACCGAGCTTTCCCAAAATTCTGCCAATCGCCCGAAATCGACCTTTCACCTTCCCTACCAGAGTCTTCACAAGATCATCCCATTCCATATCGCTTTATAATCTTACGTCCTGCTATACAAACGACGGGACTGCGTCAAGTAGGACAAATGCTGTATTCAAACAATACATACTTGTTTCCCTTACCCATCTGCATTAAAATTCATTTTTCTGCATTTAGAACTATCATACATCACACCAACGACAAATTTTGTCTAAGTCATCTTGTATCCTCCTGCAGTCACTGAACAACACCTTCCCGTACACCACAGCATCATCAACAAACAACCGCAGATTGCTGCCCACCCTGGTCAGTTATCTGTGTTAGTTAATACCTCGCAGGGATTTACGTGAGACTCCCCCACGCTAACAGTTCAAATCCACTACCCAACTGACTGTAGCTAGGAAATTTCATAATTAGAGTACCACGGGTGCGAGTAGCTTAACTCAGTTAAAATATAAACTGTAATACAGACACTGGCTACGTAATTGTGAAAATGTTCTGAAAATGTGCATCTGTGGAACTTAGATTATGGGATATACGTACCGTAAATTGTCGTCCTCTGCGATGGAAGCTGAAGTTGTGACGCAGTTCTGGAAGCGCATTTCCCTGGGGCGCCTGTAATTTAATCCTATTCCTCCCAGGGTGGTACTTATTAGTAAGCTATGTAACAGTTGGGAGAACAATTTGCAGTCGATCTGATGGCTCACCGTCTCTGGCAAACAGGACGTTGAAGTTCACACAACCAATATCTCAGACTCGTCGAAATTGTGTAGAGACGCCTCTTCGATCTTGCTGAATCTCAACTGCAGATATATGAGGTGATCATACCGGAAGCAGCGAACGCTCTCTGCTAGACTTGCCTTAATAAGGCACCCCATCTATCCAGTGTACACTATGTAAATGTACGTAAGTACTTCACCTAACAGGCATAAAGTGTGAAATTCATTGACTTTGCTATTTCTGTACACCGGTCTGTTGCACTGTCTCTCGCTATTTTTCGTGATTTAGAGCTCCAAGAAGACAGTTTCAGAGGTAACAACTTACCGTACTTGCCGGTCATCCTTTTATATGTTTGCGGCAGTTTCTTTTCTTATCGCTACTTTGCTCCGAAGGCAGTATGTATCTATTTCTTAAAATAATAATTTTTTAGGCTAAGAATTCACTTTTTCAAAAACCAGGGAAATTAAATTTTCAGTTCAATATGTTAATATCCTTGTTTTTAACGGAAGGTGTTTAACTAAAATTATTTTTATTAACTGCTGGATCGGCTGAGATATTAAGCTTCATAGGGTATACTTGCTCGAGTGAGCTTTGCACTGACCAGAAATGCAATTCAGATGTACCGGACGTTTGTAAAATTTCCGATGTTGCTTTTTTAAATTCGCTTATTAACAAATTCAGATATTGCTTACTTTCATTACTAGCATCACTCTTTAAGCTGATTTATTACTATCTCTAAATTTAGACAATATCTTTCTGACTTAACCTTCTTCACTGCATCTTTCCTTTAATCTTACACAAATTTTTCACTATGTGGTACATTTTCTATTGATTGAAATTCTTTTCACATGGCCAAGTTAATTTTTATAGGCGCCTATATGTTTTACGGGTTCTAGATTTTATTCCTTTCTAATAAGTATTTTCTCTAATTTTTAAATCCTTTCGCAGTTCTTAGAGATCTCATTTCAGATTCTTGGAATCTTATTTCTCTCTCTTTTCGTAAGGATCTAGGCCTCGCAGCCGTACAGAAGAACAGGAACTGCCATCGTTTTAAAAAATTTAATTTAGTTTCTGTCCTCATCTTAGTTTTAGAATGTCCGTTTAAAATTCCACACGTACTGGAATATTAGAAGACTTTTATCTATGTATGCTGCCTAAAAAAAATGTGAAGCACCCAGAGGCGAAGGAGGAAACTATACTTAACGCGTACAGTGGGTATGTAGTGGTACATCGGTGATTTTAAATTGAGCAAGATTTGCAAAGAATTTCGCAGTATGAGCCCACTTCTCAGATATAGTTTTGCAATCCTTCTGGTCGGTGTGCATGCACTGATTCAGTAAAGACATCAAAAAGTCTCAGTAGCCTCCCTTGGGGCAAAACACAAACTGTAGCTGGTCCATTATATACTGGGTACTGGGTACAGAGTTTCCATTTCTTCTGGTCTCACACATGTGTTCTTTCAGGGGCAGAGCTCAGAACTTTGAGTGACTGCTTGTTGGAGTTAGTCAGCTAGTCAGTCAGCAGAAGCCAGTCGACACTCAAGCAACCACAGGGAAGTTACCAATTTTGTGACACATTATAAGTTCCTAACCAGGAGCGAATTATTTAGTCTCATCTTGTGGTTTGGTAGTTCAGTTTCCGAATATCTGCATGTTTTTCTAATTTATTCGACTCAGTTCTCGCGTTTTCCTTTGTGTCTGCAGTTAGAGTTCCGTAGAGCATGTCGATTGTCATTGCTTGTCCGTGTCCTGTATCTTTCCCCAGTGCTTAGTACAGACAGGAACTATGATTGCTGTGTGCAGATGCGAGTCGAGTTAGAGAATCCTCGCTCTCAGCTCCAGGTTGTGATGGCTTCAGTTACACAGCTTGGAGCGTCACCATTGTGGGCCGGCCACGCTGATACATCAGACTTCCAGCACGTCTGAGTTCGCTGATTGGCCTGCAGATGTGAACAACCCAGTTACTGCTCACACTGAGGTTAACTACTCAGCTGAGGTCGAGGTTGCCCTTGGGGCGTGGCAGGCGGCGAAAGACTTCCTAAGGGGCCGCTTGTAAGGCCTCCCCTGTTAGTCTGACAAACAGGTTCCAGCCGATGTCTATCGTTGACACTGTCCCTCAGCCAGATGCAGTTGCTTTCCTGTTTCAGAGGGAACCTCTCAGTCTGCAAGATCTCGGCAGTCACAGAAGGTGGGGTTATTGGTTTTGGGAGGAGCTCCAAAATTAGGCACATTATGGGGCCTCTTAGGGAGATAGCTGCCAAGGAGGGAAAGAAAGCCAATGTGCACTTTGTGTGAGGCTGACAGAAGTGATAAAGGCTGCTAGTCTTGCTTGTGAGATGGAAACAGAGCTCACCATTTGCAAGATAGTCAACAGCACCGATTGCGGACCTCTGGTACAGAGCCGAGTGCATGGTCTGAATCAGAGGCTCAGACTGTTCTGCGACCGTGTAGTCTGCCGATTCCTCGACTTGCACCATAGGGTGGTTTGGTTTCGGGTTCCGCTGAATAGATCAGATGTCTACTATACGCAGAAGGCGGCTACATGGGTAGCAGTGGTTTGGACTAGGTGCTTTTTTTTAAGTTAGCGGGACTCGGGGAAATAAAGGGCTTCAGTCTCAATGAGTGCCGATCGAACATTGGAGGAAGGTAGATACAGGAACCATCGGTATAACTGTTGTACATTGTCTAGCTATGTTGGGAAAGTACCAGAGCTCCAAGCGCTAATAGAAAGCACTGACGCTCAAATCGTTATAGGCACAGAAATCTGGCTAAAATCGGAAAAAAGTTCAGCCGAAGTTTTTGCAAAGAACGTTACGGTGTTCCGAAACGACAGGCGAAACACAGTGGGCGGTGGCGTGTGTGTTGCTGTTAGAAATTGCTTAACATGTAGTGAAATTAAAGTGAGTTAGTATGGCAGAGGTCATTCTTGGCAACCGGAATAAAATAATAACTGGATCCTTTTACCGACCTCCCAACTCAGATGATATAACTGCTGGCAAGTTAAAAGGAATCTTGAGTTCAATTTCAAACACGTTTCCGGCTCATACAATTATAGGTGGTGGTGACTTTAATTTACCATCGGTATGCTGGCGAAAATACATGTTCGGATCCGGTGGTACGCATAAAGCGTCATCCGAAGTTGTGCTGAACGCATTGTCTGAATATTATTTCTAGCAGTTAGTTCATGAGCCAACGCGAATAGTGAACCTTTGTGAAAACACACTTGACCTCTTAGCAACAAATAATCCTGAGCTAATAACGAGCTTCAAAACGGATACAGGAATTAGTGAACACAGGGTTGTCGTAATGAAACTGAATATTGTAGCTCCGGAACACTCCAAACATAAACGAAAAATATACCTATTCAAAAAAGCAGATAAAAATTTACTTGACGCCTTCCTCAGAGACAATCTACACTTCTTCAAAGTTAACATCCTAAGTGTAGACCAGATGTGGCTTGAATTCAAAGAAATAGTATCGACAGCAATTGAGAAATTTATACCAAATAAATTAACAACTGCCGGAGCTGATCCCCGTTGGTACACAAAACGGGTCAGAACACTGTTGCGGCAACAACGAAAAAAGCATGCGAAATTTAAACGGACCCAAAATCTTCAAGATTTCACAGAACCTCGAAATTTAACGCGGGCATCAATTCGAGATGCTTATAACCCCTTCCACAGCGAAACATTACCTCGAAACCTGGTAGCAAATCTGAAGAGATTCTGATCGTATGTAAAGTATGCTAGGAGCAAGATGCAGTCAATGTCAACGCTACGCGATAGCGATGGAAATACTATCGTAGACAGTGCTGGGAAAGAATTACGAGGCCTGTTCAGAAAGTAAGCTCCGATTGATTGCCAAATTGAAACCACAGTGAACATCAGAAATGTTTTACTTGTAACAATTAGCTACACCTTTCAGCTACTTCTCTACGTAGTCGCCGTTCTGACTTAGACTTTTGTCATAGCGTTGTACCAACTTTTTAATAGCCTCATCATAGAAGGCAGCCGCCAGTGCTTTCCGCCAATTCTCCACGCTGGCCTACACCTCGTTGTCTGTGTCAAAATGTTGTCTTCAAAGACAGCGGTTCATGTGACCAGAGATGAAACTCAGGGGGAGACAATTGCGGACTGTATTGTGGGTAATCTAACATTTCCATTTGAAAACGATGCAGGAGCATCTTCATTGCCCCTGCAGAATGCGGCTGAGAATTGTCGTGGAGACGAAACAGCACGACAGTTATGTAATGTTAGCTGCATAGCTTCAGGCGAAATTTCTCACCAGGCCCTCGTACTTGGCGGCAGACACTATTTTCTAGACATCTTTACGCACTCACTGCGAGCTCAGAAATGAGAAGAGCGACGTGATGCTAACTGGGGTTATACTAGAGACACTACCCAACACATCTGTGCAAAGCTTTATCGGATTTTCATAGTCGTTTCCATTTCGCGACCGATCGGAGCTTACTTTCTGAACGCCCCTCGTATTAAACACAGCCTTTGGAAATTCCTTCATTAAAGAAGACGAAGTAAATATTCCAGAATTCGAATCGAGAACAGCTACCAACATGAGTAACTTAGAAGATATCCTCGGAGTTGTGAATAACTTAAATCATTTAATAAAAGGAAGTCTTCTGGTCCAGACTATATACCAATTAGGTTCCTTTCAGAGTATGCTTATGCAATAGCTTCATACTTAATAATCATATACGTAACAGTCACATACGTACAGCCTCTCGCTCGACGAAATATCCGTAGCCAAAGAGTGCAAAATTGCACAGGCCACACCAACATTCAAGAAAGGTAGTAAGAGTAATCCATTAAATCACACGGCCTTATTTTAACGTCGATATGCAACAGGATTTTGGAATACATATTGTGTTCGAACATTATGAATTAGCTCGAAAACAAGGGTCTATTGACACACAGTGAACATGGATTTAGAAAAGTCATACGTGTGGAACGCAACTAGATCTTTACACGTACGAAGTGATGGGTGCTGTTGACAAGGGAGTTCTAACTGATTGCGTATTCCTCGATTTCCGGAAGGCTTTTGACCTACCACACAAGAGGCCTTAGTGAAATTGCGTGATTATGGAATATCGTCCCAATTATGTGACTGGAATCGTGATTTCCTGTCAGAGAAGTCACAGTTCGTTGTAACTGACGGAAAGTCATCGACTGACTTCTGGCGTTCGCCAAGGTAGTGTGACAGGCCGCCTGCTGTTCCTTATCTACGTAAACGATTTAGGAGAATATGAGCAGTCGTCTTACGTTCTCCGCAGATAATGATATCGTTTATCGACTAGTAAACTTATCTGACGATCAAAAAATTGCAGAACTTTTTAGAAAAAAATATCCTAATGGTGTGAAAATGGGCAGTGGACCCTAGATAATAAAGAGCTTTAGGTTATCCACATTAGTGCTAAAAGGAGTCCGTTAAAGGCCGTAAATTCAACTAAATACTTAGGAATTACGATTACGAACAATTTAAATTGGGAAGAACACATAGAATGTGTTGTTGGGTAGGCTAACCAAAGATAGCGTTTTATTGGCAGAACATTTAGAAGATGCAACAGGTCTACTAAAGTGACTGCCTACACTATCAGTCCTTTCTTTGAGTCCTGCTTCGCGGTCTCGGATCCTTACCGGACAGGATTAACGGAGTCTACCGAGAAAGTTCAACGTTGAGCAGCACGTTTTGTATTACCGCGAAATAGGAGAGAGAATGTCAGTGACATTTTACAGGATTAGGGATGGACACCATAACGCAAAGGCATTTATCGTTGCGACAGAATCTTCTCACGAAATTTCAATCACCAGTTTTCTGTTCTGAATGTGAAAAATTTTGTTGACGCCGATTAACATAGGGAGAAAAGATCATCATCATAAAATAAGGGAAATCAGAGCTCGCAAAGATATAGGTGTCCGTTCCGCACACTGTTCGAGAGTGGAATTAGAGAGAGTTATTGTGAAGGTGGTTCGATAAGCTCTCTGCCAGGCACTTAAGTGTGATTTGCAGAGTATCCATGTAGATGTAGATGTAGATCTTGCTGGCCACGGGAGCATCTATCACGCAGACAGTTGACAGAGGAAATTGCCCTATGTGGACGAAGATAGTCCTGTTGAAATATGGCATCACGATTCCGTCGCATGATAACATACACATGAGAAAGCAGAGTCCCTTCAATCAATAGAAACTGTTGCTCCCCAAACTATGATGGCGCTAGGAATAACAACGCTGTCCTCCTCAAAACATTAGAAAAATGATGCCTCTCGCTGACGATGATCATTTGGGGCAAGCAGAACAACTGTTCACAGCTGACCACAGTGGGACGCAATTCGTTAGCAGTCCAACCTTCCTGTCACGGCACCGCTTCAATCACACTTGCATTAATGTATTTCATTAGGAGAGTGACCAGTGACGTATGCTGGGATTGCGACTTAAGCTGTTACTGGGAGTCCCACGTACGGAAAATAAGGAATTGTTGAGTAAATGTTATCGTCATCAAGAGTGCATTTACATCAATTTTTCTTGAAACAGCCTGTAATACAATATAAGTCAAATAACAACTATTAACAGAAAATAAACAATTTTATCATTCCTTTTAAAATATACATAGTTTCCAGCCCCCTTTGTTAACGCTTAAGCGGCGCAGTCACACTATCACAAAACAATTGTTCGTTGTGTCTTCTCAATAAAACAAGTATGTCTTTTTCCAAGGACGGAAGAGCCAAGCTGCCCAGACGAATTCGTCCTTGTGTTGGCCGCAAAATACCATCTATTCGTTTCAAGGCTGAAAAACGCCTCTCTGCCCTTCCACTGGTAGGAGGATGAGTTAAGATCGTTTCACTTAGTTTGAAAACTTTACCGTACACAACTTCAGGTCCATTTGATTTCTCAAAGCTTGCAATGGTTTGAACGGTATTGATCGAAAATTCTTGAAGTGAAAATATCACTTCCAGATCGGTTCTCAAAAGACAGTGTATACGAACAGGAAACACATGTTTTTCTCAGTTTCGAAATTACATTTGTTGGAAAATTATGTCGCAACCAGCAAAATGTTTAGAATCCAGTGATGCCAGAAATTTCAACTGTCCCTGTGGCTCTACTCTTCATTTAATTTGAGTTATTATTGTTTCCAGGACTTCGCAGAAAATCCTGAAATACGAACAATGGGTTTCATCTTCACAACAGTTTCTCTTTCTAGGCCTTTCTTCTTTCTCTTCATCAGCAACGCTCTTTGTTTCAGATCACACTTCTTCATATCCTGGGTTTCTAATGCGTAGCACTGTGGTAATAAACTGATTTGGTTTTTCGGTACAGTGACAGGTGTCTATGCTTTTGTTTTGCAAAATTTCAAAAACAATATCTGGAAACAGGTAAACTTTGCTGAGCAGAATCGAGGAAATGTTGGTTCCAGTCCGTTGGAGAAATCGGCTAGCGCCTTAAGTCATGTTGACTTCTTCGCTATACCAGCCCTCAGGTTCCTCTTCCACTGAAGTAAAGAAACTAGTAGGATGACTTCTGCAGTGGTGAAGTGTAATTACAGGCCTGGAAGCAAAATTCCATCGTGTAGATGCGAAACTTGGCATTTCCCTTTCAGTTAAGGTATTAACAGCATCTATACGTGAAGTGGAATGTGAGAAAAAGGTGGGTAATGCATTAACAGAAACAAAGAATTACCTGATTTCCTGGAAAGTATGAGACTAAATGTGTGATTGCAACAGTGGATGAAGTTAATAGCAGGATACTCGGTTTTAATTAAAGTCGAAGTGCATAAACATGTCCAGCCATTACCGCAGCACCATCGAAAGATTGAACAACAATCTTTTTTAACATTCTAATCCATTTATAGTTTTCATATTCAGATAAACCACTGGCTTATCAGTCAGAACTTACGTCAGTGAAATGTAGAAATCGTTCTCTACAATTGCCTTCATCGTCAGTACAATGTAGGATAGTTGAATTTTGTTGATGACACCAGTTATTTCATCGAACATGAGTCCAATAAAGGTATCCTTATCAGTATCTGATTTAATCGTATCTCTACGTTGGCCACAACATCGATTAGTTCATCTGTATAAGGGTCCAGGTGCCTTTGAAAAAGGTAGCTGTCTTTGAAAGCTGAGAAAGTGCTACATCATAATTAACCACGAATTGTAGCAGTTACCTGCATTTGCCATTATTTAATTACTCCTCACTTCCAGTGTGACCTCTAAAATAACATAACCTCAGGGAAGCATAAGCCCACAACAAGTCCAGAAATTTACATATAGCATGTGGTAACTGTAAACACAGACTGACAATTTACAGTAACTGGATCACCTCTATGTATATACTAAGCTGTGATTCAGCTGTTGTAAATTGTTAGTCTGTGTTTGCAGTAACATTTTATGTTCATTTCTGGACATAACAAGCCATTATACTTCTAGGAAGAAGCTATCAACATCTGCTTCTGAAGATGTCAAATTAACTTGTAGAAACAGGTAAAGCATATCAAAAAATATATTTGCAAGTGATGGCTAAATTTTAACTGAAAAATACATATATATACTACTGTTACTGAAAAGTTCATGAATAAAGTAAAACTCTTTTTATTCTACTCTACACCTTACTGTCGTTCGCACGTATTTCTTTCTCACCTTTCAGATAAAGGAATTTTCGCGGCAAGGGCAAAACTGTCAGAACATATGCCAAACAAACGGAGGACTCCAACACCTTCTGTTTCTCCTTGTTGTGTAAATATAAGTAAATAATTCATGAATTAATTTGCGTGAATGAATTTAGTCCGGACTGACTGAAATAAAACGGATAATGTTTGGTAATTGATTCAATTTGTGTTTTCGGTTCTGTTACACATGTTTTTGTTATGAATTTGAGTTAAATGGTGTGACTTACTCTCCTACGTGTTAATTTGTTGTTATTTTGTTGAATAGAAATCCTAAGCAACTTGAATACTGGCAAAGCGTCTTCGGTTATTATAGTGATCTTGCTCTTAACTAAGTTATTTTTGAAATATTTTGTTTTACTTTCAAAATATTTTAAAAAATACCGTAGAGACTACCACTACGAATGTTCTTGAGTGAGCAGAACACAAGAGCAAGAAAGACTGCTGTCAGGTAGGTACTGGAAGTTTTAGAACAATGACAGTGCAGTAAGTGATTAGACACACATTTCATGCTTTCATATCCAAAAAGAACCATCTCGATTGCAGTAAATCGAAAATATGCTAAGAAATATGTCATTCATACCATTTACATTCAGAATGCCAAGACCTTGAAAAGAGCGGAAAACAAAAGCCGACAATGTGATCGTCATCCAAGAAAGGAAGGAAGATTTTGAGTTGCGGTCCTATTGACAACGAGGTCGTTAGAGACTGAGCACAAGCTCGGATGTTTTCAAGAATGGGGTGGATAATTGCCACCGCCTTCTCAAAGGAACCACCCGGCGTTTGGTGGTTGTGGGAAGGGGGCGATTTACGGAAATGACGAAAAACAATTACGGATTACCGGACCCAGATCTGAGTAATCATCCTCCCAAACTGCTGGCAGAAAGGTTCCTTTAGACTTCCCCGTCCGTTATGATTTTTACCTATAAGCATCCAGAGGTGATTGCTAACTGTATTAGGTTTTATGACGTTTTTGGATTATTTCGTTGCAACTCAGGCACATTGCCAATCACATTGACAATTGTGGAGCAAATGTGCCAGTATAATAACCTGGTACAACATTACACGTAATTAAAACGCGAAAGAAGGGAACGTCACACTATAGACACTAGGAGGTTTACCCTAGACAATATTACCCAACTCTACCGCACACAGCGCCCAATAAATGTAGTGGGGATGGCAGTGTACAGTCCCTATTACCTCCACGGCGTCTTTTTCGCATTGTGGCCACTATGCCAAGTTGACTAGGCACTGTGCGAATCTCACCAGTCGCTGAAAGTTTTCTGGCGAGAAGTTTTGTTGTGTCGGGAACTGACGTCACGTGCGCAACGCTTCTGATATACCGCCACGAGAAAAGAAATCAAGAGGTTATATGAGGGGAGGCAGGTGGCCATTCAATTGAGCTTCTCTTTCCTCCAATCCACTGAATACGAACGAATTTGCATACACAAGTCTTCTATCCTACTCTGTGTAGGTAGAACACTGTTTATGATAATGTGCGTTGGTGGTAACGTAGAGACTGGCGGAATAGAGCAGGCGGTTCCTGAAGCTAATGTCAGTGGGGTCCACGAAGTGAACGAATAACCAAAAAAAGTGTAGAGTATATACAATAATCCAGAGAGCAATCACAAATGTAAATCATTCAAGGTAGAACTCTAGTATTCACTGCCATGTAAGTGAAGGCTTCAGTGACTGGCAAGACACTGATCAGCAATACATGGGTAGCGGTGTTTAATGGTAAAACATGTAGACTCTTTTACTTTAGGAAGACAGCGAGAGGATGTAGAGGATGTTGTTATGGGTGGCCAGTATCCTCTTTCTACAACACAAATGCACACGTGGCTGGCATTTGTTATTTATCTAGAATAGAGTCCATGTGTTGTGGTACAAGCTGTCAGTAACAGTCGTTTTGCAGACAATATCGGTGATCTTGCTATTCCAAACTTTGGTCTCACTGCTAGTCCAGCTAAGGTCACTAATCTGGTCGCGACGTACTGTCATAGCCCGTGACCAGCTGTGCAGTTGTCCTAACAGACGCCACACGTGAAGAGGGAATCAGCGATGCCCTCTGGTCAGCAGCGGTGGCCTAAATACATGCTGTCGAGAGGGGGTTGGCGGCTTGTTGCTTGCGGGTGTGTCTGTGGCCTCTCTCATGATAGGCGCGCCTGACCCTTCACCTACTGTCGACCTTCGTACTACATCTTTGTCGACTGGTGTGCTGGCGACACCTTATACCAGCACAAAACACTCGTCAGAGGATGAAGCCACCACACATGCTTGCCGCAGCGGCTGCGTCTCATGCACGGGCCCTCTGTCGCCAGGAGCCCGAATATCTCTGACATTTTCTAGCTGTCGATACTTGGGCTAGGCCCAGAATTCGAATCACTGGATTCTAAAATAAGTGTGCAGTGGCTTCGTCTAGTTGCACCTACACCTGATGACTCACGTTAAGTGACCCCTATTCTTACAGTTCTGGAAGGACGTTATCGATGAAGACGTTCAAACCTGATGATAGAAGATATGGTCAGATCGCGTGGCCACCGACACATTCACTGCAGGACGCTGGTAGGGTTGTGTCGTGTCCATTCTAACAATGCTGTACCATTCATTCACAAGATAGTACTCTTTGTCGGTAATCATACACGCCTAAACACTGAAATGGACGTTGCTGATGGATGTAACTGGTTCTTATGCGGGACGCGCCACACACTACTCTGAGGCATATTCGTGGTATGATACGGCGTACGGTTGGTTGGTTTTTGAGGAAGGCGACCAGACAGCGAGGTCATCGGTCTCATTGGATTAGGGAAGGACGGGGAAGGAAGTCGGTCGTGCCCTTTCAAAGGATCCATCCCGGCATTTGCCTGGAGCGATTTAAGGAAATCGCGGTAAACCTAAATCAGGATGGCCGGACGCGGGATTGAACCGTCGTCGTCCCGAGTGCGAGTCCAGTGTCTAACCACTGCGCCACCTCGCTCGGTGATATGGCGTACTTGTCTTGTTCAAATGTGTGTGTGAAATCTTACGGGACTTAACTGCTAAGGTCATCAGTTCCTAAGCTTACACACTACTTAACCTAAATGATCCGAAGAACAAACACACACACCCATGCCCGAGGGAGGACTCTAACCACCGCCGGGACCAGCCAGCAGTCCATGACTGCTGCACCCTAGACCACTCGGCTAATCCCGCGCGGCGTACGTGTCTGTTGAAAGTTGTTCTTCCACTATTTTAGTACTCCATGGGGGGTCCGCACGATACAGTGGAACTGAGGCACCGGTTTCCCCAAGTCTGTGGTGAAGACTTCGAAGTGCTCCAGGCCATTGTTGGCATCAGCTTGGATGAAGGAAGCTTTGAGCTTCGTGTACATTGTCCGTAGCTCTGTGATAAAATAAGTACGTATCTCACAGTCATGCAAACTTTTACTGTTCCATTTCGCAAAGTATTGTCCGTGTCACAAACACAGCAGTTACCTTCGGTGATGCCACAAAACACGATACTAATCCACAGCAGCACTGCAGTGCAAACGACCAGTTTGTCTCAGAGTGCAGGAATGTAAAGCAGATGTACATATACTGCGACTAATACACAGGACATTAACCTGTAGAATGTCCCACGCGTCTAGCTCCAACTACCATTCCCCGTTCATTGTGGCTATAATCATGTCGGAAACCTTTTCACTTTAATCACCGGAGTGCAAGCAATGAGCAACATTTTTGTACCTAGTGTTCGTGATACTACCGCCATCTGTAAGTGCTCATATTCTATTCCGTAACTTTTGTCATCTCAGTGTATGTTGTTAAGGGGCTCCGGAACGCCCTATACTTGCAATGTTAAAATAACGCTTATAAATTACATCTTTCCTCACAAAGTATTTGAGGTAGGAAGTTGAACTTTTTACAGATTATTTGTTGGAATATGGGCTACAACTTAACACAGGAATTTTACAAAATTTTAGTTCAGTTATTTCAATTGTAATGAAAATTCACAACATTTTTTTGCAATTTTTTATTTATATATTCAAAAATATACAGTTTTTTGGAAAAAGGTTGTGTTAAATTATGCAGAAGGCACTGTGTAACACTGAAAGTTTGAAACAAATATGTTTGGAAGATCCTTAGAATACATGTAATTAGTATGAGAAAATAAAAGTTTTGGGAATCGAGCGACAAAGATTGGATTAACTTTTTAGTGCATTCCAGGTTCATAGGATGGATTATCTTCATCCTCTGCAAACTCCTCCTCCAGCTTCCTCTTGTTCCTCCTCCTGTTTACTCTTGCTTGTATTTCTAGACTCTTTACAGCCCTGTCTGCAGCCCGAAGGCGTTCCTTGTCTAAAGCAAGCATCGCTCGTTGTTGTGTTCGTAGATTTTGCTACCATTTTCTTCAGTTGCAATTACTGCAACACTGTACCAAAGGTGGTCATGTATGAACACTTATCACATTTCAGTTGTATTTCACTAGCAAGTCCTACGTGCTTTATTATGGAGAGTTCCAGACCAACTTCACTACAATGAATACATCTTACACAGTTTGAAAAAATTCCTTTGAGAACCGACATATCAAATATTTCATTCACATCCGATTCGCCCATAAAACATTCATAGTTTTCACTCATTGAACCAAGCTTCTTCTGTGAAGTATTTTCTTTCCCACTTTGACTGCTATAGGCAGGTGTACTTGAGAGGTTAGGTTCACTCACTTGGTTATCATCTTTATTGTTTACAGTAATAACACATACCTTTGGCTTTCCAACATTTCTCCTTTTCTTAAAAGCCTTCAGAGGATTTCTAATAACTTTACTTTTACTCATTATTATACTTCAACAAAACAGAGACTCAAGAAACAGAATTAATTACGAATATTTTCGAGATAACGACAGAGTAAATAAACATGAAACAATCGACAATCACACCAGCGATATATATTGAACCACCACAGTTTAGCCACAACACATACTTTATCTCACAGCACTAAAATGTACCTGATGAACACGGACGTTAATAATAACACCATTTGACAGCAGTTTAACAGCGCCACAGTGGGTCACGCCCATGTAGAACACATTTCAGAAAAAATTTAAAAATAGTTGTAGTCTTCGGAATTGAATAAATTATATATCTATTAAAAGGTAATAGTCTGCAGATTCAGAAAACGCAAAAAAGTAAAAACTGAACTTTTCATGATTTTGAGCATTTCCGGAGCCCCTTAATATTTTCAGATTCCTGGGAATGGCGGTGAGAGTTCCGTGGCGCGACTCCATCATGTGGGCCAACGCCCGGCTGCTGTCCGTGGCCGGCGTGTGGTCTCCGCCGGGCCACCAGGGCTGCTACTGGCTGTACACCTGTTGGCTGTTCGCCTCCCAGTGCTTCATGATAGCCGGCCAGCTGGCGGGGCTCTGGTACTTCCGCGCAGATATGGACAAGATAACGCTCGACATCTGCCTCACCGTAACCGTCGTGATGGGCGTCATAAAGGGCGCGGTGATCGTGGCGCACAAGGAGCAGTTCTTCAGCATCGTCAACCACCTGGACGACGTCACGGCGGCTCAGCGGGAGGCGAGCGACCCGGAAGTCGCGTCTGTGCTCGACTCTACTGTGCAGCTGTCGCGGACCATTACGGTGTACGTGCCGATGATGGGCAGTCTGTCTCCCGTGATGTGGGGGCTGACGCCGCTCCTCTTGAGGCTGCTGGGTGGAGGGTCGCACCAGCGCGAGCTACCTGTGGTGTGCTGGTACGGTTCGTGGGACACCGTCACTCCGTACTACGAGCTTCTGTACGTTGTGCAGTTTGTTACCATACAGGGCGGCTACTTGGTCGTTATGGGCTCTGACCTCTTCTTCATATCACTTATGATACACGCTGCGGCCCAGCTACGGATTCTCAACATGAAACTCGAGAAGATTGTCAAGAATGAAGACGAATGGAATGGCAAAGGCATTGAAGCATTAACATGTATATCTGGGTACCGTATCAATGGTTTGAAAGGTACTGAAAAATGTGAAGGGGAGTGGAACTCGACGTCCAAGCTTACTCACTATGTAACGGATCAGACTAGCAGCTACAGTGAACTTCGGGTATGGGTGGAGCAACACAAGGATGTCATCAAGTAAGTTGCTTGAAACTCTGTGTCCAGAATTAGCCACGCCTACACTACATCCTATTTCTGTCATTGAAGAAGACGCATCAAAAATGGTTCAAATGGCTCTGAGCACTATGCGACTTAACTTCTGAGGTCATCAGTCGCCTAGAACTTAGAACTAATTTAACCTAACCAACCTAAGGACATCACACACATCCATGCCCGAGGCAGGATTCGAACCTGTGACCGTAGCGGCCACGCGGTTCCAGACTGAAGCGCCTTTAACCGCACGGCCACACCGGCCGGCGAAGACGCATCCTAGATTAAATTTACTGATAAGTTACATTTAAAATGGGAACTGTGCGCGTGGGCTCCGCATCCACAGACCCTTTCCAAATCACGTCGAGTGTGTCATGTAACATGTAACTGACGTTACTACGGGCGAAAGTAAAGTCATTTCTCATACACACACCCGGCCGCGCTGGGTAGCCGTGCGGTCTCAGGCGCCTTGCCACGGTTTGCGCGGCTACCCCCGTCTGAGGTTGGGGTCCTCCATTGGGCACGGGTGTGTGTGTTGTCCGTAGCGTAAGTTAGTTTAAGATAGATTGAGTAGTGTGTAAGCATAGGGACCGATGACCTCAGCAGTTTGGTCCTACAGAAATTACCATAAATTTCCAATTCATACAGACGTCAATTGAGACAACATAGCAGCAACGTAAACTTAGAATCTATCAAAGCATTAAATTCGCAATTCCCGAGCAACGGATTTATAATAACAATTACAATTTTTTCGTTACTGACATTTGTTCCTGTTAGCCACCAAAATGCTCCACAACGCGTTTCAAGTAATGAATCTCCGCTGCCGCTGTTCCTTCATCACGTCGAGTCAAAGATAGTATTTATCAGACTTACATGTACATGAGGAGGATTTTCCTTACTGTACGTAGATTGGAAGGAAATCAAATAATCCCTCAACAAGTTGTATCTATGAGTTGGTCAGGCTGCACACTACGGTACTCGTGAGCAACGCGTATCTGAATTGGAACCCCCGATGGCACAAGGTTTTGGTTTGTCATGTACGCGATGTTTCATTTAGAAACAATTTTTCAGATTAAATTTGCATGTATGAAACATTAAAGAATGGTTCAAATGGCTCTGAGCACTACGGGACTTAACTTCTGAGGTCATCAGTCCCCTAGAACTTAGAGCTATTGAAACCTAAGTAATCTAAGGACATCACACACATCCATGCCCGAGGCAGGATTCGAACATGCGACCGTAGCGGTCGCGCGGTTCCAGACTATAGTGCCTAGAACCGCTCGGCCACTACGGCCGGCTGAAACATTAAAATACGTCCTTTTGGATAGTGTGGCAGTATTAACAGTTATATGCCATACTGGTGCTTGATACGCCAATACCTTTATTAGTTTTAGACCTATATTTCTGTTTATGCTGCACACGACATAATATTGCAATTGCAGTCACAAAAAGTCTCACTGCTGTGGACACACTGCTAGAGACTAAGCGTTATTGGAACGTATCAAAATGGTAAATGAGTGCCTGTCGGCGAATCTGAAGGGTCTGAGCTCGGTCTCAGTCGATCAAAAGGAGTTTTTTAATGTCAGTTGTCGCTAGCGATTTCCTGATGTGAAAGGTGCTACGTCGCACCATGGTTCGAAGTTCGTTGAACTGTAGTCTTCTCATATCGAGATGAGTAAAGCCATGGGTAAGAGGAATTCTAGAGGATATCACCGACAGCAGGATGTCACTAGGGCTATATCATAGAACATTACGGGATTCAAACCAATCTACGGATTGTGGACAAATGTACTTTTATTCACCTGAATCCACCCATCATCAACAAATATTTTGAAAATTTGTGGTAACGTCTTATGGGACCATACTGCTGAGGTCATCGGTCCCTAAGCTTACACACTACTTAGTCTAACTTAAATTAACTTACGCTAAGGACAACACAAACACCCATGCCGAAGGGAGGGCGAACCGTGGCAAGGCGCCCTCAGACCGCACGGCTACACCCCGCTGCTGCTATCCTAATAATTCGTCGCTAATTTTAACAGAAAAGAACGACTGCCAGTTTCTGAGTGAATTAACGTACAGTTTTATATCTTGTTAGCAATAATTAGTATTTAGGTTAAGTTTACAATCAACTAGCTTGAAGTGGTACGATGATCAGTAAGATACTTTTAGTGTGAAAATCACTTCGTTCAGTGAAAGGACCTCAGCTCAGAAGCGAGACCTACGGCCGGTCACTTGCTGTTTTATATTGGGGTGTGCAATATAATATCACAGTTCTCGTCGGTAAAGTCAGTTTTATGAGAAAACGTGAAGGTGAATGCTAGTCAAATTTTTTGAGTAGCACTGTAGCTCCAGCTCTTTTTGTCAGGTGAAAACCTCCAGAAAGAATTCTTAAATAAACTTCCAGACAATTTTATGCATGAATTAATTGCGACTATGACAAATAAATGTGTTATCGTTTCAGACTGGTGCAGCATCTGGAGCAGCTACTCAACATGATCATCTTGTTTCAGTTCCTGGGAGGGACAATCATCATTTGCGTGACGTTGTACCAAAGTTCTGCTGTGAGTATATGCCTTGCTTTTTGCACTCGAACATATCAAATTTTTCAAAAATCAAAGATAGATGTAACCTCCACTGAAAGATTCACGTGGTTATATTTTCTTCAAGTTGTTGCTTACATTACTTTCTTTGGTACTGTTGTCTCATGTGAATCAACTCACATCTTTCTGGACTGAATTTAACGTTAACTTTACTTACACGTTGTGATTTATTCCGAAATTGTATCTCCATTCTGAACTATTAGATGACAGTTTGAACTGTACATTTAAGTGTCCGTTGAGTGTGGGGCTACAGCATACTCTGGCACGTGCATGTCAGGAAAATTTCATAAGGCGCCACAAGTTCACGGGAAGTTATGACGTCAATACTGCACCGATGTTCCTTTCTCGGCTCCTCTCTATTTTTGGAGTTTGTTCACCACACGTACCTTTATTCTCTCAGATTCTATTTGGTCTTACTCATGCACCATTTGAATTTGCACTTATACAAGGGTAATCCCACAATTAAGGTCTCCTATTTTTTTATAAGTACATAGACCCGTTTATTTCTACGATGGTTTACATCACTTTACAACGTGAACATTTAGCTATTTTTCGACTTAATCAATTTCTGTCGATGCCTTTTTGTAGACGCTGTGGCAGTTTTTCTATGCCCATGTCATACCAGCTCACCGCCATGCTGTTCAGAAAGTTATGAACCTCTTCTTTCACCTCGTCGTCGGAGCTGAATCGCTTTCCGACCAAATGTTCTTTTAACCAAGGGAACACGTGATAGTTACTGGGAGCCAAGTCAGGACTACAGGGTGGGTGATTATGTTCCACTAAAAAATGTTGCAGGAGAGCAACGGTTTGCCGAGCGATGTGTGGGCGAGCGTTGTCATGGAGAATGTGTACGCCCTTGCTCAACATTCCTCTTCTCCGGTTCTGAATTGCCCGTTTGAGTTTTTTCAGAGTTTCATAGAACCTGTCAGCGCCGATAGTGGTCCCAGCGATTCAGCTCCGACGACGAGATGAGAGAAGAGGTTCATAACTTTCTGAAGAGTATGGCGGCGAGCTGGTATGACACGGGCATACAAAAACTGCCACAGTGTCTACAAAAATGCATCGACAGAAATGGTGATTATGTCGAAAAATAGCTAAATGATCAAGCTGTAAACCATTGTAGAAATAAACAGGTCTATGTACTTATAAAAATATAGACCTTACTTAGTATATATATATATATATATATATATATATATATATATATATATATATATATATTCCCAACATTGTTTGCAGACAGTATCCACATACTCTGCTAAATGTACCTACAAAAGCATGTCATTGTATGCCAGAAAGATAGGAAATGTGATCTCATAATACTGAGGTGCGTGAAAACCTGACGTGCCGTATTTGACGTTCAGATCGACTACTCATTTGCTACTTCGCAGACGCCACTTAATATACATACCCAAATACATCATTGTACGACATATATTCAAGAGATATGGCGTCATAAACACTGAGATGCGTGAAAATTGGGGCATCATTCATGAAGTTTTAACACTTTTATTCTTTACCACTAAGACAGGGATACAGTCGAGTCAAATGTAGGAAATGCCCGACACTCGGCAGCTCTCTTGACGGTTTCTGCTGCGAAGCGCAAAGGGTTGTAGCCGAATACAGTATCTGTCTATAAAGCTACGAAGAAGTGTTGCCATAGGGGCGTTTACAGTTGCATTGTAGACACGTCAAGCAGCTGGCCCCAGTGTACAGAAACTGCCCGGGGTCATGTCTCTTAATTTCGATACTGTACTCATACATTTGTACATTGTGCATACTTGTTAGTACGATTTTTTCATAATTTCAAAGATATTTTCACGGATAAGAAGAAATGAAACCTTTTTGATACTTCGCTACAAACGCTGTAAATTTTTTGTTTTAGTTTCTAACAGAAAAACGGCAAAATAAATATCTCTGCAATGACGTGTTCTTCAGCTGGAAGATCTATGACAAACATCGATAAATCTACCTTACTCACAAACACAGTAGTACTCTGCACTGTGTCTTCTAGCCATCTGCCGACTTCGTGCCTCGTCTGTTACGCTTGTCTCGTATTTATGCGACAGATGAAGTACTAGTTACCTGTGTCATATTCAGGGTCAACATTAACAAAACATTAACAAAACCGACGAGCTGCTGGGACGGATTACTGACTGGAAATTGAGGAAAAGATGTCCTGTGACATGCATCGTTGTCGCGATAGACGGCGCTGATGAATGGAAGTTCCTCTGACCATGTGCCATGTGTTCCTTGTGTGTTGCAGACTGTGTGATTGACGCCGCGTTCTAAAACAGCAGAACAGTACTGCATTCATGTCGAGAATAAGCCGAAATATTGTTTGTGTATGGCAAAGGAGACGGAAACGGTCGCGAGGCATCCCGGATGTAGCAAAGCAAGTACACTCGCAGACACCAGCCACACCACACAACGTTAAAGTAGTTTTCGGGCGTTTGTCTGATGTCTCCCCTCCCCCCCGCGGATCCTGTACGATCTCATCCCCTTCCCCCACATCCTCCTTTTCCTTGAAAGGATACGGATCCTGTACACCTCCCACAAACTCGATCCTCCTCACATGCTTGTCTCACCCATCCTCCCCCACCCCCGCCCGCTGCCGTGCCTGTATTCCCACATTCCACCCGGTCTCCATCTCTCCACCCTCCTTACCCTCTCCCAAGGTGGCTTCTGCCAGCTCCCCCTCCCTGCTGATGTCCTCCTCCCCTTCATCTACCCCTCCTATCAAGTTTGATCCTCCCCATCCCCCCCACTTCCTGTGTGCTTTCCTGTAGGCACCCTCCCTCCCTTCTCTTTCCTTTTCCCCCATCACCCTTCCTCTGCCCCTCTTCCCCCGGGCTTCCCCACCCCCTTCCTCCCTCCCCCTCTCTCCCCTGCCCATGGCATCTCTGCTCTCCCCTCTCCCTCTACCACTCCCTTTCCTCCTCCTCCTCTCTTGGCAGGTCCCCGGACTCGCACACGCTCAGTGAACATTCGCGCGCCGGAGATCATCGCCATCACTGTCTCATGTGTGTCTTCGTTTGTGTTTAGTGTTCTTTCGCCATCCGTCCACCACTGTTCACGTGTGCCGTCGTCGTCATCCATGTTATGTGCGCTGTGTCAATGGGTTTTAGTGTTTTTTCTTGTCCAGCGTTAGCGGCTTCATGTATCTTGTTTTTGTGTCTACAGTTTTTACCTGCCATTTTTATTGTATTATCTGTCACTACTTTATGTCATTTATTGTACCACTCGCTGCCGAAGAGCAGCGTACTATGCTGCTGACATCCCACCTTTGTACAAGGTGTTTAAAATAACAATAAAGAAAAATTAAAAAAAAAGTTTGTCTAATCATGGTACCCTTCAGACAGGGAGGCGGTGGAATCTGCGTGCACCATATTTGGAGGACCGAATTCTACAGGATACTGAGATGAACACTAGTACGAACTCCCGGCAAGTGGCCCGCCAACATCGTGTAAGTCAATGTACGATTATGCGTATCCTACATGAGAACAGCTACTATCCCTGTCATCTGCAACGAGTACAAGAATTAACTTCAGCGGATTTCCTTCCAGGGAAAGAATTTTGTTGATGTTTTTGCATCAGACTATCAGAATTATGGGATATCTGTCACCATCCCTTTTTACGGACGAAGCAATCATTACCAGAACTGACATCATCAGTCTGTGTAATCGTCATCTGTGGGCTACAGATAATCCTCTGGGAATGGTTGAGGCGTCTCATTGGCATCGGTTCAGCAGCAGTGTGTGGGCAGGGCTTCTTGTCGACCACGTTCTTGGATCGGTTACTATTCCACGATCCGTGGATGGACGAACGTACCTGGACTTCCCGCGGAATACTATGCATGGGATGCCTGAGAATGTGCCTTTAGCAATATGACAGGTTACGTGGTTTCTACATGATGGAGCACCACCCACCTTCCACAACACAGTTCACCGGTAATCTCAACATGTTCCCCGGACTCTGGATACGACACGGACGCCCTATATTATGGCCTGCTAGATCACCGGACTTAAACCCCCTGGATTTTTACATCTGGGAGCCTCTGAAAAGCGTTGGGTATGCTGAACCAGTTACTGATGTGCACATCCTTCAACAACGTGTTCACGACACCTGTAACGTTATTCGGAGAAATGCCGGAACATGTGAAACAGCGCAGCAGTCCATAATGCAACGTTTAAACCCGGGCATTGCATCCTATTGAAGCAACTTTCAACGTCTGTTGTGACGTCGGTGCGATGCAGCTCTGTACAGTGTTCCGCGACGATTTGTTGTCCTTTGCCAGACTAGGACTGTAGATATTTTTAAAAATATCGGGAATATCACATAATCGATATTTAAAAAAGTTTCATTACCCACCTCGATACACAGTAGAAATATCGGTGTATCGATAAATCGATTTGAAAGTATCGATATACCGGCCTATAAAAATATAACCTGCACATCGTAAATATACGGCGGTTTTAGAGCCGTATGTTTAAGTATTGATTTCTTGTAAGATATTCTGTACATCAACAAGGTAGTAGCCTGCTTTTCCCTCTTAGAGCAACAACTGAAAGGAAAACGATGCACCTCCACGAAAGGCGATAACCACTTTGCTAACAATGGTAACTGCATGTAAGTGGCACAGTAAAAGGTGTCCGACGGGTCCCTTCGGTTTCTTCACGTATCGGACTGAGACAAATGGGTGATTGGCAGGCAAACTATGACCCGAGTGCTTGAGTTCATCTTATTAGACGATAATAGGTCTGACTAAGGCGGGCGTTGAATGTGCTTAGGGGTGGTTATACAGCACACCTGAGTCACAGAACAGAAAATATAGAGAATGAAAACTTACGGAAATCCATGCCTCAAAATTTAGAGCGCATGCGCGAATCCGCCATATTGAAAACGTGTAAACAGCCGTGTTTGATGTCAAATACAAACGGGTACGGAATGCTGATTTTATTAACTGTGCATTTTAACTGGTGGGCATACCTACAAGTAAATAATTGTTTGATGTACTGTAAAAATTTGAAATAGGCAATGAGTAGTATTAAGAGAAAAGGCCACACACGAAGCTAATGAGAGATTCCCACGAAGCAGCTGACAGCAGTATAGGAAAAACATAAGTTTTCCGATTTTATTTCTGTAAGTTGTAAAAGCTCATTAAAATGTAAAAAATACTGTATGTAGATGAAGCTCCATCCACTCCTGTGGTTAGTTTTTCGGTAGAGGTTCTCCATTCCCTTTAAAAGATTAAAAATGACTTTTTACGCATTTCCGTGATTTCTTTAGTGTCTTAGTTTCTTATCACAGCTTGATGATGAAGTGTCTGTTCTCTCCGTTATGGCTCAATGTTTACTGTGATATTTAATTTCCAAGGATTTTAAAGGATTTGCAGTGAAAAATGTTGTCGCTAGCTACTATCGTTTGCTTCACTTTAGGCGCACGTTGCTATAAACTAATTGTAGCTGACACATCGTCATTGTTTTTAAAGTTCGAAAGAAAGCCGTGTCACTCACTACGGAGGAAATAGAAGTTAAAGTACAGGGCTATTACAAATGATTGAAGCGATTTCATAAATTCACTGTAGCTCCATTCATTGACATATGGTCAGTTTGGATTCCGTAGAAACACTGGAACACGTGAGGCAATACTGACCTTACGACTTATCTTAGAAGAAAGATTAAGGAAAGACAAACCTACGTTTCTATCATTTGTAGACTTAGAGAAAGCTTTTGACAATGTTGACTGGAATACTCTCTTTCAAATTCTAAAGGTGGCAGGGGTAAAATACAGGGAGTGAAAGGTTATTTACAATTTGTACAGAAACCAGATGGCAGTTATAAGAGTCGAGGGACATGAAAGGGAAGCAGTGGTTGGGAAGGGAGTAAGACAGGGTTGTAGCCTCTCCCCGATGTTGTTCGATCTGTATATTGAGCAAGCAGTAAAGGAAACAAAAGAAAAATTCGGAGTAGGTAATAAAATTCGTGGAGAAGAAATAAAAACTTTGAGGTTCGCCGATGACATTGTTATTCTGTCAGAGACAGCAAAGGACTTGGAAGAGCAGTTGAATGGAATGGACAGTGTCTTGAAAGGAGGATATAAGATGAACATCAACAAAACCAACACAAGGATAATGGAATGTAGTCTAATTAAGTCGGGTGATGCTGAGGGAATTAGATTAGGAAATGAGACACTTAAAGTAATAAAGGAGTTTTGCTATTTGGGGAGAAAAATAACTGATGATGGTCGAAGTAGAGAGGATATAAAATGTAGACTGGCAATGGCAAGGAAAGCGTTTCTGAAGAAGAGAAATTTGTTAACATCGAGTATAGATTTAAGTGTCAGGAAGTCGTTTCTGAAAGTATTTGTATGGAGTGTAGCCACGTATGGAAGTGAAACATGGACGATAAATAGTTTGGACAAGAAGAGAATAGAAGCTTTCGAAATGTGGTGCTACAGAAGAATGCTGAATATTAGATGGGTAGATCACATAACTAATAAGGAAGTATTGAATAGGATTGGGGAGAAGAGAAGTGTGTGGCACAACTTGACCAGAAGAAGGGATCGGTTGGTAGGACATGTTCTGAGGCATCAAGGGATCACCAATTTAGTATGGGAGGGCAGCGTGGAGGGTAAAAATCGTAGAGGGAGACCAAAAGATGAATACACTAAGCAGATTCAGAAGGATGTAGGTTGCAGTAGGTACTGGGAGATGAAGAAGCTTGCACAGGATAGAGTAGCATGGAGAGCTGCATCAAACCAGTCTCAAGACTGAAGACGACAACAATAACAACACTACAGATATGTAGAAAAACTCATAAAGTTTCGTTCGGCTGAAGCCGCACTTCAGGCTTCTGCCGTCAGAGCGCTCGAGAGCGCAGTGAGACAAAATGGCGGCAGGAGCCGAGAAAGCGTATGTCGTGCTTGAAATGCACTCACATCACCCAGTCATAACAGTGCAACGACACTTCAGGACGAAGTTCAACAAAGATCCACCAACTGTTAACTCCATTCGGCGTTGGTATGCGCAGTTTAAAGCTTCTGGATGCCTCTGTAAGGGGAAATCAACGAGTCGGCCTGCAGTGGGCGAAGAAACGGTTGAACGCGTGCGGGCAAGTTTCACGCGTAGCCCGCGGAAGTCGACGAATAAAGCAAGCAGGGAGCTAAACGTACCGCAGCCGACGGTTTGGAAAATCTTACGGAAAAGGCTAAAGCAGAAGCCTTACCGTTTACAATTGCTACAAGCGCTGACACCCGATGACAAAGTCAAACGCTTTGAATTTTCGGCGCGGTTGCAACAGCTCATGGAAGAGGATGCGTTCAGTGCGAAACTTTTTTTCAGTGATGAAGCAACATTTTTTCTTAATGGTGAAGTGAACAGTCACAATGTGCGAATCTGGACGGTAGAGAATCCTCACATATTCGTGAAGCAAATTCGCAATTCAGCAAAAGTTAACGTGTTTTGTGCAATCTCACGGTTTAAAGTTTACGGCCCCTTTTTCCTCTGCGAAAAAAACGTTACGGGACACGTGTATCTGGACATGCTGGAAAATTGGCTCATGCCACAACTGGAGACCGACAGTGCCGACTTCATCTTTCAACAGGATGCTGCTCCATCGCACTTCCAATATGATGTTCGGCATTTCTTAAACAGGAGATTGGAAAACCGATGGATCGGTCGTGGTGGAGATCATGATCAGCAATTCATGTCATGGCCTCCATGCTCTCCCGACTTAAACCCATGCGATTTCTTTCTGTGGGGTTATGTGAAAGATTCAGTGTTTAAACCTCCTCTACCAAGAAACGTGCCAGAACTGCGAGCTCGCATCAACAATGCTTTCGAACTCATTGATGGGGACATGCTGCACCGAGTGTGGGAGGAACTTGATTATCGGCTTGATGTCTGCCGAATCACTAAAGGGGCACATATCGAACATTTGTGAATGCCTAAAAAAACTTTTTGAGTTTTTGTAGGTGTGTGCAAGGCATTGTGAAATTATCTCAAATAATAAAGTTATTGTAGAGATGTGAAATCGCTTCAATCATTTGTAATAACCCTGTATTTTTATCTGAGTGTGCGCCACGGACATGTAGCCTAATTTCACAGTGCGACTGCACTTACGATACCCGTCGTCACCGATTTCGTCCAGGTTTATGGTGTATGCGGAGATTGGTCAGGGATTAAAGAGACAGAAGTGGCCAGACGTTTAAAGGGAAATTGCATGTCTTGGCGCGACTCGGGAGAGGGATGAGCCATTTACGGTATTACAACTTCCAGGCAGTGAGCGACATAGTGGGAAGAGAGTGGCACAGTGATCTAAAAGTCAACGGTTCGAGTCCGCCTCCGAAAACTATTTTATCTTTTAAATTTTTACGTTACTTACATTGCAAAATAAACAGAAGTAATCTTCAATGTACTATATTTATTAACACATTCATTAAAAAGGCATGAAAAGGAAAGGCAACCAAAATTTTGGATTGACTATAGTTTTTCAAGAAGGGACTGTAAGCTGTAAACGAGAACTTCATGTATTAGAAGCTTTCATTGCTGTACAGCTGATGATTTACACTTTCTGCCCCTATATTTATCGAAAACAGAGTAGTACGCAGTTCGTATTAGTACATGCACGCCAAACTAGTGATCGAATATTTATTGTTGTTCTTATTGTTGGAAGAAAGTGATGATGGAGACATTTCACATCAACAGTTACACAGAGGAATAGCTGAACACATATTTAGGACAAAGATGGACAAAATTCTCTTTACTATATTATTACGTAGTATGTTAGGATGAACTAATAGGTCTGGACCTATTATAAAATATTAGTGCGGATTAAATTTTAATCAGGTCACCGGCTTCATTTAAAGTAATGCCTATGCATTACTTTCCGGTAGAAAATATGAATGAAAATTCCACCACTAATACATACGTTGAAACTCTTTCATAGTGGTCAATAACAGCTGTTTCTGTTGTAAGTGAAGCTAATTTATTACTCCACAATCCCAGATAGGGAAAATTGAGGAGTAAAATAAATCTGCTGCAAGGAAAAAACGCATATTTACAAAACAAAGTAGCCACATTGCCTTCTGAAGCTAAAAGCAGTTGCAGTTCACAGATTGTAAATATGAACAGTAATTAATTTAAAAGCCCATATTAAAAGTTTTTAACTGAAGATTTATGACACCTTGTTTCGCTATCGTTTCCTCTCATAAAATTTTTTATTTAGACAATTAGCTCTGTTTCGTAAGAATATCCATTTCTAGCCGTAGTAATAAGCAGCTGTCGTTTCGGTTTCAATATGGCGTCTAGTGCAAAGTTTGGCTTCTAGTTTTAAGGAGCCACCCTCAGGTTTCTTTTCTGTACACTCTCTGTTCTGTGCCTGAGATGTGCGTGCGTATAGGATAACATAGCCTCTGTTCTACACAGGCTTTGGCCGCAGTTATTCTAGTTTGCGGCGGAGCTGTTTATAACTTCTCAAGCCAAACTGTTTAGTGCACCAACTTCGAGACGCTTCTTGTTGTCTGTGCCTTCTCTCAGCATCGGTAGACACTCACTCAGCCGATGTAAAGCAGCGTTGAAGAAACACCGACTAAACAGCTACCATGTATAGTGCGCATATTTCAAATTTGTAAGCAAATTTGCAAAATTTCGGAAGTTCGCGATTCCAGTAAAACTTGGTTGAAAATGTTTTAAACTTCAAGTAATTAGGCTTTATTGCAGCCAGAGCAAATTGTAAATGGATTTGAAGTCCGTATTTAGTCTCCAACTAATACTGATGCATCTAATTGTTTTTGCCACAAGTTCTCCAGACGACAGCAGCCAGATGTCCGTAAGTCCGACTCGAATGGTTTTAACCTTCTGTACAGTCACCGACCCGCAGCTATTCGCGAGTTACTGTACCAAAGCCTTTCAGTGGGCTTCTTAGAATGAAATGCCGCCATACTGCCTCATGATATTCACGAAACACGCCACACGGCGTTTGTAATACGACAAGAAAGTTCACATGCAAATAACATCCAAACAAGTCCACTTAAAAGTCCAGCCTTTCACGGTAATGTCCAAAGGTAAAGTCGCTTATAATTCCGAAAACGGAACAGATAGAACATAAGATTTCTTTCATCTTAACAAAAGTTCGACTGCAGCGGTTTCACATTGATGTGTACAATAACGTGATTCACGAGCGACTCCAAAAGATATAGACACTGTAGCACAAAACCCTACAGAAAGCGTGGGAAATGCTTAATCCTATTGGCTGATGATTTAAGCACCCAACCGGAACAGCTCCAGCCGTTAGTTACTCTCGGTGGTCACCAAGTCAAGTACCAGAAACACAGAAAGCAATTTATAAAAGAACTTCTGAATTTACGAAAGCAAATATAATTCGAATACACCAAAATATGAATTATCCCGAGGAATGAATTACTAACTGATTTAGCTACGGAATTGTCTTCTGCGTGCTTTTATACAAAAACATTCGCACCAGGACATACATCACATGATTCATGATTGCACAAGAACTCTCCCACCCACACATTTTACATAGTTCTTAATAAAATAAAACATCCGCACTATACGTATGTCCTCCATATACTCCCTCAGTCTCTCCACAACACTCGCACACCAAAACATAGTTAAATAATAGTTTTTCCACTCAGTTACTTTTGCACATCAGAAATCTGTTGTAATGAAGGGAAAGAGAAGTCCAGAAGAACAATTTATAAGAACAGGTATTTTTGGTCATAGTTTCAACTGATATTATGAATCAGTAATTTACAGTCCCTTGCTCAGTTTTTCTGTAACGGAAAAGTTTTTATGGTTTTTATGTAAATTTCTGTATCTTGGAAAGTACTGAAAATCCTGAAGTGCCATTTTTGCAGTACAGATGTATTATCAATACAAGTCTATATATGGAATATGAAAAGGATCGAACAAGTTTTAATACTATTCCTTTCGATTCACTGGGAGTGTACATGACGAATTCGTAAGCACGGTTGTAAGATCACGGTACCAGCGGCGAGCTTCACCTTAATGTGTAATAGCTTCGAATAATTTCCTATGGTAGAAGCTGACTGTCATTTCACTTAAAGAAAAACTGTTATGCGACACCAAGCAGTAGTTCAAGTGCCTTACACCAGACGTAGAAATGAATATTCTGCCAAGATTAATTGAAATCTTGCCTCTAGCAAAGTCTCCCCACTAATGTCAACGAAATTTTCCAATGTGTGCGTTCATACACTGATTAGCCAGCTCGGTTTATTCACTTTTTGAACATAATTATATAGTAAAAAGCTTTTAGTTTTGTACGATGACGTCTTCTCTTCCCACACTAAAAGACAAACGTTCATCAAGAAAATTCCTCAGTGAAAAAATTCCATAATAATCTGATGTTAAGTTTAGTTTCTCAGGAAACCTAACTTTTTGTACTTAGGTGTGTCGCCAATTTGTCAGGCGTTTTCGACTAGTAACACCTGTGTATTGCGCTGCTGCAGCCACCGAAAACACGAGCTGGGAGAGCCACTGTCCCATGCGGTCACACAGTGATGCTTCGAGAGCCTTCACAATCTGAATATAGCACAAATTTTTATAATGTGACAGGTGTGGAACTCTCTCTTGTTCAGCATCGTTTTGATCAAGTATGTGAAGAAATTGTCTCTCTAATGAATGTTTTCCAAAATACAGAATATGTAAATCCATTAACAATTTACATTTTTCAATTTTACTCCGCTGCAGAGCTAACATAAATTTTTTGCGCAAAATTGTTTCAAAATGTGCCTGTCGAGTTGTACTCTTTTTGAATTTACGTGCAATTTTATAGTACATTATAATTAGAACTAGGAAAAATTACTTTCAATCGCAGTTATCAGCTTCTAAGCTTCCGAGATTTCATGCAATAAAATTCATTTTATGCTGACTTGAAACTATTCAGTATTACCTTCGGCTGAGGTTGATTTAACTGCTACAATATTTGACATTAAATGTAACCGTCGGAGGGTGAGGAGGAATGGAGCAATGACAGACAAAAATAATATACTGTCTGAGGAGGTTTTATTCAGGAAATGTACAATTAAGCGTATGCAGTCAGAGCGACTGATATAAGAATTTAATGCATTTCACTGCATATAGTGGTTAATGTTCCCAAAGTGTTGTTTTATATATCAGATTCACATCAGTTTCGCCAAGCAGTAAATACCAGTAAGTTGGAAAGACATCTGAGAAGAGAATTATATTCCAAGGAAGAAAAATAGTTTAAGGTCTGCACACGAAGTTGCACTTTTGTCAGGGGTGCGAAAGGATTTGGAAGATCATTTGAACTCGATGGATAGTCACTTGAAAACGGGTTGGTACATAATTATCTGCAAAACTGAATCATGGGAATGGCTGTAGTGAAATTGAATCGGAAGATGGAGAGGGAATGAGGTTAGGAAATGACTCTGCAAGTGCTACATCCGTTTTGCTATATGGGCAGCAAAACAACTCACGATGTCGTTATGAAAACATGGGGAAATATTGCAACATCCAAGGTAAATTAAAGTGGTAGTTAGTCCCTTCTGAAAGTATTTGTTTGCAGTGTAGCCTCAGTATGGAAGTGACACATGGATTATAAACCATACGGTCAATAGAAGAACAGAACCTTTTGAAATGTGGAGCTCCAGAAGAATGTGGTAGATCGTATTGGTAAAGTGCATGTAGAATAAAGAGGCACATAACAGAATCAGCGAGAACAGAAATTTATGGCTCAATTCAATTAAAATAAAGGTTCGATTGATGGGAATCCTCATGAGGCGTCATAGAATTGTCAGTCTGGTAATGGACGGAAGGATACGGAAAAGAACTGTAGAGGAGACAAGGGTTTGACCACAGCAGGCAGGTTGAAAAGAAGTTCATCAGAAATTGTTAGGATTATGGATGGAAGAATAGGCCTTCACAGGGTAAACTAGAGTGGAATGCTGCAAATAAACGAGTCCTATGACTGCAGGCCGCAAAAACAACAAGGTGACGTAAAAAGAATAACTCATATACATAAATTCCGTTTTTAATGTTTTTCAATGCAAATACGTATGCGCTGTGTGTTTGTATGCTTTCCAAGTTTTTCTCGCGATAAGGGATAACGTATATCTCTTCTGTAGGTGTAACACTATGGGAGCGATTCTCTTCAACTGTAGAAGCACAGTAGAGAGGAACTGGAGCAGTATTCCATTAATAATTGGTTCTATCCTACCTAAAAGTTAGTTTAGCTTCATCGCTAGAATTACACAAAAGGGGAAAGATCCTCCCTATACTCTACGCATCATTTACTCCGAAGTTACTAGTCATTCCTACAGCAATTCGTGTACCGTAGTCGAAGGAGGGATCTTGTCTATAATGTTCTGCTGCATTCAGGCAAGTTCATTACATCCATGAGAAACATCCTCAACCAGGTGAAATTGTTAAATAAGGCGTATACACGAATACGAAATTAGTAATCTCCACATCTATATTATTTTGTTAAATATATCACAATAACAGTATGTTTACAAATTATGTAGAGCATCAGTATTTAATTAAGTTTCCACCAATCACTACGATACTGAGATTGTAAATCACGCGCTTAAAGGCAATGATTTTTTTCTTGTTTTCAGAAAACCGGCGACGTAACAACGATGTGCAAGTTGCAGCTTTATCTGAGTACGATGTTATCCGAAATTTTCATGTACTGCTGGTATGCGGACGGGATAGTACAGCAAGTAAGTGACATAATAAGAAGGCGGGCGCTGTATTATCATCCGTTATAAAAACCGTTCACTGTCACGATGTGAAAAATAACCATATGATATAGTTCTTAGCTACTTCCACTGTCACACACTGAAAACCCTATCTTTTGCGCGGTAATGCCTATGTAACAATTTGTAGCTTCCCTCATGACACACTTATTAAACTACGTTACGTAAAAGAAGTAGTACACTTCGTTGCAAGCAGTGAAATAGCGTGCCTTTTGAAATTTGTGTAGTCTCCCCCAAAAATTCAACAACTTCAACGACATTAAAATTCTGTGCAAGACGCTTTCATGATAGCATACGCTTGTAATGAGTTCGTATCAAAGATATAAGGAAATATGGCCCAAACAGATACATGCGGTATCTTGGTACATCCAAAGGAATGCCAACAGTCTTAGCATTTCGTGTCGTATTATTCGCGATTGTACTAAGCATGGGACGGAAAGAGTGGTACAATTCTGGTATCCTATTAATTCAACCTAATGGGCCTCAGAAGTAAAAGAGAGGGAGAGAGAGAGAGAGAGAGAGAGAGAGAGAGAGAGAGAGAGAGAGAGATAGATTTGGAAAATCCATAAAAATTACAAAAATGTATGTAGGTGTGTATGTAAGTATATATGAGCGTTCTAAATCTCCTCCTGAACCATTGGAGCGATTTCAACCAAACTTGGTACACATATCATTAACAGTCTAGAAAGAACCACTGTTGGGAAAAGAACCACCCATCAAAGGGATATGAGTGGGGGTGGAAAAGCAAGAAGCCCGCAATGCGAGAATACCCATTTTTTAGTCATCCAGTATTTGCGAATGAGAGCCCTTTGAGACTTGCAACTAACGTTACACATACTTTCAAACCTTTACGAAACTTATCTCTCTGACAATCCCCCCCCCCCCCCCGTCCCCATCCACCCACACACATAATGATGGAAGGACAAATGTTTACGGCTTACTACAATTTCTCTGATCATGCAGTGAATCTGCCGAATAATGCAAGAGGTTTTAATTTTTTACTCCGTTGCTACTAACTCTATTCGCAACACTTTTTGCAGTCAGCATCCGCATCTGCCACTGAATGTACTACGGAAATGTATCATTGTACGACCCACAGTTCAGGAGATGCGACGTCATAAACATTTAGCTGCGTAAAACATAAAATGAATGGCGAAGTTCGCTAGACGAACAGGTGGAATATGTGTACAAATAAGTGTGAAATTTATGAAATGTGTGTGTAATGTATCTGACGTGTGTGCAGACGGGCAATGCCAAGGCTAATAAGCTCAAAAGCTTGTCCTAAGCCCCTGGAACCAACTGAATAAAATTTGATGCACCTATTAGTCACAGTCCGGAAATAAATACTTTAGGGGGAAGAGCCACCAACATAGTGCTGAGGCCGGTGTGGAGAGAGAAGGGATGGGCGGAGATGAGAAGACATCGGAGGGGAGAAGGGAGGAGACAGGCTTGGCCACCAGACTCGCCTGACATTATGGAGCATATCTGGAATGCCTTGCAACGTACTGTTCAGGAGAGATCTCCACCCACTCGTACTCCTACGTACTTATGGGTAGCCCTGCAAGATTCATAGCGTCAGTTTCCTCCAGGACTTCTTCTGACATTAGTCGAGTCCATGCCACGTCGTGTTGCGGCACTTCTGCGTGCTATCGGGGGCCCTACACGATATTAAGCAGATGTACCATTTTCTTTGACTGTTCAGTGTATGCTGAATGTTATAATTCCGCCCAGAACAAGCTCTTCGAATATATGAGAAAGGACATTTGCTCCGTTCAGATATTGTCAGGGAGTAAGAAAACTGACCGGTACACGACAGGTACGTTTTTCCGTCAGATCACCACATCTTCGTGGAAGGGAAAGGGGAGATGTGTTGGATTCGCTAAGGTATAGCCGTCTGCCCAAGAAGAAAACATGACTTGACGCGCCACAATAATTTTATCTCGGTAAATGTTGTAGGAATGAGGGAGAAGAATTGCGTGATTGGATGGGAGAAGTGAGAGAGATAAGAGAATGCCACGTCGCTTACGTTGCTGTCTGAGTGTGACACCTGAATCACAAGCTGTGTGCTGATGACTCTGTCTGTGTTCTCCCCGATGGATGACCTGCGTATTCCTCGGAAGTCACCTCCCCTGACCGCTCCTACCGCTTACCGTGCCCTAATAAATATGTTTCTTTTTTGGTAACATCAACTGGCCACAATACGTGTAACATTAGATTTTTCGCTTTATGGATCTAAGGTGGAGTATTCAAAGATATACAAATACGAATTAATAAATTACTATCATGTCGTTAATTGTGCTAATTACAATAACAACTTAAGTTCTTCAAGACGCTACTGATGGTTTTGGAGAATCTACTTTTTCTTCGAAGAATTAGAGAATTTACACATATTTTGGGGTCAGCTTGCTACGACGGCATAACTTAAAAACCTCTCAGACGGGTGTTTCAGTGCAACTTTTAAGTCACCGAAACTAACGCTAAGGACTTCGCTCAAAGAATGATAATAATGAAAACTGAATACTACAGCTAATTATACTCTCAGTACTTCGACGCATAGCACTAAAATCACTGGATCATCTAATTCATTAACCGATGCGCTGTTTGCATTATCCGTCTCTTTTCTGCTATATTTTCATTACTTTGTAGGTTACTGTATGTCATTTGTGACTGTGTTCTTTTGGTATTAATCACAAACTGATCCCACGACCTGTTCATGGCTTCTTGGGTAAGGTCTGAAGAATATTTCTATGTGAAAATACATGTTATCTGGATCTTCAGTGATCTGTAAATAGGATATACGTTGTTTCTTTTCTGTTATAGCTATAGCTTTTACGTAATGTCAGATCTTGCTTTATTTTATCCCACTCAACTCATCTGTTTTAATCAGTTATTTCCCGAGACAAGCAAATATTAAGTCTTCTTCTGCACAGACCTCTCATTCCTCTTTCCTTCATAAAAAAAAGGTTCAAATGGCTCTGAGCACTAAGGGACTTAACTTCTGAGGTCATCAGTCCCCTAGAACTTAGAACTACTTAAACCTAACTAACATAAGGACGTCAGACACATCCATGCCCGAGGCAGGATTCGAACCTGCGACCGTAGCAGTCGCGCGGTTCCGAACTGAGCGCCTTAACCGCGAGACTACCGCGGCCGGCCCGGATTCGAACCTGCGACCGTAGCGATCGCGCGGTTCCAGACTGAAGCGCCAAGAACCGCTCGTCCACCTCGGCCGGCCCTTTATAAAATACACGTATACTAAAAAGTAATAAAGTCTGAACATCATGCACAATGCATCTCAGTATTTGTGACGTCAAATGCTGAACTATTTGTCGTATCATGATATAATTTTGTAGATGCATTCAACGATATGTTGATAGTAGGAAGTGAAAACCTCTTCACTCTACTTTGTTAGATTTTACAGCAGAGGCAAAAACGGTTTCTTGAAAAATCAATGAAGTGATACAGATAATGTTGCTACATGTGTAGTTACATAATGGAGGCGTAGTTATTGACAGATTAGAAAAATCCAAGTACTTTGAAATCCCTCTTTGGTAATGGAGTTGCTGTTTACTGAAATCATGAGTCTTTTACGGACAGGTGGCATTACGAGGTTTTCGTTGCCAACGATCGATATCCCCCCCCCCCCCCCCCCCAGGAACCATGGACCTTGCCGTTCGTGGGGAGGCTTTCGTGCCTCAGCGATACAGATGGCCGTACCGTAGGTGCAACCACAACGGAGGGGTATCTGTTGAGAGGCCAGACAAATCTGTGGTTCCTAAAGAGTGGCAGCAGCCTTTTCAGTAGTTGCGTGGGAAACAGTCTGGATGATTGACTGATCTGGCCATGTAACACTAACCAAAACAGCCTTGCTGTGCTGTTACTGCAACGGCTGAAAGCAAGGGGAAACTACAGCAGTAATTTTTCCCGAGGGCATGCAGCTTTACTGTATGGTTAAATGATGATGGCGTCCTCTTGGGTAAAATGTTCCGGAGGTAAAATAGTCCCCCATTCGGATCTCCGGGCGGGGACTACTCAAGAGGACGTCGTTATCAGGAGAAAGAAAACTGGCGTTCTATGGATCGGGGCGGGGAATGTCAGATCCCTTAATCGGGCTGGTAGGTTAGAAAATTTAATACGGGAAATGGACAGGTTAAAGTTAGATATAGTGGGAATTAGTGAAGTTCGGTGGCAGGAGGAACAAGACTTTTGGTCAGGTGAATACAGAGTTATAAATACGAAAGCAAAAAGGGATAATGCAGGAGTAGGTTTAATAATGAATAAAAAAATAGGATTGCGGGTAAGCTACCACAATCAGCATAGTGAACGCATTATTGTGGCCATGATGGACACGAAGCCCACGCCTACTACAGTAGTACAAGTTTATATGCCAACTAGCTCTGCAGATGATGAAGAAATTGATGAAATGGATGATGAGATAAAATAAATTATTCAGGTAGTGAAGAAAGACGAAAATATAATAGTCATCGGTGACTGGAATTCGAGAGTAGGAAAAGGGAGAGATGGAAATAGTAGGTGAGTGTGGATTGGGGGTAAGAAATGAAAGAGCAATCCGTCTGGTAGAACTTTGCACAGAGTTGGTTCAAGAATCATGAAAGAAGGTTATATACACGGAAGAATCACGGAGATACTAGTAGGTATCAGATAGATTATATAATGGTAAGACATAGATTTAGGAACCAGGTTTTAAATTGTAGGACATTTCCAGGGGCAGATGTGGACTCTGATGACCACAATCTGATGGTTATGATCTGTAGATGAAAACTGAAGACGAAAACTGAATAAACCAGAGGTTGTACAGAGTTTCAGGGAGAGCATAAGGGAACAATAGACTGGAATGGGTGACAGAAATACGGTAGAAGAAGAAAGGGTAGCTCTGGGGGATGAATTAGTGAAGGCAGCAGAGGATCAAGTCGGTAAAAAGGCGAGGGCTAGTAGAAATCCGTGGGTAACAGAAGAAATATTGAATTTAATTCATCAAAGGAAAAAATATAAAAATGCAGTAAATGAAGCAGGCAAAAAGGAATACAAACGTCTGAAAATTGAGATTGACAGGAGGTGCAAAATGGTTAAGCAGGGATGACTAGAGGACAATTGTTAGGATGTAAAGGCTTATCTCACTAGGGGTGAGATAGATACTGCCTACAGGAAAATTAAAGAGACCTTTGGAGAAACCACTTGTATGAAAATCAAGAGCTCAGACGGAAACCCAGTTCTGAGCAAAGAAGGGAAAGCAGAAAGGTGGAAGGAGTATATAGAGGGTCTATAGAAGGGCGATGTACTTGAGGACAATTTTATGGAAACGGAAGAGGATGTAGAGGAAGATGAAATGGGGGATACGATACTGCGTGAAGAGTTTGACAGAGCACTGAAAGACCTGAGTCAAAACAGGGCCCCGGGAGTAGACAACATTCCATTAGAACCACTGACGGCCTTGGGAGAGCCAGTCATGACAAAACTCTACCATCTGGCGAGCAAGATGTATGAGACAGCCGAAATACCCTCACATTTCAAGAAGAATATAATAATTCCAATCCCAAAGAAAGCAGGTGTCGACAGATGTGAAAATTACCGAACTATCAGTTTAATAAGTCACATTCTTTACAGACGAATGGAGAAACTGGCAGAAGCCGACATCTGGGAAGATCAGTTTGGATTCCGTAGAAATGTTGGAACACGTGAGGCAGTACTGACCTTACGACATATCTTAGAAGAAAGATTCAGGAAAGGCAAACCTACGACTGTAGCATTTGTAGACTTAGAGAAAGCTTTTGACAATATTGACTGGAATACTCTCTTTCAAGTTCTGAGGGTGGCAGGGGTAGAATACAGGGAGCGAAAGGTCATTTACAATTTGTATAGAAACCAGATGGCAGTTATAAGAGTCGAGGGATATGAAAGGGAAGCAGTGGTTGGGAAGGGAGTGAGACAGTGTTGTAGCCTTTCCCCGATGCTATTGAATCTGTATATTGAGCAAGCAGTAAAGGAAACAAAAGAAAAGTTCGGAGTAGGTATCAAAATCCATGGAGAAGAAATAAAGACTTTCAGGTCCGCCGATGACATTGTAATTCTGTCAGAGACTGCAAAGACTTGGAAGAGCAGTTGAACGGAATGGACAGTGTCTTGAAGAGAGGGTATAAGATGAACATCAACAAAAGCAAAACGAGGATAATGGAATGTAGTCGAATTAAGTCGGGTGATGTTGAAGGAATTAGATTAGGAAATGAGGCACTTAAAGTAGTAAAGGAGTTTTGCTATTTGGGGAGAAAAATAACTGATGATGGTCGAAGTAGAGAGGATATTAAATGTAGACTGGCAATGGCAACGAAAGCGTTTCTGAAGAAGAGAAATTTGTTAACATTGAGTGTAGATTTAAGTGTCAGGAAGTCGTTTCTGAAAGTATATGTATAGAGTGTAGCCATGTATGGAAGTGAAACCTGGACGATAAATAGCTTAGACAAGAAGAGAATAGCAGCTTTCGAAATGTGGTGCTACAGAAGAATGCTAAAGATTAGATGGGTAGATCACATAACTAACGAGGAGGTATTGAATAGAATTGGGGAGGAGTTTGTGGCACAACATGAGAAGAAGAAGGGACCGGTTGGTAGGACATGTTCTGAGGCATCAAGGGATCACAAATCTAGCATAGGAGGGTCGCGCGGTGGGTAAAAATCGTAGAGGGAGACCAAAAGATGAATTCACTAAGCAGATAAGAAGAATGTAGGTTGCAGTAAGTACTGGGAGATGAAGAAGCTTGCACAGGATAGAGTAGCTTGGAGAGCTGCATCAAACCAGTCTCTGGACTGAAGACCACAACAACAACAACCTGAGTCTTCACAGGATCGTCCCATATAATCTTACGCCCTGCTATGCAAACCATGGGACTGTGTCAAGTAGGAAATATTCAAACATTGTTTCCCAACCCCTCCCCCCCCCCCCTCCTAACCATGCCATTCCATGTCAGTGCCAAGACCAGTAACAACAGGGGGGGAACTGCGAATGCGACGCATTTCAAAGGCAGTGCAGTTGTACTGGATACGAATTTTTCAACAGTATGGTTCAAATGGTTCAAATGGCTCTGAGCACTATGGGACTCAACTGCTGTGGTCATAAGTCCCCTAGAACTTAGAACTATTTAAACCTAACTAACCTAAGGACATCACACACAACCATGCCCGAAGCAGGATTCGAACCTGCGACCGTAGCGGTCGTGCGGTTCCAGACTGAAGCGCCTTTAACCGCGCGGCAACTCCGGCCGGCCCCAACAGTATGGACAAAAACAAAATAATTTTTCAGTGTTGTCTATTTCTGGCGCACTGAAGACGTAATGTAAATTTTATCTGGTTCAATCTGTTGGGATACGGACAGACGCAACCAATTCCACAGATTTTCCCACTCATTTAGCTTCATGATCGAAAAAAAAGGTTTTTCACACACAAATATTGATTTAAATATTGTAGCATTTTTGCAATTTCATTATAGATACGTGCAAATTCTACCTTATATGCAATGTAGACATACTAGATAGTTTGAACATTAATGGGATTTTTCTTTAGAACGGGAATTATTTTGCAGATCGATCAGTTACAACTGCACATGCAGAGGGGCTCTTTCTGCCCCTATAGCAAATTTCTCATACTATCTAAAGTGTCTCGTTCCCTAATTTAATTTCCCTAGCATCACCCGAGTTAATTCGACTACAATCCATTATTATTTTTTTGGTTATGTTGATGTTGATCTTAGGTCGTCCATTCAGGACAATGCCCATTCCGTCCAGCTGCTGTTCCAACTCCTTTTCTGTCTCCAACAGAATTACAATGTCATCGGCAAACCTGAAAGTTTTCATTTCTTTTCACTGAAGCTTATTTCCTACTCCATATTTTTATTTGGTTTCCTTTAATGCTTATTCAGTGCACAGATTGAATAATATTGGGGATAGGTTACAACTCTGCTTCACTCCCTTCTCAACCACTGCTTCCCTTTCGCCCCACTCGACTCGTCTAACTGCCGTCTGGTTTCTGTACAAGTTGTAAATAGTATTTTCTTAACCAGTTTCCTAAGATAAGTCATAGGGTCAGTGTTGCTTCGAATGTTCCTGCATTTTTCCGGAATCCAAACTGATCTTTCCCGAGGTCCGCTTCTACCAGTGTTTCTACGTTTAGTGTTTTGCAAACACGACTTATTAAGCTTTCATTTTGGTAATGTTCAGATGTGCGAGCAACTTCTTTGCTTGAAACTGGACTGGTTATCTTCTTCTTACGGCCTGAGGGTATTTCGCCTGTGTGATACATCTTGCACACTAGATGGAAGAGTTTTGTCACGGCTGACTGCCCCAAACGTAGCTGTAGCGTACTCGCAAAAACAGCTTTGCAAGCAACGTTGGAAAAAAACGATGTATCAAGGAAAATGAGATGAAATGGAGGCTGTAAAGTAGGGCTGTTGACATTTTTTAAAATATCGGCAATCCGATATATCGATATTTAAAAAATATCATTATCAGCTTCCGATATATTGGAAAAGAGTAAAGATATATCAACGAAAAATATATCGCCCTACTGGCCTATAGAAATGTTCGCTGCACGTTGTAAATATACTGAGAATTTTACCAGTGTAGTGTTGATTTATTGTTAGATATTCATACACTAAATAGCTGGTTGCCTGCCATCCTCCTTGGAGCAAGAATTGAAAGGGAAACGTTGCACGTTCACGCTTGGCCAACCTGCTAAAAATGGTAACCGCATGTAAGTGGAATAGTAAAAGTTGTTCGATGAATCCATCGTTCGCTTTCGTCACGTATTGTATTTGTCTGGAACACTTTGGGCCGACTTCCCTGTTTTGGCATTTTGCAAACGCCAGGGACCTGGCAGTTGCAGTGTCAAAATTTTGTGGTAAAGTTAAACGTTGCAGTTTCTGTTGGTAGCGCCGATTGCCGGTTGCGTCAGCATTTCCCCTCACACGTCTCCGCCCACTGCAGAAACCAGTCTTGTCATTTAGGTTACGGTCATCTTTTTCACCAGTTGTTTTTGAAGAATGCCGATGTGAAGAAATAGTACACTAGTTGCGTCAAAAACGTGTTTTTAATGCAATTCCTCCACATCGGAAATATTTTTACTTCATTCACACCGCCACCCACCCCCCCCCCCCTTCCCAGTGCAATCGTACTTGTCCCTTGTGCCACCTACACTTGCTTGACACAGTCAAGGAGAAAGACTAGACGTGATGGGAGCTAAGAAGAGTAGTAAGACGTCTTCACACAATGATAGTAAAATTATTTTCTGTTGATATTTCCTATATTTACCGAAATTAGCGAAACTAGATAATATAAAATAAAAATATTGGCACTCGATATTGATATTTTGATATCGATATGTTGGGGAAATTTATTGCCTGGACATATCGACACATCGACATATCGATATATCGATAGTTAATCGACAGCACTGCTATAATGTGTATTTAATGAAGGTCAGAGGAGTAAGAGATATCTCTCTGGATTTTCTCTTCCGCTGGTACTGTCGTTGTCAGACCACTGCTGTGACGTCACTGTGTTGCAGAGCGCGCGCCTGGCGCGGTCGGCCTACTCCTGCGGCTGGCCGGGCGCCCCGCAGCCGCTGCGCCGCGCCGTGCTGATCGTCATGTGCCGCACGCAGCGGCCGCTCTCGCTCACGGCCGGCAAGTTCTACACCATCTCCAGGACCACCTTCGTCAGGGTAAGGCAGCGCGCCCTCCAGCGGAACCAACGCGTTTCAGCGTTCGAGTGTTAACTCCTCACCTGCCAGGCGGTAATGTGCAGGCTTCAGGTTTTCAGACATTACAAACTTTCGTTGACCAACTTAAAAGTATACTAACACTATAAATGCGAAAGTAACTCGGTCTGTTACCCTTTAACGACTAAACCACTGAACCTATTCTGATAACATCTGGTACGGCGATAGATTGAATGCTGAGTAATAGCAAAGGCTATTTTACAAAGTACCATCTTTTTGAGTATTATTAACCTTTTTAAATATACTACAAGTGGGTGGCATGCAGACGACGCTCACGCTATGGTGGGAGACTCCTACAGAGATTATTTCGTGACAGTGCCCTATGTCACTGTGTGCGAGGTATTCAACATTGAGTTCCTACACCACCTGACATAGCTGGGGAGTTTTGGTGGAGGTACAACAACAAAATAGTGTGGTAAGCCGGAGAACCCTATTTAAAATCATTGCTAAAAGCTTCGCAAAAGTAAGTCTGATTCAGCGCATGGTTCTAAGATAACTCAAGCTGCGAAAGTTACTCGAATGCAGCAATGCTCAGAGCAACCTCATGTCAGCCGAAACTTGGATGCAGAACGTCAGGCGGACTTAAGAGCTACAGAGGATTTTAGACGGCGGGAGTCACGCGTTTCTTATGGCGTCTATGGCGCTTGAAAACTCACAGCGACGGCGTCATTTAAGGGCTGTACGATAAACAGGTGCCTTTACAGGTGCAACGTGGGAGGCTTTTGGTGAGGCAGCATTTGATTATGATCTATTAACTAACTATGTTAATAATGAATTAAGCATGATAGGAGGAGCGATCAAATAATCTAAACACCATTAAGCATTAAAATTTAAGGAAGTAACGGTTGGTATGTGTTGCTCTGATGGCAAAATCTCACATCCGGTACTAGGTGAGCTAGGGAACCCCTATAAACTCTACTTCTGCACAAATGTGGTGATTCGAGGTATTTTTTAAATATAATGCATACTTTCAGACTCGACATACAGCAAAACCGGCGCTGCATACATTTTTTTGTTCATAAGTCTCTACACCACTTTACGCACAGGTATCTTGTAGAACCACTTGCTTACTTACTCACCATCACTCATACCAAAACTTGATGTGGGAGCGAAACAGGGGAAACGGCTAGTTGTATGATAAAGCAACTAGTTTCGATATAAGCCTCATTTTCTGGCTACAACTGCAATGCAAGAAACATTTAACAATAAGTTCCTCTCAACATTGAAGTTGTTATTTATTGTCTTGGCATTTGCTGTGAGCATCCGGCGGAGAAAGAGCAATGTTGCTCTCAAGCAGCATGAGACTTTCACACTGTTTTCTGCAACAGCTTTCTAGTTTCGTCTTTGGATGGACAATGATGCTTGCAAGCAACGTTTAAGTTCCCATATACAGCAATATTCTGTTGCCTCTGGCGAAAACTTGGCGGAAGGTGTGCTCCTCTATTAGACACCGTGTAAGGTTACGTGAGCATTTGTTACCAATTCAGCAGTTCCTTTCGGTTTGTGGCACTGTATTTTCTTGTGCTACGAAAATTACTTATAAACTCAAAGACGAAGTCTTGAGGAGTGAGTTATTATACAATTATGTTAGTGAATTCTTACTTGTGACTCTGCAAATGGACAGATATTTTCTAGGAATAGGATGTCCAGCTTTGGCTATTGGATGGACAACAAACCAGGAAGAAGAAGAAAACAGCGGCTCTTCTGACAATGAATGTCGTATGGTATGGAACTTTTGGTCACTGGTCACAGTAAGGGCCAAGAAGGAAGATGGAGGCATTGCCCTCGTTGGCATTTCACTGTAAAACGTAGAAAACATGCAGTTGTTCTGTGCTTTGTACCAAAAAGAAATTTTTTTCAGACATTTCACATGAAATAATGCAAAATTCAATTTTTTGTGTGCAATGGAACAACACTGTGTTATCCATGTTGTAGCACCCATACGTCTTTTGAAGGTAAAGATACTTTATCGCAACTTACTGGATACTGTAAAATTGATCACATGGTCATTTACATCTCATTTAAGTAAGTTGGTACTCCTTCTTCGTAGTACTTCTCTGTGTGCCAAATAAAGGGTTCATAGATCTTTCATTGGTTTACTAGTCACTTTAGTCCGCAGCTCGTGGTCGTGCGGTAGCGTTCTCGCTTCCCACGCCCGGGTTCCCCGGTTCGATTCCCGGCGGGGTCAGGGATTTTCTCTGCCTCGTGATGACTGGGTGTTGTGTGATGTCCTTAGGTTAGTTAGATTTAAGTAGTTCTAAGTTCTAGAGGACTGATGGCCATAGATGTTAAGTCCCATAGTGCTCAGAGCCATTTGAACCATTTTGAACTAGTCACTTTCATCATAAAATTACTCACTTTGTTCATATCAAATGGCTCTCTTCTTCTGGTGTATTTCGATATATCCATTGCTATGGCTCCTTAGATCTCGTTACTCATTGCTTATAAGCTTCCGAAGGACCCTTAAAACACGTTGTCACAATCAAGTGTACAGCTCACCACAATAAGACAGGCATTTTCTATGAAAAAATGTTATGTCAGTACCAGACCAATAAACGATTATTTTTAGCTATCCTACTCTTTCTAGAAAGGAGGGCCATAGCATTTACCGAAACTATCAGGAAAAACTTACTTACTTGTGCTTTTCCTAAATGGTTTTTGTATTGTCATTGTAGCCTGAAGATGAGTCTGGTACCTCGAAAAGTTTTCTTGTATCATATAATTTAAGTAACTCAACAGCAATAATTGACTGGTAGATGTCTCTGAAAAACTTTTTTCATATTCTTAAAACTGTCACGATCAATTAAATATCAAGTGCCTTTCAAATTGCAAAAGATGTCGGTCTGTAGGCTTCAATAAGTCGAGTCAGTTAACATAAAATTTTGCTCGGTATATCGTGAAATAACTACCACGTTCAGCCAATGAAGCTCCTACAGGTGTAGTTTGTTGTCCAGATATCATCATATTTCGTCACGCCCTCTACTGTTTACGACGTTACGTCACACACTCGGGAAACCTTGGACGTGTTTGGTCTGTTGTGGCGAAGAGTGGCGCCTGATGGACATCCAGAGCGTCTACCACAGCAAACGTAAGGCGAACTGTGTGTTACACACCACCAAAGACATTGAGGATGGTTGTTGGCTTGCGTAAACCTGGATGCCAGCCATCGGAATCCAGCAGGTCGCATAAACGACCTGAGTCGCGTGCGGTACCGGCTAGTAGCTGTCGCCGTGTGCCCCACCTCCTCTATGAGGCAACTATCCTATACAGCATATCACGTTTCCCAATGACTGCCGATAAAGGCACAAACCGCGTGTGACAAAAGATAACACCTTATCCCCAGTCGCTCCGACACTTAAAACCAATCAAATAAAATTTCCCACTTCTTATGCCACAGAAGACTAAGATAATCATTGTCTGGCATAATTGTTTCACATAATGTCAGCAGCCAGAAATTGATCCTGTCGGAGCACGAAAAAGGCTAATATTCTCCTGTTTTAAAAGACTCCTACAGCATATCACGTTTCCCAATGACTGCCGATAAAGGCACAAACCGCGTGTGACAAAAGATAACACCTTATCCCCAGTCGCTCCGACACATAAAACCAATCTAATAAAATTTCCCACTTCTTATGCCACAGAAGACTAAGATAGTCATTGTCTGGCATAATTGTTTCACATAATGTCAGCAGCCAAAAATTGATCCTGTCGGAGCACGAAAAAGGCTAATATTCTCCTGTTTTAAAAGACTCCTACTCAAATGTGGGTTTTCTACCTGCCTCATTCTACCTTCCTTAGCATTTTTAAAACTCCCCCCCCCCCCCTCCCATATTGGCATGCGAACATATTAGTGCTCTTTTTAACGTGCAACTCCGATCTTACTTACACAAACTCCCCTAACTGTAACTCGCTCACATGCAGTAGTCCATCGCTGTGAGTCACTCATACACATCCTATTCCACTTGTCCCTTCTCCCTCATATGTTCAGCCCACCTCATTGTCATTATCTCTTTGTGTTTCTCCAATTTTCACTAAAGAATACACCCTCATTCTGCCAACGGCCTTGCCAAGAGCGTGCAGGAGCAGATAGAGGTTTAGGGTGCTCACTTGTGCTTGAGGCAGGAAAACTGCCCCTAAAAGGCGGAAGAATCAGCAATGATCAACGGCATGAGGATGCAGAAGAGAATGGAAACCACTGCATTAAAGACATACAATGTGTATCCACGGTACATGCGGCCTATAACTGAAAAAGTATCGTGATGATCTCTCCATAGGCAAAATATTTTGGACTAGTTTCCCATTCGGATCTCCGGGAGGGGTCTTCCAATGGGAAGGTGACCTTGAGGAAAAGATTGAATAACAACAGAAAGCATAACGTTGTACGAGTTGGGGCCTGGAATGTCAGAAGTTCGAATACAGTAGGGAAGCTGGAAAATCTGAAATGGGAAATGACAGGGCTCAGTCGACATCAAGAGGAGGAGGGGGGGAGGGGAGTGAAGAAGATGCAAAGGGGACCAGGACTTCAGATAAGTATAGCATAATATCAAAAGCAGCAGAAAATGTTGTAATGGTGAAACGTCCCCTTTGAAGAATTATACACGACTGTGCTTAAACTGTCACACAATATTTTTAGCGCAACGCAATCTGACTTTCAACAATCATAACACCTCAGTCAACTCTCAAAATCGTCGTAGCTTCCTCCAATAATTTCAAAAACCTAAAAAAATTCTCTGCTCATGTCAAAAGTGTCATCTGCCTCAAACGTACTTTAAAAATCGTGATCCCATACCAAATATATCACTCAAAGCTCTCATAATATCACAATGGGTCCGAAAAGATATGAACAGTTCACAAAGTACAGACAAAATACAATTTCGTAGGTGTGAAGTTACCCAACTGTGTAATTGGGTAAACATGTGTCACTGATGTAGTAAAAAAATGTTTGTTTCTCTGTTAAATAATCAGGTAGCTGTGTAATTCTGTGATGGAGAAATACGGTACCGATGTGTAAAGTTGTATAAGCAAATACCATATTAGCTAGGGCTCCTTGTGCTTGCCACACACATGGTACACAAAGTAAGCGTGCACCCCACTGAGGATTAATGTAATTATACCCTCAGGTGTTACAGATTACAGCAATGGAATGAAATGTATCATGGAAAACCTTTGTATCATTGTACTACAAATCTCTTTAAAAATAAATGTTTTAAGTACAAAATTAATCACTCAAATACGTGTACTGTAGCGCTAAACTGTGCGTCTTGTTGTAAGATAATCTCTGTGGAAGTGTCGTAGTTATCGTCCTCCGAAAGCTAAGTTCTGCAGAAGTCAATGCACTTACCTCATGATAAACGAAAGTAAAATGGTTTGCGTATAGATATCTTAGTTATTACGCTTATTGCCGTTATGAAGAAAATACTGTGCTGTAACGTATTGTTGTGCTACGAAAAAGGCTGTCTCATTGTAGCTATACCACAAAAGTTACTACTAAAACATGTTTTACTTTCCAGAATAATTCAGAAAAACTGTGCAGACATAAAACAGAAACACCGCAAAAGCAACAATGAAAATTGTGTCACACATTAGTAGCGTTGTGATATAATCGTGTAGCTGTCAAAGAAACCAAATACTAAGTCATCTTTAATCTCACAAAAACTACTTCAAATAAGGAATGTATTTCCAAGTAAACCAAAATGTTGCATTAAAATCTCATTAGCAGTATATGTTCTAAATATGTAAGCCTTATAGTCGTTACGTAATCGTGCAACTAACAAGCAAAAATGTATACACACAGTAACACTGTGTCCTCTGTTCACTATCACAATGCAGTGGTAATTTCTGTTTAAATAAGTTCTCTTGGTTCTTGACTGCATATTTAACTTCAGATATTGTTGCATGTTAACAGATTCTAAGTCTGACAAAGCATACTAGTAATGTAAAGTGAAAAATTTTATAGCAAAGACTAAGTTAAAAAGCAGATTATCTTTCAATAAACGGTTTTACATGTGAAGTGTGGTGCTATCCTTTACTCTTCATAGTACTCACAGTTTGATTTGAATGCAATTATCATGTTGTATACGTTGGTAAGGAATGCTAAAATTTTTCTCAAGGTTAGCGTGTATGCTATTTTTCCCTGAGCCAGCCGGCGCAGGTGTATGCCTGCGGTGCGAGTCATTGTCTGTTTCTTTGTCGGCGCGCATCGTTATTGGGATTTGGAGACCTAGCTTCTACAAATTCACCTTGTCGAGAGGGCCCTGCTCTGTTTGAATCCCACCAGTTCTGATGCAATTCAGCTCTGTCGTTACGATCATACCGTCTGTCGTCATGTCGATAGATTCCATAGTTTCTTTCTTGTCGGTCACGTGGTGGAGAATTTCTCCCTGAATCGTAACTGCGCGCTGGACCGTTGCGTCTACAGTTATTCTGTCTCCCATGATAATAATTGTTTTTGTTCCCATATTGTCTGTTTCTATGGTAATCCCTGTCATATTCATTACTATGGAATAACTATTATTTCTCTGCCAGTGGTTATCATATGGGTGGTGTCTGTTTTGGTCACGATTTGCGTTGTAACAATAGACTTGTCGTGTCCATTTATTGTTTCTGTCGTCACAGAATTGTGACAGATGTGACCTGTAGTGATTGTTTTCCTGTCGTCGCATCCCGCGATTGTCTATGTCAATTTCTAATTCTTGTAAGAGTCCCTGAAAAGCTTCAATGTCGTCTTTGCAACGTCCTGCCAAAATAATATTTCTTAAATGTTTAGGCAATTTCATTAAGCAAATGTGGATGAGTTCTGAAGGGCTGTATGGGTTTGAAAGATATTGATTCCTATGCAACATGTCTTCAAAATATTTGACAAGACTGGAAAATTCAGATTGTTCAAAGTGTTTCATCATCATGACGCTATGTTTTATTCGGTCTTGTGTAGCTTGAGACCAATATGCTGAGAGGAAGGCATGATAAAATTCTCCTTCACTGTGACAATCGTGAATGACCGATCGCATTCTTACAGCTGGTTCATTCTCTAAGTAGCCACACATAAATTCTAACCTGTGCTCCAATGACCAGTTTGGAGGAAAACAATGAGAGAATTGATGAAGCCACGCTTGTGGATGAATGTCGTTGCCAGAATTCTTAAATGTTTTGATTATACGTGTACTAATGAACAGCTTATAGTAAAAATCATCATGTCGCCGAGTCACATGTCGGTCATTGTTACGTCGTTTCGGCGGTTCCATCTCAAAATTCGGTGTGCCTTGCCAATTTCTTTCATAATCTCCGAAGTGTCCTGTGTTATTATTTTGTGGTTGTTCCGTATTTATAAGTCCCTCTTCCCGTGTTGGAGCGCGAGTGTCCTCTGAAATATGTAATATTTGTATTACTTGTGCCAACTGATCTTATACTTCCCGGATTTCTCTTTTGTGTTGCGTATAAATTTGATTCTGATTTTGTTTGAATTTCTTAATTTGTTCATACTCTTCTGTGTCAGTGATGGCTACAGGTCTTGTGTCATTCAGATCATCATCTACCTTTGTAGATAAGTTAGTGAACTGATCCGAAAGTTTGGCTACTTTCTCTGATAGTGTACTTATTTCTTCAGTGTGTTTTTCTGAACCTAGTTTCAGAGTATCTACTGTGTCCTTTAAGTTTTCCTGAGTTTTTGCAAGTTGCGTAACCGAATCGGTAGATGCAACTGAGTCAGTTTTAGCTTGCAAGGTGTCGTGATTTCAAGAACAATGGTTTGCAGTTCTTTTATGGCTGCTTCGTGATTCTGTAATGCATTTTCATGCCGCGAAAAAATAGGTTGAAAATGCTCACAAATTGGTGTTTTTACTTCATTACAGACTCTTTGACATTTCGATTCAATGTTATGTAACTCAGTAGTTCAATCTTCACGTGTTTGTTCAAGTGTGGTGTCTAACTTTTGAAGCTTTTGCTGTGTTTGTCTCTGATTTTGTTCCATTGTGTCTAACTCTTGCTGTGTTTGTCTCTAGTGTTGTTCCATTGTGTCTAACTGTTGCTGTGTTTGTCTCTGGTGTTGTTCCATTGTGTCTAAATTTTGAAGCTTTTGCTGTGTTTGTCTCTGATTTTGTTCCATTTGTTGCATTAGCTGTAATAACAATGCTTTAGTGTCTGGAATCTGTTACTCTACGCTTTTCGGCAGTGCATTTGCACCGGCAACATTCACATTTTGACAAGCAGAAAATGTGTCTTGACATATTTGAGAAAACGGTGAGGACGCAAAACCTGAATCTACAGTATTTGCAAAATTGTGTCCTGTCATTTCGCATTCCTGAGGCGAGCTGTTGCCGAGCGATCGATCGATAATGGTTCCCTGTTCACTAATTGTTTCACTGCCTACGCCATTGTTTGCCGCCCGCTCCATTTCCCTATGCACAATTACCAAATTACTATGTTGAACATTAGTTAATTCATTACACGGTGGCGCTAACACACTGCTTTCGTCTTCACTGTCATTTCTCAGTTTACTTTGGAGCTTAGTATTACGTTTTTCACACGCCATAATTGTCACAATATTTCACACGATAACACAGAAAAGTACAATTTGAAGAGCAAAATAAGATAACATAGCAATGGAAATAATGTCTACTTAATTGCAAGCGCAGCTGCGAAATACTTGGTGCAAATCTACATGCATGTCACAACTGTTTTACTGTACAACAATGAAAAACTACAATTACAAAGGAAATTCTCTCTATGATTACGCGCTAGCAATAAATAAAGGCTACACTAATTACACAAACTACAAGAACAAAATCAGAAGATTCCAGTGAGGTATCCTCGGCTAAGGGTCGACCTATGAAACGTCCCCCTTGAAGAATTATACACGACTGTGCTTAAACTGTCACACAATATTTTTAGCGCAACGCAGTATGACTTTCAACAATCCCTACAAAAGAATTGCCCTGACTAACATTAACCTATACCTTTCACAAATCACTTACCTCACAAAAATCTTCGTTACTCGAACTACTGCAATATAGCGAGCGCCACTACTGCCAGCTAAATAAAAGATTCTAACTACTGAAGGCACTAACTACTGATAGGCATAGTTAGCAAATGAAAGATTTTGATAGAGAACAAATGATGTATTTATCTTAATAGTCATAATATGTATAGCAGTTCATGACATCCAGTCTTACAAATTTCAAAACTCCGCCATCTCTCTCCCCACATCCACCACTGCTGTCGGCTCACCTCCAACTGCGCAACGCTACGCGCTGTTCATATCCAGCTGCCCAACACTACAATGGCAGACAACAATGCAAACTAGCCACAGACTGCACACAGCACAGCCAGTGATTTTCATACAGAGCGCTACGTAACGTTGCCAATAAGAAAACATAAACAGCCTACTTACAACGGGAGTAGGATTTGTTATGAACACCAAGGTACAGCACAGAATCAGTTATTTTGAACAGTTCAGTGCTAACGTTATTCTCATCAGAATGAACAGCAAACCAACAACTATAGATCAGATATACATGTCGACGTCGCAAACAGAGGGTGAAGAGAAAGAGAAAATGTATGAGCATACTCAATGGATAACAGTACGTAAAGGCAGATGAAAATCTAATAGTCATGGAGGATTGGTATGCAGTTGTAGGGGAAGAATCAGAAGAAGCGGTTACGGGAAAATATGGGCTTGGTACTAGGAATGAAGGAGGAAAAAGATTAATTGAGATCTGCAATAAATAGTAACAGAGGACTCTCTGCTCAAGAATCACAAGAGAAGAAGGTATACTTCGGAACGGCTGGCAGATACGGGAACATTTCAGTTAGATTACATCATGATCAGGCAGAGATTCCGAAATCATATTCTGGATTGTAAGGCATACTCAGATGTAGACTAAGGTCACAATTTAGTAGTGATGAAGAGTGGGCTGCAGGTTAAGAGACTATTCACAAGAATCCATGTGCAAAGAAATAGGATACGGAAGTACTAAGGAATGAGGGATACCCTTGATGTTCTCTGAGACTATAGAAACTGCGATAAAGAATAGCTTAGTAGGAAGTTCAGTTGAAGAGGAATGGACAGGTCTAAAAAGGGCAACTACAGAAGATGGAAGGTAAAAGGTACAAAGAAAGTAACTGCGAAGAAAACATGGGTATCGACACAAATACTTCAGTTGATAGACGAAAGAAGAAAATACAATTATGTTCAGAGAAATTTCAGCAATACAGAAATACAAATCACTTAGGAATGAAAGAAAAAGGGAGGGCAAGGAAGCTAAAGCGAAATGGCTGCATGAAAAATGTGAAGAAATCAGAAAAGATATGATTGTCGGAAGGACAGACTCAGCGTGCAGAAAAGTCAAAACAACCTTCGTTGACATTTAAAGCAAGGGCAGTAACATTATGAGTTCAACGGGAATTCCACTGTTAAGTGGAGAGGAGAGAGCGTATAGGTGGAGAGAGTACATTCAAGGTCTCTGTGAGGAGGAAGATTTGTCTGATGTATAGAACAAGAAACAGGAGTCGATACAGAAGAGATGGGAGAGCCACTATTAGAAACAGAATTTATAAGAGATTTGGAAAACTGAAGATCGAATGAATCAGAATGGATAATAACATCCCATTAGAATTTCTAAAATATTTGGAGAAAGTGGCAACAAAGCGGCTAGTTAACTTTGTGTGTAGAATGTATGAGGCTGGCGATACACTACCAGACTTTCGTAAAAATATTATACGCACAGTTCCGGGAATTGCAAGAGCCGACAAGCACGAGAACTATAGCTCATTCAGTTTAATAGCTAAAACATCCAAATTGCGGGAAAGAATAATGTACAGAAGAATCGAAAAGAAGAGGATGTATTAGATGACGATCAGTTTGGCTTTAGGAAAGGTAAATGCACCGGAGAGGCAATTGTGACGTTGCGGTTGATAATGGAAGCAAGACTAAAGAAAAATCGAGACACGTTCATAGGATTTGTCGAGTTGGAAAAAGGGATTGACAGTGTAAAACGGTGAAAGATGTTCGAAATTCTCACAAAGATAGAGGCAAGCTTTAGGAAAGACGAGTAATATGCAGTATGCTCTAGAGTCAAGAGGGAACAATAGAAATGGAAGACCAAGACCAAAGTATTCGGATTAAGATGGCTGTAGGGCATGGATGTAGTATTTCGCCCCTACTGTTCTATTTATGCATCGAATATTCAATGACGGAAATATAAGAAAGATACAAGGGCAGAACTAAAATTCAAGGTGAAAGGACATGAATGATAAGATTCGCTGATGACATTGCTGCCCTCAGCAAAAGTCAGCAAGAATTACAGGATACAGAATGAAATGATTAGTGTAATGAGTATGGAATATGGATTGAGGGTAAATCGAGGAATGAGTAATGAGAAGTAACAGAAATGAGAATAGCGAGATGCTTAACATCAGGATTAGCGATCACGACGTAGGTGAAGTTAAGGAATTCTGCTACCTAGGCAATCCAATATAGACGCAGCAAGGATGACATAAAAAACAGTTTAGCGTTGGCAAAAAGAGCGTTCCTTGCCAAGAGAAGTCTCCTAGCATCAAATAAAGGCCTTTATTTGAGGAAAAAACTTCTGAGTGTGTACGTGTGTACCGTATAGCATTGTATGGTGGTGAAACATAGACTGTGAGAAAAATGGAACAGAAGAGTATCGAAGCATTTGAGATGTGGTGCTAGAGAAAAATATTGAGAATTAGGTGGACTGATAAGGAAAGGAATGAGGAAACTCTCCGGAGATTCTGCGAGTAAAGTAATATATGGAAAACATTGACGTTAAGAAGGGACACTATGGGAGGACATCTGTTAAGACGTGACGGAATAACTTCCTTGGTAATGGAGCCGTGGAGGGTAAAAACTCTCTTTCTCTCACACTGTTAACGTACCTTCGCTCTTTGTTTATCACAATCACTGTCTACTATCTTCAGGTATTTATTGCTTTTCCGTCTCTTTTGCATGTTCAGTGTCTCCTTCTCCCTCAGCTTAAAGAATTTGCAAATTTTTATTATGCCAAAATTTATGTGAAAATTTTTACGGGTGTGGAGGAATGTAGAATAAATGCAGCTGGTACCCTACTTTTCACTAAGAGCTTTCTAAAACGGGAGCATATTCGCCTTTTTTGTACTCTGATAGAATAATTCTTATTCTAGCGCCCTTGTTTCCACTGTCATAGCGGGAAAAGCCACTTACATTAAAAAAGCTTTATCGGTCAGTAAAATTTTGATGGTTTCCTTATGTGGAATTGAAATTATGCAGATTTTCACACCTCAGACCGGATTCTACATGCGGAAAAATTTGATTGTGCTTTAGTATGACGACACAGGGTTCCCGGAACCCTTCTGACGATAATGGAGTCTTTTCAGACCACATTTCTCCGTGCTACTCGACTTTATAAGCTTCGATTTCACCTCACCAGGTATTACGTGCGTATTTTACGTGTAAAAGTCGGATTACATTAAATCTCTGTAACTGGAAACGGATACAGATATCAAGAAAAGTTTCAGGACGTTTAGAGATCGACATCCTGGGAATACACATGATATCCCATTTATCCTGTTTACAGATAATAACTGTATTATGATGAGTTAAATGAAAAATTGTTTCAATGAACGTTTTATAAGATCATTGGGTAGTTCTTTCTGAGGATGCATGTTATACGTATCCCCAAAGATGTAGGAGATGCGGGTTAGAGATTAAATTTTTTAAATGAACCTCATTTGTTGTAGATTTAGCGTACAGTACAGTGCATACCAGTTTAGTCGTGCATCAGAGTAACTTAGTAACTTCATGGCGGTAGTACACATTGCGAATACAGTTCTTTTCTTTGGGTAAATGTGTATCATGTACGCGCATGTAGCTACAAATGCTACTGATCTACGGAGGAAATATGTTGATAGGAAATGATTTTGTAACGTGCATTTTCATAATCAGTAATGTTAGAGAATATTAAGATAATCAAGTTATTATGTCTGTCTTGTACTGTATTGTGCATACCTGTACTGTAATTTGCTGTAGACGGGCAAATTCTGTTCTGCTATAACTACTGTACAGCAGATGTTTCCCTGACAAGTCATCACCTTCTCTCTGGATATTTGGTCATCTAATTTCTCGTCTACGTGAAACGGGAAGTCTAAATACAATACCTCGAAATCGTCGTAGAACACAAACAGATGAAGCTGCTGAGGTCAATCTGCTTGCTGCCGTAGCCGCGAAATGTCAATTTAGCAATGAAGTTGGTGTCTCGAAAACAAGTACGCATTGCATTCTGAAAGGTCATAAATTACATCCTTACCGTATTAATTTACACCAAGAACTTGATGGAAAGTAGTTCAGCAGTAGGGTTCAATTTTGTTAGTGGACTCAGCAACAACTTTCTACTAACCCTAATTTCTTCTCAGATATTCTTTATATAGACGAGGCGTCGTTATCCAATAATGGAAACATTAACGTGAGAAGTATGCGTTCTCAACAATCTACGATGGCTCCGACAGGCAGAGCAACATCCATCAAACTTTAATGTTTGCTGCGGAATTATTGGAGGTAAAATTGTCGGCTCTTTCTTTGTAAATGACAACCAAAACGCCAGACAATACGCCCGATTTCTAAGACACACTCTCCTGCTCTCCCTCTTCTCTTGGACGCTGTACCTATGGATCAGAACATGGTCATGCGGTAAGAACGCCTTACGGGCAAGACGAATTCTAGACCGTAAATACCGTGTTAAGGGGACTGGACGTGGTGGGCAAGTTAGTTGGCCTGCGTTATCTCCATAACTTACAGCACTGTATTTCTTTCTGTGGGGAGTAGTCAAGGACACTGTCTACCAAAATGTTCCAACAACACCAGAGGACATGCAGCAACGCATTACTGATGCTTGTACAGCCGTCAAAGAGGACGTAGTAGAACGATGTAGGGCGTCCTTCATCCATAGAGCGAACTATGTATCAGTGGCAATGGTTACAGTTTGAGCATGTGAAGTAAGCGCTCTGTTTTTGATGTAGTGATAGAATTACAGGAAAACGAAAAAGCCATGTTACTTTTGCATTGTAGTAAGTACCGTAATACAGTACAATACAATAACAAGATCCAGTACAGATGCTTTCAATGATTTTTGGTAATTTGTAAAACGATCAAACGTGGCTTGAAGTGGTTAAATGATGTAGTTAATGAACTGCTCTGCAGTGTATTTAAATCAGAGATGTTGTGTATTATGTATCATTTCCATAGATACTAGTTTCGTGTAAAATGGTACATTGTGATACATTTGTGAACATCTCCTGGGGAGGGTGAGTATATTCTTGAATAAAATGTACATGGCTGCATCTAAGAAAACTAACCGCTACATCTGTGGGGATATATAAAGCGTATACCTATAACAGGCACTACCCAATGCATCTGAAAAAAAAGTTCTTTTAAGTGAGCAAGATAAATGGGATAACCTGTATGCTAAAAATGTTGATCATTTGCTTTCCATAATCATCTCGGAATCTGTGGCTCATTTTGCTACTCGAAAACCGTGTTCTTCGTTTTTCTCGGAAGCTGTCAAGGAATAAATGGCGCCCCATAAGGCCCCATAACGCACACCATAGACCGCATATAATGCAAAAAAGAATCAATAGATTTGCTCCATTTATCTAAGCTGGGGGAATCATGTAATATTCGAAATTTGACCTTGTGATGTAAGGTAAGTACAGTAAGAAGATCGATCTGTTGCGTATATAAATGGTTTCCAGCCCGAGGGCTATCCACAACACTTGACTCTACCTCTGTATCACCAGTAGAACCCGTGGCATGAGTTCCGGAAGTATCCAGTTATGTACGGATTTTTGGAACACAAGGTACCTCTTTCGTACGAATACTCCGTAGAGGAGCACAACAAAATGTAATGGACTCCAGACAAGAAAATACGTCTATATACCAAGAGGTAAATCACTGCCACTATGGTTGAACCGTGGGTTTTATTTTGGAACAGTTATTTTATAATACGTTGTGATACCATACCTAGAATACTTGTATAATAAATGTTAGGATGGTTCCCGTAGTAATAACGGTCCGGCGGGATTCTGTTTTAGATTCTGGCTTTGACGACTCAGTAAAATTCCAAATGTGTGAAAGGAAAAATCGAGGTAAGCCATAGATAAGTACGGTACGTACAACACCGAGCAAAGGGAATCGATGACGAAGCGAATAGTGTTCGGATTAAAATGCAAGGCAGGGATGCAGTCTTTCTGTTCTACTGTTCAACGTGTATGTCAAAGTGGCAATGAAAAGAAAATTCAGAATCCGTATTTTGTAACATAGCGAAAAGATAACCTTACGATCCGTTCATGACATTGCTATCCTGTGTTGTAGGCAGTGCGCAAGTAGCAGCATTACTGCATTTACTAGGCAATCTTGTATTTTAATAACAGTTTAAATTTTGTCGATTTGTTTGCGCTCTCTGTAGATTAGTTCAGACGTTCTTTGCAAAACAGTTTTCAGCATGGATAGGGACTGCAACTGCTGTGTTCGGATGCAGGCTTAGTTGGCATCCCTTCGCTCCCAACTTCAGGCAGTGTTGGCTTCGGTCACACAGCTTGAGGCTGTTGCCAATGGGCATCACTGTGGGGGTCCGGATGGGGGTTTGTCGGGGACGGCCAGCTCGTCCCACGCATCCCCCGATCGGACTACAACTGTGGTTGCCCGGGATACTGCCTGCGTTGAGGCTGATCCCTCACCTGTGGTAGAGTGGGAGGTCGTCTCAAGGTGTGGCAGGGGGCGAAAGACATTCCGGAGGGCTGAACGGAAGGCTTCTCCAGTTTGTCTGACGAACCGGTTTCAGGCTCTGTCTCAGGCTGATACTGATCTTCGGCCTGACATGGCTGCTTGTCCTGTTCCAGAGGTTGCCCCTCAGTCTGCAAGATCCGGGCGGTCGCAGAGGGTGGGCTTACTGGTAGTTGGGAGCTCCAACGTCAGGCGCGTAATGGGGCCCCTTAGGGATATGGCAGCAAGAGAGGGGAAGAAAACCAATGTGCACTCCGTGTGCATACCGGGGGGAGTCACTCCAGATGTGGAAAAGGTCCTTCCGGATGCCATGAAGGGCACAGGGTGCACCCATCTCCAGGTGGTCGCTCATGTCGGCACCAGTGATGTGTGTCGCTATGGATCGGAGGAAATCCTCTCTGGCTTCCGGCGGCTATCTGATTTGGTGAAGACTGCCAGTCTCTCTACGGGATGAAAGCAGAGTTCACCATCTCCAGCATCGTCGACAGGACTGACTGCGGACCTTTGGTACAGAGCCGAGTGGAGGGTCTGAATCAGAGGCTGAGACGGTTCTGCGACCGTGTGGGCTCCAGATTCCTCGACTTGCGCCATAGGGTGGTGGGGTTTCGGGTTCCGCTGGACAGGTCAGGAGTCCACTACACGCAACAAGCGGCTACACGGGTAGCAGGGGTTGTGTGGCGTGGGCTGGGCGGTTTTTTAGGTTAGATGGCCTCGGGCAAGTACAGAAAGGGCAGCAGCCTCAAAGGGTGCGGGGCAAAGTCAGGACATGTGGGGGCCAAGCAGCAATCGGTATTGTAGTTGTCAACTGTCGAAGCTGCGTTGGTAAAGTACCAGAACTTCAAGCGCTGATAGAAAGCACCTAAGCTGAAAGCGTTATAGGTACAGAAAGAGATAAATTCTGCCGAAATTTTTACAAATTTACAGACGGTGTTTAGAAAGGATAGATTGCATGCAACCGGTGGTGGAGCGTTCGTCGCTGTTAGCAGTAGTTTATCCTGTAGTGAAGTAGAAGTGGATAGTTCCTGTGAATTATTATGGGTGGAGGTTCCACTCAACAACCGAGCTAGGTTAATAATTGGCTCCTTTTACCGACCTCCCGACTCAGCAGCATTAGTGGCAGAACAACTGAGAGAAAATTTGGAATACATTTCACATAAATTTTCTCAGCATGTTATAGTCTTAGGTGGAGATTTCAATTTACCAGATATAGACTGGGACACTCAGATGTTTAGGATGGGTGGTAGGGACAGAGCATCGAGTGACATTATACTGTGTGCACTATCTGAAAATTACCTCGAGCAAGTAAACAGAGAACGGACTCGTGGAGATAACATCTTGGACCTACTGATAACAAACAGACCCGAACTTTTCGACTCTTTAAGTGCAGAACAGGGAATCAGTGATCATAAGGCCGTTGCAGCATCCCTGAATATGGAAGTTAATAGGAATATAAGAAAAGTGAGGAAAGTTTATCTGTTTAGCAAGAGTAATAGAGAGCAGATTTCAGACTACCTAACAGATCAAAACGAATATTTCTGTTCCGACATTGACAATGTTGAGTGTTTATGGAAAAAGTTCAAGGCAATCGTAAAATGAGTTTTAGACAGGTACGCGCCGAGTAAAACTGCGAGGGACGGGAAAAACCCACCGTGGTACAACAACAAAGTTAGGAAACTACTGCGAAAGCAAAGAGAGCTTCACTCCAAGATTAAACGCAGCCAAAACCTCTCAGACAAACAGAAGCTAAACGATGTCAAAGTTAGCGTAAGAAGGGCTATGCGTGAAGCGTTCAGTGAATTCGAAAGTAAAATTCTATGTACCGACTTGACAGAAAATCTTAGGAAGTTCTGGTCTTATGTTAAATCAGTAAGTGGCTCGAAACAGCATATCCAGACACTCCGGGATGATGATGGCATTGAAACAGAGGATGACACGCGTAAAGCTGAAATACTAAACACCTTTTTCCAAAGCTGTTTCACAGAGGAAGACCACACTGCAGTTCCTTCTCTAAATCCTCGCACAAACGAAAAAATGGCTGACATCGAAATAAGTGTCCAAGGAATAGAAAAGCAACTGGAATCACTCAATAGAGAAAAGTCCACTGGACCGGACGGGATACCAATTCGATTCTACACAGAGTACGCGAAAGAACTTGCCCCCCTTCTAACAGCCGTGTACCGCAAGTCTCTAGAGGAACGGAGGGTTCCAAACGATTGGAAAAGAGCACAGATAGTCCCAGTCTTCAAGAAGGGTCGTCGGACAGATGCGCAAAACTATAGACCTATATCTCTTACGTCGATCTGTTGTAGAATTTTAGAACATGTTTTTTGCTCGAGTATCATGTCGTTTTTGGAAACCCAGAATCTACTATGTAGGAATCAACATGGATTCCGGAAACAGCGATCGTGTGAGACCCAACTCGCTTTATTTGTTCATGAGACCCAGAAAATATTAGATACAGGCTCCCAGGTAGATGCTATTTTTCTTGACTTCCGGAAGGCGTTCGATACAGTTCCGCACTGTCGCCTGATAAACAAAGTCAGAGCCTACGGAATATCAGACCAGCTGTGTGGCTGGATTGAAGAGTTTTTAGCAAACAGAACACAGCATGTTGTTATCAATGGAGAGACGTCTACAGACATTAAAGTAACCTCTGGCGTGCCACAGGGGAGTGTTATGGGACCATTGCTTTTCACAATATATATAAATGACCTAGTAGATAGTGTCGGAAGTTCCATGCGGCTTTTCGCGGATGATGCTGTAGTATACAGAGAAGTTGCAGCATTAGAAAATTGTAGCGAAATGCAGGAAGATCTGCAGCGGATAGGCACTTGGTGCAGGGAGTGGCAACTGTCCCTTAACATAGACAAATGTAATGTATTGCGAATACATAGAAAGAAGGATCCTTTATTGTATGATTATGTGATAGCGGAACAAACACTGGTAGCAGTTACTTCTGTAAAATATCTGGGAGTATGCGTGCGGAACGATTTGAAGTGGAATGATCATATAAAATTAATTGTTGGTAAGGCGGGTGCCAGGTTGAGATTCATTGGGAGAGTGCTTAGAAAATGTAGTCCATCAACAAAGGAGGTGGCTTACAAAACACTCGTTCGACCTATACTTGAGTATTGCTCATCAGTGTGGGATCCATACCAGATCGGTTTGACGGAGTAGATAGAGAAGATCCAAAGAAGAGCGGTGCGTTTCGTCACAGGGTTATTTGGTAACCGTGATAGCGTTACGGAGATGTTTATTAAACTCAAGTGGCAGACTCTGCAAGAGAGGCGCTCTGCATCGCGGTGTAGCTTGCTCGCCAGGTTTCGAGGGGGTGCGTTTCTGGATGAGGTATCGAATATATTGCTTCCTCCTACTGATACCTCCCGAGGAGATCACGAATGTTAAATTAGAGAGATTAGAGCGCGCACGGAGGCTTTCAGACAGTCGTTCTTCCCGCGAACCATACGCGACTAGAACAGGAAAGGGAGGTAATGACAGTGGCACGTAAAGTGCCCTCCGCCACACACCGTTGGGTGGCTTGTGGAGTATAAATGTAGATGTCGATGTAGACATTCTCTCGGGTAAACAATTTGGTTACTGGTAAATGGGATAGAGAGAGATGGGGAAGGAGGAGATGGACAAAGAGAGAGGTAGGACAAAATGACCAGAGGCAAAGGAGAAAAGGAGATTAAGATGTATTTTCAGTTCCAGACCGATCGGGGCAGTTACCGACATTCAGAAAACCGGTCTTAGAGTTCAGCGAACACGCATGTTTGATGGTATCCGTGAGTCATCTGGCCGAATCATGTGCCAGCCTAGTGTCAAAAGGGTTGAAGGGTGGCAGAACCTCACACAAAGCTAACAAACTTGCAGTTTTCCTCTCGATGTCTTAGTAGACGCAGACTTTGGCCGTTGAGTTAACACATTGTTCACCCCTTAGCGGAATATCCGCTGAATACGTATGAGAAGTCAAAACTGATGGACGAACTCACCAATAGCATTATAGGTAGATCTGTTCAGAATTATTTAATTTTACACATTCGTCCCCATACCCCCAGGAGTGCCTGTCTGAAGCTTGCAAAGTTGAGAAGGAGAGCAGCAGATCAAAGGCTTTGGTCGCGCCAATAGCACAATCGCTAAAACATATAATCAGTCAATTTTTAGTATTGAATACAGACAGAACTCACACACAATTTTTGATTTTTCTTTCCTATCAAGAGAAGAAGATTTGAAGTTGAATGTTACTTCGACGTAACTGGAGACAGAATAGTCGTTTATCTGAACAATAGTGAAACTGTTCAAGTAACCAACCTGTCATTCTCTAACCAAGCAACATCCTGCAGTAAGGCAGTCTCCATGTCAAGCAGAAGATAATTTTTCTCATATGGTGAGAACAGTTTTTCGCTAGGTTTCTTTGTTCAGGGCCCATGGGACGAACAGTTCGATGGAGGTAGTCCCCCATATTCTCGGTTGATTTAAAATCCGAGGAGTTCGGTGACCAGAGGAGCAAGGTAAACTCCTCGGACGACCCACACATACTGTAAGCTGTGTGACACTTTGCATTGTGCTGTAGATAGATACTATAGTGCTGAGGACAAGCAAACTGCATGTAGGGATGGAAATGCATAGTTATATTCGTCCACTATGGATCCCAGAATGACGAGATCACCTATGCAGCCACGAACGCATTCTTTAGACTACAACGCTCCTTCGTTTCAGGGTGTTTGATTTCAGACATTTCTGGCCATGCGGTTCTAGGCGCTTCAGTCCGGAACCGCGCGACTGCTACGGTCGCAGGTTCGAATCCTGCCTCGGGCATGGATGTGTGTGCTGTCCTTAGGTTAGTTAGGTTTAAGTAGTTCTAAGTTCTAGGGGACTGATGACCTCAGATGTTAAGTCCCATAGTGCTCAGAGCCGTTTGAACCATTTCAGACATTTCACGCCGTACACGCCAACGGTCACCTGTCCGAAGGAGAATAAAACATGATTTATCTGAAAATTTCAGCTGAAGCCTCTTAGTGGACGTCCACTAGCGGTACTGACGTGCAGATTCCAACCATCGTCACCACAGAACAGCAGTCAGCACGGGTTCATAAACCATGCACTAACCACAGATCCCCATACGCTGCAGCGTTTGCTGAACGATCGTTGTACTGTTGGTAGCCCCCTGGTTCATCTGGGCGGATAGGTGCTCAAGAGTTACACGTCTATTGGCCCGTACACATTTTGGCAGCCGTAGTTCGCCGCTGTCATCAATGGTCTATGGTGCAATACAGTTCTTCGGCGCCGATTTTTGATAATGCCATTTTGGCATTCGCAGTATATTTTAACCTTGCTGGCTAGTTTACTAACTTAGCTGTTTCTGAAATGCTTCCACCCTTTACCCGATAGCTAACGAACCTGCCCTATTGGACGGCAGACAAATCGCTCAGTTTACGTATTACGACAGGTACTGTGTCCCCCTATCATGCTTTATATACCCTTCACTGCTAGTGCTGCCACATGCCGTCTGTGAGTGATTATGGCACTTTGAAGTGGAAAACTGGAGGTGGTCACGTTATGTGACTGGACAGTGTAGTTAAGTGGATAAATCTAAATGTCTGGATTTATGGGCACATAAATTTAATTATACTGCCTGCCCTTCGCCGAATTATGAACTTCACGTTTTTGTGGTAAATTGGTTGGCACTTGTAGGACTTCAGCGCTTTTGATTCACATTACAGAAAGCTGTACTGAATCAAATGCATTCCGCCATCCAACGAAACTAGTTGTATAGTGTAGGTGTCCTACGTTCAAGCTGAAATGCCAAGATGTCTTTAGTAGATGACAAACCTGTAAGGAATCCTTATACTTCGACTAGGAGCATAAGATTTCCACCGCTGATATTTTCTGTAGGCTTATCTTGACCAGTTAGTAATCGTTTTAGAAGCTAATGGTGGATGCTTAAAGGATCTTCTGTCCCTTACTTTCTGTCCTTTACTTTCCTCTACCGTCAGAAAGCCGCAGTTCTTTGAAACCCTCGTTAATACGTCGTTAATTTCAGGCATTGTCAGATTTTTGGATCGTAGTATAGACATTTAGCATGCACAGGCAGGACTCCGCAATCTCTTTAAATGTAATCTAAGAGTCAGTGTTTAATCTTCAAACAAGAAGAATACATCGAAATCGGGATGTAGGAAGGATGTCATGTTCACCTCCCCCTCCTGGCCATCACTGCCCCCAACCCGACCCCCACACCCCACCAGCATGCACCACTATTATTGCTGCTTAAATACATCACTGAGTTGGTCGATGAAACTCGATGGATGTGAGTGGTGACTAAAGTGAAAGAAATAGCGCCGTAGTTTATTTTTGAGCTACAGTAGAATAAGGCCTCTCGGAAGAAAAATTTACGCAGGTGTTAAGCTTGGAACACGCAGGAAATAAAAAAATTGGTTCGAAACAACCAAATCACATAGTAGTATACAACTATCTGCACTGGCAAGTGCCATAATTCTTAAAGGGATGGAACATATAGGACCGATGTTCTTCAGCAAGTGTATAGAGAGCCTGAATAGTTAGTCACACATTACGAACTGAGAGTATTTGTCTAATGATCTGATTTGCCTGTCCTATTAAGAAAATCTTGGATTTGTGTATAAGACACATCGTAGCTAGGCAACTAACTACACCGAGAAATCGACAGCTGGAGATAGCTCTTCTTGATTAGTGGTGATCTGACTGAATTCATTGCAACATAGGTTGGAGATAGGGCTACGCATACCGGGGAACCACACGAAGGTTTAGGAGATGGTAATTGCGGTTACTTCACAGAAGTTGCTATCCTTTGGTCATACGGATAAAATCTACAGATCATTTACAATAAAGCACATTAGTACAATATAATGTGTATACAAGTGTATCTTCATGTGCAACTTATATTTATTTGAGAGAAAATGTATCATTTGTTCACTAAATTATTTCAGTGAGACTGCGTTATGCACTCTATGGATAAATGCAAAAGATCTGTTTCTAAACCGACCAACTGCTGCGAGTCGAGAAATGTAGGACTGCATTCGACAGATTACGGTGCTCGACTAAATTTGATTTTATATGTTAATAGCAGTTGTAGTGTTTGTTACACCCATTTCTAACAGCTAATCGTAATTTAATTCTTTTTTCTTTCAGCTCGTCAATGCGTCGTATTCGTACTACGCTCTGCTGCGACAGATGAATGATCACTGAAAGTGACCATCATACAGATGACTACCATGCTGAGCTGACCATATGCAAATTTACGAAGCATCTCAGTGAAAGTGTACTGTACTATGGTATTAACTTATAAGAACGGCAGTTATTCTTAACATTACTTACATACACTCCCTGTAAAGTAAAACTGACACAGAAAAATGTATCATGTACGTTAAGAAAGGCAAACCAAACTACATGATCCTATGTGAGACGATACTTAGGTCGCCTGTCGCAAGGTGAATGAAAGAGAAAGGCTAAATGTGATTTGTTGTGTATACAACACAATCTGATTCTTATAATACGTGACACCAGTACACCAAATGTTGTAATGTTGTTGGTATTCGTTTCATAACTAGTGACATACATTTCAGTTCGCTAACGGAAGTGCATGATCTCACGTGATTATTTTTCATGATGCCTCTGATCTGTTTCGGAAAATACATCATTTCCTTCCACAAATCTACACTATCACTCATTCATCCACCCACCAACTCACCCATTCACTCGCCCACTCACTCACACACTCTCTCTCTCTCTCTCACACACACACACACACACACACACACACACACACACACACACACACACAGGCACGCGCGCGCGCGCGTGTGTGCCAGCGCACGCTCACAAATATTTGCACTCTCCTCAGACAAAAACACACGCAAAGGGGGTTCGTGTGTTTACAATTAACTTTCTGCAATAGGCAGAGTCACTGTATTATTGTAAAACGATGACAAGGGAAACAATAATTTGGATTCATCAAGTCAGCAACACAAAATGCCACTAGGAAACTGAACGGACAAACAATGACGAATAAAGGAGAGTGGATATAGCTTGATATTATGCAGAAAGACAAACTTTTAGGGACAAAATGAGCAAGTCATGTATAAATGCGAAATAAGAGGTTATGTATAATATTACGAAGGTTGGTATGAATAATTCCCGTTGACATGATATATTGCCAGTTTCAGCTTCTGTGAATTCCTGGATGTATAGTTTGAAAGTTAAGAAAACCATGTGGACCCTGCATGTGTGCAGACGTGAATAAAGCTGCGATTCACAGGCCATTATTAGTGGGAATATTTCTGCTGATAGTGCAATGGTTATCCTTTCTATAACTAAAATAAGAGTGGCTTACCGATCAAAGAAAAAGAACCGACAGAAAATGGGGTATGTTGCGAGGAAGGCTGCGTAGTGTAAAGAATTCAGGCATGGAAGAATGACAGTAGGCACTGAACCTACGAAATAAAGGAATAGGACTGCATCACATACGATAAAGCCAAAGCTGACAAAAGCCAATATACACTTTCGTTCATTTTCTGAAAAGTACGCGGTCATCTCCCTGCAAATGCGATCATTCTGACCATAGATTCTATTATTGATTGTTAAACTGCTTTGTAAAGAGGTAGAAAGAAACTGTGTAAGAAAGTTGCCACCTCTTTCTTTTAAAGCAGTGTATTCAAGAAAGGAAAGTATAATGTGTAGCCGAAATGTTACGATAAACTTCGAGGGCCTGTAGACGGTGTTTTCAGGAAAAAATCGAGGATCAGAACCCGTGTCTGGTTAATGTGATCCAGCGATGCTACAGAGCGCCGAAGCTACAGGTGCCACCGCCTGCCACTTGCCAATCCATTCGGCAGCAAACGTGACTTTGAACGCTGACCGGCCTTAGGCAGAATGTCTCGCAGTGTTGTTTGTGATTCAGTGATCGCGGCTGATTGCCACGGTCAGCAGTCGAGAAGATAGAGGTAGCTGCTGTCTAAGACGGCCTTCTCTCCTGTGAATACGATGCTCTGTTACCTTGGTAGATGACTGCTTCAGGCTCGGGTTTTTATATGTAGATTATTTTTCTACAGTATACGGAAAGACACTGGAGATTCTAGAGGGTTTCAGCGGAGAAATTATATGGCGATGGAATCCCGTGTCCGAAACTGCCATCCACCTGGGCGACAGAGCATCGCATTCACTGGAGATAAGGCCTGTCCTAGCAGCAGCTAGCTGCAGCTTCTCCACTGGCGATCCTTGCAACCACTAACGATCAATATATAACACACAACACTGCGAGACGTTCCGTCTACGGTAGGTCAGCGTACAAAGTCACGTTTGCTGGCCAAGGTGTTGTCTAGTGGCATACCCCGGCTCTTATAAAACTTCGACGCTCTGTAGTGTTGTTGGATGACGTTTCCGGGCATGGATGCCTGTCCTCGGTTTGTTCCTCGACATCATCTACAACCTCTAGACGTCTGAAGCGAATCTTCTGGGACACACTGTATAACAAAGTAACGATTCATCTCTGTACACATAATTAGTTTAAGACTTTTCGTTTGGCTAGAGAAAATGCAATTTATTTTTCTAGCAGGGCTAACCGGTAAGCGGGGACAGTTGATACATTCTTTGATTAAGAAAAGGCATTTTTTAGCAGAGACAGTGCAAAACCCTCACGTAATTTGGGACGTATGTAGAGAGAAATTTTTTAAATTTCAACAAATTGTCCCTTCCTACGCGGAGAGTAGAAGTCAGGAGCTTGTTCTCCGACAGTCAAGAAATAAATATGGCGCCACGTAAAGTGAGATGTGAGGGGCGGGGGGGGGGGGGGGGCGGTTTGCCACAGCTTTCTTGTTGAAGCACCTGAATGATCTGGCACAAAATATGATATATGATACAATTTTTTTCTGTTTCAAAATGTCATAATTGAAATTGGGGTGGAAAAGGATAGTAATGTAGCTGATATAGTTATTAGGGTAGCCGATAAAACATGCAAATAGCTTTTGGAGTTGAGATTAATCACTGACTGCCACAAAACACAGTGAATTCCGTTTCCGACGTAGAAGACTTCTAGAAGCGAAACGTTTCTGTCCCAAGGCGGTCAGACACTGAGTGAAGTGGACCAATTTGAATTACTAGGACAAAGGATAGATGGGAAATCTAACTTCCAATGGTTTGCACCAATGCTCAGTGCTGTTATATTTACCTAAAGAGTAACCTGCATTTTCTGTGACACTGAAACGCGAAGATTCGTTTAGTTCGCTTACTTTCAGTCTGCTATTCCTTATGATATATTTTTCGTCGACTCGAAGCATTCATTGAGAATTTTCCTATAGAAGAAAAAAGCGCTCACGAAGATGGGAACATCCGTGGTTTCAGCGAACTTCGTGAAGGGCGTTCTCCAAAAGTCACCGGTTTCAGTTCTGCTATTACTGTACATGAAAACTGTTTTGACAATATTGACTCATTCAAAAGTAACTGAAATACTCATTTCGTGAAGGGTAGATATAAAAACTATTTTCATTTGGATAATAATTCCGTAAACACTAGTTTGAACAAGTTACCACATTTTATTTTCAGCAAGCTTACATTATAAATGCAAAAACTGAATAATAAATACAGTCTTCTAATCTAAGCTCGTAAGTTTCCCTGTGACATACTCCTTTATCCAACACGTAAGTTCGGCGCAAAACTCTGCTCTGTAATGTGTTGCCTGTTCTCGCGACCTCCCACAACTTTTTGACACGTAACGTCTATTCGCGCGTTGGTCAAACTTTCGTGTTTGACTAAATGCTGTCAGATATGAATCGTTAGTAACTACGAGTATCATAACGCTTAAACAGTGGTTTGTACCCCAAAAGGACAGATAACGAATTTACGTGTTCGTCACGCAATATTCGTTTTACCTATTATGTTATCGTATCAGTTTAGGCACATGCGTGCGATTATAACCGCTTAGCTTTTTGTAAAGTTATAAACTGAAGTATCGTGGAAACACTTTTAGTTACGACATTGATTTGGATGTCATTGATAACTACATGGAACACTTCTAGGACCCAAGGTGATACAAAATATTTGCCGGATTCTAAGAGAAATTATATATTAAATTGAAAAACTCAAGTGATAGGAAAGTTGGCGCTGAAACGACTCCTAAAAGCCTAAAAAGTGTATTGCCCAGCGAATGCGAGAGCTAAGCAGCATCCAAAATAAAATAAAAAAGAAAAAAGAAAACTGTACAAAGTGATTACGTAGGTGTCTTATGGGACATACAGCGTCCAAAAGACAGTACAAACGTTTATTGACCATGTGACTCTTGTATTGAAGAGATTGATGATGATGTTGGGTATTGATCCGAAACGCTTGTTACTATTGTACCTCGACGTCCTCACGAAAAATGACTGTGCAGGTGCAAACTAAACACACAGATATTTTGTTCCGTTTGTTATTAAATCTTTAGTTTCTTCTTCTTACAGCTTTTGTAATCAGCGTTCTGTGAACTGTGTACCAACTCGCTCCGTGTTCCACTAGCTTTGGTTCTCATGGTACAAGAATTAGAGGTTGCAGCGGGTCAGCTAAAGAGACTGCTTACACCATGCTTCACCGTCCTATTCTCGAGTATTGCTGTGCAGTGTGGGATCCGCGTCAGGTGGGACTGACGGATGACATCGAAAAAGTTCAAAAAAGGGCAGCTCGTTTTGTTTTATCCCGAAATAGGGGAGATAGTGCTACAGACATGATACGTGAAATGGTGTGGCAACCATTAAAACAAAGACTTTTTCGTTGTGACTAGATCTCCTATTGAAATTTCAATCACTAGTTTTCTCCTTTGATCGCGAAAACATGGCACCCACCTACAAAGGGAGAACGATCATCACGAAAAAATAAGAGAAACTAGGTCCCGCGCAGAAAAACTTAAGCGCTTGTTTTTCCCGGGCGCCGTTCGAGAGTGGAACGGTGGAGAGAGAGGTTGAATATGGTTCACTGAACCCTCTGCTAGGCACTTTGTTGTGAATAGCAGAGTAATCACATAAATGTAGATGTAGCTGAGGCGGTACGAGTCGACCATGATATTTTAAAATTATCTCTGTTTTAATCTCAGCTATTAACACTTCGTTTTTCATTGTTCCTTATTAAGAGTTACAACACGTCAGTGTAGAAAAGTCATCACTGAATACAGCTGTATCACTGCAAATTTTATTACTTAGTTTAAATTTGTTTGTGCATGTTGTGAAAGGAATTCATCTGTGTTAATTGATGTAAAAGTAGAGTTTGGAAGAGAAACCAGCTACATATATATTTTATTAGCTATTGTATCAGTACGTCTGTAAATTAGGGAACTATGTAAATCTATGCTATTATTCAACTTTTTATTTCAGCTACCATTGACTCTTTATTATTAATGTGATTCGAGGCTGATAAACTATTTGACAAGAGTATATTACAAACTAAACACAACTGACAGTGGTGCTGAAAATATCTGAAGAAAGGCAACATGAATTGAAGTAAATGTGTCTGATTCACGTTATAGTCGTGGGAATGAGAAGGAACGTAAATTATCTTGCAACAGAGAACTTGCAAAATTTAAACGAATTTGAAGGAAATAATTTAGGAATGCACTACACACCTATTCTTATAGCTCCCATGGGATTGCAGTGACCAAAGAGCCATTTAAGCAGTCATGCTTCCCGTTCTCGATATGCAGCAGGAACGGCAAGAATGGTTATTTTTGATGTAATGTAAGAACACTTTGTCCATGCTTTTCTTTTGCACAGTATGGATGTAGGTGCAATAGCAGCCACATACAAAATTTATTATACGAGATAGGTTATAGGAGATACGTCAGTAACTACCAACCTGGTACATTACTGATTTTCCAAAAGTCTCTAGAAGGTCGTGAGTTCTAGAATAGTATCCCAGCCGAGTGAGAATACTATCCTTAGTAAATAATGGTTTCGATTTCAGAATATTGCTGAAGTGGGAATGGCATTTGCACATTCACTCACCAAATTTTACAAGCAGTAAACAACAAGATAGCATCACTTGGTATTTTATGTGACCTATTCAGGGCACTTGACTGTTGATCCATAATATTGTCCTGGATAATCTGAGGCTTTATGGAACTGATGGTGCACCAAACCCTTGGATAATTACTTATGCAGCTGAAAGAATGCAGAAAGTTACGTGTATAAATTCAAACAGTGTAAGAAGGGCATTTCTTCTGACTGAGGAGAAAACACTTACGGAGTTCCACGAGACTAAACTGTACGTCCACTATTATGGCTTATGCTTGTAAACGACTTTCCGTTGTCTAACAAAAATCTAGTAGAGTTAGTTCTCTTTGCGGATGACGCTAAAATCGTAATCAATTCCAGCATATGTACAGCGGCAGAAGGAATGGTAAATAATTTTCTTAAAAATAATAGTGAGTGGTTTTCTGCTACGAGTTTGACTCTCTGTTTCGAAAACACAAACCATATTCACTCCAGTACATTCAGAGGTACTACGCTAATGATAGCTGTATCACATGGCTAGGATCTAATAACTAGAGCAAAAAACCACAAAAATTTTGGTGAGAATTTAGACCGGAAGAAACACATTTTCGATTTTCTAAAACAATTTATTGTTAGATCATCCACATTTGCACTTCGAATAATTGCTCATCATGGTAAGAGTAAGACCAGTAAGTTGACATGTTTTGGGTACTTTGATTTAGTAATGTAATATGGAATAATACTATGGAGTAACTCAAATTTAAGAAATAAGGGGTTCATTGGTAAAAATGTGCTGTAAGAATAATATGGGGTGCTCTCTCATTACCATCTTGTAGACATCCGTTTAAGAGGTCAACCATTCTGACTACGGCTTGACAGTACCTTTATACCTCACGAACACTGTTGTAAATTATCTAATGCAGTTCGAAAGGAACAGTGATGTTCATACTTGCAATGCCAGAAAAAAATGTTCATTCCACTTCGTTAATGTTGTGTTTAGTACAAAAAAGAGCACACAATATTTGATCACTTTCCCAATGATGTAAAATTTCTGACTGACAGCAAAGTTAAATTTGGAAACAAACTGAAGGAGGTTCTCCTCGACAGCTCCTAAGGTTCTGCAGAAGAATTCATAACGTTTTAATGTGTATAAGGTGGTGGGTAGCAATTATTAACTCACAACAGTACTTAAAAATGTAGAAGTTCAGCATGTAATCATATAATATATAAATGTGTAATGTAAGTTTAAAGTTACCCGTTTCACATCATTACGCTTAGCAACTGAAGCAATGAAAACGCACAATGCAAAATTGTAGTAAATGTCATCTCTTGCCTCTGTTAGATGACAGGTTATTTGTAAACAGTAAGAAATAAGTCCGTAAATAAGTATTATGTCAGGGTTTATCAAATGAGTTAAAGTAGCTCTACATCTATTCTGTCTTTAGGATACAGTGTTCGTTATCATCATCATTCCATTAATTCATTTTCAAGTTTTGTCTAGTTACGTTTGCAATTTTGATTGTGCTCTTGTTGCATACTACTTTGCTCTTAGATCCATAACAATCCATAGAGTGTAGTGTTACACATTGTGTGCGTATTTCTCAAGTAACAATTCGTTTTCTCTGCCACCTTTACAGATGCTAAATCATATGTATAATCTCTCTTTTACGATATATCAGTTTTCGCATTATGAAGCCATAAATGCTGTTTCTCACATTGATACAGCAAACAATCTCTGATAATAGCATTCTTCGATATTCATGAAAACATCGTGCAGTCGCTTTGCATTAAAACGTTGTTAATTATCTTTTTTACCAGGTGAATATTTCCATGTAACAGATATTATGCCCAAAAGGGGTACGCAAAGACCATGCAGCGATCCTTCTTTTCGTTTGCAATACAGTGTTTTAGAAAAATCACGAACAATTTTAATTCACACTCGTCGCTGTATTCTCTTTCGAACTCCGCAGAAATTTTTTTCATTTAGAAGACGTTGATAGTTAGTGCTATCGCTGTAATTTATTCGTTAATAGCGCCCAGCGTTGATAAATATTTTTCGAACTGTATGTGGATTAGGTACAGGGACATAGGATGGATCTAAAAAGACTCTTGAAGGTTTATTCCATATTAAGCACCCTGACAAAAGGTAAGAAATATACATGACGTCACATGTGAGTGAGAGGAGTTAAGAAGATAGCAAAAACATGGATATATGCAGTCTAAGACCAGAAAAAAGGCATCATGAAGCAGTTATCCGAATGGGACGGAAATAAATGAATGTAAGCCTAAGTTCACTAGCCATGAAGGGCAACAAAACGAGACCTACAACGTCATCGAAGTACCGTTTGTCTGCAAAGGTGCGGCGGATGACAACCAAAGGGGTGCTGCTAAGAAATGCAATGGCACCCCAGATCACCACTCCTGGTTTTCGGGCCATGTGGCGGGCGACACTCAGGTTCGTATCCCGCTGCTGTCCTTCTCCAGACCCGTTTTCTGTAGTCATCGGGGCTCAGTTCGAAACGGGAACCAGCACTGAAGACCATCTTTCCCTAATCTATGAGTTTCCACGCCGAAAACGTGTATTTCATTTCTTCGGTGTCATCCATTTCTGGCATTCCCTTACCTGGCACCAGAGAGGGTGCCCGATCGGTGACCAGCAACCTAACATGGGATCTAACTTCCTTTGTACCTAAAAGCTATTCCAAACCCTTCAGTTCCAGCCCAGTAGTCGTCCTAACCATTTTCAGCTGTTTTCGTTCTCTGCTGTTCACAGAAGTACTTTCTCATCTATCCTTTTGTCAGTCCATCTCAATTTTAGCGTTTTCCTCGACAACCATATTTCAAAACAATCCAGGTATCTGTATTTCTCGTTTTTCTCGGTCCATGACTCGCTGCCGGTGCTAGATACATATAACATACTCTACGGGCCATTAAAATTGCTAAACCAGGAAGAAATGCGGATGATAAACGGGTATTCATTGGACAAATATATTATACTAGAACTGGCATGTGATTACATTTTCACTCAATTTGGGCGCATGGATCCTGAGAAATCAGTACCCGGAACAACCACCTCTGGCCGTAATAACGTCTGGGCATTGAGTCAAACAGAGCTTGAATGGCGTGTACAGGTACAGCTGCCCATGCAGCTTCAACACGATACCACTGTTCATCAAGAGTAGTGACTGGTGTATTGTGGCGAGCCAGTTGCTCGACCTCTATCGATCAGACGTTTTTAGTTGGTGAGAGATCTGGAGAATGTGCTGGCCAGGGCAGCAGTCGAACATTTTCTGTATCCAGAATGGCCCGCACTGACCTGCAACACGCGGTCGTGCATTATCCTGCTGAAATGTAGGGTTTCGCAGGGATCGAATGAAGGGTAGAGTCACGGGTAGTAACATATCTGAAATGTAACGTCCACTGTTCAAAGTGCCGTCATTGCGAACAAGAGGTGACCGAGACGTGTAACCAATGGCACCCCATACCATCGCGCCGGGTGGTACGCCAGTATGGCGATGACGAATACACGCTTCAAATGTGCGTTCATCGCGATGTCGCTAAACACGGATGCGACCATCATAATGCTGTAAGCAGAACCTGGATTCAAACGAAAAAACGACGTTTTGCTATTCGTGCACCCACGTTCGTCGTTGAGTAGACCATCGCAGGCGCTCCTGTCTGTGATGCAGCGTCAAGGGTAACCGCAGCCATGGTCTCCGAGCTGATAGTCCATGCTGCTGCAAAGGTTAACCGCAGCCATGGTCTCCGAGCTGATAGGCCATGCTGCTGCAAACGTCGTGGAACTGTTCGTGCAAATGGTTGTTGTCTTGCAAACGTCCCCATCTGTTGACTCAGGGATCGAGACGTGGCTGCACGATCCGTTACAGCCATGCGGATAAGATGCCTGTCATCTCGACTGCTAGTGATACGGGGCCGTTGGGATCCAGCACGGCGTTCCGTATTACCCTCCTGAACCCCCCGATTCCATATTCTGCTAACAGTCATTGGATCTCGACCAATGCGAGCTGCAATGTTGCGATACGATAAACCACAATCACGATAGGTTACAATCCGACCTTTATCAATGTTGGAAACGTGATTGTACGCATTTCTCCTTCTTACACGAGGCATCACAGCAACGTTTCACCAGGCAACGCCGTTTAACTGCTGTTTGTGTATGAGAAATCGGTTGGAAACTTTCCTCACGCCAGCACATTGTAGGTGTCGCCACCGGCGCCAACCTTCTGTGAATACTCTGAAAAGCTAATCATTCGGATATCACAGTATCTTCTTCCTGTCGGTTAAATTCCGAGTCTGTAGCACGTCATCTTCGTGGAACTCTTCCTCAGTTCTATCGGAATTCTTTTTGCTGTTACCAAATCTTTTATGTTTTCAAAGCTCTTTTATTTTCCACAGATATTTTCCTTCTAATTTCCAACGCAGAACTTCCATTTTCCTCCATCAATCTTCCGCCATTTTTTTTATTCTTTGGCGTTTCCCCCTAGGACTTCGAGATCTTGACTTCGACAAACCTCTTTTGTTCGTGTCATCCAGTCCTTGATTTCTGTCTTCCATTGCTTCCTGTTTGTATCTATCCGCCTGGCGGATTACCGCTGAGGGCCGGTGTGCTGGCCCACCTGGATGCAATTTTTAGGCTGTTTCCCACATCCTACTATGTGAATACCTGACTGGTCCCCACATCCCTTCTCAGTGGCACGACTCGCAGAATTTGAAAACTTTCGCACTATTTCATGGCTTACACTAGATGCAGACAACTGGGATACACTTATCCCATCCTGGGGGGTATGGGGTGGCGACAGGAAGGGCGTCCTGCCACCCTCTGACACTAATATTGTCAAATCCGTAGGAAGTGAGACAAAGGCCCAAAGCAAATGATGATCCTCATTCCAGACTCATTTCCACTCCTATGACCCTCTCCACTGAAAATAACATTTCGCGCTCTAATTCAGGTAACATTGCTTCCTCACCTGCATACACAATTGTCTTTGTCCTTTTTCCTTCTACGATTATGCCGCCTGCTTTTGCTAATGTTTTATTTTAGTTACTCAACGTCAGTATAAATTGTCATGTATTTCTAACACGCCGCCCTATATTGCCTCATTGTTTTCCCCATGCAAGTACTTACTACTTCTTTATGTCTTGTGTAGAGTTACTTCCAGCCTACACCAATATCTTCTGGAGGGAACCTTAGCTCATTCTGTCTGACGCCATTTCCTAATCGAGATACCATAAGTACAAATCCCCATTAATTTCTAGGATTCATTAACTCACTACTTCAAAACATCCAATAGCTTCTCCTGCTCCATGTCGTTTCTCGCATCTATGCTGATCCTCGTCAGTATTTCGTGTATGAGGCTACAAGTGGCTTTTTAAAATACGTGAAACTAACCGTCCTGTACTCTTTGCATTTCGAAGATCTTTATTTATTTTTTAATCGGATACAAAGGTTTTTGCTCTCAGTCAAATGGCTCCCATCATTGCTCCAATACCTGAAGTATTAAGAGCTTCAACTGGTATTTCATCACAGTCCACTGTTTCCCTCATTCATAGATCCACAATCGGCTTATAGTTGTGTTCATAATAATCGTACAACACACTCTTCTACGCATGCTGTCATCTTCCCATTTTTATGTAGAACATCGTGATCACAGTCTTCTCTTGGGTCTTTGGTAGTAAGATTTTTTAACTGTTGTGTGTGTTGCTTCTAAGTTGCGTTGATGACCAATAAAGAGTATAATCTGACAGTGCACCCGTGGACTTTCGATCGACTGTATACGTTGGTAGAAACGAAAGAATCACAATTAATCTTCTCAGCTCATCATCCAGCTTTTACACTGATTTATTCCTATTGATCAGCCGATTTCTTGCATTCATCCACCTACCTAACATACTTGATCTAATCTGTGTTTTCCTGTGCTTTAAATTCTATAATTACACAGACTCATCATCTAAGGTTTCCAGGATTCCATTTTTAGTCAAGTGAAATCCTGACGGAACTCACATACTTCCTACTGAATTATTCATTATTTTCTCATTGTTGCTAATCCTCGCAATACCAAGGGTGGGGAGGAGGTAGTCTATTGTTCCAGAGTTTTGAAAAAATTATAATCTTACCAGTTAAATCATATTTTGAAATTCTGTAAGAAATATTGTTTTTAATGAATTATTTGCCAGATTCCATAGATACGTTAAAGTTCAGTTAAGCTTAGCCAAGTTATATTTTTGCAAGTCCTTTACCTTAGTTATTCAGAATGAGTACTAATAACCACTGATGACAACAGCCATTTCTACCCGCCTCTATGTCCGAAGCCGCTAACGCAAGCTTATGCAATGCAATGGCGCTTGACGAGGAGTAGGCTATGAGCTAGCACCGGGTGTCCTGTCATCATCATCGTCATACAACACAAACATTACCCTACACCCTACACACGCACACACACACACACACACACACACACACACACAATTATACACATATACTTAGAAATATTGTAATGGAGCGTGTTGTAAATAAATTGGCCGGCCGCTGTGACCGAGCTGTTCTAGGCGCTTCAGTCCAGCACCGCGCTATTGCTGCAGTTGCAGTTTCGAATCCTGCCTGGGGCATGGATGTATGTGATGTCCTTAGGTTAGTTGGGTTTAAGTAGTTCTAAGTCTGGGGGAGTGACGACCTCAGATGTTAAGTCCCATAGTGCTTAGAGCCATTTGAACCATTTTTAAACAAATAAACAAAGAAAACGCAGATTTCTAAGAAATCGTCCAGTATCTGCCTCATTTTATTCCAGTCTACACCAATGACCTTCAAGTTCCTCTGCAGATTATTTCAGCCTATGCTGTCCTAGTAGTAGATGTAACTTCCTCACTGGATCACACATTAAATATTTGCACATTCAGGGCCTTGCTTATGCATCAGTATCTCTTTACAAGGTACTTTGTGTGTGATGGTCAACAACATTTAACAGCTTTCGCATTTTTAAAATTCGTTTAATGGTGACCGTGAAGTACCCACCCTGACCCCCCCCCCCCCCCCCCTCTTGATGGCTAGCACTACATGTCGATGAAAGTACATTGATGTTGTGGTAAATGATATTTTCGGCCTGTGGAACCTACTTTCAAATCAGTATCTCTTCAAAAAGCATGAGTCAACTACAATTAATCGGACTTTCCTCGAATTTTCTTATGGTGGCCATAAAGAAACTCGCTCCCTTGGTAATGCGCTTTATGGAAAGTGCGTTGGTACTGCTAGGGGTAATGTGCCTTTAGATACCTCTTGTTTCATCTCACTCATATTCCATTTTCTTACAAGTTGTCTTTCTGCAATATGTATCTGTCAATAGCAAGATACGAGGTCATACCGAGAAGTAATGCCTCCGATTTTTTCCCGTTAAAGCTTTCTAAATAAAACAAACTTCATTAATATTCTACATCTTTAGTTTTTATTTCCACTTATTTCTTTCACAACATATTCACCATGGCAATGAACACATTTCTCCCAACGAGAGAAAGTTTGACTTGGTTGATGAAGTTAAAACTTCTCCTGTGGATGCACCGCTTCATCATTATCAAAGGTGGTCTTTAATTGCTGAAACTGATGAAAATCGAATCAGGCCAATTCGAGACCGTATGGAAGATGATGGATGGTAGTGAACCCAAGGCGCTGGATTGCTGCACATGTCGTAGCGCTCGCACATGGTCTGACATTTTCATTCTGACGGGGAGGATGTTCCACGTGCGGGCGATTGGAAACGACACTCTGTTCTCACGTACGGATACAGTTGCATCACACACCGCCCTGTTACACGCTGAAATTCGGAGCTCTCTAGCGGCAGACGGTTGCAACTTGCGTCAGCCAAATATGGAAGTCGACCGAGTAATAAGCATGCCATGTAATATCTCAACCGATGTTGAGAACAGTATAAAATATTCTGAGGCATTACTTTTCAGAACGCCCTCGCGTATCAACAGCTATCCAAAGCAGTTTTTCGAGATTTTGATACTGTTTCTGAATCTCTGATTGATTACGGTAAAAACCGTTCTGGTACCTTTCGCTATAGCCATGAGCTTTCCATGGCTACAAACTTCGGACATGATTGTTAAGACTATTGTTTGTATTCGAGGGGTCGATGCGATAGCAGGAAACTCAGTTTTTCATGTATATACCTTTTCCTCCTATTTTGTCCCAGTCTGCAGTTCTTACAGGTTTTAATTGACCCTTCGCAAGTTTTTCGTACATTTCTACCGTTTGCTCATTTATTTTGTCTGGTTCGTCTTTCACTGTTACAGAATGGAGCATTTAAAACTGAATGATCGAAGTATCTACGGAGTCACTCGTTTCTTTCATTCAGTGATATAGCTTCGTTCATGATGTAGTCCAGATTTTTCTTCTATATTAATCCATGTTTGGTATTAATTTTTAAGAACAAATTAGGATGTCAATTACTTACTCGCGGAAATTCACTGCAATTTGTTGAAATAACTGTGGCAATTGTTAAACATTTAAAGTCTTGTGTTTATGTGTGTCTTTGGATGACAATCTCAAAAATGGTTCAAATGGCTCTGAGCACTATGGTCGCGCGGTTCCAGAGTGTAGCGCCTAGAACCGCTCGGCCACCCGGCCAGCCAATCTCAAAAAGTTGACATTTTGGAATACTGGAAAAAAATTACCAAAATTGTAACAAATAGAATCAAGACTGTTGATAGCGATGGAAGAAGGCGGTCATACGTTGAACTCCTTTCAGTTAGGCCACAGGGCGCAATACTCTGCTGAATAAAAGCATTGAAGCACACATCAGTTGTACGTATATCTGGCAGAAGTCAGATTGAAAAACAAATCAGGAGTGAAGAGTCCGTCTGATGGTTGGTAAGAGGAAGGGGGGGGTTTATTGACTCATGGTTGGGGAATATTCCCTTTTTGGGTTATAAAGCATTATAACTGGGTAATAAATAATGGCTAGAGTATTAAATTATAGCAGTAAGATTGCAGGCCATTAATAAATTGTGACAAGTCACCGTTTTTAAGTCACATAATTGCCAAAGAGGAATCTCAGCCATTGGGGAGCAATTTTTTTTAAGTTTGCGAGCATTATTTTTAATTTCCCGCCGTTTTTAAGTTACAGAACGAAGAGCGAGGGAGAGGGCATTTGTGAGCATTGACCCTTAACCTCGGAAATAAGAAAGACATTGACCCTTCACCTTGGAGATAAGGAGGACAATGGGCACATTGAGATCTTGCCAGTACAGCCCCGCTTCTATCAGTATCATTCATAATAACTCAATACAGACGTGAATACGTTACATGGATTTGACATGCCAAGCAACTCGTTGCAGCACGTATTAGCTTAATACTCGTTGGTTGTGACCAGAGAATGCAAAATTTCAATTATCATTGTAAGATTTCACATGCGAACCCATGTTGCACCCACCAACCAATTTCGTTCTCTCTCGATTTAATTCAGGGTAGCCACAATGTGACATTATATCGAATATACACTCCTGGAAATTGAAATAAGAACACCGTGAATTCATTGTCCCAGGAAGGGGAAACTTTATTGACACATTCCTGGGGTCAGATACATCACATGATCACACTGACAGAACCACAGGCACATAGACACAGGCAACAGAGCATGCACAATGTCGGCACTAGTACAGTGTATATCCACCTTTCGCAGCAATGCAGGCTGCTATTCTCCCATGGAGACGATCGTAGAGAAGCTGGATGTAGTCCTGTGGAACGGCTTGCCATGCCATTTCCACCTGGCGCCTCAGTTGGACCAGCGTTCGTGCTGGACGTGCAGACCGCGTGAGACGACGCTTCATCCAGTCCCAAACATGCTCAATGGGGGACAGACCCGGAGAATTTGCTGGCCAGGGTAGTTGACTTACACCTTCTAGAGCACGTTGGGTGGCACGGGATACATGCGGACGTGCATTGTCCTGTTGGAACAGCAAGTTCCCTTGCCGGTCTAGGAATGGTAGAACGATGGGTTCGATGACGGTTTGGATGTACCGTGCACTATTCAGTGTCCCCTCGACGATCACCAGTGGTGTACGGCCAGTGTAGGAGATCGCTCCCCACACCATGATGCCGGGTGTTGGCCCTGTGTGCCTCGGTCGTATGCAGTCCTGATTGTGGCGCTCACCTTCACGGCGCCAAACACGCATACGACCATCATTGGCACCAAGGCAGAAGCGACTCTCATCGCTGAAGACGACACGTCTCCATTCGTCCCTCCATTCACGCCTGTTGCGACACCACTGGAGGCGGGCTGCACGATGTTGTGGCTTGAGCGGAAGACGGCCTAACGGTGTGCGGGACCGTAGCCCAGCTTCATGGAGACGGTTGCGAATGGTCCTCGCCGATACCCCAGGAGCAACAATGTCCCTAATTTGCTGGGAAGTGGCGATGCGGTCCCCTACGGCACTGCGTAGGATCCTACGGTCTTGGCGTGCATCCGTGCGTCGCTGCGGTCCGGTCCCAGGTCGACGGGCACGTGCACCTTCCGCCGACCACTGGCGACAACATCGATGTACTGTGGAGACCTCACGCCCCACGTGTTGAGCAATTCGGCGGTACGTCCACCCGGCCTCCCGCATGCCCACTATACGCCGTCGCTCAAAGTCCGTCAACTGCACATACGGTTCACGTCCACGCTGTCGCGGCATGCTACCAGTGTTAAAGACTGCGATGGAGCTCCGTATGCCACGGCAAACTGGCTGACACTGACGGCGGCGGTGCACAAATGCTGCGCAGCTAGCGCCATTCGACGGCCAACACCGCGGTTCCTGGTGTGTCCGCTGTGCCGTGCGTGTGATCATTGCTTGTACAGCCCTCTCGCAGTGTCCGGAGCAAGTATGGTGGGTCTGACACACCGATGTCAATGTGTTCTTTTTTCCATTTCCAGGAGTGTATCAAAGAAATGAGTTGAACAAAATCTTCGTTCCCCACTCAGACATCAACATATCTACATTTGTAAACATATTCAGAATTCACTGTGCGATATATGGCAGAGGGTACTATGTACCACAACTAGTCATTTCCATTCCTATTCTGTTCACAAATGGAGGCAGGGAAAAAACTGACTGTGTATATGCCCCGTACGAGTCCTCATATCTCTTCTCTTGTATTGGTGGTCCTCACACGAAATGAGTACAATGGAGACAATAGGATAGCTCAGATATGGTGCTCCATCACGTTGAATTTCTGTTGGCGGAACCTTACTGCTCACAAAGAGCATCGTGAAAGCCAAATTATAACAACAACAACTGCACCACAGATATCGACTAGTGGCCATAAATTATCACAACTGACGCAAAACATAAGAAATTTTGTGTTGAGAAAAGTAATAGGCGACTATCAGGTAGTTACAGGTAAGTAAGAAGAGAGATTGTATAGGACTTTATCGGAATAACAGAAATGAAATTATACATGAAATACCATTATGAGTAACAATAGTTTTCAGTGCACAGCTGTATGTGTAACGGTATCGGACCCGAGTGGAGCGAATGAAGATTACTAGTAGAACATAATAAGCCCTAATATCACTCACCTCTAACCAACGAAGAATTTTAGGACATATTCTGCATTCCCTAAATAATGACCCAGCATTAGCGAAATGGCGTTTTCCATGAGAGCAAGGATGTACTCCGAAAATAATGTTCGGAAATACTTTTGCGGTTACGTATTAATCTGTCCATGCCATTTATAAATCTCTGTCTGAATTGAATTCGCTGCTTTATAACACACAGGATCCTATATCTTCAGCACACAACATTTCAAATTTAATTACAATAAAAAACCTTAACCACGGGAACGACAAATCGGTTAACACGAAATAATACTGCAGTCCTAATAAAATACTACTCAGTTGTATATTTTTTTGTTTCAATAGATATAAAAATTGTTTAACACTATAACATTTCACTTCTCGGATGAACAAAGAAACCCAGTTTCTACAGTTGCATCGTCACAAAGAGTTATTTCGTTACACCGACATAACTAAACTAGATTTATTACGGTTCTTGAGTTGCAGGTTGGTTTCGGATACTGCCATTGCAAAGGACTTCAGCCAGTTTTCTAATTCGTTACTGGGTGCGTGTAAGTCAGTAAATTGGTTGTCAAAACACTGAATTTTGTTTCTAAATAATTTCATGTTTTCCTCTTTGAAATCTAGATGCCAAATTATTTGACAAGGAGTCAGAAACCAAAAAAAGCATTATTTCTTTCCAAACAAATATGTTGCTGAATAAGGTGGTTTGTTCAAAAGTGGAAAATACGTAAAGGAAAATACGTAAAAGGTTGCCACTGCAAGCATTTCTAATACGCACTGTCGACGATGGTTGAAAACAGAGATGAAATTTCAGCGAAGTTTGTTCGCATTATGTTCGAGCCAGGGATACAATAAGTGAAAGAGGCTTCAGAAGATGATGTAGATTATATTTTCCAGTGCCGAAGTTTCGCCATTACACCTGCGTCGTTAGCGAGGAGTCAAGGTGTACAGTGTTACTTATTTCATTCACATGCTATCCCGCCAGACACACTTGCTACTAATACAACAAGGGTACTTCAGAAACATTTCATTATGATTTAACGCACTCACGAGAGAAGGTAAGTTTCCAGCATAAGGATGGTAATGTTGCTTATAGCTACTAGGATAAGACATGCTTTCTCTGCCCTTCTTCTGTCAAAGACATGTATTTGTAAAGTCTGGATGCTTATACAATATGAAGTAGATTTTAATAACTTATCATACAAAACCAATGCTGGTAACTGGTCGTACATCAAATGCTATTTGTAGTGTCTGTCTTTTACCGTGTACTACCCAACTGCATAATACGCTGTAAAACACAGACCCTGAAAATAGTGTTACAAGCCTGACAGGTCCCGACAGCAATAATAAAGTTTCTCCCTGTGCGCCAATCACAGCAATTTTCCAGTAAAGGACGTGAAAGCACAATGACATATAGAGGTTTGGGTCTGTCCTGGAAGCTTGCTCAGATAGCCGAAATTGACAAGTTATATCGCATGGTCAATTACTTCAATAGATTTACCTTTCTAGTCACTTCCGTCAAATATTACTTTTAACCATTTACTGAAACATTTGGAAAAGTTTCTATGTTATTAGACTGTCCTACATGTACAATGTACGAATTTGCTATAGTCGATGACGCTGCTTATACAACGCCTACGGATTATGACATGCGAAGGGATTTTGGAGGTCGTACAGAATTCAAAACACCCGCATCGATGTAGTCGGCGATGACGATTTTGACTATGAAATCAGAACTGTTACTTCTGACCCTAGAACAGAAGATGTGCGAAATATCTTGACAAATATTAGCAACCGTTTATATACGCATTCAGATATCGAAATTAACTATGGAGCATATGAAACAAATAGTAGAAAATCTAGTGTTGGAAAAGATTCTGCAAGAAACAGTAACAGATTTTTTACAAAAAATTATAGCCGACGTACATAGGCTTTTAATATACAGTATGAACCAACAGTTCATGGGTCACCAGGAGTCGGTACTGGAAGGTACTTTTTGGTGTACCTCTCTCCGAGAGGCATCACCGGATGCGCATATGGAGAGGCGTGTGGTCAGCGCACTTCTCTCCCGGCCGTTGTCAGTTTTCCTGACCGGAGATGGTGCTTCTCAATCAAGTAGCTCCTCGGTTTGCCTCACAAGGGCTCAGTGCTTGCCAACAGCGCTCAGCAGATGGATGGTCACCCATCAAAATGCTAGCCAAGCCCGACAGCACCTAGCTACTTGATATTACCGGAACCCGTTGACCATTTTGGTGTACCTGCAAGAGCAAATTTTAGCAGAAAATGGTATTACTGTACAGTAATATAACCTGACGCGATCGAAAATGCGATATTTTCCATTTTCACAAGCATGGTTTAACGCAAAGTTCCTTTAACTCCAGAAAATATTTTGATTCCTACAGTTTAGCTTTGAAATTTTCTAGCTTTATAAAGATCCATCACCCGACACGTGATATACGAATTGTGTACTTGGCAGCTTCGTCAATAACGACGCACTATTGTTGTGTTTGATGAAGAGCTAATTTGTGTGACTATGAGATAAAGCAAACTTACAGGAATGTGATTTGTAATGAGAATGCACAACAACAATGAAACTAATAAGATGAAAAAAGGAAATAGAATATGTAACATAACGTGCATAACAGAGTGATGGGGCGAAAGAGGAAGCTGTTAGGGCAAGATCGGAGAAGAAAGACTCTGAAATTTCGAGAACAAAATAGGAACAATGACGATGATTCCCTAAAAATTACAAAACAGTAATTTGGCCGAAAGAAACGATTGTATTATAAACATTATTTCAAGTATGAATTGAACAAAATTAGATGTAATAGGGAATAAACTGGCGGCAAAGCATTTCATTTAAGAAGTGACACAGTCTTATACATGGGGTGGAGAACAATGTGGAAACACCAAAAAGACATTATCATGCCTAATAAGGTGTGGGGAAGCTGTTGGCATTCAAAACAGATTCATTGGTCTCGGAATGGCGTACGTTCTGAATAGCATTTAACGGAATCCTGTACCATTATTGTGCAAAATAGTTGCAAGTTTAGGTAACGATGGTGGAGGTGGATGACATCACGTACACTTTTCTCCAAAATAGACCTCAAAGCTGATGAGATTAATGGACAGGGGAAATGGGAAAACTAATCCTCCTGCTCAAGAAAACAGTCCTCATTGATGCAAGCTTCATGAGCAGAGCTCTTGTCGTCTTGGAACGCCGCGTCATCATTGGGGAACAAACATTGTGCCACTGGATGGACCTATCAGTCAAAATGGTGACATTTTCCTTGGCAGTAATTCGACCTTGCATAGTACCCACGAACTAATGAAATACATTTACATGGCTGCCAAAATCATTACCAAACCCCCGTCATGTTTCATTACTTGGACCAAAACTCGGCTAGGATGTGGAAACATTGTGAAATGAGACTCATCCCACCAATGAACTACTTTCCATAGGTCCATAGACCAAGTTCTACAGCTTCGGCATCAAGTTTTCCTGTTAAGGACAGTAGCATTACTGATTAGTGGTTCTGGAATTCCATCTCGCCAGGAAATTCCCAGCTAATGAGCGTCCATCGCTTGGTTCAAATATGGCTCAGAGCACTATGGGACGTAGCTTCTGAGGTCATCAGCCCCCTAGAACTTAGAACTACTTATACCTAACTAACCTAAGGACATCACACACATCCATGCCCGAGGCAGGATTCGAACCTGCGACCGTAGCGGTAGCGCGGTTCCAGACTGTAGCGCCTAGAACCGCTCGGCCATTCCGGCCGTCATCACTCGGTACTGAGAAGGTTAGCGAGTTGGAAATTCAGTTTTTTAGTGACGCTTGCAGCTGTCGTCCTTGTATTTTTGTTCAAGGATGATAAGCCGCGATCCCTCGACATACACTTCCGTCCGCCTTGCGACTTAGCGGACGATATTTTTCCTCTTACTCTCCGATGCGGGGCGTCTTGAAACATCAAAAATTTAGGCTCCATTGGTTATCGAAGCTGCCACCATACTATCACCAACGATCTGGTCACACTCGAATTCATTTAGCTCCGACCAACTGCACTCGCAACTAAACAGAACAATGTTCTGAACACAACTGATACTTGCAATATATGAGGACACTGCACATGTGCGTTTCGCGGTCATATACAACAGCGCAACCTGCAGGCTTGGCTAGCTTCTGCATTTATGTTCAAGCATGCATTTTTCGCTTTTTTCCATATTTTCTACCCCTCCTCCGCAAAATTTCACGTATAAACTACAATTAGAATTGTAAAGAAAATACGAAACTTTTACGGGCGCGTCTAAAGAGCAGATCTTATCGAACCTATGAGGAAAATTTTGCAGTACTTAGAAGAATTAAATGGTGAAACTAACTGTCTTTGGCAAGCACAGGTTTATCAGGAAGAACCTGGCATAAATAGTAAGTGAAGCACAGAAGAAGTAAACACCCACCACAGTTCCACACATATCTAAAAACTATGAACGGAATGAGCAATCAGAGAGTGGAAAAAAGTTAGTACAGATGGAGGAGTACTTGAGACAGATTATAACTGACTTAGATGCTTAGGCGTTCTACTGAGCTAGCACCTAACAAAAATGGCAGAAGTGGAAATGATTGCCCCACTTTTATGGCTACCGCCATAGAGCCCTTCTGCTACAAATCTATTCAGGACTAAGTAGGCTATAACGTGGTAACACTCTGTCTGTAAAAACTACAGTCTTGTCAACAGTTTCAGACTTCTTCAGGTCGGTGTTTCCTTGGATATTTCTCATCATTTCCATTGTTTATTTACGCAAGTGTTGCCTGCATTCAAAACAAGGCTCTCATTCCGTTGTTGTTAATCACGACATACTCATAGGTCGTCCAGGGCAATTTACTCAGGGTAGGCGGTCGCTTCCAGTTCGATTTGCGCTGAAATGCAAAGTCATATGGGGAGATAATCGAACAGAACTTCCGCGTATGGCGGTGCAATCACGCTGTGTAGTGTTTATGACAGCCATTTTAGCTGTAATCGACAGTCCCTTTGAATAATTGAGAGTGCATTACGACAGCGGGTAGCTCGCCGGACATTTGTATCATTCAGGTAGCGAAGGACCCATTGTTCCGAACTTGCACTGTTCCTTTGTGAGATACCGGTTCAGAATTCCGTCCCGCGATGAATTATAGCTACATGCAAATGGGTACAGCCGCTCTCCGAATCTAGCTGGACCTCTGTGCCACCGGAATGGCCGCTGTGATAGCATCAATGTATCTAAGTGCACTTAATGGCTAATTCATAGACTTAATGGCCAATAACGATACTTAAGTGGTTTGCCGCCGAAAATTGATTCGAGGATCTGCGGAATGGGAGGGACACATGTACTCAGACCGCGAGCTGAAATGCTATTTAACTAACGCGAAAAATGGAAGCCAATTTCTGCCTTTGAAGCATTGATTTGTTACTATATTGCTCCATCAGTTTAACGTTCGCGGATGCATAGCGCTTTCCGCAGAAAGTAAAGAACCCATGTCCGCTAAGTGGTGCAGAATGCATGATTCGTACAGAAAGTAAATTAAGTAAATACGGAGGTGCGACACAACTGATTTCCGCGCTACTGCTACGGTCGCAGGCTCGAATCCTGCCTCGGGCATGGATGTGTGTGATGTCCTTAGGTTAGTTAGGTTTAAGTAGTTCTAAGTTCTAGGGGACTGATGACCACAGATGTTAAGTCCCATAGTGCTCAGAGTCATTTGAATCACAACTGATTTAAAGTGATAGAAAGAAAGAAAGTCATTTTCTTACGGGTAAACTTGGGAGTGGCATTGTTGTAAAAGAATTCAATAATTAATGCTACCTTCCAAATAACATTACCTAGGATAAGACATTCTGTGAGAGGTGCACTAGAACAAGAGAAACAATCTGTAAGAGAGTTTCTTATCGATTATCGACATTTTCTCGAGAAATACCTACCTAAATGTGTCAGTTTGTAGCATGCTTTGTAAGGGAGAGGGTCGTGGACCATTGTAAATACGTAGAAGACGAAACATATATTACAAGATTATTTCATCATAATGTTACAATCTTTCTGAGAGGATGGAGAGTGGGTGATAAATGTATCAATTTGAGGCGAGGATCCATGTCCAGAAACGACCCAGCTCCAGGTTATAAGTGAATATGGTTCTGAAACTTCTGACAGCAGAATACGTGTACCGATACTTTTGTTCATAATATTGTAGGTAGTCAACTTCCACAGATGGTAGTATGACCAAAACAAGAAAAACGATTCGTAAAAATGGACTCTAAAATGCATACTTTAACAGCCTTGATCAATTGATCATCTTCCATACAGTGAAACACATCTCTTCTACTGCAAACTCTTTAGATTCTACATTTTCGGAGGAGGTAGTATGGATTATAACAAGAAAATATGGTGCAGTAAATATGGGCTTCAAACGCGTACCTTATGAGCTATCGTTCATCTTCGCTAAAGTGAAACACATCTCTTCTATGCCCTTCCATGCATTTGAGAGGCCATATGTACGGAGTTTCTTGTTCTCCAAAAGTATCGAAACCAAAAACTCTTGCAGTAGAAGAGAGGTGTTTCACAATATCGAAGATCAATAAGTGCTCATAGCTTTTCATATAACCATTCTAGAGCTCATGTTTATTAGACATTTTGTTTCCTGGTTAGGTCCATAGTACACTTCAGCTAAGTCAACCAAGAGCTCACTGGGGAGGGTGGGGGGGGGGGGTTGGTGTAGACGGCTGTTGGGCTGAAACATGGTTCTGCCTCGGTGCCCCTTGACGACTGTCTGGTGGTTAGAAGGAGGACAGTTGAGGGCCTGCAACCAACCTGTCTGGTTGGTAGGCGCATTGGACTTGTACCTGGGGTTATGGTTTGGGGTGTGATCTCGTAGGAGAGCGGGACCACTCTCGTGATCATCCCACGCACGCTGACTGCTAATTTGCACGTCAGTCTGGTGATTCGACCTGTAGCAATCTCAATCACGAACAATATTCCAGAGGGTGCTTTCCAACAGGATACTGCTCGCCCATAAACCGCTATTGCAACCCAACATGCTCTACAGAGTGGCGACTTGTTGCCTTGCCTGTTCGACCACCAGATCTGACTCCAGTCAAGCACAAATGGAACATCATCTGACGAAAACCCCAGCGTCCTCCAAAAACAGCGTTAACCGTCCGTGTATTGACCGACCAAATGGAACTGTCAGGGAACTCCATCCCACAAACTGATCTGGCTCCTGTTCAACATAATGGATACACTTTTCCATGCTTGCATTCAACACTCTAGCGGTTACAGTGGGCATTAATGTACCATTTGCAATGGCATATCTCGCACTTACATTAACCTGTGAGACTGTAATATCAATTAGTTAAATATGTTACCTAGACAGATATGTTCCATGAATTTCGTTTCTCTACATTAATTATTTTTTGGTGTTAAGATATTTTCCGTCAGTGTAATTACCGTGTTTAGCAGTGTGAATCAGGAGCAGATGGGACACATTCTATTGTGTTACGAACAGATGGCCGACTTGCAGCGTAGTGTTTCAAATTTATAACTATTCGTTCGCTATAGCTCTCAGGGATGGAAGCGACTTAATAACTTTTCACAAGTGAAAATGATCCAAAGCCTAGGTCTGATACAGGACCATAGGCTGCCAGTGCAACACATCATATAGAACGATATCTAATTGTTGGAAAATATAGTACTCTGCCATATTTACAATGATGAGCCCAAGCAGTTATGACCATTTGCTTGGTTGTTGTTCTTGGTCTCCATTTGGAACGCAGTAGAGCAGCAAATCTGTGTAGCATGGATTCGGAAAGGCCTTGGTATGTTTCCGGAAGTATATGGCTCCAAATATCTGGGCACAACGTAAAGTTAATAACTTATTTTTGCTATTGAGTGAAAGTCATGTGAGTTTTCTTTTCATTCGATGTGTCACACTTGATACAAATTAAGTGGACATTTTTCAAAAAGAAGTCCTTAATAGTACATATCCGTCACAGGGGTTCTGAGTACAAGCAATGTGGTTTGGTTGTCAGTAACATTGTCATTCCCAGTGTGGCATTCAGTAAGTGAAGGAGTCGGTTGTTGGTCATGCTGCTGATTGGTCTGGAAGTAACTATCAGAACACGCAGAAGCAAAAGAAGAGAATGTTGCTTTTAAGAAATATGAGCTCGTGAAGAGTGATTTGAGAAGTGTGAAGGAATTCATTGCACGATCGCACTTGTTTTATGATGGGTTATCAAGTGGGAAATTTTTAGCATGACTTTTTTTATTGGTGCAGGGCAATTGGATTCATTGTCGAAACGTGATTAAGCAAAAGTATCTGTGCACATAATTCGCACTCAAGAGTTATAGGTTCACCATTCCATTGCGATTAAAGCAACTGATGACAAGTAAGTATTGTATTTTTATAAAACATTTACAAAGATTGTTGTAAATTTTACGGAATCAGAGTTTCACAATACAGTCCTTGAATTCTAGCCTCTTTAATCATTCAGAAATTCGAGTTTCAGGTGCCACTTTCTTCAAAACTTTTGGCGGATAGTACCCACATATGCTGCTGTGTTTATAAACAAAAATATTTCATTGTACGGTACACAGCTCAGGAGATATCTCGTTAAGTAAAGAGAGGCGTGAGAAACTGCGGCATCATATAAGACGTTTTCATTTCCTATTTTCTTGCTACAAACTATATGAGCAACACATTTCGCAGATAGTGTACCTACAAGATGATATCATAATACGACACGCAATTCAGGAGACTCGACGCTATAAACACTGAGCTGAATGAAAGTGAAATACAGGACGAAATTCGCTTGAGACACAGGTTCACTATGTGAACTAATACATGTGAAATATATTTGACGTGTGTGAACGCCAGCAAAGCCACTAGTAAGCAGCTTACTCTAAACCGATGGAACCGTACGAACCAAATTTGGTAAACATTCTAGTTGCGACATGGAAAGAAGTGCTGCTGGATTAAGAATCACCAACCTCCTATTGCGGTGGGGGTGATAACGTGGAGAAAGAAGGAGTTGGTGAGGATGGACAGATGAGGGGAAATGAGGAGATGGGTCATCAGTCCCCTAGAACTTAGAACTACGTAAACCTAACTAACCTAAGGACAGCACAAACATCCATGCCCGAGGCAGGATTCGAATCTGCGGTCGCCCGGTTCCAGACTGTGGCGCCTAGAACCGCTCGGCCACCCCGGCCGGCTAGGAGAGAAGGAATGGACAGAGAAGGAAAGAGGAGGATATAGACAGAGAGGAGGTAGGAGGATCGAACAGCGAGAGGTCCATGGGAGAGGTGAACAGGGAGAGCAGGAAGAGGAGATGCACAAAAGGAGGGAGTAGGAGGAGTGAGAGAGAGGGGGAGGAGGACTTGGACAGAGAGAGGGGACAGGAGGAGATGAATGGGGGTGGAAGATGTGGACAGAGACAGAATGGGTGTTGGAGAGGAACAGAGAAGGGAGAAAGGAGGAGATGGACAGAGGCACAAGGAGGAGATGCACTAATAGAAGATTGGTATACATACATACCTGTACATTTATTCAATTCTTTTCATTTTTTATTATTTATTTTTCTTTGTACAAAAAACTTCTAATTGCAGGTACGCTAGGGGCTCAGCTAGTCCTTAGCACTGGTGTGGAGTACCTTGGAACATACACCGCTCAGAGCAGAGTGGGTATGCACATTTAGAGAGAAGAATTTCGTGACAAAAAAAACCTACGAATGCAACATTTATCACTTTCAAATAAACTGTTGGGCAATATACATGTCCACAAAGAAAAATATCTGGAATATGGCTGGAATGAATGTTATGCTTTTATGTCAAGTTCATCCGGTTATCCGATGGAATAGAGAATGCACGCTCTAAAATATTACCCGCTAGCAGTCTTCGCTCTCAGCTGCTCCAGGGAGTCAGATTGTGCCGCAGAAAACGCGCTAGGCGGTGGCTACATCATTTATCACGGTCGTCCCTGCCGCAGTCCGATACACTTTTTCCGCCATTTCTGGCTGCGCCGACGAGAGAGACCCATACGGCTTTCCACCTCGCTACCTACCACCAGGGAGCGCGTCTGATGGCTGTACTTTTTCCAGCAGATGCTGTCATAATACCAAACGGGCCAAAGGAAACAGGACCGTCGATCCGATACAAAGCTCCGACAGCATTTTCCTTCTCACATTCTACCACTATATTAGGCGAATCGTCCAACGAATGCTGCAGATTCGGATGAGATATTCTGTAGCTGTAAACATGTTATAACTGGGCCATCCAGTTACCATAAAAATTCATTGATGTGTTAATGTAAATATGTTGCCAAAATGAATGTTTGGTGTTATATCAAATCGTCATTGAAGATGAGACGCTCTACGCTGCAGTCCTGATTTCCTTTCATTGGCCTGCATCTACTGTACAGTAATTAAATACGAGTGGTGTTGAATGAAAAAGGCAATACCTTTGCTCTCGGCCAGTTTCGGTAAAAAAATGCGGAAAAGTTGTGGGAGATCGGGTAATATTCCCGCTTCAGCCCCTATAATTTCATGAAGTTCCGATAGGTGGTGGCACTATACGTAGCCTTCAAAATGTCGTCTTATTGTATTCGTATTGTATTCAGCAGGATTCTCCCATACAAGATGTAACAGATAGGTGACTCTATGTTATTACAATTTACAGAGTGCCACAGAAATGTTGCATCAGATTTAGAGGGGTTGTAGAAGCTGTCTCGAGTAGTAGTTGTAGATGCTGTCTTGAGGAGTAGCTCTAGGATGGGACCTACGTCCAACAACGTGATCCAACAACTCTACACAACATGAGAGTTACAGGCGCCAGTGCCTGCCACTATGCGACCCCTCTGCAGAAAATGTGATTTTGTATGCTGATTTACTGTAGACGAAAGGCCTCGCAATGTTGTTTGTTATTGTGTTCGCAACTGACTGTTGCGACCGCCTGTGGAAAGATGGAGCCAGCTGCTCCGTATAAATGTCTCCCGCTATGTGGCATGGGGTTTCAATCTGCAGTTTATTTTTCTTCTGAAGCCCTTTAAAATCTCCAATGTTTTTCGGCATAAAGGAGAAAAGTAAATTGCAGATGTTCAGTACTGGTTGCATAACTGTATTATACTGCAAAATCCTTAAATCCTTAACTCTGTCCGAACAGTCCTTCGAAGGACCAACAGTACCGGCCGGACGCCGTGTTATGCTCAGCCCACAGGCGTGACTGGATGGGGATATGGAGGGGTATGTGGTCAGTACACAGCTCTCCCGTCCGTATGACAGCTTACGAGACCGGAGCTGCTACTTCTCAATCAAGTAGCTCCTCAGTTTGCTTCGCAAGCGCTGACTTCGACCCGCTGCCAACAGCGCTCCGCAGACTGGATGGTCACCCATCCAAGTGCTAGCCTGACCGACAGCGCTTAACTTTAGTGATACGACGGGAACCCGTGTTACCACTGCGGTAAGGCCGTTGGCGTATTACACTGCTGCTAATTCAAAATGCTGCAACAAGAGGAACAGCATATAACGGTGTTTTACGTATTGTGGGAAAAATACGCTTATGAATTTGTAGGTGAGTTTGTGGTATACTGGGTGCCAAATTGATCTAAAATGAATGCTACCTCAGGCAGCAACAAATGCTTCATTTCTTCTGGGCGCCGAGGTTGAACTAAGTTTGGATGACAGACATAGGTACATCATCCAGTGTTGCTTCAGCTGTATTGCAGAATTCATTAATTAGAGTGCGAGTATCTGACTGGATGTCTGAATGGATGATATATTTGAAGAAAGTGCTGACTCTGTGAAGGTGGACGTCTTCTGTCGGTCATGATAGCAAGGATAACACGCGGTCCAGCGTTATCTTGTAGAAACGCATCCAAAATAGGCCTCAAACACTGGCCTTAGCATGTTATGAATGATGCGGTTGCTGTCCATATTACCTGCTGTAGATTGGAGATCATGTCGTGTATTCTATGGCACCCCATTCTATGACGCCAAGTGTTTGGAATGCACGGTAACGACGGATGCAGTGTGGCTGGTGGAAAGTCAACTTGGTGCAAATTCTCTGTCCGGTGGTGTCGTTGGCCGCTCCACTGTAGGCGCGCCTTTCTCAAGCACTCAAGGCTGGTACCGGATACCGCAAAGGCTGAATGCTCGCCATAGTAGACGGGTTCTGATAGCCGTTAGGTGCTCCGCAGCTGCGCAGCACAGTGCTCTCACGGAGAGAGCGCCACCATCTGGCCACGTCAGTACGGCGGCCAACGGCGATCCGCACGCCCAGAACACAGCGCATGCCCAGTCAGTTTAGTGGTGCAGAAATTGACAGTTGACCCTAAATAACGAAAAGTGTGAGGTCATCAACATGAGTGCTAAAAGGAACTTGCTAAACTTCGGTTACACGATAAATCAGTCTAATCTAAAAGCCGTAAATTCAACTAAATATCTAGGAATTACAATGACGACCAACTTGAATTTGAAGGAACACATAGAATATGTTGTGGGGAAGGCTAAACAAAGACTGCGTTTTATTGGCAGGACACTCAGAAAATGTAACGGACCTACTAAGGAGACTGCCTACACTACGCTTGTCCGTCCTCTTTTGGAATACTGCTGAGCGGTGTGGGATCCTTACCAGATAAGACTGACGGAGTACGTCGAAAAAATTCAAAGAAAGGCAGCACCTTTTGCATTAGCGCGAAATATGGGAGAGAGTGTCACAGAAATGAAACAGGATTTGAGTTGGAAATCATTAAAAGAAAGGCGTTTTTCGTTGCAGACAGAATCTTCTCACGAAATTGCAATCACCAACTTTCTCCTCCGAATGCGAAAATATTTTGTTGACACCGTCCTACATAGGGAGGAACGATCACCTCGATAAAATAAGGGAAATCAGAGCTCATACGGAAAGATGTAGGTGTTCATTCTTTCCGCACGCTATACTACATTGGAATAATAGAGAATTGTGAAGGTGGCTCGATGAACCCTCTGCCAGGCACTTAAATGTGACTTTCAGAGTATCCATGTAGATGTAGACTATTGTTATTTAGAACAACGGACACTCAGGTTAGTTACTTTCCATATCTAAAGGTTTCTGTGATTCTTGTCAAGTGTCACAATGTTCTTTCCACAACAAGAATGACTGAAAAATACGTCAGCAACACAAAAATTGATATGTTTATGTTAATTATTGTATTTATATTCTCTTCACACATGCATATCCGTCAAACCGATGACTAAAACATGATTTTGTACTCTAAAGTAAATGCTGCAATGCTGTTTCTATGCCGAATTAGTTACAAAAACATCCTAAATAGACACACTTAAAATTAGGCCTAAAAGAGTGATGTAGTTAAATATCCAGACAAAGCATATAACTGCAGAAAATACTTCTTAGCCAAAATACTAAGCTTAAGAGAAGAATACTTAAAGAAATAGACAATCTTAATAAATTACATCTTCTGTAAGTATGTACTCTTGGTATAAGACAGTTTGCATCAAAAAATTAAATATTTTCACAAAAAAATTGTTTTATGATGCTTGTCAAGTGTTACAACGACATCTCCAATCTGAAAGATGCAAGGGTGATCTCATTTCATTCTGAAGATATATTATCAAACATACACCCATAATCTCTCTTTTTTACAAGTTTTTCACTAATGTTTCAAAATAGCAAGCATAAATTTAGGAGGGAGAATGATACCGTATAATGTTCTCCACTAGAAAACATATTAGATTTTGTTCACAGCATAATATTGTCTATATTTGTGTTTAGACTAGCTGTATTATTAATTAAGGGCAAAACGAACTTAGTAGGAAAGCAGCAAAAGTTACCAATCGGAAGTGTTGTGCTATGTCTACGCACTGTATTTCCTACAATCAGCTGCTAAGTAAGACCTAAATCTAATAATAATATAAGTTGTAAAAACACAGTTCTCACACACACAATATACCCAAAAGAGAAACAAACTTAGCAAACTTTGTTTTAGAAAAGAAGGAAGAAGGTGTCCAGAAGTGATTTTGTTGTAGTGCAGCACTAAAATTGCATAATTCTGAAGTACACAAGAACTACTGCTTTGCTTACATGCATCGAAACTGTATCAAAGACAACGCTAGAAGAAGACAGAAATAAAAACCTGCTCAACGCCATAGTATAAGAAGAAATTATCTCAACAATAATCTATTTGACGCTGAAGCTCAATTATTTATCATTTATCGAGTACAAAACTCTAGCTGTCTGCATGTAGGTAGACTCACAGATTTCTTGTCCCAAATTTAATTTCTAACTTTGCGGCAAAAATTAATTGTATCAAAGTCAGATCCTGTAGCATGTTTCATGAGTAAAATGGACCTTCAAACAATATTTCTGCATTAAATACTCTGTATTACAGATACTCTGTTCATTTATTAAAACCAATGAAATAAATAATAGCTGACAAACATCAAATGTCTGAAGTTGACTCTAATACAACAAATCCATTAAGTGGCAACAACAGGCAAAATAAATACTGTATTTAACATTTTTTTCTATATTGATTCACTGTATTCGTTGTGGGTGGTACCAATAAAGCTGAAAATTAATTCAAATTGAAATATTCGCTTAATTGCTTTATAGAACCTAATTTTTACTAGCTAATAGAACAATAGAATAATCTGTAAGTATTATTACCCGGAGAATCAGATTTCATTCTGCAACAGAATGACTGAAGTGTCACGATATTTATGCCACAGTGATAAATTTCCTCCCTCAGGTATTACCTCCTCTGCCAATATGCTTACACATTTTCTGTGGCTTTATGTCTTCATCAAATTTCTGCAATTTCCTATGTTGTCTTATCAAGGAAAATCATGTTGCTTCGCCATAAAAACTTCTAAAACTATGTAACAAATCAACCACACATCGTCTTTTTGTATTCGGTAACAGGTAATCACGAAAAAAAAAAAAAAAAAAAAGGAAGAGGTTCAAATGGCTCTGAGCACTATGGGACTTAACTTCTGAGGGCATCAGTCCCCTAGAACTTAGAACTACTTAAATCTAACTAACCTAAGGACATCACACACATTCATGCCCGAGGCAGGATTCAAATCTGCGACGGTAGCGGTCGCGCGGTTCCAGACTGTAGCGCTCAGAACCGCTCGGCCACCCCGGCCAGCCAATCTCAATAAGTTGACGTTTTGTAATACTGGGAATACTAATCACTAAGCATTATTGTAACGAATTGTCCGCCACATTGCAATGAAAGTATGCCAAATTGCCGTTCATGTTCCAGTGAATCTGCAACCATTTGCCCTACATGTAAAACACTAATCCATTTTACAACAAATCTGTAACATGTTGTCCTCCATGTTACTGCAAAAGTGGAACAAATCACCTGTACTTTAATAAACCGATCGATCTTACAGCAAAACTGTAACAATTAGCTCCTCATATTACAGAAAATGTGTAACAAATTGCCTCTCCATTTTACAACAAAGTTGCATTCAAATTCCCCCCAGGTAACAATTTCACCTATGTTAGAACAAAACTATCAGAAAATACTCTCTGTGTGAAATTGTAACACATCGCCCTATGTTTCAGCAAAATTGTAACAAATTACCATTCATGTTACAGTAAAATCGTAAGAAACTGCCCACGCTACAACAAAATAGTAACAAAGTGCTATCTGTAATAAATTAAAATATCTCGCTACATCAATGAGGAAATCATAATTTTTATGTCTACTAATTTTTGGAAATTATTGCTGTGCTTTCTTTTATCATTTTTTTTTTAAATAAATGAAACACAATATATCTATCTATTGACAGTGGCCTTCGGTCTTCTGTCATCTTCATGTAAGGACACATTTTGTCTTTACTTGTCACTATAGTAATGTTAATGATGACATTTAAGTCCCCTCATGCCCTTTTAGTAGTTATCAGCACAATATTCACTTTTGGGTTTTCTACAAGCTGTACCTTGCAAAGTAATTTATAACGAAGTCCTATTATCGTTCTGAGATGTGCAATCATTCTGTACATTATATTCCACATCCATGGCCCGCTGTCACAAAGCTTTTCGGGTCTGCAATGATGACTGCAGTTCGTACAAAAATAAAACACAGAAATGCGGGTAAAGGAGCCATGTTTGGCCAAGTAGAATTTGTAATAGTATAATAATTCAATTATTTTTTTACTAATCCATTCCTTCTTTTTTGGGATGTATTTCAGCTTTCAGCCACAAGGCTGACTTCTAAAGTAGAAAAAACACAAATTTTCAGCTCACACACACTTGATCAGACTGCACCTGATGGGAAGGCAGTCTGTGGGCAGTCTGAGGCTGGAAGGCAGAAGAACAGCTGGATAGGGTTGGGGGAGGTGTAGCGCTGATGGATGGGGTATGCAAAGATGTGGTGGGGACATGGTAGAGCTGCTAGGTGCAGTTGGGTGGTCCGAGTGGGGAGAAGAGAAGGAGAGCTGAAAAGGAGAGAAGTTGAGGAAGGGTATAAAGGATAGTGGGTTCCCTGGTAGAGCAGAAGCAGCAGTGGGAACAGGGGAGGGTACAGATGGGTGAATAACACGGACTAGCAAAGCTGGATGACAAGTGTGGGTTGCGGGGGGGCGGGGGGGTGGGAGGGTTGCAGGAACATAGGATATATTACAGAGAGTGTTCCCACCTGAACAATTCAGAAAAGCTGGGAAAGCAGCACGCCATCTGCAGCTTCGTTTATAAACCACTGAAGTTCTGCTTTCTAGATGGGCATGGCAACCAACAACCTGCCTGTCCACATAAAAGGCCACTGACAAACTGTGGCCAAGAGAAAGCCTCGTCCTCACCACAGCCTTGTCCTTACACCCACCACCGACCCACATATTGCTTTCTCATTAAACACAGCTGCTCTCCTCAGTGATCAGGGACAGTGATCATACGCGTGTAAGATGTATTTATGGAATGTTTGTGCATTTTCTACTTTAGAACAGGGCCCTCTGACCAAAAGTTCAAATCTAGCTTCTTCCTGTGCCTTTCCGCGTTTCAGCATGTATGGTGAGTAGCAATCAATCCTTCTTATAATATTTCCTGGTATTTCATTCCAGCACTGCAGAAGATAATTGTCAAGTACGACATGTTGAAAAATATAATTATCACACGCTACCGTAAAGAAACGATCAAATTCATAACTGGACGAACTAGGAGAAATTTAAGATATTGTATAATTGTTGTCTACGCTGCATTGTCAAAGCAAAGGTGTTTACCACATTGAATATTGCTGTAGCCTGCATGTACAGTTAAGTCACTTGCCATCTCTGCCCTGTCATACTGAGATTTCCTTAGTAGATTACAATTTAAAATGTTTATAGTAATTATCAATAGTGAGAATTTAATCTGTGAAGGACGTTTGACTTTATGTTGCAAGATCGCATAATGCCACAGGGATGTTTTACTTTTTCATCACAGAAAAGTCGTATTCCATAACAATCTTGCTTAGCAATATTCAACATTTGTGTGGTGGTAATAATTTGGATTACGTGATTTCAAAAACGTGATTTCAATCAATTTACGTCTTATGATAGAGATAGGGAAAATGTCCAAATTGCAACCAAAAACACTTCATGAAATTGAACTGAATGCTGATGAGATTGAACTTGCTGCAACTACTGTAGATGGTGTTGACGCTTCAACTCGTGAAACAGAAATTAAATTTAAGGCATTCGATTAGATTTAATCTGAATTTGCCTATTTATGGTGCTTTCCACTGCTGAAGGGGGCGGTTAATGCCAGGGTTTTAGGGGCAGCAAAAGTAGTAATATTTGTTCAACTTGTGGAGCTTATGACATCTGAAATATTGAAGTACATAACTTCCTATCACGATTGCAATTTCCCTGAAATAGAAACTATTGAAACACATACTTTGATAGTCTGGAAGGGCAGTTCCCTTCAGTAGAATAAAACATAATTGAAATAAACCTTACCCACTCATCATGAAACATCAAGTTGCACCAGAAACCCACAGTCTCTACATTAAGCCTTGAATTTTATGACTACTCCGAGAAACAAGGGAATGCAGAAGCAGAGTGGGGGCGATGGAAGCACGAAGAAATGCAGTTAACTAGTTATTCGACGCAAAGCATTAACATTTTCATGTGAAGTGTCAGAAGTGAAGAAACTGAAAATAATGCTCACTTACACAGAAACTGTGAATGTGGACAATGTGCTGTTCTAAGCCTTCATATGTTTTTCAGCTTCTGGCGAATTCATATAATGCATGCTAACTAGTCTGTGTCAGTGCTTTCGTAACGTGCCATTCTTCTTTGGTTCCTAAATAATGAAAAGAATCCAGATCTGTCGATGACAGCTTCTTCAAATCTTTCCGGTGACATTTTCTTTGTAATGTGGCTCGATACTCGTGAAGCAGACCCCTTTGTCTGCCCCCAAGGAGTATTGGATCAAGGTTGCCAGAAGACTTATGATTGTGTAGGAAATTGAATGTCAGAAATTAAACATGCACTTGACTGTCTGGAATTTCAGTGTTAGTTTACGGAGCTGTGTAAATAAAAGCAGGAAGAAACCTTAATTAATCCATCGGCACAACTCATTCGAACAGCAGCAGAAGACATTTATAAAATATATTCCTTCGTGTACAGTTGTAACGTTATCACCAGCAGCAGAGCCAGTCTTAAACCATGTTCATGGTAAGAAATTCACAGCTACCTGTAGAAGTTACAGAGCCCATGTTACATGTTCGATTGTCGAGTAATATACTTTACATGAATTTATCTGCCATTATGGAGTTTCATTAACGGAAATTGTTGCAGAGCTCTGCCTGCATCACCTGCCCAACGTTCCGTTATCTTCTGTTTCGCTTTCACCATTGCGATGTAAACAAGACACCAAGGTAAATGTGTCTCTTCTAGACGGCGAAACATACAACATTCCATTCTTCCAGATTCACTGGTCAGCTGCATCGTTACCAGGTAGAAATAAGAAACCTCTTGTGGGCGAATAATAACTGCAACAATAAAAAACTGAAAAGGAATGAATTTTAGTGTATTACGGAAGGCGAATAACGATTAAAAAGAAAAATCGATGTAAATAGACTGATAGTTCAACTGGCGCAATGCAGAAGTTTTCTTCGTATTTTGTTATTAAATTCTGTGATCTGGTTATTTGCAGATAGAAAAGAAACGAGCGATACACATCGATAGTTGGACGAGGTTTGAACCAGGAACTACCCTTGCCTTAGATCGCAAGACGAGCATGGCGGCACAGAGACAATGTGACTCTGTTTCCATTAGCTCCCTGCACTGGTAGTTACTGCAGACAGTTCTCAGCCGTGGCCTGCTAGCGCTAATGCCGTTTCTTTTGGTTTTGGCATTTTCTCACGATTGAGTGGCGCCTTATTGCTCCCTCAGTTACTACCTGAACGAGTTGCTCACTTGCTTCTGTCAGTGGCAGCAACAGCGTTTATCGATACTAGCACTGCTGTACCATCTTTGGTGTGACCGCTATATTTTCCATGAGGTGGTGTGTGTGGGTCGTCGGTCGGTTGCGAGATAGCATCGAGGAAGTCTCCACAGTGTACAGTCAGGCCGGGGCCGCTGGCGGCGTGCACACGGGGTCGGAGCTATGAGGCACCAGCTGCGAGAGCTGCAAAGTTCGTCGCCCACTGAACCTGGACACTGGACTTGAGTAATCAGTTCACCTATTATGAAACCTCAGTTGCTGTGACATCTCATCGTTCATTGCCGGTTGCTGCTTCCTCAGCCGTTCCTGCAAGCAGCAATGTGTTGTGTGCTGCAGACGACAAATTTTGCAGCCGTCTTCCTGTATGGTATTTAACTATAGAAATGAGTGTAACTTATTAGTGAAGTGCACCAGTGGTATCCTCTGACTTGTGGCCATTACCGTTCCGGTTACCTGCCCTGGTCATTACTGTAGTTTTCCAGCAGTGTATTTCCTCGCCATGTTGATGCTGTCCAGCACAGCGCGTAGTTCGACAGCTAGATGTTGTTCTCCTTTTTATTTTCTTTGAGTAGTTATTTTGTCTTGACTGTGTTTAGATGCCAATTATGAAGATGTCGTCCTGCTGCGATCTTTATCATGCCGTTGGTTGGGTGGAAGGCAATTGATTAGGTAGTTGGTAGGTTCTTCAGCTTTCCGTAGGTCGTGCTGCCACCCGATTATTTAGTGTTACGCTTGGCTGCCTGTCACACATAACGTGTTGTTAGAGTTTCCTCCTCTGGCCGACCCTTGGAACACTTCAGAGCACCACTGTTCTGTTGTTTGGGATTGTGATTCTCTTTGTCTCAATTACTGTGCAAGGTCTTCAGCCCTGTATTAATTTAGTTTATTTTAATGTTTAGTATGTGGCCTTCAGCCGAACCTTATGTGAAATATTTTAAGATACGGCCTTCAGCCATCTTAAGTAAAAGGTCATGATTTGAAAATTTTCTGTCTTAATTTATTGTACAGGTCTTAGGCCTTGAGTTGTTCTATGTTCAGTATATGGCCTTCAGCCAAATTTTATGTAAATTATTTTAAGATATGGCCTTCAGCCATCATTCTTTGAAATCATTCTTTGAAATTTCAAAATTTTCCTTTCTATCATAATTTGTTATCCAGACCTTAAGCCTTGAGTTGTTCTATGTTCACTGTATGGCCTTCAGCCGAACCTTATGTGAAATATTTTAAGATCAAGCCTTCAGCCTACTTAAATAAAAAATCTCCTTACTGGAGTTCTTGTTATCCAGGCCTTAAGCCCTCAGTTCTTCTGTTTTGTAACTAAGGCCTTCAGCCGTGTGTATTCCTTAATGCAATTGTAATAATTGTGTTCTGGCCTTCAGGTGTATTGTTTCTGAATTCTTTTAACGGCATGTGTGATTACGTGTTTTCAGCAAATAAAGTTTGTATGTTTGTGCAACTAGCAGCAACTGATTTGAGCCCCTTTTCACAACCTGATCCACTCTGTCATTGATCACCTTTTCAAAATCTTTAACGAAGTTCACCAAAAAATTACTTTCACATGTGAGCTCGAAAACGGATTCCGTCACTTAAAGTTTTTGGATCTAGCGTTAGCAAGAGCTGACAACAAAATTTCTTTCAATATTTTTCGCAAATAGTGCCGTCCTCTTCAACAAATCCTCATTCTCTCAAAAACGCCTTTTTTCAGTCTTCCATCCATAGAGCTCCTTCCATTCCATTATCTGATGAAAAACTGGATGCTGAAATTAATATGATTAAAACTATGGCAGACAATAATGGATAGGAACTACCCATAGTAGACGATAATTTCAAAAATAAAACCGATATTTGACTCACCTTCCTTGCACTTCTACCTACGAACGTAATGAAAAGAAAGGATTCTTTTCTATACCATTTCTAAGACCTGTATCTCACTGGTTTCAGCGTGTCCTGCAAACCAAAAACGACTGTAAATTAACATTTTCTAAGAACAACAGTTCCAAAAAGAAACTTATTCATAATAAATGCATTGCTCCTTAAAAAAACTCACATGCCTATTAAATTAGCTGCGAGACGTGTACAACGTGGTACATAGGATAGACAGGACGGGCTATTGCTATTATATTTAAAGACCATTTCTTAGAAAAAAAGGTACAAGTATGTATAACTCGTCCTTTGCTGATTATAGGCCATAGCCATTAAGAAGATCATGACAGTAACCTGCACACACAACAAAAAGGCTTCAGACTTGATGTACTTGTAGAAATAGAAATTTTCAAACACAATTCTCTTAATGATGGTTGCAGCTGCGTAATAAGATCTACTTTAATCGTATAATACTCTTACTTAGAAATCTCTAGAACTGACTTCTTATTTTCCCCAGAAGAGACTCTACGTAAAATATCACCTTCCTCCCTCCTTTTAATTTATTACATCGTAATTCTTTTTCACATAAAATGCATGTAATATTTGCTGTCGCATTCTCCTGTATAAATTTTTGATTTGCATAATAGTGGCTGTAGACTTGCAAGATTAACATTTGTATGCTATTTAAATTATTGTCTGTTAATGTAAGCAATTTATTAATGTAAGCGACTGATATCTTCGGTTGTCAACAGATCGCGCTACTTGCTTCGTGTGGAATCCTTGGGCTGGAAGCCGCTTTGTCGCCTCCACTGCCTGTTTCGTTATACAGCCCGTAACTGGGTTGAATGTGCTACGTCATGTAGCTATACGTTTTATTAGGAAATACCATCGGATGTCACGTCCAATACCTGTAATTTGTATATGGTTTTAAATATAATTTTAAGAAGTTTTTTTATGTGACGAGAGAATTTTGCTCGTAAATGTGTTTTGAACTGTTATTCATGTGTATATATTCATCTCATAGATTTGTTTACTATTTTATACACCTGCTCTTGGTTTTTCCTTTTTATTAATGATATTGTTATCTTTTATAGGTGATTTTTTTTTATGAAGGCGCCCTTAGTCGTTGTCGAAATCAGGTAAACCGGTTAGTCGTATTATACGAGGGTGGTTCAATAAGTGATGATCCACTTTTTTTTTCTCCGAACAAATTTATTGTTAAGAGTCAGAATTTGGTGACAATATACATCAACATGTCTCGCCCACGTCCTATTTTTCTACGTAGTCTTTATCACGTTCTGTGACCGTACGCCAAGGTTTTTGGAAGAGCATGTATTCCCTGCTGGTAAAAGCTCTTGTCCTGTAGGCGTGGCCATGTTTTCACTGCATTACTGACACTCCCGTCATTTTCAAGTTGTTTTTCCAGTAGAGAATATTTAAGCAACCCAAAAAGATGGAAATCTGAGGGTGCTCCAACAATTCAGATAAAATGACCTTTCTTTGAAACTTGTGATCCGCTGTGAGCACTCGTGGAACCCATTGTGAGCACCTCTTTAAAATCCGAAAGTTTCGATCATAGGAGAAGCACTTCCAGTGCTGACCGACAACCGTAGAGCCAATTATCGAGTTGTGATACGCCGGTCGGCATGAATGATGGAATTCGTACGATTCAGCATGTCTGCAACAGTGGCTGTGAGAGGACGTCCCGAGCGTAGCCGATCATGGAGCTCTGTTTCTGCATTTCCTGAGGCTGTAACATACTTCACCCAACGCCCAACTGTAATCCTGTCAACTGCAGCATCACCATACACTGCACGGAAACGTTTATGGATGTTCACCACGGTTTCTTTTTCTGAACTCCAGAATTCAATAACAGCACGTTGCATGTAATGTGAGTCGTATGTAGACGCCACATTGACTCTGTACTACGGTTCTGCCGTCTGCCAGAACGGTTCGAAACTTCACCTGTACACAGAACAAACATCAAATGTGAAGCACTAATAAGGACATTTTTTCTATGTATATTAACGGCTTTTTTTAAAAAAAGATGTGGGTCATTACTTATTGAAGGACCATCGTACAAATCACATTTGGATGATTACATTTTTTATTTCAGTAGAGTCAATAAGTGATTTCCTTGTATTTTAATAAATTACACAGAAAATTTTAATATGAAAATATTTAATTGGAAGTACCATTGTGTACAATCAGACATTAGGCATTTTTTAATTTCTCATGAGTGCTTTATTTTGAGTTTTCCTGCATTTAAGATTCCTCCATCTATATGACGTCATCGGTAGTAGAGCTATGATGAATATATCTAATTTCCACTTTACAAAGTCACTTAAGTGCAACGTGTGCTGGATAATACCTTGATAACTAGTTGCTTATGCACAGTCATTGTGCTACATGTACTGTTGGTAACTCTTGGAAGTCACGACTGATTCGTCTCCATAATCTCATGAGATTACTTGTAGCTACCCTCCACAACTATCGACAGTCCCTGACGGGCAGGTCTGCCTCTCAAGACATCTAAGGGTGAATTCTGCATTACATAGGGGTGTCCGAACACTTAGGATCAGCTAGTGAGGAAGGTAGACAACATGAACTGGCGAGCAAAATATTTCATGAATCTTAAAAGAGGCAACCAAATTTACATCATATGCATCTGGGCCGGACGATGTAAGTTGCGTTGCCAACCTTGATATTATTTTTTCTTGTGTAACTGACCTTGTGGAAAATGTTGGAAGTTCCATGAGGCAGGTGCGAGAATGAGATTCATTAGAATAATTATCGGGAAGTGGGGTCTGTCCACAGTGGAGTTAGCTTACAAAATCCTTCTTCGACCTATTCTTGAGTGCTGCTCATCTGTGTGGGAGCTGGCCGGCCGGTGTGGCCGTGCGGTTCTAAGCGCGTCAGTTAGGAACCGCGGGACCGCTACGGTCGCAGGTTCGAATCCTGCCTCGGGCATGGATGTGTGTGATGTCCTTAGGTTAGTTAGGTTTAAGTAGTTCTAAGTTCTAGGGGACTGATGACCTCAGTAGTTAAGTCCCATAGTGCTCAGAGCCATTTTTTTTTTTGGTGTGGGAGCTGTACCAGATAGCATTCATCGAGGAAATAGTGAAGGTGCAAAGAAGAGAAGTGACTTTCCTCTCAGGTGCATTTAGTAAGCACCAAGCAAATACTCATCAATCTACATCTCTATCTACTAGCATGTTAGGCGCTACGAGACACACATAAATCACCACAGTTTGCTGATAAATTTCTCAATTTGTACGTTACTAACAGTTCCAGCTAATATATTGCTTCTTCATACGCATGTCCGCGAAAAGAATTGCTGATGTAGGGAGACTAAACATCCAAGATAATCAGCCTCCTACTCAGGAATCCATCAGCCCCCCCTCCCCCGACTCCCCCAGGACGGAATCAGTGTTCACTATTTTCTGCTCCCAGAGTAAATTCCATTTACCAGTGTGGAGAAGATCTCCAAATGTTTGCATAGCGTCTACCTGCGGTGCGACACGGGCACTAGCCTGGTATTTACTTAGTATGGTCTGGAAAATCGGAAAAAACACATCTAGGCCAGTCGGCGCACTGGCCCTCATCGTTTTTCCGATGGGAGGATTCGAAATGGAGTCAGGGAGCCTGCCCGTTCTGGCAGCCGACGCTTTAATCATCCATTAGAAAAATGGATCCAATACCACCAACACAAAGGTGGGGTGCAGTATTCCTCAATGACCACAACTACCCTGCCTCAGTGATTGTCGATGTATGACCTCCACTATTTTTTTTTTTTCGTTTCGTTTCCTTTTCACATATAATTAACGCATTAGTACATTTACAATAAACAAATTACGCATCTTGATAACATTTTGCAATGAAAACTCATTTATCTTTATAGCAATTGACAATGAATGCCTTATCGCTTACATAACAAATCCAACATACAGTAAAGGTCTAAATTCTGTCTCTGTGCCTGTATTCATCCGTCACAACGGTCGTGGAGTCAGTTGGCAAGTGCTTCACCTTCAGGGACCCAGTCGGGACAGAGGAGGGGCGCATATTCGCATATTCGGCGAGAAAAATGTTCTGCCAGCAGGGTTTGCATAACGTAGTTCGTCTCTCTGTGCTTCTTGCGGTAGCACAGCCCACACCTTGAAGTCTTTTTCTCCTTTCTTGGCGGAGGAGCTGTCACGGCTTGGCTACTGGAACTAGGGAGGAAGTTCAAATGGCTCTGAGCATTATGGGACTTAACATCTGAGGTCATCAGTCCCCTAGAACTACTTAAACCTAACTAACCTAAGGGCATCACACACATCCATGCTCCAGGTAGGATTCGAACCTGCGACCTTAGCAGTCGCGCGGTTCCGGACTGACGCGCTTAGAACCGCTCGGCCACCGAGGCCGGCTAGGGACGAAGTCCTTGATGTGCTGCTGCAACCGTTTAGGAAGGTGCCTGGATGCCTCGTGGGGCATGTACAGCTGATTGCGAAGAAGGGCTATGGCGAGGATTTTGAGGATTTGTGGACGTGTAAGGGTTGCCCGAGGCCTTTTGCAGAAGTGGATGACTTGCGCATTGATTACAGCGACGGTGAGCAGCGAAAAGAAGATCCTGAGTGGCCCTGTTCTGCACATTCGGCTCACGTCGAAAGTTTTACTGCTTTTGGTCTTTTTGCAGAAGGTAATCACCTCAGGCTTCATCTCTTCCCCAGTCGATTCGTCAGTTTGATCGTTGTGGTGAAAGGTGGATTCTTCGTTTCTGGAACATAGGATGCCAAGGTGATCTGATTACTCAATCCGAACATGCTGCTGTAGACTGGGTGACCAGTGGTCTCAGTGAATGCCTTGGGAATGTCCTTTTTGTTTTTTTTCAAACCGTTCCTACCAGGTTAATTTTGTGCTTGTTTAGGAGTGTAGTGGCCCGTGGAACGCTAATGTAGCAGTTGTTCATTGTTAGGTTTCTTCCCGATCCAGATATCTTGGCTGCGAGGCTTCTATCACACCAGATGGGGAGTTGCTCTTGTGGAAAGCTCAGTTAGGTTGCTTTCCATGCTCCTGCATCGAAGTGTGTAACATCTCGGTGTCACGCATGGCAAAGATATTGGTGCCGTATTTGAGCGACTTTTTCGGGATATATTGAATGAAAGAGAACGGGCCACGGAAAATCTCGATTTTATCGTCAATCGTAACGTTGCTACCGCGGATGTAAGTGTCCTGCCGTTCTTCTTGAACTGCTTGAAGACTTCAAGGATTGGGCAGAATTTATTCTGTGCACGCCGGGCCTGTCGGATATTGAGATCGTCCAACATTATGAGGAATATGACTCCACTCATGATCATCAGGAGGAAGATGTCAACACCAGTCCCACCGGTGGCCCAGAAGCTTGTCACTCTCATTCGTCCCGCTTCGAATCACCGTTAGAGAAGTCCGAGAATAGCCATGATCTCAGGTTTCTCCGTCCTCCCATACAAGCTATCTGCCTTATTCTTGTAGTTTTCGATGCATGTCTGCATCTTCATGTTGGTGCTGTCGACGATGATATGGACAATCTCTTGTACAAGAAAAGAGTAAGGGCTCCCTCTGGAGTCTTTGCATTGCTTGCGTGTCTCTCAGGTCCAAGAGAATTATTGATGATATTCCAACACCTGCTCCTAACCTTCTGCAGGTCTGGGGGATTCCTCATCCACTTTGTGACGTCATCCTATCCGAAGATATAAGTCTTCACATTTGATATGGCTATTGACACCATCATTGCTGGCATCTTTATTTGAGTCGATGTCGTGTTCACTTTCAGCAGGTTTACCGCCAGACTCCTTGTCCCCATCATCAGCAGGGAGCGGTTAGCGATCCTCCACATTCTCGGCTTCCTCCTTCTGTTCCTCCTAGTTTTTCAGTAGCTCCTTCAGCCTAGCACTTTCCCATCAATATGACGACTTGTGAAATATGATACAGTATCCATAACTGCGATATACGAGGGTTTCCTAGAAAGTAATGCACCGCATTTTTTTTCTCAGCTGAAAGCAATGCGACGAACTCTAAACTTTACGTATGTATTATCTGAAGTCTCTTGAGTGAGTGGGACAGGATTCAGTCCCTTCCGACAGATAGCGTAACTGCAGGACAGTTTCAAAATGGCGTCTTTAGGCGACGTACGTCACAAGCAACGTGCCGTCATTGAATTTCTCACAGCAGAGAAAGAAACTGTGCGGAATATTACCAACCCTTATCCAAAGTCTATGAAGCATCTGCTGTCAACGGAATTACAGTTAGTCACTGGACATGGAGGGTGAGATCATCAGAAGGCCGCTCGACGGAGCTCCAAATTTTACAGCGTTCTAGGAGACCATCTGCGGCTGTCACACTTGACATATTGCAGTGAGTTGATGTGATTCGCGAGAACAGGCCCATTACGACTCGAGAAGGCATTTTCAGGACGACGAGGAGGTGATTCACACAATGAATCACTGGCTACGCCACCAGGACAAGGATTGGTACTGACAGGGGATACATGCCATTCTTTCGCGGTGGAGGAAGGCGATAGAACTGGGTAGAGATTACGTGGAAAATTGGGTGTGTAGATAAAACACCATTCTTTTCTGTGTGTGATTCTCATTATGTGTAATAAAGAATTGTTGAATAAAAAACTGGGGTGCATTACTTTCTGGGCAACCCTCGTCCTATACGCAAATAATTATAATGCAACAGACGAATACCAATGCTCTAGTTATAAAACAGCAATTGTTGTTTACTTCTGACAGTATGAGACTGTTATAATAATGTATTATGGTACAGTATTACTTGTCTACAAAGCGTCTGACGCAGTAGTGTTCAAAATCCAGGCAACAAGCATAGAAAGGTAGCGTATAGTAAACCCCAACGGAGAGAAAGAAGTTTGCTCGTCAAGGTCTAGCGCACGAATGATGAAAACGCGTGAAGCGCACTTCGGTATATGCCATTGACAGCTGTTCAGGACCTCAGCAGTGCCCGTGCTTCCATCTCGGTGTTATACACGAAAGTATGGTCCGTGGGGTCTACTGCACCCTTGTTTCATACTGGAGGGATGAGACACACAGCTATCCACCCACGTATATAAAAACATTATTGGTTGGTCATTCTAGGATCATTAGGCCGATATATATGGAATCCCTACATCATTAACCTCAAGTGGGACAAAACATCAACTACTCTACTTTATCAAAAGGCTAGAAGGTAGATGAAAACCTCAACTGGAATGAGCGCGTGACTGCAATTAGCAAGAAGGCATCAACATCTCTATATGCCCTAAAAAGTATAAAAAACTGTTCCATTTCGACCTCAGAAAGAAATTTCTATGAACGCTTATACTTAAAAATTATTGATTACAACGGTATTGTCCTCGAAGGCGTTTTTTAGGAACGTTTACAGCGCGCAGAACTGGTTATGAACACCTGTGTTTGTTTTATCTGTGATGCTCGACTCTTGGATCACATTTCACCATAATATGCAAAGCTATGCTATGTACAGACAATAGCAGATATTTCCATATCCTCTGTCTCCTCTACTGTCTTATCAATGTGCATCGACCCTAATATATCTCCTCGACCTTTACTCTCTTTTACGAACAACTTGGCCGAAACACTGGTTCCTATCAGAGCGAAATCCATTCTGTCCCAGTCCGTTATTCATTCACTCCCTGGAAGTCCTTCTCAATGGTTAGAATCCGGGTCTGGAAATATCCTCCGGCATTAAATTACAGAACAGAATAACATCTCGAGTTTCGGAAGACAGTTAATAACGGATCTGATAAAGCAACAATGAGTATTACCGTTGAACCTTTAGCACTCTTTACCTTTGCACATCTTTATTTCCAACCAGATCATCTTCATTTCCTAGTAATCTTAGCTGGTTTAGTCTTCCTTTCCCGTAACTCGCTGTATAAGATTTTTGGGGCAAGGTCTTAATGGGACCAAATTACTGAGGTCATCGGACCCTAAGCTTACACACTACTTAATCTAACTTACGCTAAGGACGGCACACATACTCATGCCCGAGGGAAGACTCGAACCTCTGACGGGGCGAGCCCCGCGCACCCTGCAAGACGGCTAGACCGCGCGGCTACCCCGGGCGGCCGCTGTATAAGAAAACATCTACTGTGCACACCTATGAACTGTTTTTTATTGCCAATATCATTATCGTTATTATTGCCAATAATATTATCAATAATTATAAGTGATACTATTATCGGTATTAATGGCAGTAGCTGCAGTATTAATACTGCCAATATTAATAAGTTCATAGTCTGCTTCGTTTACTCACAGTGCCACATTAGATACTCAAGTCATTTTAAGATTATTTGTGATATTAAAATTGTTATTTCTTGGGAAACTGTGATGTAAAAAGGTGCTGTTACGAGGAGGCATCCAAAATAAACCGAACTCATTTTTTGGTGGGTGGAGCTTTTGTAGTACTGCCGTTTGCCGATAGGTGCGCATGAGGGATAATTCCAGTCAGCAAGCCGACTGCCATCGCTGAACAATGTCAGGACTAGTTTCGGCAGCGTTTATAGTGACAAATGTTTTGTGTGATTATGGTTTTTGCACTGGCTGATTTTCGTGAACAACGTGCGGCAGCGAAGTTCAGATTTTTGCTCTGAAAATGTGGAACAGAAACTCTTGAAATGTCAAAAACGGCGTATAAGGGTGATGCTATGAGGAAAGCTCAAGTGTTGGAGTGGTTTTGCCGTTTCAAAAATGGTGAAACATCAATTGAAGAGAAACCTGGTTCTGGTCGTCCTTCAATGGATAGGACACATGAAAATGTTGAAAACATTCGTGGCTGTCATGAGCTAACATAGATGACGAGCCACTGAAGAAAGCAGGCGGGCGTAACTCTGAGGTCAGTGCAGCGATTGTAACTGAGATTTTGGAAATGAAGAGGGTGACCGCTCCGGCCGCTGTGCCCGAGTGGTTCTAGGTGCCTCAGTCCGCTGCTGCTACGGTCGTAGGTTCGAATCCTGCCTCGGGCATGGATGTGTGTGATGTCTTTAGGTTAGTCAGGTTTAAGTAGTTCCTAGTCTAGGGGACCTCAGATATTAAGTCCCATGGTGCTCAGAGCCATTTGAGCCACTTTTAGGGTGGCCGCCATATTCGGGTGACGATTGTTGGCTGATGAACAAAAACAATGTCGTCTGGAAGCATGCTGTGCTTTGAAATAAGAGTCCCGAAATGATCTAAAAGTTTTTCTCAAAAATTATCACATGTGACGAAACTTGGTGCCACGCTTACGATCCAGAATCATAGCAACAATGAAGCCAGTGGAAGAGTTGAGATTCACCTTGTCCCAAGAGAGCCCGTCAGGTGAAATCCAACAGCAAACAATGTTTATTTGTTTTTTTCCCGATGTGATCGGATTGTTCCATTCAGGGTTTGTTCTGCAGAGACAGATATTTAATCAGACTTTCTGCTCGGAAGTTTTGAAAGACTGAGCAACAGTGTGTGACAGTTGGGTGACTGACAATCATGACAATGCCTCTGCTCACATTACCATGACTGTGCGACTGTTCTTGACCCAAAACGGTATGATCCATGTTCCTCATCCTCTCGCCCGGCCGTATCACATGCAACCTTTTTCTTGTTTCTTAAAGTGGAAAGATACATGAAAGGAAAGCATTTTACGGTTTATGCTCAGCTGAAGAAGAAAGCTATAGAGGTGCCGTCAAGCGTTACACAGAGCGAATTGAAACAACAGTTTGAAGAAAATGGAATGAAAGATTAAACAGGCGTGTAAGTGCAAGTGGAGAGTACGTTGAAGGGTATTGCAGGTTTGTGATTAAAATGTTAATAAACAAGTTTAAAAATATAAGTTCAGTTTCTTTTGGGCTCTCCCTCGTGTGGAACTCTGGTGTGATGTAAGAGACGGTCTGATAGCCCTTATCAGATCGGATTAAATAAATAGATAAGGAGCATTAAAGTAAAGTTGGAGGAATTCGAGGACAGTAGTTGTTCATTTCGGAGATAAATTACGAAATTAACAGAGAACTGGGTCAGTAATGCACAAGGTACCCACCGTCACGCACCAAAGGGTGGCTTTGGTGTGTGAGTGAGAGACATAGGCGTAATAAGTGTACGGTACAGGTGTAGAGGCAACAGTGGGTAACTTGGCCGGCCGCACCTGGGCGTTACTTCTCCTTCTCTCTCTCCCGCACTGTTGGTACACGAGGCTGACGCCGCGGTGGCCGCATTATCGCCGCCCCTGCAGCGGCCGCAGTCGGCCTGCCCGCCGCACATATATCGCCGCCCCGGGTAGGCCGGCGCATACAGACGAGCTCCAAGGGCCGCCGCTCGCCCGCTCACGTTCACGTTAGCGTTCCTCCCAGAGCTCCGGCAGTTGGCCTGAGAGGGCGAGCGCCCGGCCGCGCTCTCCACACAGCGGCCACTGCAGTATTTTTCTGCTCTAACGCAGTCATCGCAGTCGCTCCGTCAGTCGAGTCTCCGTGACTCTTTGGATCAGGGTAGTGGATGAAATTATATTCCCCTGTGTTTGGAGGTTCTAACAACACGACTACTTACAAAGTAGGTTAGGAATCAGATTAATAATGTTGCTCACGCAGCATATGTTCGCTTTATCGGGCAACAACAATGTTTTTGACTGTGGATGGTATCGTCAGAATGGAAATAATGAAGTCACTGTAAAAAAGTCATTAATTTTGGCACTTATCTTGAATGGATTCCCACGTAGATTTCGTCGAAGTTGTTATGACTCATCTTGTTGATTCTAAGGTGATTCCACTTTGACTGCTAGAAGGTCCACATATGTATTTTAGCAATATTTGAAGACCTAACAAATGCGATTTTCAGGAAGTTCTTAATGATGAAACAATCCCAGATCAGAACAATGGTATGGTAGAAATAATTTTTGACTTGGTGTTCACGATCCACATTTTTATTAAACTTCTTGTAAATTCACATATACTACTTCTTAATTGCCACATCATCAAGGAAACAATTTTGTATCAATCTTCTTATATTTAATTTCCACTTTAACCAAACACAAGACTTGAGTGTTCTTTTACAAAGCGAAATAACAACTTACCTTCTGCAAAGTGAAACAAAGACTGCCCTGTGAGCATTCGCGCCAAAACTGTTACAAGTAAGTCAATGATTATGACAGTCTCACAGAAATGAATACACACAAGAACCATATCACTGTAATATACCGATACATAGTAGTACCTATACATTAATAATACCAAACGTGAATATTGTCACAAAAATATGTATGTTACTTCGCAGAAAAGTAGTATGATATTACTGGTATCGAGAACTGGGGTTGGAGTTCCGTAAGGTCACGTAAATAAAGAACCATTACAAGGTCCATGAGAAAGAGGTAGAGGGTTTACACCTGCTAATCAGCAGATGTGGAGATTTCCGAATGAAATCTGCTGTTATGATCATTAAGTATTGCTAAGCCATTAACTATAGGATAGTCCATAGCTAAGGAGTCATTTTTCTGAAGCAAGAATTTGGTGGGTGAACAGAAAATTAAAGGAATGTCATATGAGTTGGTAGAGGTTGGATGGGCAAGGATCTTTGAGCCTATTTTATCAGTGTGGTGGCCATTTTGGAAGCTGCCATCTTGGATGAAACTCTTAATTTCCGAATGGAATACGAGTAATGCTACATTTGAAACTGACGTTGACTTACACGAGAACAACAGTGGTGCCATTCATTTCAGTATTTGATTATCGAAACATGACCTTTGCAGTAGAGCGGGAAGTTACCGGCGTTAACATAAGCAGAACGTATTAAGGACCTTTAGATAGCAGGAGAGATCTGCGGAGCTACGTTACCACAGGGGATTTAAGCCAAGGCCACCCAGAGAGACGAGCGATTGCTCACAGAGTGGCGGTGAATCTTCTTCCAGAACTCTTTGAAACTCGCTCTGTACAGGGAAACAGACAGCTGGACGAGCGAAAGCAGTTTCAGGTGAAACAACATCAAGTGCTGTTCAAGTGTCGTTCATAAAGCATTACTCGTCCGCCATATTTTGCCTGGATCAGGCTTTCTGGATCAGGCTTCCACAAATGAAGTATTTGCGCACACATAACTTAAACAAAACGCACATGTTTAAATATCTCAGCGACGACCATCCAGACTGTCGGGATTGCTTTTAAAAATAGGTCATTTTTGATGGGATTTGTATGTAGCGAAGACAAGAAACCTTGAACATCTGAAGTACTTGATGGTTGGTGATTGTGTTCTCATTCCTGTACATGTGTTAACTACAGTCCATGCGAAATGGCTTAAGCAGATAATAAGAAGTCTACAACGTGCTGAACAACACGCCAAGCACGTTACCTCACCTTAAAGTGTTATCACCACCCTTTGCCTTGTTCTGTACATAATGCAAAGTAACTCAAGAATGAAACAAGCTATGGTCATATGAACGACAGCATCTGTTTTCGTGTAAATATGTTTTTCTTTTTTTGAAATGGTATATGACCACATTTTCATTCCAAAATTACGAGTTGCATCCACGATTGCGACCTCTAAAATAACAATGTTGGTAGCATTGCGACGCAGGTTTCTCCCTCACACCATGTCATACTACGTGGCATTAGATATCTATTTAACCCCCAGTTTTATGTACCGGATTCTTGGAAACTGTCTCAAACTCTTTTAAGTTTGTTGCACGGTAGGTTGTGGAAACTATTGCTAAGAAATAAAATTTAATAGTTCACGCCATTTCTGATGTGAGTAGAGTTAGAAGTTAGCCAATCAGCACGTTACGGGAGCGAGATCAAGCTGCCTGCAAGAGGCTGTGTTACCAAACGTATTCTTCTTACGGTTCCCTGAAAACAGAAGGTAGGACGATGCAAGAATTGGACACTGGACAGTAGTAAGAATCGAACCAGAGTCAAAGGCTGAACAGTCCCGTGCGCTATCATCTAGGCTATGAGAACAACTGACGCTTATTAAGTCTTGCAAGCCACTTAAATTTGCACGCACAGTGGCCTGATTGGCTAACTTCAGCGCTAAATAAGTCAGATACGGAGCAACGAATCGTACTGTTTTCTTAACCTCTATTCTCTGGAACACCACACAAGCTTTTACACTGTTTATGATCACCTTTTTATGTAGGGTGCTAGGGATATAGCTGCAGATGTTGAGATCATTGGTTCCTTCATATATACACACTTCAGAGTGTTCGTTTATTTTTCTTTGTGCATCTAACAGTCTTCCCACAAACACGTCACATAATTTACTACCTGATGATTTCTGCATGGTCGTAACTGCAGCTCTAAGTGGACTACATTTGTCACCACAGACTAACCGTCTTGCGTCTATGTATCCACTCTTTGATACCTGATGTGCTGACGCGGGGGAAATAAGCGTTGGTGGCTTGCTCCTGTCACATTTACTAAGAGGTACTAGCCAACCTAAAAACATACTATTCTTAATAGGTATAATTATTAGTCTGCAAATGACGTTAATACTGGTTTTGTTAAGTACCCAGTTCTCACTGTAATAAAAATAGGAGGGTCGCTCCAAAAGAAACGCACACTATTTTTGTAAAAATACAGTTTTCAGTCTGCATTTGTGAAAGTTTTACAGTGTGTAGATACATCCTTCCCGCTTGTTTTCAAACTTAGTTCAACCTGTTCCCGTGAGAGGCGCCGTCACATCATGTCTTCAAGATGGCTGCTACACTTGACGTTCGTCAGAAGCAATGTGCTGTCATAGAATCCCTGTGATGTGAAAACGAGACAGTGGGAAACATCCACAAGAGGTTGAAAAAGGTGTATGGAGATGCTGCTGTCGATGGGAAAGCAGGTTACGTGATGAAAACGGGCACGGCAATATTGAGGATTGTCCTCGCAGCGGCAGGCCTCGTACTGCAAACACTCCAGACAATGTGCACAGAGTTAACGAACTGGTGACTGCTGACAGACGCATCACAGTGAACGAATTGTCACGCTACGTTGGGATAGGGGAAGAAAGTGTTTGCAGAATACTGAAAGTGTTGGCGTTAAGAAAGCTTTGTGCCAGGTGGGTTCCCTGGCTGTTGACAGTGGCCCACAAAGAAACAAGAAAAACGGAATGCAGTGAACTTTTGGAACAGTACGAGAATGGTGGAGTTGAAGTTCTTGGAAGAATTGTGACAGGTGATGAAACATGACTCCATCATTTTTCACCAGAGACGAAGAGGCAATCAATGGAGTTACATAATGCAAATTCACCCAAGAAAAAAATTCAAAACCATACCTTCTGCTGGAAAAGTTATGGCTACGGTGTTTTTCGATTCCAAACGACTCTTGCTTGTGGACATCATGCCAAGTGGAACCACCATAAATTCTGATGCATATGTGACGACACTGAAGAAACTTCAAGCTCGACTGAGTCGTGTTCGACCACGTTGGCAAAAGCAGGATGTTTTGCTGTTGCACAACAATGCACGGCCACATGTCAGTCAAAAAATTACGGAAGTGATCACAAAACTTGGATGGACAACACTGAAACACCCGCCTTACAGTCCTGACCTGGCTCCATGTGACTATCATCTCTTTGGGAAACAGAAATACTCTCTTCGTGGAACAAGGTTTGAAGATGATGACTGCCAAACAGTGGCTCCAACAGGTTGGTCCAGAATTTTACCGTGCGGGTATACAAGCGATGGTTCCATGATGGCGTAAGGCAGTTGAGAGGAATGGAAATTATGTGGAGAAATGAAAATATTGTTCCTAGAGGATGTATCTGTAAAACTTTCAAACATGTAGAATAAAAGATGGATTTTAGAAAAATAGTGTGCATTTCATTTGGAGTGACCCTCGTATCTGCACTTACACCCCTGACATCCTATATTTGCCCGTACAGGTTCAGTTTCACGTAGTTTCGGAAGAAGATTCATCGCCACTCTGTGTATACTGGGTCGTCTCTCTGGGTGGCGTGCTCTGTGATGACGTTGCTGCTGATCTTTCCTGACATATAAGAGTGTTTACACACCTCTTCACCTCTTTATCAGATTTTAGGGGTCGTGAATTAACTTTCCAGAATAGAAAAAAAACAACACTTTTCATTCATTACCAAGTGTCTCCAATTATTTTGAAATGTGTTTAAGTTTGATGAACAGCTAGAAAGAAATATCCATATCCATATATCTTCACATAGTGAACTCGTCGATGTCTAATGGAATGGAAGACTGAGTCATGGTCGATGAAAATCGTAAACTACTTGAGCTTCTTTAGCCACCTGCAGTAAATCTTCCTTCGTGCCTTCGTGGAGAAGGCGGGTCGGAACTAGAGCCAAAAGAATTGGTCTATGGTTTGCCCTTCTCCGCACTTTTATTCTGGGACAGTCATTTTTCTATATTACATTTGACTTGAAGAACAGGAGTGAGATTTCCAAAGTGGTTGAGGACAATAAGGATCACTTCTAGCCGTCTGTACTTTCCAGAACTGCGCCCTCTGGACGTATGGTACATAGTCATAAAATAGATGACTATAGTTGATCGCCCGGTTTCTACTTTCTTCACTGGGGCAACCTCGTGAAGGATATTCAGCAAAGCAACACGGGGCAACTGAAATAACACGGCAAATTGAGTTGGCCTCACACATCGGGGAGAAACTACGAGAATTTGGAACATTCCCAGTGGGGCATTGAAGATACCTATGTGACAATTTACTCTTTTCGATTGTTGACTCATGGAATGTGTGTTGTACCAGTATATGAAATTATGGCCCTCCTGTATGTCTCCCAAGTCAAGCATTCAGTTACGTGATTGATCAGAGAACAGGTCCAAGAAAGTCTATAAAATGCTACTACCAGTCTTCCTCATGCAATGAGTCCGTTATACGGTGCACTCAAACGTCAGCGTACAACAGAATACACATCATTATACACACATATAGTTAACGATAGCCCATTTATTATTAGTTAAGGATTTGCAGCGTACATAAATAGTTTCGCTTGGAAGAAAACGGATTCCTTGTGGCACTCATGTGGATGACTTTACACGTGTCATTATTTAGTTTTAGGTGGTTGAATGATTTTGCACTTGTCGTTATTTAGTGTTGGGTGCCACATTTTGTACCATGCGGATGTCTTGTCTAAAGCATTTTGCTATTGGTTTTGATCATCTGATGATATCACTAGACGGTAAAGGTCAGCATCATGTGCAACCAGTCTGAGACATCTGCTCAGATTATCTACTAAATAATTCATATAGATTAGAAACAGCAGAGGGCCCATAAAACTCCTTGACGAACGCCAGATATCACTTCTGTCTGAATCGGTGGCTTTCCGTCAGTTACCAGTGACTTTTACCTTCCCGACGGGAACTCACAAGAACAATCAGTCAACTGAGATGAAAGGCACGAAATTTGTTAGAAGCCGCTTGTCAGGTACGGTGTCAAAAATCTTCTAGAAATCGAGAAATATGGAACCACTTTAAGATACACTTCATGAGAATATAGTGCGATCCCTGTTGTATAAAAACGATTTTTTCTGAATCCGTAAAATATGTCAATAGGTCGTTTTCTTCTAGGTAATTCAGATTGTTGTGATATAGTATATGTTCCAACACTACTGTAGTTCAGTGGCCAACTTGTATTTTCGTTTCCCGTGTATTTGTGTGAAGTGTACAACTTCCGTGTCTTTAGGTACGGATCTATCGTCCAGCGAGCGGTTGTATTGGACTGCCAAGTATATCAGAAAGGAACTTAACTGGTATACAGTCTGGTCAGGAAGACTTAAAAGCCGCGCGGGGTAGCCGCGTGGCCTCGGGTGCCTTGCCACGGTTTGCGCGTTACTTGTTTTAAATTTGGGATGCTATACTTTCGTTAAGTCTCCAACAGTTTTCTGACCAGTTTTGTGTGCCATGCAGGATCAGTTCTTTTTCTTATTTATATATTTGGGATAAATCGCCGGCCACTGTGGCCGGGCGGTTCTAGGCGCTTCAGTCCGGAACCCCACGACTGCTACAGACGCAGGTTTGAATCCTGCCCCGGGCATGGATGTGTGTGATGTCCTTAGTTTAGTTAGGTTTAAGTAGTTCTAAGTTCTAGGGGACTGATGACCTCAGCTGTTAAGTGCCATACTGCTCACAGCCATTTGAACCATTTGGGATAAATCTCTCTACAGCTGTCAGTATCATTTCCTTGAATGCAAGCCTCAACTGGTCTACGCTTACATAGTCAATTCGAAAGACTGTCTGTTAGAAGCGCGACACGTTATCTTTTATTTGCTTTTTTAAATAAATGTACCTTATGTTTATTTTTAGTAGGTTTTGAAGTTATGATTTTCAGTCTCTTAAATTCTGATGGGATGATGCATCACTAGTAGGCACCACACGACCCAACCAGTACCAGAAGGTCCTTCGCCGCGTTCGTGGCGCCATGCTGTGCAAACGACCGGATGCTTGAGCAGAAAAAGCTCGCAACTCCATCAGGGTAACACACTCGTCCATTCTGCGCATCTTATTCAGGGTTAGTCGGGCTCTCTACATCCGAGGCACTGCTCCATGTGACTCTTGGCTATTCCCCAAGTTGAAAATGGCCGTGAAAGGAACACAGTTTGAATCAAGATGTGACGCTGTGGGAATTCAATGCCACTGTTGATCACTATTCCAAAAGCCTCGGTTCAGAAATGTTTTCGGAAGTGGGCTGAGTGTCTGCACCTCAAAAACAATATATGTAGTTCTGATGGCAATAGGTTCCTTACTTTTCGATCACATCTTGTATAACTTTCGGTGTTATTCCAGCAGCAGTAACTTCTAATGAGTTCTCTGTACATCTTAAATCGGTAACGTAAAAGTTTGTTAGCAAAATATGACTTAAATTGAAACTTCCTAGCAGATTAAAACTATATGCCGGGCCGATACTCGAATTCGGGACCTCTGCCTTTCGCGGCCAAGTGATCTACCACTTATTTACCTAAGTACGACACACGACCCCTACTAACAGCTTTGGTTCAACCCGTACCTTTTCTCCCACATTCTAAACTTCACAGAAGCTCTCCTGCGAAACTTCCAGAACTAGCAATCCTGAAAGAGGGGATAGTGTGGAGACATGTCTTTGCCATAGCCTGGGGGATGTTTCCAGAATGAAATTTTCACTGTGCAGCGGAGTGTCAACTGATAAGAAACTTCCTAGCAGGGCACTTGTCCGCCAAAGGCAAAGGACCTCAATTCAAGTCTCGGTCCGGCACACGGTTTTAATCTGCTAGGAAGTATCATATCAGCGCACACTCCGCTACAGAGTGAAAATTTCATTCACTAAGACTTAACTTTACTATGAATGTGCTGTGTTGTAACGAGCACCAATTTATTATTTAAAATCATGCTACTGAGTTATATTACATGGGTAACAACCATTCGGTAAGTATAAATAACCGATGACGTTACCATATCTACGTTAATGCTGTGCTGTACTAACAGCATTTTTCACAATATACGTAAAAAACTTCAAGTGTCTACATTAAACTTTCGTAAATCTCATACTATTTGTATGATTTATTGGAAATTATCGTGTTGTAATAGCTGACAACTACAGTACGTCCGTGAAATTTCTGTTGTTATCCAGCTGAAATAGGACACTGATGTACAAAAATCGTGACACAGTTGATACTTAAGCCAACACTGTACTCAGTACCTAAAAATTCCGTCGATATGATCGATGACGAGAGCGAGAGGTCTGAGGATTGTATCTCTGTTTACTGAACGCTCAGATCTTTCATTTCTCCTACAGCATACATGAATCATAATCTAGAGTGCAGGTGCGCCAGAAGAGACTATCATAATGCCAACAGCGGTCTGTTCCTTTCTGATGCCCGTCGCACTAGGAGTTTATTCCACCGCACTCATCGTTCACGATATCGCACATAAATGACAAGGATCGTAAGTAACGGAAATGTTCCACGAGTTTTGTAAATATTTCCTGCGACGAAAATTAAAGAGTCCCGTGGGACCAGCTCCACCACACTTTTGCTGCAGACGAAGAAATACTCTGGAAAACATTCGAACACGGCAAGATATGAAGTGCGTGACTCCCTTTTTTATTGGAACTAGTGGTTACAGTCTTTGATATCAGTTAGTATGCGGACAAGGACAGAAGAAATACTCATATTTGTTTTAGACGACGAAGAAACGCGCTGCCACTGATTAATTAAATCACCTGTGCAGCCTTTCCTCTGTCAGAGGCAGAGAAAATCTTTAAATAAAATAAATCAGACGGTTTTGCTTTCCTAAATAGATTGGTCCTCGTCCTCACGGCGGTTAGTCGACTGCTGGACGCCCTGTCTGTCTCAACCAGCGCTTCGACTGACCCTCTTCAGAAAGTACGTATTCGCTTCGCAATTTATCAAAGGTGATAGAATGAGTGTTCGTTCCCAACGTAACAAGAACAGTGGTCCCTTGCAAAAGATTTCCTGGTATTTCTTTTTCTGGAAACGTGTGTCCGTAAGCGTTAAAAATCCTAGATTCAGAAGATACGAAGCAGGGACTCGAAATAGTTTTATTGTCTCTTTACACTTCTTACACTGAATCACATGCGTATTTTCGTTTCATTCTTTGCTGTCTTATCTGTATAGACACAAAATGACGTTACTAGGTCGCCAACTGGTCATGTTGTGCATAACCACTGTGAAAGAAGCATACGTCGCTATTTGCTATACGAATATCTATCATCATATCTCGTGTAATGTTACTTAGGTAGTTACAAAAAGTCTACGAGGGATGAAACAGTGTATTACATCCTTTCGTTTTCTTTCTTTTTTTTCTTTATCGACTTTTGGCCTCGTTACTTAGCCAAGAAAAATATCTGCGTATCGTTATTCTTAGCATGTATTCAACCACACATTTCAGTAACCACACTGGTTTAAATGATCAAGAGTAGCAATGTAAGGCATCCGCGTTCTGTTCAAACAACTTGTCCAACATTAATTGAGGAGACCATGGGAGGGACAAAGCTTCCAGTCTGGAAAGAGATTTGGAGGTCTGTCCTCCAGAGCGTGACGTCCGTCTCGTAATCTTAGTGGCCAGTGCATCCTACAAGGACTCTGATATATTTTGTGTCAGCTGCAGCATACAATATTTATTCGGTATCACTCACTTCAGTATGCACAGTGTAGGAATGCAAGAACGTATGACTCTTCAGAAAAATGTTTGGGGATAAGCATTATGTCCAGATATTTCTTGAATATTGAAGACGTCTGCATAGATAGTCTGCCAACCATTGTGAAAAGTAAATTGCGTGGGAGAGCTTACTCTGTGGTTTCAGTGACGTATGGAAGAATGACGGCTACAGTAAGTGTATGGGAGCGGTAATTAGTGTTGTTCGGTTATCTAGGGGCCTGTGGTAGAGATACAAACGGTGCTCGAGGAAAAGTGGGAAATTCTGGTTCTTGAAATTTTATAATCACTCTTTCACAGCATAATTTCCATTTGTCTTCAGTATTCCGCCAATTCCGTTTTCAAATATTTCAGCGAAGCTCTCAGTTGAGTCAAGGAAAATCGATTCTTGGATGGGATGCGGAAATGGTTTATAAGCAGTCTTTTTTGCATGGGGACAACTTTTTCCTCTTACTCTACCGAAGAACGGATGTGTCCAATCCACCCCATCTACGTTTGAGCCTTCGTGACCATCCCTTCTTATCTATACAAGTTGTTATAGTCACATATTTGTTTGAGTTGGCTATTTCTGTTTGTGAACAACTGATATTGTAGGCACAGGAAAAAATACGATGCTTTTCCCTTTTGTGAAGTGCATAATTTAATGTATTTACTTTTATTTATGGTAGGTATTGAAAATCTATGAAGTCAAGATTGAACTTGAGCTTTTCTACCTTTGCAATGATTATTAGTTGCCTAACAATCTAGCCATCTTCAGATTAAGACAAAATCTTGATTAATGCTGGTGTCGTAGGTATCAATTTCGACACAGTACCGGCCATACATATGTTTACCATGTATGTACTGAATGTTGTATAGCTACATAGATATGATGATCTCTGTTAAGAAATGATGTAACTATTGATTGCCACAGTTACGAAGTTCTAATGGAATAAAGCCTTTGTTTTATGACTATCGTTTAGTTACACTGGCCAACAGCGATGAAAAGCTCTTTTTGATTCTTATCTATGGCTGTTGTCGTTCTAAGAAAGGTTTTAATGATGTGTGAAAGCGTAATGGTACCAAGACTAACCGGGAATGTTTTATGATCTGAAGATAGCTAGACTGTTAGTCGAATCTAGTAATTGGTCCACATGAACAAGGTTTCATGTGTGATTTTGGCTTCATGGGTTATCAAGACGTAACGTTAAAGAAAGAAACTACAATATGTTGCGTACCTCCAGGTTGAAAATGCCAACGTACTCGCGTAATTCGACATTCTGTAAATTCAAAGCAAGATTCAAATCCTTGCGTCATTTTAAAATCAGCTGTATATGTATTGAACATTTCTGAACCTTTTTAGAGACAGGTCTTTATTATATATGACTGCTTCATCAGCGGAAATCTGAGGATCATTTTGTATTGCCCGTCATATTGCTCGTATAAAACATGACCAACAAGTGTCGATGGACACTTTCCTGAGGCACGCCGTAAGTTACTTCTGCAGCTGTAACATGTTGTGTTATCGCTATCAAGAAATTTACAAACCAATGAAACATTTTGTTTGATACTCAATTTAATCGTACGCAGTATCGATAAACACCGACGGTGTGATAACGAGTCAAACACTTTTTCGGATGCCAAGAAATGCAGAATTCATCTGACTGCCCCGATACATTTCTTTCAGGAGACGCGCGTCATTTCGCAGTTTCGAAACACGCAGTGAGGATAACAACAAACACCACGAGGTGTACATATACTCTCATGAATCTCATGGAGAACAGTAGGATCCTTTTCTAAAATGTCCAAAGAATTATTTCTGTAGTATTTTACGTCTGAGTTACTTTCTCGCCAATCATCCTCATAAACTTTATAACGTCCGTTGAATCTGATTCCTGTAATCTGTCCCGTTTCACAGAAGTAACAATTGTCACAGTCTATACAACTTGTTTTGCACAAATCGGAACAAGCATATTTAGATCCATTACTAATCTGAGTTGTAGTGTTAGTTGACTGCACGTGATCCAAGTCACATGCCCGAAAATCTAAACAAGCGGGTAATTTTCTAAGGTAATTACCATCATCTGCGTCAGACGTTGGCCTTTTGGCCCGTTCTGTCTCCTCTAGAATTGGTCAAGCCATCTCTTCATTGGTCTCCCTAAAGATCTTTTGTTTCTTGGTCTATATTATTTCAGTAATTCTTGCATTTAGCTTAGAATTTATGTTCTTTTCGTCTTATCTCATGTTCTTTTATTTTATCACTTGTGTTTTGCGAATTCAGTTCAGCTCTGATGTCATCATTCCCTCTTTATTCTTTACGGTGCGTCCAGTCACGAATTTAATGAAGTTCTTTTCAGATGCTTCTATTCTCCTTTCATCTGTCTTCTTAAAGACGTAGTTTTCGCATCCATAGAGCAGTTCTTCAGTTGTGTATGTCTCTTTAATTCCATTCCCATTGTTCCCCATATAATTCCACATAAATATGTAAGTAGACGTAACCTGTCTTATGACTAGAAAATGTGATTTTACTTTCTTATTATCTTTGACAGTTACTCACCGGTTTCGAAAGGAACATAAAATGTCACGTATGAATAATCAGCTGGTTCTGTGAATATCCAGGCTGAGGGCGTTAGTGAATTTGTAACATTGTTACATTTTCCAGTTATCAATAAACCAGCCTGTACCATCTCGTGGCAGTACGTTAATAGGTCAGCGACATTACATGCCGCCTTCGTTGGCGCCGGATGATCTGGACAGAAAACCACTATCTACCTTACTAAGCGACTATCCTGTTACAAGGAACCTGGAAGCACTTGCACGTTGTCGGTCTAACGGCTTCCACAGGCAACAAAGGCGTGAATTTCAGTACTTCATACATATAGTGACCGAATTTACCAATTTCAAACGAAGTATTCTACTCATTAAGAGGTGTAATCTTATATGAAAATTCCACACAGACAAGCATCACATTAATAAATTGTGTCTATGTCTTGAGGAGCCTCAACTCACTGCGTGCGAATACCCTGACTATATTCATCCAGTATTTGATAGTGAGAGCACTTACTGCCTTTCAACAAGAACGAAACATAGATTCAAAGCTTACGAAAGTTTTTCCCTCTGACGCCACCCACAAAATGACGAAAGGAAAAAGAAAATATCGTTTACTACAATTTTTATTGCATTAAAACTACCATATGAGACATTAAGTTTGAATTTATTTCTTCTTTATTACCAATTGTAATCGGAACCAATTCTGCACACAGTATCCAAATAAAGCACTGTATGTACCTGCAAAATTATATCATTGCATCACTCATTGTTCAGGCGATAGGACGTCATAAACAGTGGGATGCGTGAGAAACTAGCTTCTGCACAAAATGACGCACAAGTTACCCAAAATATACTCATCCACTGTTCGATAATGAGAGCACTTAGTAACTTCTAACGAACTCTAAAGATAATTAAAAATCTTTCCTAGTCTTTTTCTCTGTTACATGTTTAACGTCAGACATTTAACAATTTAAGTCATTTGTAACATAATCATATATCTGGAGTTCTATTCCCTGAAGAATCGGGAAATACTGTTTACAATAAATTAAAGAAAAATGCAAATTATTTTCATTTAAAATTCCTTGCAATCATTATTTTGTCCCTACACAATCCCGCTCCTCTGTTCTGAGTAACGTTTGCAGCAGTTTCAAATGAAGTAATACGTACATTGTTAAAATAGTTTTTTCCGTGTTTTTCTTTCTTTGTGCTGCAGTTACTTCGTTTTGTGGAATGACTCCACTTCATCAACGTTGATTCATAGTATTAGTATATATCATGGACGGTTTGTTTCCATCTGAACAATGTCTTAACAAATGATTATACAAACAGTTTTACAGATGTTGTACGGTATTTCGTGTTTCGTAAGTAGACTTTTCTCGAAGCGAGCTACTGCTCTACACGTTAGTGGTGTACACGATTTTTAAGATACTGAATGCTGCAGTGTGATTTATGTTGGTACTATTTTACAAATTCATGTTTTGTAGGGCGTAACTTAAATTTTACGATATCAGTTTCATTCACTTTTGTTCTCAGTCGGCTTGCGTATCTCTTAAGAAATCTAAGTGATTCCAATTTAAATTAAAAACCGTAATTAAACAGGGGTATCAACTACGTTATGTGATTAGGGTAAGACAGCTGACGCTTTAGATACTACTGCTACTAATTGTTTGGGAAGGTTAATGTCGTAAAAATACTCTGACCACTTGCGTATAAGGCCGGCCGCTGTGACCGAGAGGTTCTAGGCGCTTCAGTTCGGAACCGCGCTGCTGCTACGGTCGCAGGTTAGAATCCTGCTTCGGGCATGGATGTGTGTGATGTCCTTAGGGTAGTTAGGTTTAAGTAGTTCTTAGTCTCGGGGACTAATGACCTGAGATGTTAAGTCCCATAGTGCTTAGATCCATTTGAACCATTTGAACTTGCGTATAACACGTTGGACCACTTTTGGCATGCAAAGAACCAGCGAGTCTGCGTAACAGCTTTCTTGATTTTTGTGGCACTAACTCCCCTAAATTACAGGCTCGTGCATTTTTGGCGCATAGCTGGCAGCCACGTATGTCTCGTGTGTGTTCCATTGCGTTTAGCTCGGGAGAATTTCTTGGTGAAGACTTGACTCATGTTCTTCAGACCACTGCATCGTGATTATGGTTTTGTGATATCAATAGCCATGTTGCTGGAAGATGGCGTTGCCGCCAGGGAAGACAAGAAGGGATACAGGTGATCCTCAATAATGTACATCTATACCGCAGATGTTTTGGTGGTTACGATGGGTACCACTGGTGCCACACAAACTTAAGCGAACGTCGCCTGTAGCATAATGCTGTTCCCATCTGACCAGTGTCCGTGTTGTGGTACTTGTTTCGTGCCATCGTTCGCCTGGATGATGTCGTATCCAGACACGATTATCTGCCTGGTACTACAGGAACCATGATTCATCCATCAAGGTGTCACGTTTCCATTGATCTATGGTCACATGTAGACGAAACCGCACCCACTGTAATCGTAATACGCGATACCATCGAGTCAACATGAGGAGAAGTAAGTCTGCTACCGGGCCCCATTTTGAAAAATGTGCGCTGAACTGTGTGCTCGAAATACACTACTGGCCATTAAAATTGCTGCACAAAGAAGAAATGGACAAATATATTATACTAGAACTGTCATGTGATTACTTTTTCACGCAATTTGGGTGCAAATATCCTGAGAAATCAGTACCCAGAACAACCACCTTTGGCCGTAATAACGGTCTTGGTAAGTCTGGGCATTGAGTCCTACAGAGCTTGGATGGCGTGTACAGTTACAGCTGCCCGTGCAGCTTCAACACGATATCAATAGTGACTGGCGTACTGTGACGAGCCAGTTGCTCGGCACCGTGAGCAGACGTTTTCAGTTGGTGAGAGATCTGGAGAATATGCTGGCCAGGGCAGCAGTCGAACATTTTCTGTGTCCAGAAAAGCCCGTACAGGACCTGCAACAAGCGGTCGTGCATTATCCTGCTGAACTGTAGGGTTTCGCAGGGATCGAACGAAGGGTAGAGCCACGGGTCGTAACACATCTGAAATGTAACTTCCACTGTTCAAAGTGCCGTCAGTGCGAACAAGAGGTGACCGAGACGTGTTACCAATGGCGCCCCTCACCATCACGCCGGTTGATACGCCAATATGGCGATGACGAATACATGCTTCCAATGTGCGTTCACCGCGATGTCGCCACACACGGATGCGACCATCGGGATGCTGTAACCAGAACGTGGATTCATCCGAAAAAATGACGTTTTGCCATTCGTGCACCCAGGTTCGTCGTTGAGTACACCATCGCAGGCGCTCCTGTCTATGATGCAGCGTCAAGGGTAACCGCAGCCACGGTCTCCGAGCTGATAGTCCATGCTGCTGCAAACGTCGTCGAACTGTTCGTGCAGATGGTTGTTGTCTCGCAAACGTCCCCATCTGTTGACTCAGAGATCGAGACGTGGCTGCACGATCCGTTACAGCCATGCGGATAAGATGTCTGTCATTTCCACCGGTAGTGATACGAGGCCGTTGGGATGCAGCACGGCGTTCCGTATTACCCTCCTGAACCCACTGATTCCATATTCTGCTAGCAGTCATTGGATCTTGCCCAACGCGAGCAGCAATGTGTCGAAACGATAAACCGCAATCGCGATAGGCTACAATCCGACCGTTATCAAAGTCGTAAACGTGATGGTACGCATTTCTCCTCCTTAACCGAGGCATCACAAGAACGTTTCGCCAGGCAACGCCGGTCAACTGCTATTTGTGTATGAGAAATCGGTTGGAAACTTTCCTCATGTCAGCACGTTGTAGGGGTCGCCACCGGCGCCAACCTTGTGTGAATGCTCTGACAAGCTAATCATTTGCATATCACAGCATCCTCTTTCTGTCAGTTAAATTTCGCGTCTGTAGCACGTCATCTTCGTGGTGTAGCAATTTTAATGGCCAGTAGGGTATTGGGCAGGAGGTCATAACGTTTCATGTTATCAGTGTACTGTCTACTCAGCCCTCTCTATATTTACTAGAAGTTTGTAAGAGGTTTTGTGGAGCACTCTGTATTCTTTTCTTATTGCTTCACGTGCACAAAAAGATTGCAGGTGACACTGAATCCGTCGGTCAGCCGTTGATATAATCATGTGACTGCTTATGAATTCAAGTACTTTAGAATCTGATCATCTTGGGTACTGCGGATGTCTCCTTTTTATGACCAGTCATGTAGTAAAATTTTGAACGTGTCTCTTTTTCTGCAGCGTGAGGCAACGAGTATGAAGGACAAGGACATCCCCTGGTCAGACACGGCCCTGTGGCTGGTGGCCCGCGTGCTGGCCCTGGGTGGTTCCTGGCGGCCACCCGGGGTTCCCGGCTTCACCCTGTACCGGATCTGGGTGCTTTTCACGCAGTTCAGCTTCCTCTACGGCCAGGTGCAAGGGGTGTTCTACTTCTGGGGCGACGCCAACAAGGTGATCCAGGACGTGTGCCTACTGGTCACAACCATCCTGGGCATCATCAAGTTCATCATCTTCGTCGTCAGGCAGGAGGACGTCTTCAAGATCGTGCGCACCATCGACGACCGCAGGCGCGAGCAGAGCGCGCTGGGGAACCCCCGCATAGCGGCCATCCTGGCCAGGTCGTACAGGTCGGCCACGAGGATCACGGTGCACATGGCCCTCATCGGCGGCTGGCTGCCCGTCGTCTTCGCCATCACGCCGTCCATCATCCGAGCCTTCGGCGTCGGCCCGCCGGAGCGCGAGCTGCCCGCCACGGCGTGGTACACGGGCCGCGACTCCGTCACCCCCATCTACGAGCTGCTCTCCGTCCTGCAGTACTTCAGCATGCAGTACTCCCACTTCGCCGCCATGTGCATCGACCTCTTCTTCGCGTGCCTCATCATCCACGTTGCTGCCCAGTTGGAAGTCCTCAACGTCAGGATCACCCAAATTCGGGAGGACATCTACCGTAACGGACATGTAAGTGAGTCACCAGCAGGCACCAGGGACGAGGGAACAGAGGAAGATTCCGCATGGAGAGAACTGTGTGAGTGCGTGGAGCACCACAAAGACGTCATAAAGTGAGTATAACCTTTGTTGGCCTTCTTTCTGTTGTTGTCTACTGCTGTAATCTGCATTCTACACTCGTTGCCACGAAACTAGACGGGTTTCTCTTTAAACTCAGTACCGCCATTAGAATCATCTGACTCTACTCATCTTGACTCAAGATGGTATACTCTGTGATAAAACAAAGCAGTAGGCTTTTACCAGACATATTGACCATTAGACAATGTGTCTAATAGTATATTTTAAATACGACATGGCTCTGGGCACTATGAAACTTAACTGCTGAGGTCATCAGTTTCGGCTTGGCAGAAGAGCCAACACCGTTTTACGAGTGGAGGCCTAAATGCACGCTTTTTAGCTCAAGCTGGCTGGCGTGAGGAGGGAAGGAATATACTGACGTGAGCTCTGGAGTATGACAAGGAATTACAATTCAGAAAGCGGACGTAATTAGCTGGATACTTAACTTTAATCCATTAATGATGAACGTCGCTCTTGACGGTACATGAGTCACAATATTATCTGTTCAGAAGACATACTAACTGAATATGGCTCCTTGTTAGGTCGTAGCATATTGCGTAGCTGAAGGCTATGTTAAACTGTCGTCTCTGCAAATGAGAGCGTATGTAGACATCGAACCATCGCTAGCAAAGTCGGCTGTACAACTGGGGCGAGTGCTAGGGAGTCTCTCTAGACTAGACCTGCCGTGTGGCGGCGTTCAGTCTGCAATCACTGATAGTGGCGACACGCGGGCCCGACGTATACTAACGGACCGCGCCCGATTTAAAGGCTACCACCTAGTAAGTGTGGTGTCTGGCGGTGACACCACAATCAGTCCCCTAGAACTTATAACTACTTAAACCTAACTATCCTAAGGACATCACAAACATACACGCCGGTGGCAGGATTCGAGCCTGGAACCGTAGCGGTCGCACGGTTCCAGGCTGAAGTGCCTAGAAGCGCTCGGCCACCCCGGCCGGCTTAAATCGGACAGTATGACATCTTAGGCACTGTATAACATTAAAGCACTTGATAATTGCAACTTAAAGCCCGAATCATGATCGTGTGAATGTAAAACTGCAGATAAAAAAACAGCCTAATGGCGGTACTGACTTTAAAGAAATACATTATGACTGTGCCCCCACATTATGAAAAAATTATTAGACGGGTTTTGGTCATCTCTTCGACTGACAGCATTGTTAGCGCGTAACGGTTTCTGATGTCAGTAAAAATTCCGGAAATCGTATGATGTATGTCAGTAAACTGCTTAGTAAATGAAGGAGTTGTTTCCAGAAGAGTATTCTTTTCAGTCGCTAAAAATGAAAGTAAAAGTTAACGGTACAAGATATTTTAAAGAACAATTTTTTCTTCAAACTGTGGAAAAGTCCAAAAACACTAAAATATTTAATAAATACATGTCACATAAATTTGATCTTGAAAACATAAATTTAATCCGCCATAAAACATAAAATAACGCAAGAGGTGTGAAACTGGTTTAACTGAATGGCGAAAAACGTACAAGACAAATAACGGCGATTGAAAAAAACGTTCAAATGTGTGTGAAATCTTGTGGGGCTTAACTGCTAAGTTCATCAGTCCCTAAGCTCACACCCTACTTAACCGAAATTATCGTACGAGCAAACACACACACCCATGCCCGAGGGAGGACTCGAACCACCGCTGGAACCAGCCGCACAGCCCATGAGTGCAGCGCCTAAGACCGCTCGGCTAATCCCGCGCGGCTGGGGATTAAAACAGTGACAACGATGCATTTTCCTGTCCCTAGAGAGAGTGATAATCAGAAAACCTGAGGTAAATTTTGGGAACTGAGAACCACCACGGAAAGTAGTTAGTCATCAGGAATCACGTAATGCGAACACATGGACAGTGGCAACGCGACAAAGCTTACCGCCTTAACTTTGATAGATTCATAATTCTGTTTGTTTCTGGTCCAAATAGCGTATCTGCATCTTAATCAAGGTCGAAGTTCACACGAGCATTCTACAGCGAAACATCTTGACTAAAGCCATTAAATGTTCAAAAATGGTTCAAATGGCTCTGAGCGCTATGGGACTCAACTGCTGTGGTCATCAGTCCCCTAGAACTTAGAACTACTTAAACCTAACTAACCTAAGGACATCACACACACCCATGACCGAGGCAGGAGTCGAACCTGCGACCGTAGCAGCTGCGCGGCTCCGGACTGGAGCGACTAGAACCGCACGGCCACCGCGGCCGGCCATTAAATGTACCAGGTGTAGAAGTATGGAAACAGTATTTCCCTACCAATGGTGCTAGCCGTCGGTGTAGGGCCCGTGAGACCGCGTCTGCAGCGCCATCTGCTTCCTGTAACGGCTGGTGATGAATGTCAGCACACAGTAACCCCAGTTCCATATATCTGCATCTCTTTCAAACCCGTAAATATGACGAGTTTTGTGCCTACAAACTACTATTTGCGGACTGCATTGGTTTTTCTGTTATCATTTGAAGAAAACTGTTGCAGGATTACATAGAATGCTTTTCGGGGCTATCGGCGGAAATGCTCTTGGGAAAACACAGGGTTTCAAGTGGTTCAAATAATTCGAAAGTGCTGATTTTGAAGTGAGAAACGACGAGCGCGGGAAACCACCGAAGAAGTTCAAAGGCAACGAATTGCAGGCCTTATTGGCTAAAGATAATACTCAGACACAAGAGGAACCCGCCGAACAGCTGAATGTGACGCAAAAGTCGTTTCTCTGTGGTTGAAAGCTATGGGAAAGGTACAGAATGTGTGAAAATGGGTTCCGCATGAACTGAATGAAAGAAAGCAAGCAAATCGAAAAACCACCTATGAAATGCTGCTCGCCAGATACAAATGAAAGTTGTTTCTCTGTCGAATAGTGACAGGTGATAAAAAATGAATATATTTTGAGAATTCTAAGGGTCGTAAATCATGGGTGAATCCAGGCAAACCATCGACATCCACTGCACGACCAAATAGCTTTGGGAGAATACAATGCTCTGTGTTTGGTGGCATCAGAAAGGTGTCTTCTATTATGAGATGCTAAAACCTGCTTAAATAGTTAACAATGATTGCTGCCAACAGCAAATGATCGATTTAAATCGAGCATTACTTGAAAAACGAATGGAATAGGGAAAAAGGCGACATAACGTCATATTTCTCCATGGTCACACACAGAAAAACGGGTCGGGGAAACGATCGAGGCGTTCAGTTGGGAAATACTAGGGCATGTGGTTTCTTCTCCGGACTTGGTTCCGTTCGATTATCATCTGTTTGCATCACTGGGAGACGCTCTCGCGGAACAACGCTTCGATTCCTATGACGATGTAAGAAAATGGCTCGGTTAAAGGCGCTACAGTCTGGAACCGCACGACCGCTACGGTCGCAGGTCCGCATCCTGCCTCGGGCATGGATGTGTGTGATGTCCTTAGGTTAGTTAGGTTTAAGTAGTTCTAAGTTCTAGGGGACTTATGACCACAGCAGTTCAGTCCAATAGTGCTCAGAGCCATGTGAACCATTTTGGGAACATGAGCCACGCACGGCTCAATGCCTTTGTTCAGTGTCAACAATGAAAACTGCAAGGATCCAGTGGCAAATCTCCTGCACTGCTACAACAGACTGGGAAGCAACACGTCTTTAAGTTGCATTTTCTAAATTCTCATTTGGACTTACCTTCTGACAACTCGGGTGCTGTAGCCGACGAGCGCGGACGACTATTTCACCAGCAAATTTCGGACATGGATATAAGATACCAGGGAAAGTGGAGTGCGTCGGTGTTAGCCGATTACTGCTGACCACTAATCAGGGAATCACAAGAAGAAAACTACAAACTCAAGGAAAGCGGTTAGGATATACTGACTTTCCTCTCAGGGATAACAAGAAGGTATATACATGCATAAGCTTATATGAGCAATAACGTAAAGTTCTCTCAAAACGAGAGCTAATCTTGCATTTTCAGTAACATTTTCGTTATTAGCACACCCGAAAACTTAATGATTAGTTGTTTTCATCCTAGTTACAGAAAAAAGTGAATTTTTGTTTACTACTTCAACTGATGTCTTCAAGAGGCGAATAAAGGACGTTTCCGAGACTTCGCATTCAATTTCGTGTTGTAGTTGATCAAATCTCTTTTCGTGAAACAGCTGCTTAATTTTATAACGAACCTCGCAGATTATATATTTGCATCTGTTCGTGTTATGTGTTCTGCAACAGAAAACAAATATCACCAGGAATCAAATTATACGTAAAATAATAATTGTGGTAAAGTAGATGTATTAGTTTTCATTACTTGTTTTCTCTATTCGATTTATTTCGACTTCTTTGTTGGTTCAACAGCTAGAAGCATGCGTTGAAATTAATTGTTGGAGGGCTTTATGTTTCACGTAGAACATTTAATTTTCTTATTATGAGACATTACAGTTTCAACATTCAGATATCTATCAGGCTCAAAATACGACATGACACACACAGTACAACAACTTACCGCCCGATCCATACAGCAGCAACTCCTTGCAACCGCTTGCCACGGTGAACAGATATAATGCATGTGTGAAAGAAATTCTTTCACATAACGAATGAGTAACTCATGAATGATCTTTTAATGTCAACGACTTCAAATGGAATTAATGTTGAATAAATAAATTTGGAAATATATCTAATAATATGAAGGAATTAAGAGTTTTGAAAAATTACAAAATTAATATTTATGTGTGTTAGATACATGTACAAGAATGCATATTCTGTATAGATGTATGCAAAACTACTTTACTGTTGTTACTAAAGCTATACCGAACGCGAAATTACAGTTCCGACCTTGTGTTTATCGTTTGGTAAATTTATGGAATATAATGAATGATACATTTCTTTTCATATATCGTCAAGTAATATGTGCAGCACATGGAGAATTATTGACCACTTGCATTTCGGTGGGCACAGACTTTATTGTCCATAATGTAATTTTCTTCATTGTAGTATTCAAACACAGTTCTCAAGACAACTTCTTTACTAAAATAGTCCGTTTCAGTTAATCTGCGTACCTGTTTATATCGCTTCCATGATGAATGGAAGACGACACACACACGCGCACCTACAGCCTCTGAAAAAGTTGCGATACAACTAACACAATGAACTGTTCTTTCTCAGACTCTACAGCATTTTGCAGCCAATTTTCGCTCGTCTACAAAGTTAATGTTCTGCCTAGCTTCTTCATCATGAGAAGGTTTGTTGAAATCTTCAAGTTGTTAGCCGCGCTGGATTAGCCGAGCGGTCTAGGGAACTGCAGTCATGACTGTGCGGCTGGTCCCGGCGGAGGTTCGAGTCCTCCCTCGGGCATGGTTGTGTGTGTTTGTCCTTAGGATAATTTCGGTTAAGTAGTGTGTAAGCTTAGGGACTGATGACCTTAGCAGTTAAGTCCCATAAGATTTCACACACACATAGCGACGAAGTGGGGTGACGCATTAGCGGCAGACAATAGCCTGGTTTCCAGATGGCGACTAGACATCTGAACGGAAAACAGGTAATACGAATAGCACCCTGTGGACAGACGTGAATCAAACAAAATTTTTCCAAGACGCTATTGTTGTGGCCTTCACTACGTAACTAGTCTGATGAGCTCCCCAAGCTCTCCATCCCCTGCAGTAATTTTCTTTCCTCCACATACAAATGGTCTATTATTAGATGCCACAGGCTATGCTGCCTTCTGTTAGTCAGGTTGTGCAGCAAATTTCTCTTTCCCCAATTCAGCTGAGTATGTCCTCACTTGTTACTCGAACTATCGCTCTAAGCCTCGCGTGTAATACCGTATTTCAAAAGCTTCCCCTCCTCTAGTTTGAACTGTTTGTAAATGTGTGTTCCTTGCTTTTGACAGTAAGCATATCACGTCTAACTCAACCACACTGAGTTATTGTGCTACCAAGATACAAAAACACCTCTGTTAGTACATCTTTCTCATTTCTTAATTTGATTTCCTCAGGATTGCCTCATTTATTTCGTCTAAATTTCACTACCTTTGGTCTACATTTGGTGTTTTCCCCTTATACCTCTTTTTAAGACTTTTCATTTCTTCCAACCGCTATCTGAAGTACTTTCTCAAAAAAAATGGTTCAAATGGCTCTGAACACTATGGGACTTAACTGCTGTGGTCATCAGTCCCCTAGAACTTAGAACGACTTAAACCTAACTAACCTAAGGACATCACACACATCCATGCCCGAGGCAGGATACGAACCTGCGACCGTAGCGGTAGCGCGGTTCCAAACTGAAGCGCCTAGAACCGCTCGGCCACACCGACCGGCGAAATCTAGGGATAGCGTCTTTGATCAGTAAGCAAAACATTCTTGTTCCCAGGTTCGACTTCAGCTATTGCTTTAATTTGAGTACAAGCGGCGTACAACACAGGCGGAGAACTTCTGGCGTATGATGACACCCTTGTTCTGGCAACGGCATTATCAATTAACTCGGACACGCCGAGAGAGAGCAAGGCCATCCTCTTACCCTCGGAGTGGGAATCTGTGAAAGGTGGAAGAATCAACAATGGTCAACGGTATGAGGAGGCAGACGGCAATGGAAACTACTGCATTAAAATCAGTTAATGTGTCTACTCATTACCTATGTCCTGTAATTGTAAGAGTGTCATCCTTATCTCGCCATAGCCTAAAGATTCAGAATTAGTCCCCTCCGCCGCAGTGTGCGGTGTTGGCTGGGGAGGGGTGCGAGGGGAGGGGTGAGAAGGAAGATTCAATAACCAAAGGAAGGATAATATTGTACAAGTCCAAGTGTGGAATGTCAGATGTTTGAATGTGGTGATGAAATGAGGAAATCTCGAAATACCCAATGCAAAGTTCCAATCTAGATATTGAAGAGGTCAGTGAAGTGAAATAGAAAAACGGTAACGATTTATGGTCAGAAAATATTGTGTAATGTCAAAAGCAGCTGAAAATGATATAACTGGTGCAGGACCCGGTTAAGAAGTGGATGGTAGCGCATAGAGTGAATTACTTTGAACCATTCACGGATGGGATTAATGTCATCATAATCGAAAGGTAACCAACACCAACAACAATAACTGAAGTTTACATGCCGACATCTCAACCACTAGATGAAGAGAGTGAGCAAGTAGATGAGGATTCTCAACGTGTAATTCAGAATGTAAAGGGGACTGAATATCTTCTAATCATGAGTGATCGCAACACTGTTGTAGGTGATGGAACAGAAGGCAGGTGTACGGGGACTTGGTAATAGAAATTAGAGATGAGAAAGACTAATAGCGCTCTGCAGTATACCTCTCCTGAAAATGGGATATACACTGTTCACAATAAGCGGAGGAGGTGGAAATACGCTTTGGAAACACCTAGAGCCACAGGAAGCTACCAGCTGGTCTACATCATTGTGAGACAAAGATACCGAAATCAGATACCGCATTGTATGACGCGCCCTGGACCAGATAGGCACTCGAATTACAATTTAATAGTGATGAGAAGGCCGGCGTATAAGAAACACCTTCGGAAGAATCAATATGGAAAGAATTGGGATACTGAAGTAGAGGAATGATGGCGTACGACTGAAGTTCACTAATTCTGTAGATAATGCGATAATTAAAACCTCAGCTTAGCTTTAGAGGAGTGGCTATCTCTAACTTGGACAGATAAATATAGGTGTAAGGAAGATAACTTCGAAGAAACGTTGCATGACAGAGGATGTACTTCAACTAGTCGACGAAAGTTGGAAATACACACATCCACAAGAAGGCACAAAAATGCAGCAACGAACGGCGCTTAGGAGCGATACAAATAGAAAGTGTAGATTAGCCAAGGTGACGTAACTGAAAGAAAAACGCGAAGAAAGAAAAAGAGAAATAATCGTCGGAAGGACAGACTCAGCTTATAAGAAAGCCAAAGCCACCTCTGGTGAAATGAAATGTAAAGGATTCATCACTAACAAGAAGTGATTACGTAGGCTTTCCCGGCGTAATAAGTCATGAAAGTCTCTTCGGGTTTGCTGCCGAATCCTAAAATCAACTTGACTCGATATTTCGGTGACCCAACTGGTCACCATCTTCAGGAAAATGCTGCTTCTGCTGATGAGTCCCGCTGAGAACTGACGCCAGGTTGCAAATCGACGTCCTATATAGGCCACCGTTCAGTACACGGCGCATGCGCCGCCCATCACGGTTTCTGACTTCCAAAACAGGGAGGTTGCGCCACCCATAGTGAAACACTGCTGTCAAAGATATATCGCAATCAAGGCCGCACCGAGGAACGTTCAGTTTTGATGTGAGAAAATACAGGATTTCACGTTTTGCTAAGAGGAAACCCATTGTCTCTGTTGATTAAGGGGCTCCGGAACGCCCTATAATTGCAATGTTAAAATAACGCTTATAAATTACATCTTTCCTCACAAACTATTTGAGGTAGGAAGTTGAATTTTTTACAGATTATTTATTGGAATATGGGCTACAACTTAACACAGGGATTTTACAAAATTTTAGTTCAGTTAGTAAAGATGATTTTTTTAAATTGTAATGAAAATTCACAACATTTTTTGCAATTTTTTATTTATATATTCAAAAATATACAGTTTTTGAAAAAAGGCTATGTTAAATTATGCAGAAGGTACTGTGTAACATTTACTGAAAGTTTGAAACAAATATGTTTGCAAGATACTTAGAAAACAAGTCATTAGTATGAGAAAATAAAAGTTTTGGGAATCGAGCGACAAAGATTGGATTAACTTTTTAGTGCATACCAGGTCCATAGGATGGATTATCTTCATCCTCTGCAAACTCCTCCTCCAGCTTCCTCTTGTTCCTCCTCCTGTTTACTCTTGCTTGTATTTCTAGACTCTTTACAGCCCTGTCTGCAGCCCGAAGGCGTTCCTTGTCTAAAGCAAGCATCGCTCGTTGTTGTGTTCGTAAATTTTGCTACCATTTTCTTCAGTTGCAGTTACTGCAACGCTGTTCCAAAAGGTGGTCATGTATGAACACATTTCAGTTGTATTTCACTAGCAAGTCCTACGTGCTTTATTATGGAGAGTTCCAGACTAACTTAACTACAATGAATACATCTTACACAATTTGAAAAAATTCCTTTGAGAATCGACATATCAAATATTTCATTCACATCCGATTCGCCCATAAAACATTCATAGTTTTCACTCATTGAACCAAGCTTCTTCTGTGAAGTATTTTCTTTCCCACTTTGACTGCTATGGGCAGGTATACTTGAGAGGTTACGTTCACTCACTTGGTTATCGTCTTTATTGTTTACAGTAATAACTCATACCTTTGGCTTTCCTACATTTCTCCTTTTCTTAAAAGCCTTCAGAGGATTTCTAATAACTTTACTTTTACTCATTATTATACTTCAACAAAACAGAGACTCAAGAAACAGAATTAATTACAAATATTTTCGAGATAACGAAAGAGTAAACAAACATGAAACAATCGACAATCACACCAGCGATATATATTGAACCATCACAGGTTAGCCACAACACATACTTTATCTCACATCACTAAAATGTACCTGATGAACACGGACCTTAATAATAACACCATTTGACAGCAGTTTAACAGCGCCACAGTGGGTCACGCCCATGTAGAACACATTTCAAAAAAAATTTAGAAATAGTTGTAGTCTTCGGAATTGAATAAATTATATATCTATTAAAAGGTAATAGTCTGCAGATTCAGAAAACGCAAAAAAGTAAAAACTGAACTTTTCATGATTTTGAGCCTTTTCGGAGCCCCTTAAATTATCAGCCAACCTAATTTCAATCGCCTCTTTATAGACACTGTTCCAAAAACCGAAAATGTTGGCAACCACAACAGTTTCCTCAAATTTCATTTTGTGTTCCTCAACTAGGCAGTGTTCTGCTACCGCCGATTTTTCCGGCTGTTGTAGCCTCGTATGACGGCGATGTTCTACACACCTGTCATGCACTGTGCGAATAGAACGGCCAACGGAAGCTTTCCCACATTGATATTTGGCGGTGGGTTGATGATTCAACGTGGGCGCTACCAGATTGGGCACGTAGGAGCGCCGTTACCAGACAGTCCTCGAAATTTGAACGGCTTCTTTCTCGTTCTACAGCATCAGACGTGGATAAACGTCAGCGTACTGTGATTAATCTCTCTAACAAGGCGTTGGATGGGCCCACAGTGTCGGTATTGGAGAAAGGTTTAAATTTTTCGCCTACTCCCAAGAGACTTCCTGTCACAGAGTTCATATGCGCTGTAGAACAAGCAGTACACAGCCTACCCGAGGATCAAGCAGAGGAAATAAGGCAAAAAGTGTCGCACACATTTCGTCGGGCTCGACCACCGCGGGAAAACATCTCTTCCGCAGAGGGAGCAGCCATTCGTTCCCTTAAGAATGATGATGAAGTAGTAGTTTTACCAGCTGACAAGGGGAATGCCGCGGTTGTAATGACGCGGGATGATTAGTTCCTAAAACTGGATTTACTTCTCAACGACCCGGCGTACAGAAGACTATCTAATGACCCCACAGAAAGGACCAAACGTAAGACACTTTCACTGTTGAAAAAGAGTTCGTTGTCAGATGATTTACTTAAGAAACTTCATCCTGGTGCTGCCGTTCCGCGTGGGTTGTATGGTCTGCCGAAGATGCATAAGGAAGGGGTTCCTCTACGCCCTACTGTTAGTAATTTGGGTGCACCCACTTATAACCTGGCAAAGTATTTATCATCTGCTCTCAGTCCATTTGTTGGCAAGTGCGAACACCATATATCCAGTTCGGTGGATTTTATTCGACGATTGGTATCTTTGAAGTTGAGTCCCTCAGATCTGTTAGCGAGTTTCGATGTGGTATCCCGATTTACACTAGTTCCTCTGTAAGAGTCCCTTAGTTTGATCAGTGAAAAACTGGATGAAGAGCTGGTGAAGCTTTGTCGTCATGTTCTAACCTCCATGTATTTTTTATTTGACGGTAACATTTTTGAACAGATTGACGGAGTGGCTATGGGTAGTCCATTGTCACCCATAGTCGCCAATTTATTTACGGAGGACTTCGAGGACATGGCATTGAGGACTTCAGCTTTGCAAACAACGTACTTCTGGAGATACGTCGACGATAGGTTCTTCGTCTGGCCGCATGGACGTGATGCTCTTAAGAGATTTTTGGACCCATCCCCGTATCAAGTTTACTATGGAGGCTGAAAATCATGGGATGCTTCCATTTTTAGACGTAGTGGTTTATAAAACATCAGATGGAACTTAGGGACACAGTGTTCACCGAAAGCCGACAAACACAGATTGATATCTGCATCCTAAGAGTTGTCATCCACCACACCAACGTAGTGGCGTCCTTAGGACTTTGGTACGGAAAGCATATGCCATTTCCAAAGCAGACAGCGTAGCCCAAGAACTTGAGCATTTGATAACTGTTTTTAAGGAAAATGGATGCACCGAGAAGCAGAGTTTGGACCATCTCCGGAGGTGTACGAAGAGGAACATAGATCTGTGGCCATTCTTCCTTATGCTGGAGACTTATCGTTTAAGATTGGACGAATTTTAAAGAATTTTAACATTAAGAGTGTGTTCCGTCCACCTTCTAAGATTAGGGCTCTGCTCGGCTCTGTGAAGGATGATTTGGGGCTTAGGAAACCCGGAGTGTATAAAATTCCGTGCCAATGTGGGAAAGCGTACGTTGGCCGTTCTATTCGCACAGTGCATCACAGGTGTGTGGAACATCGCCGTCATACGAGGCTACAACAGCCGGAAAAACCGGCGGTAGCAGAACACTGCCTAAATGAGGGACGCAAAATGAAACTTGAGGAAACTGTTGTGGTTGCCAACATTTCCGGTTTTTGGAACAGTGTCTATAAAGAGGCGATTGAAATTAGGTTGGCTGATAATTTAATCAACAGAGACAATGGGTTTACTCTTAGCAAAACGTGGAATCCTGTATTATATCGCATCAAAACTGAACGTTCTTCGGTGAGGCCTTGATTGCGATATATCGTTGCCAGCAGTGTTTAACTAAAGGCGGCGCCACCTCCCTGTTTTTGAAGGCAGAAACCGTGATGGGCGGCGCATGCGCCATGTACTGAACGGTGGCCTATATAGGACGTCGATTTGCATCCTGGCGTCAGTTCTCATCGGGACTCATCAGCAGAAGCAGCATTTCCTGAAGATGGCGACCAGTTGGATCGCCGAAATATTGAGTCAAGTTGATTTTAGGATCCGGCAGCAAACCCGAAGAGACTTTCATGACTAACAAGAAGTGTTCAAGAATTCCACTGTTAAATGCAGAGAAGAGAGCGGAGAGTTGGAAACAGTACATTGAAGACCTTTCACGGAGGCGTGTGGGGGAGGGGGGGGGGGCGCGGGGGAGGAACAGTTGAGAAAGAAATGGGAGTATATATGGAAGACACTGTCGACTCGGTATTAAATCAAGTGATTAACAAAGGTTGGGAAGTCTTGCGATGAAATAATGCCGAAGATATAGATACAATACTTCCTACACTTCTATAGTCAGTGGGCTAGGTGGCAACCATACGACTATTGAAGTTCGTGTGAAGAATGGAGATGTACCATGAGACTTTAGGAAAAATATCATCCATGCAATCCCGAAGAGAGCAAGTGGGATACGTACGAAAGCCGTAGTACAGCCAGCTCAGCAGCTCATACAGCAAAGTTGTTGTCAAGAGTAATATACAGAAGAATGAAAACAGTGAAGATCTTCTGGATGACGATCAGTTTGGCTTTAGGAAAGAATTAGGCACCAGATAGGCAGTTTTTACGTTGCGATTGATAACGGAAGCAAGACTGAAGAAAAATCGAGTTGCCTTCATAAGATTTTGAGACCTAGAAAAAACGTTAGACTGTGAAAAACGGTGCAAGATATTCGAAACTTTTACAAATATAAGTGTAAACTACAGGGAAAGATGTGTAATATACAATGTGTATAAAGACAGAGTAGGAATAGTAATAGTAATAATAATAATAACAATAACAATAATGGAAGACAAAGAACGAAGTTCTTGGATGAAAAAGGGTTTAGGACCGGGATCCAGCATTTTCCTCCATTGTTTAATCTCTAATTCTAATAGCTGCAATAGAAATTAAAAAAAATGTTTGGAGAGTGGGATTAAAATTCTGGGTGCCAAAATAGTAAAGAAAATCATTGCCAAAGCACTGCTACACACAGTGCAAGCGAAAACAGTACTATAGGACATACCGAAGTGAGCCGTGCGCGGTTTATTGCTCGTCATCTTGTTTTTATTGTTCTGTCTCTTCGTTTTTCTTTTAATTCGATTTACTGGCGTCACTAGGTTGCTAGTTTGCTTGCCCGTGAGTGGCAGCAGCAGCGCTTATCTATAAGTGCACTGTCGTACTATCTCTGGAACGACCGCTAGTATTTCCAGGTCGTTGTGTGACGGGACTTCAGTCAGGACGGTGCGCCAGTGAGGTGCGGACAGCCAGTACTCGCCGACGGCTGGAGACACACATGTATTGTCCGACGGAAGGAGACTGGAGCGGTGACGACCGTTGGTTGGTGGTTCGGTCGGTCGTCTCATCGGGCGACGTGCATTTGCTCTTCTGATCGCTTCTGGGACGCTTCAATTGATCATCTTCGGGACTTGGGTCGGTTCCTTCGGTTTGCAGATATGTCGGATGGTCAATGGGCAAATGTTCCCTCCGCATGGTTGGGTCCGAACCAGTGTCTCCGGGTCGTCGTGCGACCGAAGGCAGTCGGGGATGGAGCGCCGGAGAGGTACGGACAGCCAGTGCTCGCCGACCGCTGACGACACACATCATCTGTCCGACGGAAGGATATTGGAGCGGGACGACCGTTGGTCCGTCGTTCGATTGCTCGTCTCATCGGACGACATGTGTTTTGTCTTTTGATCGTTTCTGGGCATCGTCAGTTGATCATGTTGCCGGACGTGGGTCGGTTCCTTCCTCGTGCAGAGATATCGTCGCCGATGGGCAGGAGCTACCTCTGCACGGGTGGGTCAGAGCCAGTGTGCACGGGCCGCCGTGCCTCCGAGTTCCGAACGGACATGGAGTTGAATCGGTTTGGAGCTGGAGTCAACTTCGGACGGCCAAGACTCGCCGCACCGTTGCCGACACGCGTGACTTCAGTGGGAACGACCTGGGTTGGCCGTTCTGTCGGTCGTCTCATCGGACGACGTGTATTTGGTCGCCGACCGCTTGTGGAAGCTCTCTGGTGTAGAATGGATCATCCTTGTTGTTCCACAGTGATTGCTTTTACTATTGTTCGAGTTCTTGTGCAAGTGTGTTTACGTGGAACTGTGTGTAGCTTCTGTTATTCCCATTGAGCACATGAATGCTGTCTGCGTACTGGAGTAGACAGAGGGAATTGATTAGGTTGTTGGTTGATTCTTGAGGCGTCAGTAGGTCGTGTTTCCACCCTATTATTTAGTGTTACGCTTGGCTGCCGGTCTCACCTGAACTGTTGTTAGGGTTTCCTCCCCAGGCCGACCATTGGGGCACTTCTGAGCACCACTGTTTGTTGTTAGTAACTGGCATTTTCTTTGGTCGCAGGTACTGTGTATTAATTTTGTTTGTTCTATGTTTACTATATGGCTTTCAGCCGAATCTCTTGTGAAGTATTTTTAGATTAGGCCATCAGCCGTGGTTTATTTGCTCTGTATTTAAGCCTTCAGCCGCGTTTGTTTTAAAATTTTTGGCGTTCAGCCGTAATATGAAAATCACTGCCTGTAAAGTCTCTCTTTAATTATCTTGAATTCTTGAAATGTCCTTCAGACGTTTTGTGTAAATGTTTGTCTTAAGGTTTGTTTTTAACTTTTTGAATAATTGTTTGGGCCTTAAACGTTCAAGATATTTCAAGTCTTCTTATGATGGTTTTCTGTTGTGCTGTGAAAATGCTTGTCTTCCCTTTTATTAGGTTGAAATACCATTGGCCTCTCAGCCGAGGAATTAATTTAAAATTTCCTTAATATGGCCTTTAGACGAACCCTGTAAATGCTCGCCTTTTAACGAATTTTCCGCTGCTGATCTGAAATATTATTTGGGTCTTTAGACGAGAAGATATTTTATTTAACATAAGGCCTTCAGCCGTTTGTCTAAATATTTGTGTTTTAAATGTAATTATTTAAACTTTGTTATTGAGAAGTTATTTGGGCCCTCAGCCGTGAATTGATCCTTGTTGTTTTAAAGAGAAAACTGTGCATTGTGTTTTGTAGGAACAAAGTGTGTGTTTTTGTATAACTAACAGTGATTGACCTTGGCCCCTTTCCACAACCTGATCCGCTCTGTCCTGCGAAACTGGATTTCACGAACGAAATGGACATTCCAATGAACATAGAATGTGGACTGACGGTAAAGCAAAAAAAATAATAGTGATGAGGAGTAACAGAAATGAGATTAATTATAAAAATTAACCACAAAGTAGACGAAGTTATGGTATGCGGTTTCGTTGGAAGCAAAATGCGTACGACGGACGAAGCAAGGACGCCATAGAAAGCAGACTAGCACAGTAAAAGACGGCCAAAACAAGTCTACTAGTTTCAAACATAGCCGAAGAAGAATTTTCGATCAGTGTTAGTGTGGAGCAAAGAACTTTACGGAAGTGAATCGTGAACTGTTGAGGACGCTGAGAAGAAGGGAATACAAGTTTTTGAGGTGTGGTGATAGCAGGATGCGGAAAACTAGATGGACTGATAAGACAAGAAATCTCAAGGTTCACCGCAGATTCGTCGAATTTACAAACATACGTGTAAACACTGACAAGAAGTAGGAACAGGAGGTTGAGGCATGTGTTCAGTCAAGAGGGAGGTGTACAGGGTAAAGCTGTAGTCTGTGACTGGATTAAACCCAACAAGTAACTGACGGCTTTCAGAATGAGATTTTTCATCTGCAGCGGAGTGTGAGCTGATATGAAACTTTCTGCCAGGTTAAAACTGTGTGCTGAATGTTTAATTAGAGGAACGTCTCTTCTGAATGATAATATGACCACGGCCTTTCGTCTTAGCAAGACAGTGGTCCACCAATAGAACCAGCCGAAGGTACTTCATAACCAGAAGCATAGCCCCAATTTTTCTCCCATACAGATATTACCGGTGTTTAAATGACTGAGGTCGAATTTGAGAAGAGCATAGCGCTAATCCTTATTCAGCCAAGAAAATTACATGGTTCTTCTAGATTGTGCCAAACAAATTACAAGATGGTTCGTCTGAAACGAAAGTATCTGTTACCGTTTCCGTTCTCGACCCAACTGAACTCATGTTTTGTCAGTCTTAAATCACTTTATCAAGTGTATGAAACTACACATGGCGTATTCCTTCATACCCTGATTGATTAGCAGAGTATTCTCGAATATTTATAATCTGAAAAACAGTATTCTGTCAGCATTGTTCGTATTTATATTTATTACTCTTATCATTGCGGGAACGATTTGAATAATTTGTTTCATATGGTTGCAAGGCTTTCATAAATACAGAACTGATTATATCTCTGAAAAATTAATGCATACTGGTACTGTAATTAAAAGTAATACAGCGATTACTTCTACATCCATATTCCGCAAGCCACCTGACGGTGTGTGGCGGAGGGTACCTTGAGTACCTCTATCGGTTCTCCCTTCTATTCCATTCTCGTATTGTTAGTGGAAAGAAGGATTGTCGGTATGCCTATGTGTGGGCTCTAATCTCTCTGATTTTATCCTCATGGTCTCTTCGCGAGATATACGTAGGAGGGAGCAATATACTGCTTGACTCTTCGGTGAAGGTATGTTCTCGAAACTTTGACAAAAGCCCGTACCGAGCTACTGAGCGTCTCTCCTGCAGAGTCTTCCACTGGAGTTTATCTATCATCTCCATAACGCTTTCGCGATTACTAAATGATCCTGTAACGAAGCGCGCTGCTCTCCGTTGGATCTTCTCTATATCTTCTATCAACCCTATCTGGTACGGATTCCACATTGCTGAGCAGAATTCAAGCAGTGGGCGAACAAGCGTACTGTAACCTACTTCCTTTGTTTTCGGATTGCATTTCCTTAGGATTCTTCCACTGTATCTCAGTCTGGCATCTGCTTTACCGACGATCAACATTATATGATCATTCCATTTTAAATCACTCCTAATGCGTACTCCCAGATAATTTATGGTATTAACTGCTTCCAGTTGCTGACCTGCTATTTTGTAGCTAAATGATAAAGGATCTATCTTTCTGTGTATTCGCAGCACATTACACTTGTCTACATTGAGATTCAATTGCCATTCCATGCACCATGCGTCAATTCGCTGCAGATCCTCCTGCATTTCAGTACAATTTTCCATTGTTACAACCTCTCGATACACCACAGCATCATCCGCAAAAAGCCTCAGTGAACTTCCGATGTCATCCACAAGGTCATTTATGTATATTGTGAATAGCAACGGTCCTATGACACTCCCCTGCGGCACACCTGAAATCACTCTTACTTCGGAATACTTCTCTCCATTGAGAATGACATGCTGCGTCCTGTTATCTAGGAACTCCTCAATCCAATCACACAATTGGTCTGATAGTCCATATGCTCTTACTTTGTTCATTAAACGACTGTGGGGAACTGTATCGAACGCCTTGCGGAAGTCAAGAAACACGGCATCTACCTGTGAACCCGTATCTATGGCCCTCTGAGTCTCGTGGACGAATAGCGCGAGCTGGGTTTCACATTACCGGAGTATAGTGTAATAAACTGTTATAAAATACACGAAATTGTTTTAAAGATAAACTGCCTTTGTGGGGAGATAATTTTATCTTCCCGTAGAGTAAGTGCTGTTATCCTATTGTTTAGGAAAATGATTGTTAAACTTACATGTGTGTTTGTATACTGTACCTTCTTTACTTAACCTCCTGTTTTAATTCTCTTGCAGGTTAGTAGACGACTTGGAGGGCTTAGCAAATATTGTTATTCTTTCCCAATTCATGGGAGCCACAATTATCATCTGTGTGACGTTATTCGTAATTACAACCGTAAGTGTTCTTTTTTTCTTGTAGGTGTAGATACTGTATCTTTTACATAACGATCATGTAGAGGTGCAAACACAACGGCAACCTTTCTAACTTTCTTTTGTTCTCACTATAATTATATATTGTAAATTTCTCTCTGTGCAGAGCAAACAACACTTCGCTGCCCTGGTGAAACTAGATGGGTACCTCGTGGTGGTCGTGTACGAAATATTCATGTACTGCTGGTTCGGTGACGATATTATGTACCAGGTAGAACTGCTCATTTACTTTTTGTCGCATTTATGTGTTTCGACTTACTGACGAGACATGATGATAGTACATCCATTTGCCAGCAAATTTTGGCGAAGAGTTTGGCGTCTTGTAATGTTTACTCATGATTCCTCAATCTGAATAGCTACAAAAAATTCTCTTTTTACCCCATATCGTGGGAGATTCTTGTCATTCGTCGCAAATTCTAAGATTAGTGTTGCACGACATAACTATTTTACTGAAATGGCTGATCAGTTTGTCTCTGAACAATGAATTTACTCCTCTTCCGGTGTTCGCCCACTGTAACTGTTGAATTTTTACTAGAAACAAAATTTAGAACCAAGCAAACAACAAACACACTAAACCTTAAATGGAGGTTGAAGTCTGCACTGCTAACTGAGGTAAAAGTGCATTTTTCTCCTCTTCCCCTAATGACGTTATCAGGTGTTTGATATGATTTAATAATAGGAATCGTTGGTGTATTATGAAGGCTTGATCTTATCTATAGTCTTACTGAACACAGTCGTATTCAGGAAACTATAAAAAAAACTCAGCTACATAAACTATTTTTTTTGTAAGTGGAATCTCCTACTAAAAATCGAGGAAGAAAATATCTGGCTACAAATGATCACTTTATTAAACGAAATCACTGCAACGAAAACTTGTTGCAACAGATAAAATATGGCGAAGAAAGTCGAGTAGCAGAATACGACAGAATATTTTTCTCTCGTAACTCAAGAACGCACGAACTGTGATAACAATGATTGTGAAACTTCCTGGCAGATTAAAACTGTGTGCCCGACCGAGACTCGAACTCGGGACCTTTGCCTTTCGCGGGCAAGTGCTCTACCATCTGAGCTACCGAAGCACGACTCCCGCCCGGTACTCACAGCTTTACTTCAGCCAGTACCTCGTCTCCTACCTTCCAAACTTTACAGAAGCTCTCCTGCGAACCTTGCAGAACTAGCACTCCTGAAAGAAAGGATATTGCGGAGACATGGCTTAGCCACAGCCTGTGGCTGTGGCTAAGCCATGTCTCCGCAATATCCTTTCTTTCAGGAGTGCTAGTTCTGCAAGGTTCGCAGGAGAGCTTCTGTAAAGTTTGGAAGGTAGGAGACGAGGTACTGGCTGAAGTAAAGCTGTGAGTACCGGGCGGGAGTCGTGCTTCGGTAGCTCAGATGGTAGAGCACTTGCCCGCGAAAGGCAAAGGTCCCGAGTTCGAGTCTCGGTCGGGCACACAGTTTTAATCTGCCAGGAAGTTTCATATCAGCGCACACTCCGCTGCAGAGTGAAAATCTCATTCTGGAAACATCTCCCAGGCTGTGGCTAAGCCATGTCTCCGCAATATCCTTTCTTTCAGGAGTGCTAGTTCTGCAAGGTTCGCAGGAGAGCTTCTGTAAAGTTTGGAAGGTAGGAGACGAGGTACTGGCTGAAGTAAAGCTGTGAGTACCGGGCGGGAGTCGTGCTTCGGTAGCTCAGATGGTAGAGCACTTGCCCGCGAAAGGCAAAGGTCCCGAGTTCGAGTCTCGGTCGGGCACACAGTTTTAATCTGCCAGGAAGTTTCATATCAGCGCACACTCCGCTGCAGAGTGAAAATCTCATTCTGGAAACAATGATTGTAATGACTGACGCAGAAAACGTTGCGCAGAAAATTTTTCATCACTAATGTAAAAATAAGCGCTATCCTTCAATTATCTAGGCTTAGTTCAGGTGTGTATATCTTCCATGAGTCATATTTCCGATATTTCTATGATGTAAACGTGGAAATTACTTCACAAATGTAATAAACTTTAAATGTAAATACTGCGACAATGTAACAACTGACATTTTCTTATGCACATTGACAATTTCCAACTCATCTACAGAGAACGTAAGCATCCAAAATTTTTTCCTGGGATTGGCGTGGGAGGGTCCAAGACTAAAAATTGGCCATTTTCTAAAGTAAATGAGCTGGTTAGTGTCGATACTTGTATTTCTATAGGAGCTAAGTTTTATAGTTGACACAAGATATTATATGCTAGGCAGTTGACGGTTATCCAGCTGTGAATAAGGACTGTGCTCCAAGTCATAGGGGGCGGGGTGGGGGGGGGGGGAGAAACCCCCCCTCTTCCCTTCCCAACCTTTGTGGATATCCATGACGGTACAGAATTTGTCATGTAAAACGAAACTGAATTTGTATTTAAATTGGTTTGACACTGGGATACATTAGTATATCAATACTGCTGGCATGATATTCAAAAGTGGGAGAAGGCTCTGGTGAGAAACCCTAATGCTTGTTCTTGCTGGTGGAAGATTCATACATACTACAGGAAATTACTGGCAGTAAATTTTTAAAAATCCCGTGAAACAGTCAGTCACGGACCATTGTCTTATTAGCAAATAAAATGAGACAACCAATACCAGCCCAGGTTTTTACCATGCAATAAATTGAAACTTTCCAACATTTTACTGGTCATTAAAACGAAACAGCCTATCTCCAGTTTTATCCACCGCATCTCCCATTTCTCAAGGAGAATAGTTCAATCGTCGAACCACACTTGTTGCAAGGCATAATCGACGTTAAAATTACCGATTTCCATGTCAAAAAGTGCAGAAAATGTAAGCACAAACATTACTTACACCAGTTTTATAACCATGTCTAAACAGTAATACTTCGGAGTTCCACCTAGGCCTAAATAATGCTATGTTACTGGCAGTACAAAAATATATTCTGTATCAAAAATATGTGAGCAAACACACAAGGTCATGTCAATACTATTAGCATCTATAAGTTGTTCCAGTATTCTATAAAACACATATTAGCTTAACAAATGATTGAGACCCTGGAAGAGTGCTATTAATGTGTAACTTACACTTGACGCCTAAAACATCACTGTGGACTCTCAAGTTAGATTCAGTAACCTTATTTCCATCTATAAATTGTTTCATTGCAGTCTGAAATGCTTATAGATGACAATGAAATAATATTTGACAGTTCATCCAAACCTAAAACAGACTGTGTTACTGGTAAACAAATACCAACAGATCAAGCACCATTTCAGCAGGAAGGAAGGTAATGCGTCAAGAAAACGATAATAAGCGTTACTGAATAAATAATGCAGTTTTGTTTCCCTTTATTTTTGACTTTTTATGTGGCATCTTTAATTACAGGTATTTTTTTCTGATCATTTAGCACAACAAACCATAGCACAGATGGGGCCGTTTGACGAGATCATCAATGCATTGTACCGCTGAAACTACATATATTTTTAACACACAAGAGTAATTTCGTAACGTTCCAGATACGAAATGTAAACATCATGTAGTCGAAGGAAAATATGGAAATGGTCCACAAAGGGGGAAAAGGTCAACAGCTTGAAAGAGCGACATTTCCACAGTAATAATATTCTTTATCAAAGTACATAATGCTTCTAAATGCAAAACTCATGCAGGCTCTGTATCACAGTACGCAAGACTAACTACAGATCTCTCATCACATGCGACATTTAGGTATTTGCACCAAAACGAAGTGTCTGCATTATTAAAAAGAAATAACAAAAAAAAATACGTAAAAGCTTAGAGTTTGAAACACACAACACTGTATTGTCATAATTTAACTATTCCATAGTTACTGTAATCGTAAATCCAGGCAGATTGTAGCGCAGCCGTTAGGCATTTGTTTTGTTTTGGTACGTCGGTGGCACTTGTCTGTCTAGTAGGCTCTCAGAGACCAGTGTGGCCTCAGCTCCCAGTTGGTGCACATCGACAGCTCGGAAAGATACGTATATAGCTTCTTTTCTGCGTTTACTTCGTAGATTCTTACTTAAATTGCGTGTGAGTTTCGTATAGGAGGTGTAATTTCGAGTTTAATTACTGTAACCGTAAATTCAGGCAGATTTTAGCGCAGTCGTTAGGCATTTGTACAGGTTAGTTCATACATTTTTTGCGTGTTTCCCTTGCTTTATCTAGGCACGGACTCGTGCTTCAGTAACTGTTGTTCAACATCGGTTAGAATGGACAGGCACTGTGATTGCTGCGTTCGGATGCGGGCTGAGTTGGAATGCCTTCACTCACAGCTGAAGGCGGCACTGACTTCGGTCGCGCAGCTTGAGGCTGTTGCCAATGGGCACCACTGTGGGGAACCGGACTTGGGTATCACGGGGATGTCAACCTCATCCCGTCTGTCCCCAGATCGATCAGCTGCTGTGATTGCCCCGGTTGCTGCCCGCAGTGGGGCTGAACTCTCTCCTGTGGTTGATTGGGAGGTCGTTCCAAGGCGTGGCAGGCAGCGAAAGACGTCCCCGGAAGCTGATCAGAAAGCCTCCCTGGGGCGTCTGACAAACAGGTTTCAGGTACTGTCTCTGGCTGAGCCAGATGCAGCTGCCTGCCCTGTTTCAGAGGATGATTCTCAGCCTTCAAGGTCTGGGCAATCGCAGAGGGTGGGCTTATTGGTAGTTGGGAGCTCCAATGTTAGACGCGTAATGGGGCCCCTTAGGGATATGGCGGCTAACGAGGGGAAGAAATCCAGTGTGCACTCCGTGTGCATTCTGGGTGGAGCCATTCCTGATGTGGAAAGGGTCCTTCCGGATGCCATGAAGAGCACAGGGTACAGCCAGCTGCAGGTGGTGGCACATGTCGGCACTAATGACGTGTGTCGCTTTGGATCTGAGGAAATTCTCTCTGGATTCCAGCGCCTATCTGATTTGGTGACGGCTGCCGGTCTTGCTTACGAGATGAAGCCAGAGCTCACCATCTGCAGCATCGTTGACAGAACCGACTGCGGACCTTTGGTGCAGAGCCGGGTGAAGGGTCTGAATCAGAGGCTCAGACGGTTTTGAGACCGTGTTGGCTGCAGATTCCTTGACTTGCACCATAGGGTGGTGGGGTTTCGGGTTCCGCTGAATATTTGAGGAGTTCACTACATTCAGCTGGCGGCTACACGGGTAGCGGACGCTGTGTGGCGTGGACTGGGCGGTTTTTTAGGTTAGAGGGCCCCGGGAAAGTTCGGGGTGGGCTGCCATCTCAAAGGGTGCATGGCAAATACGGGACGTGCTTGGATCAAGGAACAGTCGGAATTGTAGTTGTAAAGTGTTGTAGTTGTGCTTGCAAAGTCCCTGAGCTTCAAGCGCTAAAAGAAAGCAGAGAAGCTGAAATCGTTATAGGTACAGAAAGCTGGCTAAAGCCTGAAATAAGTTCTGCAGACATTTTTACAAATAAATTAGGCAGAATTGGTGGTGGAGTATTTGTGTCTGTCAGTACTGGTTTGTCTTGTAGTGAAGTCGAAGTAGATACTCCGTGCGAATTGGTATGGGTGGAGGTTATACTTCACAGCCGAACTAAGTTAATAATTGGCTCCTTCTACCGACCCCCAGACTCCGATTATAGTTGCTGAACAGTTCAGAGAAAATCTGAGTCTCGTAACAAATAAATACCCCACTCATACGATTATAGTTGGTGGGGACTTCAACCTTCCCTCGATATGTTGACAAAAATACTTCTTCAAAACCGGTGGTAGGCAGAAAACATCTTCCGAGATTGTCCTAAATACTTCCTCCGAAAATTACTTCCAGCAATTAGTCCACGAACCCACACGAATTGTAAATGTTTGCGAAAACACACTTGACCTCTTAGCAACAAACAATCCAGAGCTAATAGAGAGCATCATGACTGATATACGGATTAGTGATCATAAGGTCATTGTAGCTAGGCTCAATACCGTTTCTTCCAAATCCACCAGAAACAAACGCAAAATAATTTTATTTGAAAAAGCGGATAAAGTGTTACTAGAAGCCTTCCTAAGAGACAGTCTCCATTCCTTTCTAACTGACTATGCAAATGTAGACGAGATGTGGCTCAAATTCAAAGATATAGTAGCAACAGCAATTGAGAGATTCATACCTCATAAATTGGTAAGAGATGGAACTGATCCCCCATGATACACAAAACAGGTCCGAACGCTGTTGCAGAGGCAACGAAAAAAGCATGCGAAGTTCAGAAGAACGCGAAATCCCGAAGATTGGTTAAAATTTACAGAAGCGCGAAATTTGGCACGGACTTCAATGTGAGATGCCCTTAATAGGTTCCACAACGAAACATCGTCTCGAAATTTGGAAGAAAATCCGAAGAAATTCTGGTCCTATGTAAAGTACACAAGCGGCACGACGCAGTCAATACCTTCGCTGTGCAGTGCCATTGGTACTGTTACCGACGACTGTGCCGCTAAAGCGAAGTTATTGAACGTAGTTTTCCGAAATTCCTTCACCAGGGAAGACGAATGGAATATTCCAGAATTTGAAACACGAACAGCTGCTGGCATGAGTTTCTTAGAAGTAGATACCTTAGGGGTTGCGAAGCAACTAAAATCGCTTGATACGGGCAAGTCTTCAGGTCCAGATAGTATACCGATTAGATTCCTTTCAGATTACGCTGATACAATAGGTCCCTACTTAGCAATCATATACAACCGCTCGCTCACCGGTAGATCTGTACCTACAGATTGGAAAATTGCGCAGGTCGCACCAGTGTTTAAGAAGTGTAGTAGGAGTAATCCGTCGAACTACAGACCTATATCATTGACGTCGGTTTGCAGTAGGGTTTTGGGGCGTATACTGTATTCAAACATTATGAATCAACTCGAAGGGGACGATCTATTGATACGTAATCAGTATGGTTTCAGAAAACATAGTTCTTGTGCAACGCAGCTAGCTCTTTATTCGCACGAAATAATGGCCACTATCGACAGGGGATCTCAAGTTGATTCCGTATTTCTAGATTTCCGGAAAGCTTTTGACACCGTTGCTCACAAGCGACTTCTAATCAAGCTGCGGGCCACTGGCGTATCGTCTCATTTGTGCGACTGGATTCGTGATTTCCTGTCAGGAAGGTCGCAGTTCGTAGTAATAGACGGCAGATCATCGAGTAAAACTGAAGTGATATCAGGTGTTCCTGGGACCTCTGCTGTTCCTGATCTATACAAATGACCTGGGTGACAATCTGAGCAGTTCTCTTAGGTAGTTCGCAGACGATGCTGCAGTTTACCGTCTAGTAAGGTCATCCGAAGACCAGTATCAGTTGCAAAGCGATTTAGAAAAGATTGCTGTATGGTGTGGCAGGTGGCAGTTGACGCTAAATAATGAAAAGAATTCGATTACTCGATAAATAGTACAATTCTCAAGGCTGTCAATTCAACTAAGTACCTGGGTGTTAAAATTACGAACAACTTCAGTTGGAAAGACCACATAGATAATATCGTGCTGAAGGCGAGCCAAAGGTTGCTTTTCATTGGCAGAACACTTAGAAGATGCAACAAGTCCACTAAAGAGACAGCTTACACTACACTCGTTCGTCCTCTGTTAGAATATTGGTGCGCGGTGTGGGACCCTTACAAGGTGAGATTGACGGAGGACATCGAAAAAGTGCAAAAAAGGGCAGCTCGTTTTGTATTATGACGTAATAGGGGAGAGAGTGTGGCAGATATGATACGCGAGTTGGGATGGAAGTCATTAAAGCAAAGACGTTTTTCGTCGCGGTGAGATTATTTACGAAATTTCAGTCACCAACTTTCTCTTCCGAATGCGAAAATATTTTGTTGAGCCCAATCTACATAGGTAGGAATGATCATCAAAATAAAATAAGAGAAATCAGAGCTCGAACAGAAAGGTTTAGGTGTTCGTTTTTCCCGCGTGCTGTTCGGGAGTGGAATAGTAGAGAGACAGTATGATTGTGGTTCGAAGAACCCTCTGCCAAGCACTTAAATGTGAATTGCAGAGTAATCATGTAGATGTAGATGTAGATGTAGATTAAAGAAAAAAAAGGATGAACACGTGACACCACGAAGGAATTGTCCGAATGGGGGTAAACAGATCTTATGTAAACGTAAAGACAAACAAATGTTTACAATTTAAGAAAAACTGGATTATTTATTCAACAGAAACACTTCGCAAATTGAGCTACCCAATAACGGATTGATGCACCTCTGGTCCTTACGCAAGCAGACATTCGGCTTGACATTTGTTGATAGCATTGCTGGATGTCATTTGGAGGGTTATCGCGTCAAATTATGTCCAGCTGCCATGTTAGACGGTCAAAATACGGAGACAGATAGAGGTCTCCCGCCCATAATGCTCGAAATTAGGGAGATAACCGGCGACCGAGGTGTTCAGCGGAAGGTTTGGCAAGCACGAAGACAAGTTGTAGAATCTATGGCCGTGTGCCGGTGGGCACAATCATGCTGAAATGTAGGCTCAGAATGGCTTGCGATGGAGGGCAACAAAGCGGCGTAGAAAGTATTGCTATACAGTAACGCTGCTGCGGATAGCAACCCAACGGGCTGTTACGAAAAAATTGTCACTCCAGACCACCATTCCGGTTAACGGTCCATACATTAGACGAAACGCTTCTCTAGACACATCTTCTCTGGTCATCAGAGCTTATTACGAAACGGGACTCATCACTGAGGACGATTCTACTCCACTTAACGACATCCCATGCCGAAGACTTGTCTGAGAACGCCTCAGACAGCGGTGGGTAACCTATGTGGCTGTCACTTGCTATACAACCTGACAAGCAGGAATGATGGTCTGAGGAGTCATTCTTTCTACAGCAGGACCATACGCACTGTCATACACAGCATCCTTACAGCACAGCAGTACATCGATGATTTTTTGCATCCCGCTTTGTTGCCCTTCAATGCAAGTCATCCTTGGCTTAAATTTCAGAAAAGGAATGGTCGCCCTCACAAGGAGAGAGTTCTCTTCCTGCTTGCTAAATCACACCAAGGTAAGAAAGGTTGCCGGATCTGTTCCCCAAATGACAACGCGACGAGAATTATGGGCAGGGCCCTCGAACCATCTTGGGATTGCGCCAATTGGACATAATTTAAAACGATATCTTTCAGGATGACATCCAACAACTCTGTCAGTCAATGGCAATCCGAATAACGGCTTACACAAGGGCCAGAGTTTGACCACTGTGTTACTGACTTATTCAGTTTTAGAATCTTTTCTCTTGAATAAATCAACCAAATTTTTCTTAAATTGGAATCATTTGTTTTTGTTCAGATGTACACCATATCTACTGAATTCTGTCCCATTTACCTTAGAGCATATCTTAGAGGCAGAGCTGCACTTCTTGACAACCATATTGCGACGTAGTACCACAGTTATTTACGAAAATACGTAAAGACTTACTCCATAATGTTATAAAACAGACATTGCACTACATCTAACGTACATCGTCAAGCGTACTCGTAATGACAAAAATTAGATCACTTTTCAAATTTTAAACAAAAGTTGTGTGAATATTGTTTCAAATTACGACAGGAGCTTCCTCTACAACAGTAAGAAACACACACCGCTCGCTTGTTGACACTAGCGGTCAAACATAAATTTTGAGCTGCATCTGGCAAGGAGCATACTTCAGTTGTTGTACTAGGTGGTTATAATTAAGCTGATGGTGTTCCAGGTTATGCACTGCGGGCTGTATACATCACAGGATACAGAATCTTTGCTGGGTAGTTCACTAATTTTGCAATAGGAGACTGTGCTGAAAAAAATAATAGTTCCACTTCGTGCCACCACTTGAAAATATGGCGCGATAGGTTCAAATGCTTGCCCCCCCGCCCCACACCACCATGGACTATGGATCTTGCCGTCGGTAGGAGGTATCTCTTGAGAGGCCAGACAAACGTGTGTTTCCTGAAGAGGGGAAGCAGCCCCTTCAGTGGTTGCAGGGGCAACGGTCTGGATGATTGACAGATCTGGTGTTGTATAGCTAGAGAAGGCCGAAATGCACGCGTTAAACTCACGCAGGCTGGCGTGAGGTCTGAAACAGGATACGTAATGAAAGCTATAATGAAAAGTACGTAGCTGCTGGAATACTTAACTTTAATCCATCATTGGTGTACATCGCTCTTGGCGATACAAGTTAGACTCTTTAGATACATGCAATATACTGTTAATGTCGCCTTGCTAGGTCGTAGCCATTGACTTAGCTGAAGGCTATGCTAACTATCGTCTCGGCAAATGAGAGCGTAATTCTCAGTGAAGCTTTCCTAGCAACGTCGGCTGTACAACTGGGCGAGTGCCAGTAAGTCTCTCTAGACCTGCCGTCTGGTGGCGCTCGGTCTGCAGTTACTGACAGTGGCGACACGCGGGTCCGTCGTATACTAGCGGACCGCGGCCGATTTAAAAAGGCTACCATCTAGCAAGTGTGGTGTCTGGCGGTGACACCACATCTGGACTTGTAACACTAACCAAAACGGCCTTGATGTGATGGTACTAAACGGCTGAAAGCAATGGGAAACTAGAGCTGTAATTTTTGCTGAGGGTATGCAGCTTTACTGTAGGGTTAAATGATGATGGCGTCCTCTTGGGTAAAATATTCCAGGGGTAAAATAGTCCCCCATTCGGATTTCCGTGCGGGGGATACTCAGGAGGACGTCGCTATCAGGAGAAACAAAACTGGTGTTCTACAGATCGGAGCGTGGAATGTCAGATCCCTTAATCGGGCAGGGAGGTTAGAAAACTTAAAAAGGGAAATAGATAGGATAAGGTTAGGCATAGAGGGAATTAATGAAGTTCGGTGGCAGGAGGAACAAGACTTCTGGTCATGTGAATACAGGGCTATACATACAAAATCAAATAGGGATAATGCAGGAGTAGGTTTAATAATGAATAAAAGATAGGAAACCGGGTACGCTACTACGAACAGCATAGTGAATGCATTATTGCAGCCAAGATAGACACGAAGATCACGCCCACCACAGTAGTACAAGTTTACATGCCAACTAGCTCCGCAGATGTTGAAGAGAATGAAGAAATGTACAATGAGATAAAAGAAATTATTCAGATACTAAAGGGAGACCATAATTTAATAGTCATGGGGACTGGATTTCGATAGTAGGAAATGCAAGAGATGGAAAATTAGCGGGAAATGTGGGACTGGTGTAAGGAATGAAAGAAGAAGTCGCCTGGTAGACTTTTGCACAGAGCATAACATAATCATAGCTAACATTTGGATTAAGAATCATGAAAGAAGGTGATGTACGTGGAAGAGACCTGGAGACACTGGAAGGTTTCAGATATATTAGATAATGGTAAGACAGAGATTTAGGAACCAGGTTTTAAATTGTAAGACATTTCCAGGGGCAATGTGGACTCTGACCACAATATGTTGGTTATAAGCTGTAGATTAAAACTGAAGAAACTGCAAAAGATGGGAATTTAAGGAGATGGGGCCTGGATAAACTGAAAGAGCCACAGGTTGTAGAGATTTTCAGAGAGAGCATTATGGAACAATTGATAAATATGGGAGAAAGAAATACAGTAGAAGAAGGATGGGTAGGCAGCGGGGGATCAAGTAGGTAAAAATCGAGGGCTAGTAGAAATGCTTGGGTAACAGAAGAGATATTGAATTTAATTGATGAAAGGACAAAATATAAAAATGAAGTAAATGAAACAGGCAAAAAGGAGTACAAACGTCTCTCATATGAGAACGACAGGACGTGCAAAATGGCTGAGCAGTGATGGCTATAGGACAAATGTAAGGATGTAGAGGCATATATCTTTAGGGGTAAGGCAGATACTGCCTACAGGAAAATTTAAGAGACCTTTGGAGAAAAGAGAATCACCTCTATGAGTATCGAAAGCTCAAATGGAAAACCAGTTTGAAGCAAAGAAGGGAAGGCAGAAAGGTGGAAGGGATATGTAGAGGGTTTATACGAGGGCGATCTACTTGAGGGCAGTATTATGGAAACGGATGAGGCCGTAGATGAAGATAAAATAAGAGATGTGATACTGCGTGAAGAGTTTGACAGTGCCGCAAAGACCTAAGTTGAAACGAGGCCCCGGGAGTGGACAACATTTTGTTAGAGCTACTGATAGCATTGGGAGAGCCAGCCATGAGACAAGTCTACCATATAGTGAGCAAGATGTATGAGACAGGCGGAATACCTTCAGACATCAAGGAGAATATAATAATTCCAATCCCAAATAAAGCAGGTGTTGACAGGTGTGAAAACTGTCGAACTACCAGTTTAATGAGTCACGGCTCCAAAATACTAACACGAATTCTTTCCAGATGAATGGAAAAACTGGTAGAAGCCGACCTCGCGGAAGGTCAATTTGGATTCTGTAGAAATGTTGGAACACATGTGGCAATACTGACCCACCACTTATTTTAGAAGATAGATTAAGGAAAGGCAAATCTACGTTTCTAGCATTTGTGGACTCAGAGAAAGCATTTGACAATGTTGACTGGAATACTCAATTTCAAATTCTGAAGGTGGCGCGGGTGAAATACATGGGGCGGAAGGCTATTTACAATTTGTATAGAAACAAGATGGCAGTTATGTGAGTCGAGGGGCTTGAAAGAGAAATAGTGGTTGGGAAGGGGATGAGACAGGGTTGTAGCCTATCCCTGACGTTATTCGATCTGTATATTGAGCAAGCAGTAAAGAAAACAAAAGAAAATTTGAAGAAGGAATTAAAATCCATGGAGAAAAAATAAAAAGTTTGAGGTTTGCCGATGATATTGTACTTCTGACAGAGACAGCAAAGGACATGGAAGAGCAGTTGAACGGAATGGACAGTGTCTTGAAAGGAGGATACAAGATGAACATCAGCAAAAGAAAAACCAGGATAATGAAATGCAGTCGAATCAAATCAGGTGATGCTGTGGGAATTAGATTAGAAAATGAGACACAGAAAGTAGTAGACGAGTTTTGTTATTTCGGGAGGAAAGTAACTGATGTTGGTCGAATAGAGAGGATATAAAATGTAGACTGTCAATGGCAAGGAATGCGTTTCTGAAGAAGAGAAATTGTTAACATCGAGTATAGATTTAAGTGTCAGGAAGTCTTTTCTGAAAGTATTTCTACGGAGTGTAGCCCTGTATGGAAATTTGGACGTTAAATAGTTTAAACAAGAAGAGAATAGAAGCTTTCGAAATGTCATGCTACAGAAGAATGCTGAAGATTAAATGGGTATATTGCGTAGGTAATGAGGAGGTACTGAATAGAATTGCGGAGAAGAGAAACTTGTGGCACAACTTGACTAGAAGTAGGGATCGGTTGGTAAGACACGTTCTGAGGCGTCAATGGATCACCAATTTAGCATGGACAGTGTGGAGGGTAAAAATCGTAGAGGGAGACCAAGAGATGAATACATGAAGCAGACTCAGAAGGATTTAGGTTGCAGTAGATAATTGGAGATGGAAAGCTTGCGCAGGATAGAGTAGCATAGAGAGCTGCATCAAACCAGTCTCTGGACTGAAGGCCACAACAGGTTCAAATGTTCAAATGTGTGTGAATTCCTGCTCATCTGTCCCTAGACTTTCATACTACATAAACGAACATAAACTAACTTATGCTAAGAAAAACACACACCCATTCCCGAGGGAGGACTTGAACCTACGGTGGGAGGAGCGCCATAGGGAGACAGATTGTGGTGTGAACTCAGGAAAGGGGAGAAACGATCAAACATATGAGTAGTTTGGGAATATCACATTTTTGGATATCCTCACACTTTACAAAATGTGTTCAGCATGATCTCCCTATGCAGCAACATGCTGCTTTCTTAACATGGATTGGTTGACAGTTCATAGCAGCATATATTGTGTAATCAGAGTAATGTGTCTTCGTATGCTATCCTTTAGATCAGGAGGAGTCTTGATACGTTACTAACCGACAGAATATTTCAGAAATCGCACAGCCAAAAGCCACATAGATTTATGTCGACGGATTTCTAAGGCTACATATCTTGAAATTACCTAGAGATGACGTGATCATTGTCGAAGGTTTCTCGAAGCATTTGACGTTGCCACATCTTGCTTGGAAATAGTGGTGTGGACACAGTCGCATTCTTCCAAAGCTGGAATGACATATTGCACAAGGAGGTCGTTATACCATGCAGATGTTTCAGTGCGCCCGACAGGCCTGTGAGGCATCATCCCATCGACCAAAACAAGACCAAGAATGGAGGAGCTTGTGAAACCACACCACTGAGTCACTTAAGCTGACTGCAGTGGATGTTCCTGCACAACAAGCTGTAGAGCAGTACTTAATATGCGACAGTGATGTGCACTCACGGCACAGAGCAGAGTAAAACGTGCGTTGTCCATCCAAAGAATATTTCCCATTCACATGTCATCCATTTCCATGTATGGCAGAAAACGAAGGGCAAAGTCACGGTATTGTAGGCTATCTTGGGACTTATTGTGGAGGACATTCTGAATTTTTTATGGATACCATTGTAAAATGTTCCGTAAAATCTTTTGATGTGTTGACTAGGGGCTAGACATTTCCCATGTCATACCTCGAGCACTGGCTGTCGAATATGATGTATGTACTGCACGCTCAGTATATCAGTATACGTGAGGGTCTTGTTCTGTTACATTATAAAACTTACCTGGCACTATTACTCATATAGCTAATAGCCAAAAATGCAGATATCAAGGACTGGTACATACCGGCACATAGTGAAGACCACATGACTCTTCGATCAAATAACACACTGAGAAGAAGCAGTACACATCCACACAGATAAGAAATGAGGGTTGCCACACCGTCAAGTTCTCATTTTCCACTACTTTTCATACATTATAGCGACCCCATTATAGCGTAAAAATCTTTATCTTGAGTACAAAACGGCTATCATCTTCTGATAATAATTCCCACATTACCATTATACAGCCAAACTGTAAGAAGCTGCCTCATACGTTGATATGTGAAAGCAACATTTTAATCAGTTACTCCACACATTGCTATATTACGCTAAAACCGTAGCAAACTGACCCACACATCGAGATATTACATCAAAAATGTATCAGGTTTCCGGAAATGTAATCATGTTACAGACAACCACGAACTGCCCTTAGCCCAATCATAGTCTTAATAGCCATAATGCTTTCGGGATGGTTAAGTTTAACAAGCTGCGACATTGTCGCGAATAAAACAGTGACCCGTATGTATAATACGTTTCCGTTAATCTACGTCTATGGTCACATTGTTAACAGATTACTGGTTTCGGTCTATAGGACCATTAGTAGATGTGCAGCAAAACACGGAAAAAAAACATAAATACACCCGCAGATTGTCTACAGCTCAAAAACAATAAACAGACCATAATGAAAAGTACTACTGACATGTATTTCGTTTGTGCGTTTTAAGTATGAGAGGCATACCTGTTTTATAAAAACAAAGTCCTAATGTACCGCAGCCATAGTCGCATCGTCAAATTTTAAATTGCAAAATCAGCACCAGCATCGTCAAATATATATAAATAACATCATATGCAGGAGTCATGTTGTCAGTAGCACTAGTGTTCAAAACAAACTGCCATACAGTAGCCACAAGATATTTGTGTTGTAAGTTCACCAGATGTCGTTAATATAGGCATACACTAGTTTTCAATAACATTGAACAGCGTAAAATAAAGGGGGATACAATAGTTGAAGTCTGTAATGAGCTTATAACGTATAAAAGGCATTACAGTAATAAAAAGCTACGAAATAGAACACGACAAATGTCAGACCGTTAAAAAGAGCGAGAGTTAAGAGACAGTAGTTGACATATGCTCAAGTGACAAAATTCTAAGTAATGTCATAAATTATAAACACCTTTTATGGTGCACAGAATAATATTATAAAAACCATAAAACAAATCGCTAAAGGAGCCACAATGAAAGAAAACCTAGAGCTGCACATAATCAGCGCCCTGTCTTTGCGGTAACGCCAGACTTATGCAAAGGCGAGAAGTGGTTGGATGAACGTGACCGCCAGAGAGCCCCTCCTACCCTGCGGCACTCCGTTGCAAGAAAAAGATGATAAAATTCCGTAACAGTGCATGACCAACTTTATCTAGTTAATGCAGTATATGAAATGAACAGAGGAGGCACCAAAAAATACTAGAGTCAAGCGTAAAACGTACGAAAACGAAGTAAATATGTGAGGCATTCAATAATAGATGAAACGATCAACAAACTATACAATAGAGGCGTGCAGTAATTAAACTAAAACATTGTTAAATAAAGCAAAATACGCATTGGGCACAAAGTCGCTCTGTCAGTTAAGCAGTTTTGTCGGTTCTTTCTATTTCTTTTATAAATTTCAAGCTCCTCTAAAAAATTAAGATCACTGCCTTTCTCCACTCTGTAGAGAATACGCATACAATTTTCAATGCTCCCTATGGAATGACCAGTTTCAGATAAATGCTGTCCCAAAGCAGTTTTGTCCGTGGCTGTGAGTTTTCTTTAAACCTTGATTTAAAAGAGCTGCCTATTTGACCGCTGTAATATTTGTCACAGTTACTGCAGTCAATCCTGTATACTCCAGAGCCATCATATTTGTTATACTTCCGTTTCAGTTTATGTTTTATTCACAGTTTTAGGGTGTTGTTAACCTGAAAGCCACATATGACATCAGACTTTTCAAAACATTTTTCTATTTACAGGGACATTTTGCCGCTAAATTTCATTGGAATGGTTTTCATTCTATCTTTACCGGTTCTATTTTGTGTGTGTGTGTGTGTGTGTGTGTGTGTGTGTGTGTGTGTGTGTGTGTGTTTGTGCTGTTTGTTATACGTTTCTTTAGCCTACTGTAGGGGCAGGTGACGTCATTTACAGAAAAGGCGTGAACTACGGCAATCTGCTTTAAAATGCTTTAAAAAGCAAAGGTAGACAAAGGAGCCGGGGAACCATGGTGTTGAAGAAAGCTTTTTGTATCGGGGAGGATGGTATGAACTGACATTGATGACACTATCTTTACAAGTAGGTTTTCAAAAATTGAAAATATATGTTCGTTGTTAACTTTCGTAATACTAAGGTCGAGATAGTTAATGGAGCCATCTTCTTCAATTTCAGTGATAAAAGTTATTTTTGGGTGCATGCTACCTACTGCTTGGGCAAATGTGTTGACCTCACAGGTGTCACCTTCTATCAGTAACAATATGTCATCAACATACCGTTTGAAGTAAATCGTTTTATCTTTTAGCTGTGGAAACGTGGCAAAAATTTACATTCTAAATCATTGATAAAAAATGTGCTAAATTACCAGCTAGGCTATTATCCATCCCAAAACCGTCTTTTTGATAATAAATTTTGTCATTGAAGGTAAAATGATTGAAAGCAAAGACAAATTCTAGAAATTCAGTTAGTTCTGACACTCTGCAATACTAATCTTGTTGTGGGATAGGAGATTACGTCTAATAATGTCAATAGTTTCTTTTACTGGGACATTACTGTAAAGATTTTTTACATCTAAAGATGTTAATGTCGCATTATTTGATATATGTATATCCTTGATTCTATTTGCTACCTCAGCACTGCTTTGGACTCCAAAATAATTATCCAAGTGGAAATAGATTTAAGTTTATTGATAAGGGACTGATTTAATTTATAGCATAGTGATGACATATTGTTCATAATCGGACGAACCGGATATCCATCTTTGTGATCTTAACTTGAGATCTAAGCTGGGGAAAATTGGCAGTCATAATTTTTAGCGATTTCTTTTCATAATCATCAAGACGAAACTGGGAGCTGTCAATCTTTCGCCGCAAATTATTCTGAAACTTATCAGTTGGGTCTTTGTGAATTTCTATAAAATCGTTTTCTGCAAAAAATTCTTCTGTTTTCTTAATGTAATCATCTTCATATATAACAACAGCCGTGTTCCCCTTCTCAGCACGAATGATCATTGCTTTCTCCTTCTCTAATTCGGTATTGATACCCTTTAAAATACGCCACTCGTGATTCACCACAATATTAGAACCATTTTGAACAGACAACGCCTTAGTGACCTTAACAGCTGCGTCCGCAATTTCTAATTTCGTCATCCCAGCCGCTTCGCAAGCCATTTTAGTTTCAACTGTTACTCGCTTAATATTTGCCTGAGTAACATGTGGAGTGATGTTATGTTGTAGACCTTTATTCAGCAACATATTTTTATCACTACTCAGCACAATACTTGCTAAGTTAGCAACCCTGTGATTGAAACGATGTTGCCCAATGCCATCCTTACTTTCTACAATATGTACATTCTGAGGTTTGATCAGTTTAGCCAATTTTTTGTTATGCCTCGTTGTGATTTTCTCGAACTCTGTTAGTAATCTCTTTCCACACAAATTGAAACAGGCTACAAGAAAGTTCTATACTTAGTTGTAAATGTAGTTCGAAAGCTTCTCTACTTAGCAAGTCTTTATCTTTGTATGATTCACGTATCTAGGCCCTAATCCAGTTGATCTCATTTTTGGATTCAACTGATAAGGCGAGGGCTGACCACTGCTTAATATTCACTTTGGCATAGTTCGGTGTGACACCAGCTGAGAGACACTGCTTATTGAACTTAGTATTCATTACCTCGGTACTGATCTGCAGCTTCAGTTTACAGAGCCTTTTGACTTTGTCGTAAGCCAGACGTGGCATTAGTTTCACAGGCTGCGACATTGTCGCGAATAAACAGTGACCATTGTATACAATAAGTTTCCTTTAATTTACGTGTATGGTCACAAACATTTTGATAACAGATTACCGCTTTCCGTCTATAATGACCGTCATCAGATCTGCAGCAAAACACTGGAAAAAACATAAACACACCCGCACATTGGCTACAGCTTTAAAACAATAAATAGACCACAATGAAAAGTATTACTGCGTCTGTGCGCTTTACGTATGAAGAGACATACCTGTGTTATAAAACAAAGTCCTAATGTACTGCAGCCATAGTGGCATCGTCAAATGTTAAATGCAGAACCAGCACCAGTGCTCATTTGCTAAAACTATGCAGCTTGACACACCACAGTTATGAGGAAATCCATAAGTATTAATTAGTTTGTTATACAACAATCTATTCAAATAAGCCATAAGAACATTCTCCCACTTACAGTTGCGTGTATGCTTTTGTTTTCTTTCTGAAGTTTAATTAATGCATTCAGAGATGGCAACGTGGATTCCGTACTAACTAGTTTACGCATTTCGAAAGGGAGAAACAAAAACTGCGCGCTTCCAGTCTTCGAGGTGTGTCTGAAAAAGTTTTGTTGTATCCTTAGCGGCCACCCATAAATTACATCGCACATTAAGGAGGAAGAAGGAGGTCAATAAAATGTGTCACCGTGTGACGACTCTTAAAGTCAGATGTAATGAGAAACTTTAAATCATTACCTATTCTATCATCGTTATTTACCAAGGTTTGAATTAGTTTGTGTAAGTTTTTGGCGCGCGGCAACTGCGCTATGTGACTGTTGTTCACGCTCGCTATATGTACTGTGTGGCGCGTGGGCCGGCTTTGACATACGCCGATAGGTCCATACTGCCTTTGAGGCTTCGGCAAAACCGCCACCGTTCTTCGTCTAAGTTGAATTGTTTGTATCATTAAGCCGAAATTTGACTTTCGCTGAATGATGGACGTGTTTTTCTTGGTTCAGAAATTTTTTTTAATTTCAGTGTATACTAGAAATTTAAAAAGAGTAAAAAAAAGTGATTTAGGTACTTTTTACCGCAAGCTATACGAAGTAAGCAGTAGAGCTTATGGTGATAAAATAAGCAAAATAAATGAGACGATGTTTTCTTGCGGCGAAGTTTGAAAAGTAGAGCCAGTATTGAAAGTGAAGTGGATTCGCAAATCAGAGAACAGCAAATAAAACTGACGGAAAAGGATGCAACACATGGATTTTTTCGAGAATGTAATTGTCCTCAGATCCACATACCCAAAAATCTAGAATCGGTGGGCATAAAATTAGGTTTCAGTATTATATTATTTGAACATTTCGTTCTTCACCTTCGAAAAAATATAGTGTGTGTTCTGTGGAAAAATGAAAAACACAGCAACTCAGTTACTTATGTTTAGTTGTTATTCACTATTTATTATAAAGAAAAATCGACAAGCGCATCTTTCTGTCTGTCTGTTCGAGGAAATCTCGAAAGGTTCTCACAGTCGTGTAGCTGGATTCTTCAGGGTGATTTTGCAACGCATATCGTGTGAAATGCCCGTATTCAATATGTTACATCCTTACCTTTAATTGCAGGAAGAAACAGAACAGGAAGTGCCAGAAGACACTAACGATATTAGTATACAACCAACTGGAAGCAAAGTACCTCAAACAGTACCTAAATCAACTCCCATTTAGAGCACTTCAGGAACCAAATTGTAGTACTAGAATCTGAGCTCAACAGCTTGCTGTTGGCGTGAGTTCCTGGCATTGCGACAGATGAAGTAAGAAAAACAGTAACAGCATTAAGAAAAGACTTTCAACAGGAAAGAAACACACTACAGTGAAAGACCAGCATAGCCGAACAACAGAAAAAAGTCGCCATTCTATACCGATTTAGTAGCAGCTCTTAAAATTAAAAATACTGTTCGTTGACCTAGAGTAGAATTTCCCCTGTTTACTTGAAGTCATAAAGAAGAGTTCAGTTTCTTGTGGTGCAGGTGATGATCGATGCCGCACTGAAATCATAAGTTGTTGCAAAACATGGGACGACTTACAAATCCGAACTATGTAAACAAGGCTAGACTATCAGACGATCAAGACATATTTAAGACTCTTTCCCAGAAGAGTCAGTATAGAGGAAAGAAAAAAGGAACACATTTTAACTGAAACTTCCTGGCAGATTAAGACTGTGTGCCGGACCGAGACTCGAACTCGGGACCTTTGCCTTCGCGGGCAAGTGCTCCACCATCTGAACTACCCAAGCACGACTCACGCCCCGTCCTCACAGCTTTACTTCTGCCAGGCTGTGGCTAAGCCATGTCTCCGCAATATCCTTTCTTTCAGGAGTGCTAGTTGTGCTAGGTTCGCAGGAGAGCTTCTGTAAAGTTTGGAAGGTGGGAGACGAGGTACTGGCAGAGGAAGATTCATATCAGCGCGCACTCCGCTGCAGAGTGAAAATTTCATTCTGGAAACATGGTAACTGTTCTTGATAAACTATTGAAACCAGAATCTACACGTCATGCAAAGCGCAAAGATGGTAAATTCTGTACAGCTACTATAAGAAACCTTGAATTTTTAACATGACTTTTTGGCCCTAGTCACGTACTCTTTATCTATGGATGACAAAGCAAGCATGCCGTTAGGTATTACATCAGCAAATGCTCAAGAACCAATATTAATGCGTCTTGACTACCGTGTAAAACTACCGGATTATGATGTGGTGGTCGCTGAACAACATAAACTAATTTCTTGCGTTTATGCAGATACTGTATTAAAGGAAGATAGTGAAAAGAAACATGTAGCTGCGACAAACTTTGGGCCTACATTTATAACGATTCACAATGGAACACATTCTGCCTCTAACGTGGAGACTCATGCCACAGACATACATAGTCGTTGCGATTTACAGCTTTCGGAGAGTTAATGAGAGCTCTAGATGGTTTTGTAAAGGCCGTCTTTATTTTCCCGACGCAAATACACGATTGGGTGAGCTGTAACTTCAACTGTACAACACTACAAACATTTTCACTTAGTTGCTATTTACATTGCCACAAATGGTCCAAGAAGATGTGCATTTGACGGAGTGGAGCGAAGAATGGCGCCTGTTTGTCACGAACTTCCTGATGTTAAGTCAGAAAACATGATAGTTCCGATTCACATATCGATTCCAGTAACAGAAGTATTGAATAGGAGCTAGAAAAACGGAACTTCGAGAGAGTATGCCTCTTGCTGCCTAATACTTGGAACCAGCTGGTCATTGACGATTTTCTTGGGGTTGCCGAATACATTCTACCGAAAGGTATCACACTGGGTATCGTACAGGCTAAGGCATTGTAAAATGATGCTACTTGGTGCCCAAATCACCCACGTGACTCAAAATATTTTTCACAAATTGTAAAATGCGAGGATGTCGCGTGTTGCGGTGTGCAACGATCTAGCCTATGGCGATAATTACGAGAGACGTGTTTACCACCACCTGTTTTGAGCAAGTAGACTTCAGACGGATCGGTACCCGTAGGTAATGATGACTCAGAAGGCAAAGTTGCTCCGGTGTTATTACAGCTATCTTTGAATCTCCGAGCGTCATCACATTTGAAGCAAGTTCTGTACGATGTCTATTGTCCCAGTGTCGAGGCATATTATTTAAATTCCATCTATGGCCTGTAATTTGATCATACCAAGCCACTAAGGAACACATTCAACTACATAAGAGCCAACAAAATAATTTTTTGACCACCACAAAGTTTCATCCACACAGAATTGCAAATAGACGGAAGTTCCGTGTTTGATAAATCATGAGTATGCTATAAGGTTGGATGAAGATTGTGTGGACACATCGACTGTTACTAACATTATCCAGATCGAGAACGAAGTGATTCCTATGCCAGTCATAAATAATATAAATCAATGGTTTCAAAGTCGTTGGACACAAGACGATTAAATTTATATATTTCATTTGACTTGTTATTTTTATAAATTTTTTAAGACATTTGATTCATTCTTGATTTCATGAAAGCAATATTTCATTGATAATTTGGGAAGTGCTGTTTTAATGTAATATTTTCTAAATTTAAAACTGCAAAATATGGAACATCATAACAGGGGAGGGTCGGATCACACAAACGTTACCACCTGTGACAAGGGGAGGGAGGGATCAAAAAATCATGAAATTTGTGTGACATAATTTATGGATCAACTTCAGTTATGCCATCATCACAAAAATCCTACAGAGCCTTTGTCCTGTATTCACTTTCTTGTATTACAAACAAAGCCTTTCCCTTATAATTGAAAGAAAATCAGCCCTCGGTCACTATTTTTAACAAATTAACCTGTAACCATGTTATAGAATATGCACCATTCTTTGATTTAAATTCTGTGGAAGACACTCCTAGCAGTGTCAAACCCAGGTTAACCTGTTTAAAAATAGTGACCGAGGGCTGATTTTCTTTCAATTGTAACTATTCACGGTCTCTGAACGTGCAGGCGTGTACAAGATTTTGCGTTTCCCTTATCCCTTTCACTGTCAAAGCTTTATTTTCTTGTAACTTTCGGTTAATACTGGCAATATGCCTTGACTGTCTATTTTCAGTCCTCTCTCACTGTGTTTCACTAAATAGCAATCTTTATATCTTAACATCAGTCCTGGCTTCTTCTTTGCTAGCCAAATTTAGCCGCTTACCAAGTGTTTTGAATTCGGACTAGACAATAGGACTGTGGAAATATATCTTACATCTTTGTTCAGTAACGTTGTTTTCTCATTGGAATATTGTGTGTTAATTGAACTTAAAATTTCATCAATAAAGCGGTGACTTTGCTCCACCTTCATATTGTTACATTTCACAAAATTAATATCCCTACGTAGACGTTTAACTTCGCTGTCATATTTCATATGCAACTTATTACGTAAAACACTAACAACTTCGGTCATCTCACTAAAAATTCAGAACTGTAAAATGGTGATAGCAGTAAGTAGTATCAAGTGGAGTTTATATATACACCGATTTATCACGTCCTTCAACCCATATGCCTCCCTTATCTCGTTTTCAACCCACAGTATCTCAACTTCGCGCCTTACATTTATTACATTTCATGGCCTGTTACAGATTTTATCACTTCCATACACCTGTATGACATTGTACTATACTTACGAGTTAATTCTGGCACACGTTTTTATAGGTTGTTTCTTCCTCGTGTACGCATGGGAGCCCTGTAACGCCTGACAAGGCACATATTTGTGAAGTTCCACCATAATGTAGGAGCGAAGACTAGCAACTAGAACTACTGCACCTTAATTTATTACTGTTTCTGGAACTGTTGCATTCAAAATTAAAAAAAATATATATTTATATATATTTCTTACGTATGTTTCGCACTTACGCAATTTAGATTTTGAATATTTTATTAAATAATATAGCGATTGCTGTTATTCGGTGCAGATGAGTAATATCCTATTACAACAGCGTATTGCAATACGCCAGTTATTCATTACTGATCATGGGACATTTTAAATTTGTTATTTATCTTATAGTTGGGTTTTGACCCCAGATTATAGCCACTGTAAATGTTTCGTAGGATCTCGTTTTGTGATTTTAATTCTTCCTTACTTTGAACAGCCTTGCCGCTGTGGATACACCGGTTCCCGTGAGATAGACGAAGTTAAGCGCTGTCGGCCGTGATCGGCACTTGCTTGGGTGACCATCCAGGCCGCCATGCGCTGTTGCCATTTTTCGGGGTGCACTCAGCCTCGTGATGCCAATTGAGGAGCTACTCGACCGAATAGTAGCGGCTTCGGTCAAGAATACCACCATAACACCAGGGAGAGCAGTGTGCTGACCCCACGCCCCTCCTATCCCCATCCTCCATTGAGGATGACACGGAGGTCGGATGGTCCCGGTAGGCCACTCGTGGCCTGAAGACGGAGTGCTTACTTTGAACAGTTTTAAAAGTACTTAAACTATTTAATAGACTGCCTAAAACCGCATAAGATGCCGCAAGTAGTATACCAAATACGAATTTAGTAGGCTGTCATTTCTTGTCTTTGCGAAGAAATTTGATCTTGTATCAGCATTACTATTTTATAGATTTATAAAAATACCAGTTATGGCTACACCATATGTGTGCGTCGGTGGAAATGTAAGTTATCATTTACGGCGAAGATATGTAATATTAGAGTAATGAGAGTGAGAGTTGCTTAATTTGTAAAATTGAGAATAAAATTATTTTAAATTATATTAACGAAGATATATTGTTTGCTGGCTATTGTTTGAAAATGGACAACATGGTCCGAAACTACCCACCACAAATAAATATTTTTGAATACAACTGAGACAGAAATTGAAAAAAAGAAAAGAATTTAGATAAGGACTATTGTAGGCTGAATTAGATCACTCATTCACATCCCACTGCTCCACTCATCTTACTTTTCTTCTGCTGCTGTATTCTAGGCGAAAGCTTTTGGATATGGCTTTACTACAAAAGACTGGTGTAGTTTTACTTTGAACTCATATCCAAAGCTGCGTATGAGATCTGGTTGGTTGGAGAAAACGTGTTTATATTAGGTTATAAATAACTCCAACAACACTTTTTGCTGACTGACAACAATTCCGATGTTCAACTTCTCCGTTATCTGTTCCTCTACCATCCTGCTCATGGCTGCTGTCCTATAGTTGTGGTACGTTTCTTCCCCTGGTAAGTCATTCCACTCCAATACTTTGAGTTTTAAAGAACATAATAGGTTTTTTTCTGTCCTAATATTTCTTCTAAATTACAGTCTTTTTCACAGTCAATTATGTTTGCACACTTGCTTAGCAGGTCTACCCCAACTACAAAATCCTTATTAATTTCAGTTTCTACCGAAATTTCATGATCCACTTCACAGTTTTCTAGACTGACAGTTACGTAAGTTTGCTCGGTAAGTGGATAAGTTAAGTATTCCTGTGAGGTTTTCAGTTTCGTTTTCTGATACTCTCATTGTCACTATCTTGCTCTTCAGCGTCTTGTGCTGAAACAGAATCTCTGATATTGCTCTAATTACATTGCCGCTGTCTAAGACGACTGTTGTCTGAACTCATCTCTGTTAAAGATTGAAATTACAATTAATTTCTGTGCTGCATTCATCTTCTCTTAATAAATATTCCTCTCCCTATTTTTCTGTCCACGTGCCTGTTTTCTTTCGCTTGCCCGTTTCTTCTGCTTCTTCGGGTAGTTCCTTGAGCGTTTCTTTGAGAACTAATTTTGCCTATCTGTCTTTTGTTCGCATTTTCTTCTTCTCTGATGCTTTGTTATTTCTTCCATTTGATTGATGTAGTCTTTCATTTGTAAGGTATGTGATCATCCAGACTTGGCCTTTAGTAATTCCATGAAAACGTCTTGATCGCTAAGAACTTTATGACGTGTCATCATCATTACGTAAAATATACGTAGGAGATCTAAGTGAGCAATACAAACAAAACCTACATTACTGTACGTTTCTCATCTATTGCTCACTTTTATGAACTTTCCTAAGCATATTTTACCTGATGATGATGACTGTTAACTCATCATAAATACAGTTTTTAACGATCAAGACGTTTCCATGGAATTATTACATGCCAATTTTGTTTCTTGTTCATCTGTACTAAAAATAATGACGATATATTGCACCACATGCATCTCCACTGTAACTCCTTTTCTCTCATCATCCCTTAGTCAAAATTAGAGTTAGTGTGCAGTCTACACAGAATTGTTATGGACTGTCAATTTTCTTTTACAGAAACTAATGATCGTCTCGTTCTTTTGGTTTCTTGAAATCTTCGTTCTTGCTGATGACCTTCAGCATGGAATCTCTCGATGAATATTCTGTCTCCTCCTCGTGATCTTATATCTTAATTTGATGCTTATAGGTTTGAATGTTTTATGTATGTAAAAGACCATGTGAAATTTGCATTTAATCGTACACTAATGGTGCAACGTTGAGTTCGTGGAATATTCTTCATTACACTTGCAGTGATCCTCATGAATCTGCCTCAGTCTGCTTGCTTCTTAAAATCTTCTTTCCATCTAATATCATTCTGCTGATTTCTGTAAATATTTGACATTAATTGGAGGTATTCACCCATAAATTGTCAAACTTTTACTTCCGTGAAGGTAACACCGACAAGAACGCACTTATCTCCAGGTTCCACCGATTTTTTTTTTTAGTTTCAGAGATATTTCTTAATCCATATGGGCCATAGCATTTGCAGCTGGCAGTTATTAATTGCGTGATTAATGTAACAAAAGAAGAGACAAATTTCATTAAATCAGATTTTCAGTCGGATATCACTAAAATTGACTGTATTAATTTACTGTGGAGAAAAACTCCTTCATAATCTGACTTTTTATTTGCAGAACTCCCGGCTGGTGAATTCTGTGTACATGTGCGGGTGGCCAGGCGCTCCACAGAAGATGCAGAAGGCTCTCATAATTATTCTGCTGCGAGCTCAGAGGCCCCTTGGGGTCACGGCTGGAAAATTCTACCACGTTTCACGCAGGGCATTTGTGAGCGTGAGTATCATTCACAAGCTATGACGAAAACATTGTTTCAGTATTGCCTGTTCAAGTTAACAGTAACGTATGACGAAATTAAGTCATTAGCCTTTCTACACATTTGACAGCCCTCCAACTCTTATTGAGCTAAAACTGCTGCAAGCCTTCAGTTTTGTATCAGCACGTTTTCTACTAGACTTGATCCTATTCAGAGAACGAGGTATCAGGTGAAATGATGCAGGTGTGTTGGGTGAAACCAGCTGTCTTTACATTTAGCCGCTTAATCGCCATGGATGAGTGTAGCATTTCGTCCGTGAGAACAGGGGAAACAAAACTAAAGAGAAACATATGGATCCACCACTGCCTGAGTTTACGAACACCTCAATCTACACCGGGCAAGATGATGCCGCGGTTTATGAGATTGCCATGATGTGGTGCTATCAGATTGTGCTGGTAACTGTGTTTCCGAAATCGCCTGACGAGATTACGGGAACCTGTCAAGAAGGAGAGCACCAGGAAGCTGTCCAGAGGGTTGAGTTTGGTCCAAGAAAACACCGCCGCCGATCCCGTCCCGGATACTGCCACACATGCTGCTTCTCTGTGCTATCAGACATTGCCTCATTAACGTCTTCTCCTGACATGATACCAACTGATTTCTTCCGGTTTCTCCAGAAAAAAGATACCAATGCGTCCCAGATATTTCTAGAATAACGACGAAATGAATTTCCTGGACGGTCAAATTGTCTGCCAAGTTGAGAGTAATGTGGCACAGTGAGAGATAAATAAGTAAGCGGCCAACACCATCATCAACTTTCATTATTGTCTATTGATTTTATTTTATTTGCTAACTAGCTCACAAACCAGGCATTACAGGGTAGTCATTTTGTCAGTTTTTTTATATGCACATACATGGTGGTCCACTGATCGTGACCGGGCAAAATATCTCACGAAATAAACGTCAAACGAAGAAACTACAAAGAACGAAACTTGTCTAGCTTGAAGGTGGAAGCCAGATGGCGGTATGGTCGGCCCGCTAGATGGCGCTGCCATAGGTAAAACGGATATCAACTACTTTTTTTTTCAAACAGGAACCCCCATTCTTATTACATATTCGTGTAGTACATAAAGAAATATGAATGTTTTACTTGGACCACTTTTTCTGCTTTGTGATAGATGGCGCTGTAATAGTCACAAACACATGGCTCACAGTTTTAGACGAACTGTTGGTAACAGGTAGGATTTTCAAATTAAAATACAGAACGTAGGTACGTTGTTCCACTGTGGTACACGTACCTTTGCGAACTTATCATTTCCGAGAACGCATGCTGTTACAGCTTGATTTCCTGTAAATACCACATTAATGCAATAAATGCTCAAAATGATGTCCGTCAACCTCAATGCATTTGGCAATACGTGTAACGACATTCCTCACAACAGCGAATAGTTCGCCTTCCTTAATGTTCGCACATGCATTGACAATGTGCTGACGCACGTTGTCAGGTGTTGTCGGTGGATTACTGTAGCAAATATCGTTCAACTTTCCCCACAGAAAGAAATCCGGGGACGACAGATCCGGTGAACATGTGGGCCATGGTATGGTGCTTCAACGACCAATCCACCTGTCATGAAATATGCTATTCAATACCGCTTCAACCGCACGCGAGCTATGTGCCGGACATCCATCATGTTGGAAGTACATCGCCATTCTCTCATGCTGTGAAACATCTTATAGTAGCTTCAGTAGAACTTTACGTAGGAAACCAGCACACATGGCACCATTTACATTACCATCGATAAAATGGGGCCAGTTATCGTTCCTCCCATAATGCCGCACCATACATTAACCCGCCAACGTCGCTGATGTTCCACTTGTCGCAGCCATCGCGGATTTTCCGTTGCCCTATAGTGCTATTATGCCGGTTTACGTTACCACTGTTGGTGAATGAGGCTTCGTCGCTAAATTGAACGAGTGCAAAAAATCTGCCATCGTCCCATAATTTCTCTTGTGCCCAGTGGCAGAACTGTACACGACGTTCAAATTCGTCGCCATGCAATTCCTGGTGCATAGGAATATGGTACGGGTGCAATCGATGTTGATGTAGCATTCTGAACACCGGCGTTATTGAGATTCCCGATTCTCGCGCAATTTGTCTGCTGCTGATGTGCAAATTAGCCGAGACAGAAGCTTAAACACCTACTTGGGCATCATCATTTTTTGCAGGTCGTGGTTGACGTGGCTGAAGTCTTCCTGTTTCCTTAAACAACGTAACTATCCGGCGATGGTCCTGACACTAGGATGATGTCATCCAGGATACCGAGCACCATACATAGCACACGCCCTTTGGGCATTTTGATCACAATATCCATACATCATCACGATATCGACCTTTTCCGCATTTGGTAAACGGTCCATTTTAACACGGGTAATGTATCACGAAGCAAATACCGTCCACACTGGTGGTATGTTGCGTGATTCCACGTGCTTATTCGTTTGTGACTATTAAAGCGCCATCTATCACAAAACGAAAAAAGTGGTCCAATTAAAACATTAACATTTCTTTACGTACTACACGAATATGTAATATAAATTAGGGTTCCTATTTCAAAAAAACGTTGATGTCCGTTTGACCTATGGCAGCGCCATCTAGCGGGCCAACTATAGCGCCATCTGGTTTCCCCCTTCAAGCTAGAAAGCTAGACGAGTTTCGTCCTTTGCAGTTTTTTCGTTTGATGCTTATTTGTTGAGATATTTGGCACGGTCATGATCAATGGACCACCCTGTATACACATGGCTGTAGTATCGGGTACACAAGGTATAAAAGGGCAATGAATTGGCGGTGCTGTTATTTTGATTAATGTGAAAAGCTTTCCGATGTGATTATGGCGGCACGACGGGGGATAACAGATTTTGAAAATGGAATGGTAGTTAGAGCAAGATGCGTGGGAAATTCCATTTCGGAACTACTTAGGGAACTCAATATTCCGAGATCCACAATGTCAAAAGTGTAGTGAGAATAACGAATTTCAGGCTTTACTTTTCGCAACGGAGAACACAATGGCCTACAGTCGTCACATACGGACCGAGAAAAGCGGCGTTTGCGTAGAGTTGTCAGCAATAGCAAACAACACTGCGTGAAATAACCGCAGAAATCAACGCGGACCTACGACGAACGTATTCCTTAGGACAGTGCGGATGAATTTGGCAATAATGGTCTATGACAGCAGACGACCGACATGAGTGTCTTTGCTAACAGCTCGACGTCGCCTGCAGCACCTGTCGTGGGCTCGTGACCGTATTGGTTGGACCCTAAACCACTGGAAAACCATACCCTGGTTGGATGAGTAACGATTTCAGTTCCTAAGAGCTGATGGTAGCTTTCGAGTGTGGCGCGGACCACACGAAGCCGTGGACACAAATATCAACAAAGCACTGTGTAACCTGATGTTGGTTCCAAAATGGTACGGACTGTATTTACATGGGATCTACGATGTACTCTGTTCAAATTGAACTTATCATTGGCTGAAAACGGTTCTGTTCAGCTTCTTGGAGACCATTTACAGCGATTCATGCACTTCATGTTTCTAAAAAGAGGTGCGCCATGTCGTCGGACCACAATTGTTCACGGTTTGTCTGAAAAACCTTCTGGACAGTTCGAGAGAATGATTTGATCGCCTATATCGTCCGACATGAATCCCATCGAACATGCATGGGATATAATCGGGAGATTAGTTCATGCACAAAATCCTGCACCGGTAACTCTTCCGCGCTGTAGAGACAGGGGGAAGGGGGGGGGGCTAGGAGCAGGTTCAGTGTTTCTGCAGGAGACTCTCAACGACGTTTTGAGGACATTCCACGTCTAACTGCTGCGCTACGCCGGGCGAAAAAAGGTACGACACGATATTAGGACATATGCAATGACTTTTGTCACCTCAGTATAGACAGGTATTGTTTCCGCTCGCAGCCCTTTGCATTTCGAAGTTGAAAGTTGTCAATAGTGAAGCTGGTGTCAGTCCTTAGGCTAACTACACTATAGGAGTGTGTTAACAATAAAGAATACATGCATTTAACAAAATGCAGTGTGGGACACTTTATCATGCATCTCAGTGTTTACGTCATATGTCTGGAGCTTTCTGTCGTACAATAATTATGTGTCGGCACATTCAGCGGCATATATGGATACTGTCTACGAAATGTGTTGCGAATCGAGTTAGTAGTAAAGACGTAATAAATTTAAACACAATGCCTGAGTTGAGAGTTTCTCACTTTTCTCACAGTTTATGAGGTCGTATCTCCTGAACTGCTATAGGTGGATGGTTCTTACCAACAGCAGTTTTTGCCTGCCAGCAAGGGATGTGTGTACCTACTTTGGTTGAAACCGATACAGTGGTTTAGGAGGAGGCATGGAACATACACACATACCGTCATTGTTATATGTATGTATTTACAACTTTGTCACTATCCCTTGTACAGACGTTGTATTTCTGTTTTTAATTAACATGCTATATTATTGGAAACATTAGTTGTTTGATGAGTGAGCTTGGGTGACCCTCTGGAAGATGCATCTAAGCTCATCTTACTTTTTATATCTGTACAGGACAAAGCTAAAAGGCAACAGCAGAAAGCCATTAGCACAGCGAACATTCGTGCCGTATCTGATTTCTGTTAACCGTAGCGTGTACTGAGGCTTTCTGGGGGAATACCAGCGTCGAATTCGGATCCACGTAAGCCTCAAAGCTAACTGTCAGTTCACTTAACATTCAAAAAGAAAAGGAAGATTAACGTTTTACACCCTGCTGACACCGTGGTCATTAGAGACGGAGCACAAACTTGCAATGGTGTTAAGTATGCGGCAGAAAATCAACCGTGCCCTCTCAAAGAAATCATCCCGACATTTGCAGGAAGCCGTTTAGGGAAATCGCGGCAAACACAAATCTGCATGGCCGGACACGTGTTGGAATCGTCGTCCTACCGAACTCGAGTCCAGTTTGCTAACCACTACGCCACCTCGCTCGATACATTCCAGTCAACATTTTCATCATTTTAGACAGAGCATAAGGTCTCACTGGACAAGGGTGGGATAAGGTATAGGCTGTAGTACTTTTACAGCAACCATCCCCCTATTTGTCAGAAGTGATGTAAGGGAAACTGCGGAAAGGTAAAATTAGGAAGGCCGCACAGGTATCTGTATCCACTCGTTGAACTTCCATGTGCTTTTCGCATATTCGATGAAAGTGGGTGGAAACTAATCGTCAGTACTTAATGTTTCGTATTAAGTGTGCAAAGTACCTTGGTTTAAGATATGCATTCAGACGCCATGTCGGTTAACATGCCTCTCCACAGTGAAGTTGCAGCCGTCTTGTGAAGTGTCATCGAGAAGAAAGACTAAAAGTTTGTGTATGGTTGCCGCTTTGGCTGCAGCACAAGCACTGGTGCGTAGTGACTGGGGTGCTAGTCTGAACAGGAGCTATACACGTGAAGTGTAAGCATATTAGCTTCCAGAGATCGAGACACTCGAATGACTTGAAAGATTTGAGGACATCTCACTTTGCTCCGCTGCAGCTTGGCGTAGGGAATGTGAGCATAATTTTTTTGTTTGTCAGCTTTGGTGAAATTTCTCACGATGTAACAGGACCTCACAGTAGTGATCTCAGAAACTGCTCTTAACGGTGGAACGACAATCCGACTGTAGGTGTTGCGATAAGAGGACGAAATTTTCGCAAGTGTGGTACCTGAGGCTCTCCTAACACATATATGTGTGACTGGATTCTTAACGAACTCACGGTTTATCAGATGTGCTACGTTCCTCAGTATACGCTGCAGTGACATTATAAAGCTCACTAATAATTTGTGTACCGTCACTAGTACATAGAGAACCGTCCTACGGGTACCATATTGTAACAAGCAACCAGTGGGTATTCGTAGTGGCCGGCCGAAGTGGCCGTGCGGTTAAAGGCGCTGCAGTCTGGAACCGCAAGACCGCTACGGTCGCAGGTTCGAATCCTGCCTCGGGCATGGATGTTTGTGATGTCCTTAGGTTAGTTAGGTTTAACTAGTTCTAAGTTCTAGGGGACTAATGACCTCAGCAGTTGAGTCCCATAGTGCTCAGAGCCATTTGAACCATTTTGTATTCGTAGTGCAGGCAATGTGTGACGTAGAAATATCTTCAGCTACATAACTACTCTTCAATTCACACTTAAGTGTCGTCATATTATTTACCAACGGTTCCATTCTCGAACAGTGCATGGAAAAACTTTAAATTCCGCACCCCTTCCCACCATCCTAAACACTCTTTCCTCTATTAACAAGATGATGATCGCTTCATACTTCACGGTACCTCCTATCAACGAGACCATTCCTTTATTCATGTTGTACCATAAATTCCTTTTTCCCCATATTGTATCTCTCCATCAGTTATTCGATGTACCCATTTAATCACAAGCGTTATTGATAGCAGCAAACCCAAAAGCTTCCAATCTGTTCTTGTCTGAACAAATTATGATTTACGTTTCATATCCATACAAGCTTACTCTCCAGACAACTGCCTTCAGGAAAATAACTTAGGTTTTAACAAATTCCTGTTTTACAGAAATATTTTGATTCCTAAAGCCACTTTGCATTTTTATGATCCCTATTTTGGGCTACGTCAATTGCTTTGCTACCCAAACTGCAACACCGAATTTAATTCGAGTACACTTCATTAACGTTGTTTTCCTTCAGTTATTGTTTTATTGTTCCTCTTATGCCTTCCTTCCAGTTCGCTATTCCGGCCAACTGCTTTGCCACGTCCTTTGGTTTCTCTGACAGAATTACATTGTCATCGGAAAACGCAAAGCTTTTTATTTCTTCTCTCTACACCTTAATAGTCCTAAGAGATTTCTGCTTCTTTTTACTACTTGCTCGATTTGCAGATTGAATAGCATGTCACTAATGTCTCAACCACTCCCTGGCTGTCATGTTCGTCGACTCTTTAAACAACAGTCTGATTTTTGTACAAGAAGTAAATAAACTGCACTCTCTTTGGTTCATCCTCACTGCATTCAGAAATTCAGAAAATTTATTCCAGTCGCCATTGTCAGAAGCTTTCTCTAAACGCAAAAATGCTATAAACGCAAGTTCTCCTTCCTTTAGCGTATTTTCGAGGATACGTGGTAGGATCAGTATATCCTCGAGCGTTACTACATTACTTCGGAAGCCAAACCGATCTTATCGGAGGTAGGCTTCTACCGGTTTTTCCATTTTCCTTCAAACAATTCGAGTCAGTATTTTGCAGCCGTTATTAGTTAAACTAAAAGTTCGATAATATTCACAAGTGTCAGCACCTGATTTCTTCAAAATTTGTGTTATTACATATTTCTTCAACTCATAGCTGCTTCCCCGAAGGATATTGGTAGTTCTGATAGACTGTCATCTACTAAAAGGCTTAAGTCTTTTAGTGCTCTGCAAAATTCTTTTCGCAGTATATACCTCTCTTCTTATCTTCACCTACTGTACACTCCCTTCCGTTTCTATAATATTCCTTCAAATTCATTTCCCTTGCAAATCTCCTCTGTCAATTCCTTCCACATTTCTTTTCTGTGTTTTCGCTTCTTTGATAGTTAGTTCACATCCACCGGTGAACAACAGTTCATATAAAGGACTCCAGTCTCTCAGATTTCTCATTTTCAATACAGCGAGAACATCTCAGACGAAGATTTTATAGATCCTTGTGATTAACTGCTTTTTATATAACAGCAGATGACTTTACCATGTCTTTAGATCATATATAATGTTTTCAAATCAAATTTTTCTCATTAGATAAGATGTATTAAAGTATCTCATTTGACGATACTAACATATATTACCTAGCTTGCAAGAGAGGTGTACATCGAGACTTTCTGAGATCTCATAACTAAATCTAATTCCTTGACTAAATTGCTAGCGTACCAGTTTCTGACCGACTGTGTTGTTATATCTCGGTAGCTACGAATCTTGTACACTGTTCTGTTCCAGTGATCATATTATTAAAACAATATTAAACCTTTCCGACACTGAGCTCAAATCTGCAATACATAGGTTTGAAACCGATCATGTGTTTTCGATAAAACTTCTTCCACCTTTTACAAGCTCTAATACAGTCGTATTTTTATTCAATTCATGTAATTTCACTAGCATTTTACAGCAGAGAACTAAAATTCCCAAAGGAATATTACTTTAATGCTTGACCTATTAGAATTAACATTTATTGTATACTTTGTCATACGTCACTCTCTTACACTGGAATAGCTCTGAACACTTGTACATATCGCAGTTTTAACAGCGTCAGTTTATTTTCTCTTCGTATAATTTGTTCTTAACCACTACATGCTTAGTCGTTTCCCTTTTTATTTACTAATTTAAAAACTGTTCACATAGTTTGTTGTTGCAAGTTTGTCTTAGAAACTTAGATCCCCTCTCATCAAATTATGAAGTGTTTTGAATGTAAATCAAAGTCTAATAAAGACAGAGACCGTTTAACAATCACACGTGTTTCCAGTCTCCTTTGTTGTTCATTTGTTTTGTTTCTTGTTTCAAGTGATTTAGATACAAACTAGACTTACATTGCTTCTACTTCTTCATCATCTGTTTGCGTTATTGACATGTTGTATGGCTTTGTTTTGTACTCATAAGATATTGCAGAGGATCAAATAGGTACAAAGACGAGGGCTAGTAGAAACACTTGGGTAACAGAATAAATATTGAATTTAATTGATGAAAGGAGAAAATATAAAAATGCAGTAAATGAAGCAAGCAAAAAGGAATACAAACGACTCAAAAATGAGATCTACAGGAAGTGCAAAATGGCTAAGCAGGGATGGCTAGAGGACAAACGTAAGGACGTAGAGTCTTATCTCACTAGGGGTAAGATAGATACTGCCTACAGGAAAATTAAAGAGACCTTTGGGGAAAGGAGAACCACTTGCATAAATATCAAGAGCTTTGATGGAAACCCAGTTCTAAGCAAGGAAGGGAAAGCAGAAAGGTGGAAGGAGTATATAGAGGGTCTGTACAGGGGCGATGTACTTTAAGACAATATTATGGAAATGGAAGATTATGTAGATGAAGACGAAATTAGAGATATCATACTGCGTGAAGACTTTGACAGAGCACTGAAAGACCTGAGTCGAAACAAGGCCCCCCCCCAGAGTAGACAACATTCCATTAGAACTACTGACAGCCTTGGGAGAGTCAGTCCTGACAAAACTCTACCATCTGGTGAGCAAGATGTATGAGACAGGCGAAATACCCTCAGACTTCAAGAAAAATTTAATAATTCCGATTCCAAAGAAAGCAGGTGTTGATAGATGTGAAAATTACCTAACTATCAGTTTAATAAGTCACAGCTGCAAAATACTAACACGAATTCTTTACAGACGAATGGAAAAACTGATAGAAGCCGACCTCGGGGAGTATCAGTTTGGATTCCGTAGAAATATTGGAACACGTGAGATAATACTGATCCTACGACCTATCTTAGAAGAAAGATTAAGGAAAGGCAAAAGTACGTTTCCAGCATTTGTAGATTTAGAGAAAGCTTTTGACAATGTTGAATGGAATACTCTCTTTCAAATTGTGAAGGTGGCATGGGTAAAATACAGGGAGCGAAAGGCTATTTACAATTTGTACAGAAAGCAGCTGGCAGTTATAAGAGTCGAGGGGCATGAAAGGGAAGCAGTGGTTGGGAAGGGAGTGAGACAGGGTTGTAGCCTCTCCCCGATGTTATTCAATCTTTGTATTGAGCAAGCAAAAAAGGAAACAAAAGAAATGTTCGGAGTAGGTATTAAATTCCACGGAGAAGAAATAAAAACTTTGAGGTTCGCCGATGACATTGTAATTCTGTCAGAGACAGCAAAGGACTTGGAAGAGCAGTTGAACGGAATGGATACTGTCTTGAAATGAGGATATAAGACGAACATCAACGAAAGCAAAACAAGGATAATGGAATGTAGACGAATTAAGTCGGGTGATGCTGAGGGAATTACATTAGGAAAAGAGACACTTAAAGTAGTAAAACAGTATTGCTATTTGGGGAGCAAAATAACTGATGATGGTCGAAGTAGAGAGGACATAAAATGTAGACTGGCAATATCAAGGAAAGCGTTTCTGAAGAAGAAAAGTTTGTTAACGTCGAGTATAGATTTATATGTCAGAAAGTCGTTTCTGAAAGTATTTGTATGGAGTGTAGCCATGTATGGAAGTGAAACGTGGTCGATAAATAGTTTAGACAAGAAGAGAATAGAGCTTTCGAAATGTGATGCTATAGAAGAATGCTGAAGAGTAGATGGGTAGATCACATAACTAATGAGGAGGTATTGAATAGAATTGGGAAGAAGAGGAGCTTTTGTCATAACTTGACTAGAAGAAGGGATCCGTTGGTAGGACATGTGCTGAGACATCGAGGGATCACCAATTTAGTGTTGGAGGGCAGCGTGGATGGTAAAAATCGAAGAGGGAGACCAAGAGATGAATGCAGTAAGCTGATTCAGAAGGATGTAGGCTGCAGTAGGTACTGGGAGACGAAGAAGCTTGCACAGGATAGAGTAGCATGGAGAGCGGCATCAAACCAGTCTCAGGACTGAAGACCACAATAACAAGATACGGTTCTGGCTTTGGAATGAAGTTTCTTCGGAGCCATACGAGTCGCATTGAAAGTAACACAGTTATCATGAATTACAAGTATAGATTTCGTTACCTTCCATTCAACTCTAAATATGCTGCCATTATCAGCCCATCTCTCTGTTCATCTTATTCGCCTCTCTGTTCAGTAATTTTTCATATGACTTACATAACATTAAATCTGTTACACCTTATCTTTTTCGAAGGGGTCATGAATTGCCATTGTTACAATATAGCATACGTTCTTCCTGCACGTACATCTGTCGTAATGTAGCGTTTCTGCTAGCTTCCTACACGCTGATATTACCAAATTTAGGTGTGGATAAATAAAGAAGCTGACCTCGCCTCCTATCACTCTTGTGTCTTCCCACGTTTGCATAATTTCTTTCCTGAAGTTATGAGGCGGAATGTTCGCCCTAAATTTACGAACCGGAAATTTTTTTTTCTTTTATTCGTAATGTAAGTATCGTAGTATAACTTTAACACCGAAATGTATTCCATACGTTACTTCAACTGATTTCCTTTCCAAGCACAGGTAGTCTCCGCGTTACTTCAACTGACTTCCTTTCCAAGCACAGGCAGTTTCCAAAAAAAAAAAGGAAACGAAACAAATTTCTGACGTAGAGAATGTAGAGGAAGCATCTATATTAATCTATAATAACAAATCTATAAATATTCGATTACATTTATTACTGCACGTTTTCCGTGTTATCATACTTTTATGAAGAACTGGGGATTAAAAAGAGTCATTTCATTTTATAGAAGTGGACATAAAATAGATTCAAAATCTGTTAAAGTAATATCTGTGTCTGTCGATATGAACTAAAGTGGCCGGTAGAAACATACTTTCCTGTTACTTTTGTTTACACTTAACTAGCTGCATTACAACATTATTTTTGTTGTGGACATCAGTCAGAAGATTGGTTTGTTGAAGCTCCTTTTATCCAGTATAAAACCTCTTTCCCTCTGAATAAGTGCTGGAACCTATATTCTTATTACCCTGGTTGCTGTATTCACACCTTGGTTTTTCTCTGCAGTGTTCACACCCATAGTTACCTCAGCTGCCAAACCTGGCGACACCATGAACCCCCATCATGTGTGCCATCAACTGTTAAACCAAGATACATAAATTTAATTATCAAACCCTTACAACGTTTAAAGTCAGATGGTAACTAGACGATACAAAGCACTAAAATGAAAATTATTGTAGCTGAGCTTTTCTCATATCATATTCTTAACAATAATTTCGAGGGAAATATTACGAAATTTCACACACAGCTATAACCTAATTTAGGATACTTTTTATCGTTATATTTTACATTCGTTGGTGAATCTGAATTTTCTTGTTTCAGCTGTTGAAGGCGTCCTACTCTTACTACGCGCTGCTCAACCAGATGAACAAATGAAGTCTGCGACACTGCGAGTACACACGTAGCACACATGTTATGCCGTTATTGTGTTATTATGATCGCATATTTTGTTTCAAAATAAAGTATTTAATCAAATTATGGTAATCAATGCATACATAGTTGTGTTCGTTTCAGCGTAATGCCACTGTAATTAGGCACACACAGTGAAGTTACGTATATATTGCTTTTAACGAAATGCCTTACACGTTATTGTTAGTACACGGAGTGTTTCAAAATCCATATATGGATTTTAATGCTTTGTAGCCTTCATTACATTCAACTTACAATTATAAATAATGTATCAAATGAAAGAGTAACTCGAACATTTTTTTACAAATTTCCAGTGTGAGTCAATCGTCACATGTCGAAGTCGACAGGCGAGTTATTCACAGACCATGGTCAGTGTGACTGGAGTAATGTTTGCAACAATGCTGCTTATAATGCCTGGTACATCAGCTGGTAGCGGCGTCACATACAGATGGTCCTTTATGAAAACCCAAAAGTAAAAATCTAGTGGAATGAAACTGTGTGTGAACGTGGAGGTAATGCAAAACAAGCTCTGTCATTCGGTCCCTTGCACCCAATCCCGCTTTAGGGTACACCACCATTTAACCAATCTCGTACTGAGTTATGCCACTGAGGTGGCGCACCATCTTGCTGCCAAATAAAGTTCTATGGTTCAGTTTCTCCCAACTGAGAGAAGAGCCATAGTTCTAGCGCACCAAGATAAGAAACATCAGTTACAGTTGCTTCACCGAAAAAGAACTGAAAATAAACATTCCGCTTGGATATGGCGAAAAACATCAAATTTAGACTAGTGTCGTGGCAACTATACCATCTTGTGGAGATTAGTTGGTCGTCATTAGGGTACATGATGTGTGTTCACATTTCTACTTAGGTGAAATGTCGATTCATCACTGAAGCCGACACCATCCAAAAATCTTCATCATCGTGCAGCAACAATGAGTTTGCAAAATTGGCTCGTAAACCGAAGTCTGTAAGCTTTAGAGCTTGTAATGGTTGCCAGAACTGAGTTGTAAGCGACCCCTTAAATATCTCTCAGAGACGTCACTGGAATTGCTAATTCACAACTAGCCTCCCAAACTGATTTCTTGGCATTACGCGAGAAAGCCGTACGCTCTTCAGTCACTCTTGGACGTTCTGTACACTTCTCTTTGCGCACAGGAATAAAAATAAAACTGTCTGAGTTGCTCTTTCATTTGATTTATCATTTACAATTGTAAGTTGAATGTAATCAATGATACAGAGACTTTAAACCTCTACATTCTTTTTGAAAGACCCTGTGTATTTGAATATAATTTGTAGACTTTACAAACAAAACTTTGATGTAATAATGCAGTAATAAAGCAATGAAAGACAATGAAAATATTTTCTGTCACTAAGTTTCAACTTTCAGCTGTAGACTACTGTCATTTCACTTCAAAGTGCGTTGTACACAGTCACTCATATCATTATACGATTCTCCTCAATAATATCAAGCATGTTCATCGGCTTGCCATCTATACCTCAAGTAACTTCAACTTCATTTCACATTTAATAGAGCGAAAATGCTCTTCAAAATGGACAAATTACGCAGTTTACTATTTGAAAATGCATCTTATTACTCTGATTTTCAATCTGGAGATGATCTATGGACCAAGTAAAAACTAGGAATCACAATAAAAAATATATAGTAAGTAAGCTATATGTTTTCTCATTATGCCCATGTAACATATCTGCATCACCCAACATCAATAATATTGGAACACACCGACAGGATTTCTCAGAGGAACGACATAACTCTTGATTTCCCTATGAAACATCCCTGCAAGTATATCTGATTGCTGATAACAGAATTCAGGTCTTTCAGTTTCTTCAATTTGTTTCTGGGAGATGAGGTTATTAGGTTTGGACAATTTTTTAATTGGTGTTATTACTTCTGAAACATTTGCAGTTACATGTTTCGTTCACCAGTGAGCATAGAATGTTTGTTTGGATAAGGTTCACACTGATTCGTTACCTTCCTGAAACGCTAACCAAGAAATATGTTTGCATTTCACAGCTTTTCATACTGGTGACGCGAAAAATTTTTAAACTTTGGATGAATAACAGGGGCCTTTTATCAGTACATTGTCTTATAAAGTTGTCAATTTTGATTTACACTCGGTGTAATCTTTAGGAATTCATTGATTTTCTTTAGGAAAAACATTATTTGATGGAAGTCAAATTAATTTTTTTTTTAATTTTGCAGTCCTACATGTCTAATACATAACGAGGGCCTTTTAGACCCCTTAGTGAACAAAATTAGTTTATCTTCTGTCTGAATGTCAAATTTATGTGAAGATTACTGACAACAACTAACAATTCGACACATATCCAGTACTGAAAAGTCAGATGTTGCGCAAAAAGTTGCAGCTGAGTATTCTTTTGGAAGGTAAATATATTTCTTTATGCTAGAATTATTTCAGGTGAACGTAGGTTTTGTATCTTCAACAGAAAATTATTTGAAGTTACGACTAGTGGTCAGAAATTTGAATCAACTATTTCTGAATCATCCAAAAGTGAAGCTCTTTTTCATCGCAAGATGCTATTGATTCAGACACTGATGCCTCCCAGGGTAATGAATCCTCTAGCACCATAAGTGGAGGGAGAGCGCTGAAGTGCTGGTTTCTTCATGGGTGAACTAGCTATATCGTTTATGACGATACGTTGTGTGTATTTGTGAAAAGAACTGCGTTTTTTAAGTTTGGCCTCTGATGATGTGATATCAGTAATATCTCGTAGGAGCAAAACACCGTATACTCCATGTCACGAAACTTCCTCCTGTGACTAAGTAAGCATGGAACTATTTTATCACGCATAGAATTTCTTCTGGTTGTTCTTGAGATTTAGTGCGCGCAGGTTCAAATCCTTTACGAATCAGATGGCTAAGCTCTGCTCATAAGCTCCCTGCAGCTGGGATAACTCTAAGCCTACGAACGACAGTCCGTAACACGCCACAGTGTTGAGATGATCGATGACAGCTCGTAACTTGCAGATGTACGCCAGTGTGAGTCGGTTTACGGAAAATACTGTGATTCAAGGAAACATCTTTTCTGTAGAGCAAGGCATCTGAGGACGGTAGGTCTGCGTTTTTCTGCACTTCCATGTGAAGCAAATGCTCCGGTGGAGGGAGTTAAGATGTTCCAGAAATTCAGGAGCCGTTGCTGCTTCACTTGGTCGTCCATATATCTCCAGAAACATTTAGGAATTAACACTTCTGACTGAAGTGCGTTTTCCTCGAAGTATTCCATAAAAACTTTAGCATCTATGGGAGATAATCAGCTGCCTATAGCAACATTGTCAGTTTGCTCAAAATGTTGTTCACTAAACAAAAAGCAATTCTAGGCAGGACCTATTTGAATAGATGTATGATGTCCTCCTCCAAGTAAACGCCTATTAGTTGTAATGAATTCACAAGAGGTACTAGTGTAACAAAGGGACCACATTGAATCTCTCTAATATGTCAACCCGTTAGAGACGAAATGTCTTTAGTTGCTGTATATGAAGTTTACATTTTCCTATCAAAGGACTCAGGAAAGACCCCAGATGTTTTCTAGGTGATATATTGGGGCTTCTAAATTGTTCACAATGGGGGAAAGCGGAACTCCTTCCTTATGGATCTTAGGTAGCCAATAAAGTCGTGGTGGAACTGGCGGTTGTATTCTTACTCTCTTTCTAAGCCGTTCAGGACGCTGCCTTGATTTGAGGAGAGCGAATATCTTCTGTTATACTGCATCAGTTGGATCCTTCTAGAGAACACGATACGTTGTGTGCAACTGTGAAAAGAACTGCGTTTTTTAAAGTTTGGCCTCTGATGACGTGATCTCAGTAATATCATGTCATCTATCTTGAGATCAGGATTCACACACTTAAAACTATGTCATTTCAGCCTCTCCTGTACATTTTCATGTAATGTTTGACTACCGTCACTCTGTATATGAATTTGTTGTTTATTATTTCTAAGTTTATGTTGTTTAAGCTATGACGTGTACTGGCTGTCTTCTGATGTTGTTGCAATTTGATTTGTAGCCTACTCGACGATGGTATTTGCTATATCGAAACTATGGCAGTCGCTATGGTCCAGCGTGCTTACCGCCAAGGAGCAGCATCGTTGTGCTACAAAATTATTTCCTTAGCACTCTGTTATTACAAAAGGACTTCCAACGCCCTGTTGAGTAAATGAAATCATATTCTATACATGCCTCACAATAAAAGTTACAGAAATAGTTGTTTATTCAGAATACTCTTGGGCAGCAAGCAGACGAAGATGTAGATGAAGTACTAAAAATCTATACAAAAATGATAAGGAACTACAAGAATAGTTAGAAACAGATTTGAGTAAAGAATTTTACAATTCTAAATTTAGATCCTTAATGGAAGAACTGAATGTCCATTATTACAATATTATTTATTATTCCTATTAACATTATTATTATGCGTATTGTAACTAGAAGGTTTCTCTCGCTTAAGGGGCTCCGGAACGCCCTATACTTGCAATGTTAAAATAACGCTTATAAATTACATCTTTCCTCACAAAGTATTTGAGGTAGGAAGTTGAACTTTTTACAGATTATTTATTGGAATATGGGCTACAACTTAACACGGATTTTACAAAATTTTAGTTCTGTTATTAAAGATGATTTTTTTTCAATTGTAATGAAAATTCACAACATTTTTTTGCAATTTTTTGTTTACATATTCAAAAATATACAGTTTTTTGGAAAAAGGCTGCGTTAAATTATGCAGAAGGTACTGTGTAACATTTACTGAAAGTTTGAAACAATTATGTTTGGAAGATCCTTAGAAAACATGTAATTAGTATGAGAAAATAAAAGTTTTGGCAATCGAGCGACAAAGATTGGATGAACTTTTAAGTGCATTCCAGGTCCATAGGATGGATTATCTTAATCCTCTGCAAACTCCTCCTCCAGCTTCCTCTTGTTCCTCCTCCTGTTTACTCTTGCTTGTATTTCTAGACTCTTTACAGCCCTGTCTGCAGCCCGAAGGCGTTCCTTGTCTAAAGCAAGCATCGCTCGTACCATGTTAGAACCTATCTTCATTCCCATATTTCTAAATACCTTGCACCTTACAATGTTGCCATCATTGAAAGTCGCAACAGCATCATGCACACCAAAGTGAAGTGTTTCTATTCCAACAAATACAGTCTTGGGGATTCTCGACCATATAACACTATTTACACGTGGGGTTTTGAGTTTTTCCGTGAATACACTTTTTCAACAGTTCAGGTGCTGCTAAGTCTCTGAAAATAGGTTTTATCACCTCCATTATTGCATGAGGCAGACTATGCTTATGAGTGTACACTTCACCAGTTAGCAATCCTTTGTTATATTTACACCAACTGTCTTCTTCTTTGGGACACAAGCTATGTTGGGGATTTTCATCGGTTGAAGAAGTATGAAAAAAAAAGAGCCCAAACAGCCTTCTTCATTTCGTCGACACTTTGTGTATTTTGCCTAATAGCCATTCCATAATGGTTCTGTATTTTGTCAATTACACTGTCAGTTAACCTTCCCTTCCCATCCAACCCTTTACCATCACTGAGTTTTTGTTTTTTGTACGAAACTTTCAGTTGCCGAAGTCTTGTTCCCATTCGCTTCTGTACGTGTCCAATACACTCAAATTTCTGCACTAGAACATCGCCGTAGGGCTTCAGTCCTTGACCATGTTTGAAACTTTTGGATTCATCGTCACCAAGGTAATTAACATATCACACTTTATCATACGCCTCAGAACCCTGGAATATACTGGCAACACCAGCCACTTCCATTCCTCCACTACTGCCACTATAGTTAGCTTTGCAATTATTTTCATGTGTACCTTTATATTTTTGTGGACATTTACAATACTTTGATATTACTGCTACATCTAAAACTTTCCCTGTATACATACTGGTGGCAGATACTACACCATGAAGAGATGTGTGTCCCCGTTTATGCCAGGTACCATCGAACGCTGCAGTCAAATCTCTGTTACCATTATTTTCCATTACTGCCTCTTCCACAGCGTTCTTTATAGATTCTATACAGACATCTTCTACTTTAGACCCTATTAATTTATTATAGGTCGTAAACTAGGTTGGGGGATATGGAAGATTCATGATGCCACAGAAAATTGCACCTGCAGTAGCACCCTTACCAACTGAACGCAAGGAATAAACAAATCTAATGATGTGTTCGTAGATTTTGCTACCATTTTCTTCAGTTGCAGTTACTGCAACACTGTTCCAAAAGGTGGTCATGTATGAACACTTATCACATTTCAGTTGTATTTCACTAGCAAGTCCTACGTGCTTTATTATGGAGAGTTCCAGACCAACTTCACTACAATGAATACATCTTACACAGTTTGAGAAAATTCCTTTGAGAACCGACATATCAAATATTTCATTCACATCCGATTCGCCCATAAAACATTCATAGTTTTCACTCATTGAACCAAGCTTCTTCTGTGAAGTATTTTCTTTCCCACTTTGACTGCTATGGGCAGGTGTACTTGAGAGGTTAGGTTCACTCACTTGGTTATCGTCTTTATTGTTTACAGTAATAACGCATACCTCTGGCTTTCCAACATTTCTCCTTTTCTTAAAAGCCTTCAGAGGATTTCTAATAACTTTACTTTTACTCATTATTATACTTCAACAAAACAGAGACTCAAGAAACAGAATTAATTACGAATATTTTAGAGATAACAACAGAGTAAATAAACATGAAACAATCGACAATCACACCAGCGATATATATTGAACCATCACAGGTTAGCCACAACACATACTTTATCTCACATCACTAAAATGTACCTGATGAACACGGACGTTAATAATAACACCATTTGACAGCAGTTTAACAGCGCCACAGTGCGTCACGCCCATGTATAACACATTTCAAAATAAAAGTTAAAAATAGTTGTAGTCTTCGGAATTGAATAAATTATATATCTATTAAAAGGTAATAGTCTGCTGACTCAGAAAACGCAAAATAGTAAAAATTGAACTTTTCATGATTTTGAGCCTTTCCAGAGCCCCTTAACAATTTAACAGAACTTTTCAGGGATATTTGTTCAAAGAATTTCCCGATAGTCTGACCCCTCCCACATCTAATCGAAAAATATAAAGAGAGAAAGTATTCTACTTTTAAGACGAGTCCATTTGAGGTAAATGATAATCACCTACTATTTGCGGTATATAATACAAAAATTTAATGGGGATAGTTTGTAAGAACCAGCAGGCACAAAGCAGTATTTGATAAGTTTTAAACTCCAAACAGGTTATTTCAAATAATTAAGGTAATTAAAAGTCCAAGAAATGAATACAAGAACATATATTACAGATATCATCCAACTGCGTAACATTACTAACTCTAGTTACAGAAATCCAACTATCCACAAACATATAGTGTAGTAAACGTTCTCATGAAGCAGGCGTCAGTCACAGTTCTTTGAATACAAAGAATTCAAAGAGCTGTGACTGACGCCCGAACAACAGCGACTTACATGGATTGAGAATAGAAAATTGTGCATTGACAATGGCTAACTACTAGCCGAAATCTGGATTTACGTAATAAGATCTGATTGTTGCACTCTATGAATTATAAATACCTGTAGATTTCTCAATGTGAAGTGGTAGTTGCAATACTAATTTACACGAAGCTCCGTGGTCACTCCTTTTGCGCTTCAAAATACGATGCTATACACAGTAAAGCGTACAGCAGCAAAAGCCACTGGAGAATATCTGCAGCAAAGTGCTCAGGAGCAGCAGACGTCGATGAGGCGGTGTTAGAGTATTCATGTCAAGCAACAGATATCCTCAGACTACGTTCTGTCAGGCAAACCCTTCATGTAGAAGTGTGTTCACCATTTCCTTAATAGTTCGACATTAAGTTTTGCTGTCGTACGATGATTTTTTCCTACATCCAAAAGCATTAAGGGAGGGGCAACGCTTCTTTTGTACACTCGAAATACAGCACTCTAGCAAGAGATTTCTTACTCCTTATATCTTTGCTTTACTTGTCACCGTAGTGTAGAGTGTACGGGTAGTATCCAATATTGACCTGAAGAGCACTTCCTAACGGCACGTCAACTGAGTCGGTGTCAGGTGATCATGATTCTTGGTTAATCATGCAGCTGTTTCCAAATCCAAATTAAAACGTAATGTTCTGCAATCATTGTGATGCTATTACGTTTGCCGTTAAACAACACATAGTAAGAAATCGTCTCGATCACGGAGACACTGTTGGCGGTATGAAAATTCTGACAACTGAAGATGATGGAATACATTCCGCTGAACGTAGATACCGGCACTAAGCGTTTATCAAGTAGTGTCTCACAGCATCACCGTGTAAATACGACCCAGACTCACATTTCGTCAGCGTACACTCCGCATAATAACCCATTCTCATTCATTTGAAACAGGAATCTGACTCTCGAGAAGTATTGCATTTCATCAACTGTGCAGAAAATCTAACTACTGCGATAAACATTTCATCAGCAAATATAACACTGTACTTGTATAATGAAGGATTTGACATTTTTTTAGTTATGAACATGCTTTCTAGCCAGCCGTTTGGCCGAGCGGTTCTAGGCGCTACAGTCTGGAACCACGCGACCGCTATGGTCGCAGGTTCGAATCCTGCCTCGGGCATGGATGTGTGTGATGTCCGTAGGTTAGTTAGGTTTAAGTAGTTCTAAATTCTAGGGAACTGATGACCTCAGGTGTTAAGTCCCATAGTGCTAAGAGCCGTTTGAACCATGCTTTCTAATGCGTTGAAACGTTATATTTGGTCACTTGTAAAGTTCTTAGTAGAGCGATAGAACTTTTCGTCTGCGTTCAGCTCGCTAACCACTGTCTCACAACGGGTTCTTCTATAGTTATAGCTTGTTTTTGATGGCAGTGAATCACAAAACTGAACTCAGAATGTAAGGAACGTTTAGGAACGTTCATCCAGAGACAGTTATGCATTGCATGTACTGAGTTAAACAGATAAGCTATTAAAGGATCCTCTCTCCTGGAAACTGGATGAACTTCAGATACACTTTTTGATCAATAATGTCTTTCAAATCGAATGGAATTGAGTCTTTTTCACTTTTATCAGACAACCTGAAATATTAGAATGACGTACCCAGCAGTTTCAAGACTTATAGTGAATCAAATCCTTTCTTCCTCATCTAGTGGTAAAATGTGACCACCTTGGAAACACATAGATATTACTAAATCCGTTGTTTATCCTGCAGTTATTAACATGTAAATGGGATGATTAACTGTTTACTCAATATTGTACCCAGGGGCTACTGCTGGCTAGAATTAATGTACACTAGTGAGCCCCAACATTATGAACACCTACCTAACAGCGATTATGTCCACCTTCGGCACAGATAACAGTAGCGACGCGCAGTGGAAATTTGTGATAATGTCTTATGGGACCAAATTGCTGAGGTCATCGGTCCCTAAGCTTACGCACTACTTAATTTAACTTAAACTAACTCACGCTAAGGACAACACACACAGCCATGCTCGAGGGAGGACTCGAACCTCCAACAAGGGGAGCCGTCCGGATCATGACAAGATGCCCGAGACCGCGCGGCTACCTATCGCCCCACGCACGTTGGCATGGAAACGATGAACACAATGAGACCATTTTATGTAGCTGGAGGAAGCTGGCATCACATCCGCACACACAAGTCGCCTTACTCCCGTAAATCCGGAGAGGGGGGGAGGGGTGGAATGAACTCTGACGCCACTTTCAATCAAATTCTAGATGTTTCGAACGGGTCCAGATCTGGAGACTTGTGGGCCAGAACATCAGTTGGAACTCTCCAATGTGTTCTTCGAACCACTGCATTCCACTCCTGGCATGTGACATGACACATTATCTTGTTGAAAAACTCCACTGCTGTAGGGAAACATGATCCTCATGAGGGGCCTTACGTGGTCTGCAACAAGTGTACTATACTCCGATGCCGCTATGGTGCTTTGCACGAGCTCCTCTGGACCCATGCATGCTCACGTGAATAATCTCGAGAGGGTAACGGAGCCGCCACCAGCTAGTCTCCGTCCTGCAGTACGTGTGTCAAGAAACTGTTCCCACGGAGGTCTACTGATTCGCGCCCTTCCATCGCCATGGTGAAGAAGGTGTCGGGATTTATCAGTTTCCTGTGGCAACGTCCAGTCTTAGTTGCCGATGTCGTAATGTTGATATTGGCACATGCATGGGTCGTCGGCTGCAGAGGCTTCTTGTTAGGAGTGTTCAGCACACTGTGTGTTCAGACACACTTCTCCTCAGCCCAGCATTAATGTTCGACGTTAGTTCCGCCACAGTTTGCTGCCTCTCTGTTTTACCTGAACGTTGTGCCAAGAACGTCCTAGATCTACAATGAGGGGTGGTCACCCAGAAACACACGACTTTTGGATATGGTTTCACCTTGGTTTCGTCACGCGCTGAGGACACTCACCACAGCATTCCTCGAACACCTGACAAGTCATGCAGTTCCCGAAATGCTCGTGCTGAGCCTCTGGGCCATCACAACGCGCCGTCGGTCAAACTCGGATAGGTTTCATCCCTTCCCCATTCTACACACAGACGCCACGCTCAAAGATGCTGTGTGTCTAAATGACAGTTTACTCCTCGCGAGATGACGCTGATGTTGTCTGGACGGGTTTATATCGATCGTAGGTCGGTGGTCATGATGTTCTGGCTGTTCAGTGTGTAACACATGTACGTTCACCACCAGTGGAGGAAAATGCTGTTATATCACATTCTACTGTTAAAAAACATTTATGGTTTTAATATTAACACAATGTTCTGTTACTATCGTGGTTGTATCTATTATAAGACCAGTATGTTCCGTAAATTGCCTTCCAAATCTGAAAACTGAGCCATTGTGCTTCATTTAGCAACGTTGAAGTTTTCTGCCATGCTCAAATTCAAGGAAAATCTCTTTAGGATTATTTGGAAGTTTGCAATTATATTTATCATATTGTCTCAAAATTTCAACAAAAGTATAATGTTGTTCATTACAATCTGTTGGCAAGTTAAATTTCGGAAATATATTAGCATATTTAGGATGATGATAAAAACAGATATTGCAGATTGATGGACTGACGACAGTAATTTAAGTGTATGAGAGATAGTTTAGAAGCCCTATATCATATCCACAATTTTATAGCTTAAATGTCGGTTTAAATTTAGATACCTAACTAATTTCTCACCATACTAAAATTAAATTTTTCTCAGGTATAGTTAACCTATGCCATTTTTACGGTTCCATTAGACAAATTTATGTGCTGACAAATAGACTGAAGATACAGAGTTTGAACACACATAACCACAACTGTATCCATTTATTGCTTGAAAATTGACAGATTTATTTAAAATTAAAATTTCATAAATACTTCGAAATTCTAATAGGCGACAGTAGATTGCAGAATCTCTTACAGTAATATGCAGTACTATCCTTCGTTTTGCGTGCAGCCCAGTGTGAGCAAGGTTTATTTAATCTATTTCTGTTTCCCATTCTGCACTCCACCTTCTTAGATCTTTTCGGTAAATATGTTCTCACTATGAAAATCGGTATTTTCCTGCTTTGTTGAATAAACGTATATGTGACATGTGAGTATGTGGCTGTTTTGGTAATCTTTTTATTTGGAGCTATTGTTCAAATTTTTCCCCATACAATTTTTCTTGTGCGATGTTAAATACATCCCTTTGCCCCTGTGTAGTACTGCAGCCTAGTCATCTGATTCTGGCGTGGTATCCCTGCCAAGTATTTCAAGTACTCTTTGCACAGTTAAATACTACCCTGTTCCTAATGCTCCGTCTACAGGACGTCAGATGGCTCACAAAAGTGTACAACTTGTTTAATGATATGGCGTACCACCACTTTTTGGGATAGGGATGAAGTGAGTTTTATCTTCAAACCATTTACTCAAGCCTTTTGAACACTGTGTATAGGCAGTTAATATATCCATTTGGTTGCTTTAGGAGGATTACTTCTGTTGTATAATCCTTTTACGGCTCTTCCTACTTTTATAATTACTTTTTTCAATGTGCTTATGTCCTTTGTTGCACTCTTCTTAACATCTTTTCCCAGTTTAACATACGCCTCCATGTTACCAGCCATAACTAACGCTAACAGTTTCAGTCCAGTTTCAGCCTTTATAGCTTACATTTGCTTCCAAGTTATATTCACTAGTATGTCATCTAATCTATTTCTCTGAGGAAGAACATCTGGAAATCTGTCACGTACTTTACATACATTATGTAATGCATCATGACAACTACCACATGGAGGTGTCCTCCGAAGTTCTGTGCTACGACCACAATAACCATATCCATGTAAGTGGAAATCTATTGGCAGTTTGTTAATAGTCTTGTCGGAAAAATGTCTGCCAGTCTTCCTCTGTCTGCATCCATCGAGTGAGTGACTAATTTGATGGGAAAATTGACTTTGATATGCGTTCAGCCACGAGGAAAAATACAGCAGTTTTCATCAGCACGCGTTTCAAGAAACGTTCTTTCCACCTACCACTTAAAAGTATTATATTAGAAAATGACAGACACAGAAAAGACAGTTTTTTACCAGACTCCATTTGACAAATTACTTATTGTCCTTTTACCTCTAGACAAACAGGAGGCGTTGTAAAGCTGAAGATCCTCGAAAATGATCTAACATTTCAATATCTTTACATACAAGTATATTCAAAATTATTGTATCACGATAAGAGCAGAATTCACATATTTTATCTGGACTGGAAGGTAACCAGATTTTCGCATGTTCGTTCCCTGAGGTGTTTTTGGTTTGATGACGCCAGGTCTGACAAAGAGGATAATATAATAGCTTACTTTTGCATGAGAATTCCATATATATATATATATATATATATATATATATATATATATATATATATATATATATATGGGGTGTCCATTTTAACTGAAGACATTGAAATATTTCGAAAACTATACATGGGATGAAACGAAGTTTTGATTCCATTTTGCTTGTTTCGGAGGGAGACATCCAATGATACCACACTCCAGCCGCCATCCCACCCCGTGTGTAGGTGGTAGGGGACTACTTTGAATTCTTCAGTGTGAACCACAGTTCTTTCTTGTAGATTACGTTTCTATGGAAAAATCTACATACTTTTTGTCTGAAGTATTTTCTTCGTTTCGCCACAGAAGGCGCTGTAATCGGAGGAACAGAAATGCGTAGGCCTACACAATCGCAATTTCCGTCATAATACAAAATGGCCTTGAATATCTAATGGAACGTAGAACCCGGCCTCCATGCTACGAAGGTAGGACAGGCGAGTATTTCATAACTTCTGATTGGAAACTCCATTCGCAACGTTGTATTTCTCCGACATATCGAACAACCGACTATTCGACGCTAAACTGTGGCCTTGTAGCGAACTGCGACGTACCATAACAGGCAGTGCACTGTGACCAGAGCTGGTGTACCGAACAGAAGTAGAACAGATAGCGGCTGTAAACATTACAATACTTGCGCGGAGTTTATTGCCTGCACTACTACTTATCAATTGGAGAACAGGAGGGTTATAAAATTCGGGTTGGTAAACTTCTTTCTGTAAACGTTCTTGACGACTCAAGGACCAATATTTCGCCAAGAAAACCCTTTCAAATTCTGAACACGTATTACACGTTTCGCTAATTTCCGCGGCCCATAATGCAGCTTCTCCTATTATCTTAGACACGATAAATAGGATATTATCAAATTCTGACCAGCTGCGCGGAAATATTCTTTTAAATGAATTTGTGAACACTTTGGGATTAATGTTGTTTTTCTCACTAGAGAATGTAGGAAACTGCCTGCTCTTAAATATGCTGTGTTCCACCTTTGAAAAAGAAACACAACTATGTTGGACATACCGGTCATCCACTACTTCCCAATGTGAGTTTAATTCCCATGGATCACTTGTAAAGGTTTTAGACTGCATATACGGACGCTTTGTCTCGCAGTTGGATATTCTTTGACTACTTATACCTTCATTTTCTGGTTTTGCGTCCTTACACGATTATTGATCCTTTTGACCGTCTTTTGTTCAATTTCATTCAGGTGGTTTGTGATATTACTATAATTAGCCGTTAATGAATTAACCCTTATGGATACCGCATCGCATTGTTCCGATTAATTACTCAGATTTTTTTGCAATTTATCGATACAATCGATAATTTTAGCATCCTGTTTTTCTTGTTTGGTTAACCTGGATTCAACATCTTCAAATTTGTTATCTACTTTACCTTTTTGATCCTCAAATCTAGCTTCAATATCCTCCACCCCACTCCCAACTTCTGAAATTTTACTATTTACGGTTGCCTGTTCGGCTAATTTGGAACATTTACTATTAAACGATGCTTGCTATTCTGAGAATTTAATAGCTTGCTGTTCGAGTACTTCAGAAAATTTATTATTGAAAAATGCCTGCTGTTCTGAAAATAGCTCACTCATCATATTTAATTTTGAGGACATAGTACTTAGTATGTCTACACCTCCAGAGATGTTCGGTGCGACATTCACTCTACATTCTCGATCGGTACCTTCTCTAACATCAGAATTATTGTCTGGTAATTCTACGACTTTATCCATTGTTCTAATCCCCGATACACTTGGTATCGCTTCCTTCTCTTGTTCAGTAAACGTGTCATCTCTTACATTGACAATATTCCTATTACTTACTTCCTGTTCTGGCAAATCACTAATCTCCTCTTGCGATTCAGGAATTCTCTTATCTACATCACTACGCAGTTTTAAACTTCTTTTAGGCATCATGATAGCTACTGAAAATAACCACAATGAAATCTCAATTAGCACTACGCTACAAAATCTATTCTAACATACTCAAATGGTCACTTATTTTGTGGATTGCTTACTTTTCTCTGTCGTGATGGATTGTCGTGGCGTGACTGTTGTCCGACGCGCTGCGTCGTTCTGCTTGTAGCTCACTCGATGTCGTGGAGCTTTGTCTGCGTTGTGGAGGAGTCAGCCCCCACATCGTCTCTGCTGTTGTCGTTGAGAAGAAACGTTGGACGGTGTGATGTCCGGCGTCGTTATGTACTGTAAACAAACAATGTGTTGTTGTTGCTCACAATTAGCACTTCGTCCTTGCAACGATCCGTCTAGCTTCGTCTTCTCGTTGAGGCGTGTACTGACGTCGTTAGGCGCTGCGTTGTGTCCCAGACGAGACGACTGCTGGCGTCTTCGAACACCACGTTGGGCGCCAAAATGGTGTGTGCGGCGCGTGCCCCGGACTCTAACCGCGTGCTGATCCAGTCGACGGAGATTAACGGGAGAAAAAACCTGAAAAGCTTCCGAAAAGGCTGTCCTCCTGTAGTCGTTGTATATCAATTACAAGTCCGCAGCGTTTCCACTTATGCGAACTCGTATAATTGATGCTTTTTATTATTAATATTGTACTGTTAATTGGCTGGATTTGCAGTAGTTATTAATTCTTCTCCCGTTCGCATAGCACACACCACTGATTGCGAGGAAATATTTTAGTTTACGGTTTTTTCTTACGCTGTTGTCTCGTTGCCATGGAATTGTTTTGCTGGTATGCAGCGAGATCCAGAGATACTCTTTGATTCAGTCTTTGTAAGATTGCATCGTAATACGAAAATATTTTAAAGTTCACTTCTCAACTAATGACGTGAATATTTGCACTTCAATGAAATAGTCTTTCATGTTTAGTTGTTGATTCAGTCGTTTATCAAACTATTTAATAGTGTAGTCCACACCGGGTATTTAACTGGTAACGCACAGTTTATTGTTATTTTATCACTAAAAACGTATACCTCCCGCACCACACGCACACGGAATAATTTAGTTAAGTCCGTCCGATTGAGTTATAGATTCTTGCCAATTACCACAACTGAACACTTTAGCGTAATTGTTTTATCTTCATGATGTCATGTACTTGGGTCCTACTCAAGACTAACTGCATGTATTCTTTCATAGAATGTTCACTTCTCCTTAAGGTCCAACTAATTTAAATTCAAGTCCAATGTTCACTAATTCCGTTATTAGATTTCAATTAACCCGTAGTACACGGTTAAGTGAGTCTATCTGTTACTGTTTCAGTTTCTTAAGCTGCGAATCCCGACACGCAACAAACACTTCTAAACACGAAAACAATATCGTCACGATTCGCAAATCTCAATAATTGAGATCAGAACTGCTCTCGTACGTCTGCACTGGATGAGTTCTACCAAGAGACTTCTTCTGTGGAAGAGCATTGTAGGCGCATTGAATTTCTTCGTTGCGCTTACAACTCTCTTCCACGTAAAAGATGTCTCTGATGACATTACTTTGGACTTAACTTTTGAGATATTAATTTCACATTTGTCACATGTATATTTGTCCATTGCTGAAATAAGATGTTTCTTCTTTTTCTTTCGCTAACAAATATGCTCAGTAATGTACAATGTAGTTGTTGACAAAACTCTTTCGTGTTAGCTCATCGATAAAGGTCATAACTGCCAAGATAACTTTCCCTACTTCATGTTCTTCCTTAATTGACTTTAAGGTGGTCGTTGGGGCGTTACACTATCAATTGGAGAACAGGAGTGCAAGTGACCCATGAATGTTGCAACCAAAGAAGAAAAAACTCAAATGATGCTGATTTACGGGGTTGTATGAGAAGTGCTGCTGTTGCCCCGTGCGCCGAGCATTTTCCAGAGAACGCTCGTCCTTGTTCGTTCTTTTATAAGGCTGTGAGCGCGTTTATGTCTGATGGCAGTGTACAGACCGACAGAAGGAAACGAAGCAAACGTGTTACAGAAGAATCTAATGAAACAGCTGCACTGGTGGCAGTTCACCACAGTCCACGGATAAGCGGCCGGCAATTACACGGCGATTTCGGCATGTACGTAGGTAATATTGTCACAGTACTGCACCGTCGTAAGTATCATCCATATCACGTGTCACTGCACCAGTAACTGGGGAGTGTTTTGTAAATGGGGAAGTCAATAAACGACTCCCACGATCTTTGCCGCGGAACTATTTTCCAATGAGTCTACATTCACAAACCATGGTAGCGTTAACCGGCATAACATGCATTACTGGAGAGTAGGCAATCAGCTCTTATTACTGCAAGTTGGCCATCAACGTCCTTGCTGGGTTAAAGTATTGTGTGACATCATGGGGAACGAACTCATTGGTCTGTGTTTTATCGATGGGGCTTTGAATGGAAGCATATATCGAACGTTTTTGGAACTACCAGTACTACTACAGGATGTTGCCCTGGACGTTCGACAACTTACGTGGTTTCGCCATGATGGCTGCCAAGCGCATTACGCAGTGAAGCAAGGAAGGCATTAGACCCTGTTTACACTGGTCGGTGGATCGGAAGAGGTAGGCCTATTAGATGGCTCGCTAGGTCGTCGGATTCCTTCATTTAAAATATAAGGTGTACCAAGAAGTGCCAACAGGCCGTGAAGCATGGTCGACCGTATCAAAACGCCTGTGCTGACATTCCCGCAGATCTTCACGTGATTGTTCTAGAAGATCGAATTTGCGGTGGATACATCATTTATCATGAATTACCTAGGTTGAGTTACTTTATGTATTTCGATGACCCTTGTGACTGCATTTTGGTCTATCTCTAACGCCAGATACCTGACCATAGGGAGATACGGATTGCTGATCGTCTATCAACATCTCGTCGCTAATACCTAGCTATTGGGATGGGGCTGACCTTTAGAAGTGGAAGCCTCTGGTTACCAGTTCATGTTATTTTCGGCAACAACGATAGTAGTTGTTGGTAACCAAACCACAAAGCTTAGATCAACATACAAATGCAATAATAAAAGCACCATCTGAATATATTCTATGGCATGTTATTAACAAGAGAGTCAGTTGCGGTTCATGTGTATAACATTAACACAACACAAAAGTTTGTTACTGAAGTCTGATTTCAATTTCCTATGGGCATGTTATAGCTGGAGCCTATTTATTGGTACTATGAGTGATATCTCATCAGGAAAGTAGAATAAAGTGAGGATGGAAGCCATAACTTTGTTGTTGATTAACTGTAGCAACAGTAGTTTCCGATGTCGTTGTTATGGTCAGTACACCACGCCCCAGCATCCTGCCCATGGACCCACTCTGCGAACCTTTGAGCCGATTCACCAGACCACAGTGTGATGGACGTCATCCACCCTGCCACCACTGATAATGCCGCCACAGCGATAGACATCTTTCAGCAGAGATGAACGCACCACACCTGAGAGGGAGGAAGGGATAACATTTAAACCGCTTCCTTCCTCTCGCAGCAGTTAGTATTCAAATTTGAACTAAGAACTTAATAAAATGCAGTGAGCGACATAGCTGAAAATTCTTGTTGCTTGATACACAAACAGAAAAATAATACATAAACAGCTAATTCTCAATAGCATTACATTTCACTGGCGTCTCCCTTCTCCATTTAGCTCCAGAACCCACCAACAATAAGGCAAATCTACGGCCTAGAGGTTCATGTATAATCCGAACCAGAAGAAGATAAATGACGTAACATATATCGTAGTTGGACATCTTTGTTAATTAAGACGTAGCTGACAAACTCTCCAATCAATTCGATAAATTGAAATTCCTTAACCTTGTAAGCAAAATTATGATCGGCTTACTTATTTCCCAAGTGTCAAAATGTAACTGCGCGAGGCTTCCCATCTCCAGCGGCGCTGCCTCTTTGAGGTTTCTGAGGATTTCGAGTGCTTCCTAGTACTACGGTGCGTTGTGAAGGTGGCCACACTTGCGCTCATAGTACCTTCACAAAACGGTATGTACAGGGTGATCAAAACGTCAGTATAAATTTGAAAACTGAATAAATCACAGAATAATGTAGATAGAGAGGTACAAATTGACATACATGCTTGGAATGACATGGGGTTTTATTAGAACCAAAAAAATACAAAAGTTCAAAAAATGTCCGACAGGTGGCGCTTCATCTGATCAGAATAGCAATAATTAGCATAACAAAGTAAGACAAAGCAAAGATAATCTTCTTTAAAGGAAATGCTCAGTATATCCACCATCATTCTTCAACAATAGCTGTAGTCAGGGAATAATGTTGTGAACAGCACTGTAAAGCATGTCCGGAGTTATGGTGAGGCATTGGCGTCGGATGTTGTCTTTCAGCATCCCTAGAGATGTCGGTCGATCACGATACACTGACGACTTCAGGTAACCCCAAAGGCAATAATCGCACGAACTGAGGTCTGGAGACCTGGGAGGGCCAAGCATGACGAAAGTGGCCGCAGAGCGCACAATCATCACCAAACGACGCGCGCAAGAGATCTTTCACGCGTCTAGCAATATGGGGTGGAGCGCCATCCTGCATAAACATCGTACGTTCCAGCAGGTGTTTATCAGCCAGGCTGGGTATGATGCGATTCTGTAACACATCGGCGTACCTCTTGTAAGTAGGCTATTAAGTTTTCTTATTGGTAACTCCACGTAGCGCTCTGTATGAAAATCACTGGCTGTGCTGTGTGCAAACTGTGTCTAGTTTGCATTGTTGTCTGCCATTGTAGTTTTCGGCTGTTGGCTGTTAACAGCGCGTAGCGTTGCGCAGTTGGAGGCGAGCCGCCAGCAGTGGTGGATGTGGGGAGAGATATGGCGGAGTTTTGAGAGCGGATAATCCGGACGTGTGTCCATGAGAGACAGTAGATTTGTAAGACTGGATGTCATGAACTGATATATATATATATATATATATATATATATATATATATATATATATATTATGACTTTTGAACACTATTAAGGTAAATACATTGTTTGTTCTCTATCAAAATCTTTCATTTGCTAACTATGCCTATTAGTAGTTAGTGCCTTCAGTAGTTATAATCTTTTATTTAGCTGGCAGTATTGGCGCTCGCTGTATTGCAGTAGTTCGAGTAACGAAGATTTTTGCGAGGTAAGTGATTTCTGAAACGTATAGGTTAATTTAGTCAGGGCCATGTGTGTGCATTTGATTTCTTTGTTATTGCAATTGTGAAAAATTTTAACAAATCTGTATTGGCCACTGCCCAACACAATTTGTAATATTTTTTGTGGGGAGCATGGGGGCTATGTAAGTAGGCTATTTAGGTTTTCTTATTGGTAACTCCACGTAGCGCACTGTATGAAAATGACTGGCTGTGCTGTGTGCAGTCTGTGGCTAGTTTGCATTGTTGTCTGCCATTGCAGTTTTGGGCTGTTGGCTGTTAACAGCGCGTAGCGTTGCGCAGTTGGAGGTGAGCCGCCAGCAGTGGTGGATGTGGGGAGAGATATGGCGGAGTTTTGAGAGCGGATAATCTGGATGTGTGTCCATCAGAGACAGTAAATTTGTAAGACTGGATGTCATGAACTGCTATATATATATATATATATATATATATATATATATATATATATATATATATATATATATATATATATATAATGACTTTTGAACACTATTAAGGTAAATACATTGTTTGTTCCCTATCAAAGTCTTTCATTTGCTAACTATGCCTATCAGTAGTTAATGCCTTCAGTAGTTATAATCTTTTATTTAGCTGGCAGTATTGGCGCTCGCTGTATTGCAGTAGTTCGAGGAACGAAGATTTTTGTGAGGTAAGTGATTTGTGAAACGTATAGGTTAATTTAGTCAGGGCCATTCTCTTAAAGTCAGATTACGTTGCGCTAAAAAATATTGTGTGTCAGTTAAAGCACAGTCATGTATAATTTTTCTAAGGGGACGTTTCACTCTCACCCGTCACGGTAGCAGTTACAAAACCAGAATCGCCGGCCGGTGTGGCCAAGCTGTTAAAGGCGCTACAGTCTGAAACCGCGCGACCGCAACGGTCGCAGGTTCGAATCCTGCCTCGGGCATGGATGTGTGTGATGTCCTTAGGTTAGTTAGGTTTAAGTAGTTCTAAGATCTAGGGGACTGATGACCTGAGAAGTTAAGTCCCATAGTGCTCAGAGCCATTTGAACCAATTTGTCAAAACTAGAATCACACATTTCCTCGAAGAAAAAAGGCCCGATAACGGTAGATGTGGTAAATTCAACCCATACCTTGACTTTCTCGTCGTTCAATGGAGTTTCCACGACAGTTCTAGGATTTTCAGTAGCCCAAATTCTGCAGTTGTGGGCGTTGACAGACCCTCGGAGCGTGAAATGAGCTTCGTCGGTCCACAACACGTTACTCAACCAATCGTCATCTTTCGCCATCTTTTGAAACACCCACACCGCAAATGCCCTCCGCTTCACTAAATCGCCAGGTAACAGTTCATGATGCCGATGGATTTTGTACGGATAGCATCGGAGGGTACGCCTCAGTGCCAACCAAACAGTAGTGTATGGAATGCCGGTGCGACGTGCGACTGCACGAGCGCTGACTTCCCCGTGCATAGACGAACCCGCTGCAGTCTACATTTGTTCCTGAACTGTCTCAGCAGCATTACGCCTTGTGCTCGGTCGGCCACTACGGGGTCTACCGACTAAACAACCCGTGCCTTCGAACTTCGAGATTATTCTCGCCACAGCTGCATTTGTCAACGGACCTTTATCCGTTCGAATCCCCTTCCTATGGCGATAGGATCGTAACGCTGAACTAGCACATTCCCCATTCCGATAATACAGCTTCACTAAAAGTGCCTTTTCAGGTAACGTCAAAATGCTGCGACTGCTGGCGCATCTGATTCTCTCTCTTTTTTTTTTTTCCTTTATTGAGTTTCGATTCCCCCTAAAGGGGGCGGGCTGGCAGCAGCTTATTACACCGCTCTTCAGCCTACAGAACTTGTTATAAAGAGATGAAGATAATAAAAAAATAATAACAGTTGGCGATAAAATCGGTGACTTAAAGGTAAAATGGCAGAGAATTCTGGAGCTTAAAACATAAAACACTGGGGTGATGATGCTAATAAAATACACAGGAAGCAGAAAAATAGTAGACAGACAATTAAAAAACACGGCGACAGTCTGGGTTCTGTTCGCAAGAGATATAAAATGCACACCCAGTGACAGCATGATTTCTGTTCGCAACACTGTGGAAACACGCACAACACTGAACACTCACTTAAACACTGCACTAAAAAGTTGGCACAAATATGACATACCACACCCGAGAGCAGGTGGTGGGAAATTGGTCAGATGACGGGAAAAAAAGGTGGGGAAGGAGAGGAAAAGTGAAGGGGGAGGGGGGAAAGGAGCCAATGGAAGATGAGGATCCATAAGAGGGGTGGGGGGTGCTGAGCAGACGTGCCAGGGAGTGGGGAAGGCAGAGGAGGGGAGTACAAAAGGACTCAGGGGGGGGGGGGGAGAAAGGTGATAGGGAGATGGTAGGCGGGGAGAAAACACAGGATCGAAGGGGGGAGGAAGAGGGAGCCCAGGGAAAGGACAGAGGAAAGGAGGGGGGTGAGTATCAGAGTTGATAGGAGGGATAAAGGGAGGGAGAGAGGGCACCATCCGGGAGGGGGAGTTGATGGAAGCTACCTTTGGAAAGGAGATGGAGGGTAGGGGGGATACAACAGTGAAGACGTGGCAGGGGGTGGGGATGGGAGAGGAGACGAGCAATCAGGGGGTGTGGGGGTTCAAGGTGATGGGAGGTGTAGAGAAGGCGGATATGTTCGAGGAAGAGGAGCAGATGGGGGAAAGGAATGAGATCATAGAGGAACCGCGTGGGGGACGGGAGGCGTATACGGAAGGCGAGGCGGTCTGCATGATGCTCAAGGATCTGGAAGGACTTACAGAATTTGGGGGGGAGCGGGCAGATATCCAGGCCAGACTGGCATAACAGAGGATGGGATGGATTAAGGATTTGTAGGTGTGGAGGATGGTAGAGGGGTGCAACCCCCATGTCCGGCCAGAGAGGAGTTTGAGGAGTCCGAGGCAGTTGTGGGCTTTGGATTGGATGGAGCGGAGATGAGGGATCCAGGTGAGGTGACGGTCAATGGTGAGGCCAAGGTAGGCGAGGGTGGGAGTGAGGCAGACAGGACGGGCGCAGACAGTAAGGGAGAAATCCAGGAGCCGGAAGGAGCGAGTAGTACGACCTACGATGATTGCCTGGGCCTTGGAAGGATTGATTTTCAGGAGCCACTGGTTACACCATGCAGCAAAAAGGTCAAGGTGATTCTGGAGAAGGCGTTGGGACCGTTGGAGGGTAGGAGCAAGCGCGAGGAATGCGGTGTCATCAGCATATTGCTAGAGGTGTACTGGAGTGGGGGGGTGGGGGTTGGGGCATATCTGCTGAGTACAGGAGGTAGAGGAGAGGGCAGAGAACAGAGCCCTGGGGCACACCCGCAGAGGGGTAGAAGGTGTGGGAATTGGCATTATGGATGGTAACATACGAGTGCGGTTCAGAAAGTAACCTCCGATTGGTCACAGTGCGGGTTGTGAGGGGAGTAGCGACGCCATCTGTGCGTTCACGCACTCAACAGGTCAGTCGGCATCAAGCCGTGGTCGAGTGAACGTCGTACCTGCGCTAGTTTAGTTTTTGTGGCAGTTTGAAATGTGTGCTGCAATAGAAAACACCGCCAAATGTGAAGTGAGTGCTGTCATAAGGTTTTTTACAGCCAAAGGATATTCTGCAGCAGCTATTCATCGTGAACTTTGTGCCGTGTACGGACCAAGAGTTACGAGTGAAGGAGTTGTCTGTGAATGGGTACGTTTATTTAAAAGTGGACGAGAAAACGTTCATGACGAAGAGAGGAGTGGTAGACCATCATTGGTGACTGACGAACTCGTTCTGACATTTGATGCAAAAGTTCGTGAAAATCGACGTTTCTCAATGTCGGAGTAGTCTACTGGTTTTCCACAGATTTCTAAGACTCTCTTGTACGAGATAGTGACAGCAAGATTGGGTTACTGTAAGTTCTGTGCACGATGGGTGCACAAAATTCTTACCGACCACCACAAAACTCAAAGAATGGCCTCTGCATTAGACTTTCTGTCGCGTTATGAGGACGAAGGAGAACCATTGTTAAACAGAATCGTGACCGGTGACGAAACCTGGATTAAGTACGTGAATCCTGAGACAAAAGAACAATCAAAGATGTGGGCACATTCAAATACGCCTACCAAACCAAGAAAAGCCTCACAAGATTTTTCTGCCAGAAAACTGATGGCAACGGTGTTTTGGGATGCCAAAGGGGTGTTGTTGGTTGAATTCATGGAACGTGGTACGACCATTAATCAAGACGTGTACTGTGAAACAATAAAAAAGTTACGACGGGCTATGCAGAACAAACGCCGTGGTATGCTGACTTCCGGTATCGGCCCTTCTTGAGTCCTTCAAGTGGGATGTTATCAACCATCCACCTTAAAGCCCAGACCTGGCGCCTAGTGATTTTCACCTCTTCATGCATTTGAAGAAATGGCTTGGGTCACAGCGGTTTGATGACGACGAAGAGCTCAAAGATGCGGTCACAGGCTGGCTCCAGGCACAAGCGGGTGATTTTTATGCAGAAGGAATTTCAAAGCTTGTGAAGAGATACGATAAGTGCTTCAATCGCTATGGAGACTATGTAGAAAAATAGTGCAAAGATGTAGTTGTAAGATGTATATATTAAAATATTTTTATTTAACTTGGTGTATTTTTTTAAATCAACCGGAGGTTACTTTCTGAATGGCCCTCGTAGGAGGGGCAGTGGGAAAGGAAGGAGGCCATCAGACAGATGTAGTTGATAGGAAGGGCGTAGGTTTGGAGTTTAAACAGGCGACCGGGATGCCAGACACGGTCGTAGGCCTTTTCAAGGTCAAGGGAGACAAAAATGGCGGAGCGACGGGAGTTAAGCTGGAGGGAGAGGAGATGAGTGAGGCGGAAGGGTTGGTCATCAGCAGAGAAGGAAGGTCGAAAGCCACATTGGGTGTTGGGGAGGAGGTGGTTTTGGCAGAGGTGGTGATGGATGCGCCAGGAAAGGATGGATTCCAAGAGCTTGCTGAACACCGATTTGAGACAGATGGGACGATAGGAAGAGGCATCATATGGAGGCTTGTTGGGTTTGGAGAACATCAGGATATGGGAGGTTTTCCACAGGTCAGGATAGAAGCCAGTGGCAAGGATGACATTGTAGACGGTGGCAAGGATTGAAAGGAAGGAGGGATTGCAGTGTTTGAGGTGGCGGTAAGTCATGCAGTCGTGGCCGGGAGCAGTGTTGCATTTAGTGCAGAGTGTGAGGCTGATGTCCTGTGTAGTGATGGGAGTGTAAGCGTAGGCTTCCGCGGCCGTTGTCTTCTTCAATAAAATTCTTCAGGGTATCAGACCGCATCGTCATAATTTAAAATGCGTCAACGTTTCGGCCAGCGTTGCAGCTAGCCTTCATCAGGGCCTTACGTTAACGTAAGGCCCTGATGAAGGCTAGCTGCAACGCTGGCCGAAACGTTGGCGCATTTTAAATTATGACGATGCGGTCTGATACCCTGAAGAATTTTATTGAAAGAGTGATGGGAGTGTTAAGTTCAGATGGTGGTGTGTGGCCCAAGTACTGGAAACTAGGAGCCAGGGGAGGAACAGAGGTATTCGTACGGTCCAAGACGTCAGGGAAGAGGGAATAATCAAAGTGGGGATCATCTGTAATGGAAAAAACATCGGAGAGGTGAGAGGCAAAGTGGTTGGCCTAACTGAGGTTGTCAGGAAAGGGACGGTCATTAAGGAGGAGAGGGTACTGGGGGGTGGGGCGGTTCCCAGTAAAGCGGTGGAAAGCAGACCAATACTTGGAAGAGCTTATGGGGAGCGTGGTGCTGGGTTGTGTACATGTCTGACGCCAGGCACGGCGTTTCTTCGCTGTAAGCAGGTTGCGGATGTGTCGTTGTAATTGCCGGTGGCGGGTAAGTGTATCCCGGTCACAAGTGCGGAGAAAAGAGCGGTATAGGCGGCGGGACTCTCGAAGGAGGAGGACGGCCTGTGGAGGCAGGGTGGGGCGGTGAGGGTGGATGGCTTTGCTGGGGATATGGGTGGCGACGGCGTCAGACAAGGTCTGGTGGATTCTCTCTCTCATTACAGCTCCTTTTATACACGATTGTCATGCGCAGTCACTAACGTTTTGCAGTCCAGCGCCATCTGTCGGACATTTTGTGAACTTGGTTTTGTTTTGGTTCTAATAAAACCCCATGTCATTCCAAGCATGTGTGTCAATTTTTACCTCTCTATCTACGTTATTCCATGGTTTATTAAGTTTTCAAATTTATACTGACTTTTTGATCACCCGGTATTTACCTTACGTGACTGTGTATCAGTTTGTCTTAAGAAATTCGAATCATACGTTGGGAATAAAACCTCTATTGCGTTGTGAATGTGACCTTACAGAGACACATACTACCTTCACAGAATGATGTGGTTTTACCTTACGTGGCTGTGTATCAAGTTGACTGCTCATATGATTCCACTCTTAAGCAATTCGAATCAGGGTTCAGGTATAAATCTTTGAGATGATTACTCACTGAGCTCGGAAAGCTTGTGCTGCACATTGATGTGATTTGTCGCAACGATTTTCCCATGACCAACTTCTGGGAGAATGGTGCCTCTTACAAGCAGCTAGTTGTTTGTAACATTTTTGAGCTGCCATTAGATAGAAATGCAGAAACATGACGAAGAGACCATTCTCATGTGATGGAGAAGCTCAGCAGTGTAGTATACAATGCATGAAACTGCCACAACACAATCGTTTCCTTTTGCAATTTGAGATGGGTCGATGCTCATTTCATTGTTGAGCAGTTGAGTGATTTCATTCGAGAGGCAACAGTGTCTGCCCTCTACTTGCTTACTTCGAAAAATACATCTCACTCTTCAAATGAATCACACCAAAAATAACTGTCCACTTCGTGGATCCTAACGTTTCATGCACACACACCTTCAAAAACGAGCTGAGACAATGCGTCAGGTGAAAATACACATCACTACACATCTTGATAACGTTTATATTTGTGAAGAACAAGGGGCTCATTCCTAACGAATACCTGGATTCGAAGGAGAGGGTGCACAGAACCACACTGCCTTGCGCAACAGCATTCCCCATTACAGTTATAGACACTGCCATAATGGAGACAAAGTACGGGCAGTCGTGCATATTTGGCAGGAGTTCAGCATCGCTACGATATGGAAACTGCGCGACTATACTTGGACATGACTGTACACCGGCTTGCGGATTTTTTCGAGAAATTGCATGGACGGATATCCTCTGGATCTTAGCTTTTATAGTATCATGCCAAGACTCGTGGGGTGCAACGTTAAACAAGACATGGGTCAGCATCGAACTATTGTCCAGTGTCGACATGCAGCTCTCTTAAAAACGTGGACTCTGCGAGAGACTTTGGATGTGAGTACGTAAGTACACCAAGGTGAATAACCTGCGAAAGACTGAGGAGGAGTTCCAGCCATTTCACTCCATGCAGCAATCTCTGGCCATTGGAGGAATGCAGTCACTGTCTAAAAAGCAAATCGTCCGACTGGGGTAGTTCAGACGTGTAGCTGTTGATTCTCTTGAAGGACTTGTCGTGCTATGTAAAATGGCATACCTACCCAAGGAAGGTAGTCGAATTAAATCACGTGATGCTGAGGGAACTAGATTAAGAAATGAGGCACTTGAAGTAGTAGATGAGTTTTGATATCTGGGGAGCAAAATAACTGTTGATGGTCGAAGTAGAGAGGATATAAAATACAGACTGGCTATTGCAAAGAAAGAGTTTCTGAAGAAGAGAAATTTTTTAACATCGAGTGTAGATTTAAGTGCCAGCAAAACTTTTCTGAAAGTATTTGTATGGAGTGTAGTCATGTATGGATCTGAAACATGAACGATAAAAGTTTAGATAAGAAGAGAACAGAAGCTTTTGAAATGTGGTGCAACGGAAGAATGCTGAAGGTTAGATGGGTATATCACATAACTAATGAGGTGGTACTGAATAGAACTGCTGATCGGTTGTTAGGACACGTTCTGAGGCATCAAGAGATCACCAATTTAGCACTCGAGGGAACCGTGGAGGGCAAAAATGGTAGAGGGAGACCAAGAGATGAATACACTAAGCAGATTCAGAAGGATGTAGGCTGCAGTAGTTACTCGGAGATGATGAAGCTTGCACGGTACAGAGTAACATGGAGAGCTGCTTCAAACCAGTGTCTGGACTGCAGACCACAACAAAAACAACCCATTTTCAAGTCGCGTACAGTGACCTGCCGCTGTGTCTGGAGCGGCTAGTCACATGCAATGGTTCCATGCGTAAGCTGATGCCGACGCTGTGGAACAAACAGAGGTACTTTATGAGCTATAAATGCATTGGCTTACTTAAGAAGTGGAACTTACTAGGGTCTCGTACGCCATCTCTTTCACGTATGCTGGCAGATGAAGTTATAGACGTAAAAAACGAAAAGAGGTCTCTCACGAATTGTGATTTACAAGGGAATTTTTTAGATTAAAGAACAATTTAACTTCCGAGAAAATTGTGGGAGTATTGAGAAAGTTTCGTGAAATTCATGTAGATTACTGCACGCATGGGTGTTGTTGTGGGTTGGCAGGAGAGCCAACACCGTGTTACTAGAGGAAGCCGAAAGGCACGCGTTTTAGCTCACGCAGGCTGGCGTGAGGTCTGGAACAGGACAAGGAAATTAGAATTTAGAAAAATGGACGTAGCTGGTGGAATACTTAACTTTAATCCATTAATGATGAGCGTCGCTCTTGACTGTACATTATTCACAATATCAATAGTAACTGAACATGGCGCCTTGCTAGATCGTAGCAAATGACGGAGCTGAAGGCTACGCTAACTATCGTCTCGGCAAATGAGAGCGTATTTTGTCAGTGAACCATCGCTAGCAAAGTCGGTTGTACAACTGGGGCGAGTGCTAGGAAGTCTCTCTAGACTTGCCGTGTGGCGGTGTCCGGTCTGCAATCACTGATAGTGGCGACACGCGGGTCCGACGTATTGTAACGGACCGCGGCCGATTTAAAGGCTACCACCTAGCAAGTGTGGTGTCTGGCGGTGACACCACAGGTGCTATGGCTCCAGAGATTACATTGTCAGACCAAATTTTAAGCTGGTCACTATTTTCCATGAACGATTTGTCGTCCTGGAAATGCCTTAAGTTTTGATGGATTTCACGAAACATGTCTATGTCGGTAGGTGCATACTGGACCTCTGGACCTTTTCAGACCCTACATGTCACACATACGTACGAGTTTGCGAAAACACACTTTGCCAATCAAAAGTTTCATTGAACAGGTTCAAATGGCTCTGAGCACTATGGGACTCAACATCTGTGGTCATCAGTCCCCTAGAACTTAGAACTACTTAAACCTAACTAACCTAAGGACATCACACACATCCATGCCCGAGGCAGGATTCGAACCTGCGACCGTAGCAGTCGCGCGGTTGCAGACTCAGCGCCTAGAACCGCTAGACCACCGCGGCCGGCCATTGAACAGGAAGTAATGACTTACTTTCCTGGTGCATTCTCACGAAACAATCAAATTATCAGCCTAATGAAAGGTAAGGGGAATGAGTCGCCGATTGTGAAGCTTTTGGGGGTCAGATGTAAAATGTACGCCTACTGTACAGATAGAAACGCCACCCAAAGACGATTTAAGCTCAGTCTCAATAGTTTTAATGAACGAAGACTACAGAGAGTATCTGTTTGGCAATGTCTGCAGTTCTCCTTATCGACCTCCATGATGACAGGAAGTTTGTCTGTGGGGACAGTATGAGCACCATCCCATTCTCACACCATTCGCTTGGACGATAGTGAGAGAGTGGATGTATTTATTTATTTGTAAATAGTGTGTGTGTGTTGAATAGTGGCATGGACTGTTTGTCATGAGTGTGTGTATGCATATGCATATGTGCGTGTGTGTGTCTGTGTGTGTGTGTGTGTGTGTGTGTGTGTGTGTGCGCGTGTGTTTATTGTATACTATGTATCTGTCTGTGGTCTTTCTTCACCTGGGACTAGTCACACCAGTTAGTATAGTTTCCCATTTACTGCATACATTGTATAAAGTTATGTAAATAACTAACAGGAAATGCAATAGTGTATAGAATTCTTCTGATATGTCTATATGCATACAAGTTCCTTTCAAAAATACAAATGATTGTATTGTAAAGTAACTCTGAAAATACGTTTTGTAAAAAAATGTTCTTAATGAAATAGAATTCTGTTACATGCGTGTTATCTATCATTTGTGTTGCAAGACCCTGATCCTTTTGTTATGGTGTATATAGCATGAAAGACAAACTGCTCTAGAGAGAGAGAAAGAGAGAAATTAAGGGGATGGGATATTGTTCTTAATAATAAAATCTGATATTAAATGGTTATTAATGTTTTTATTATTATTTATACGAAATAGCTACACCCAGATTCCAAACAACATGAATATTTCACCACAGAGTACATGCCATCAATGAATGATGAACCTCACACAATTGGATGATAAGAGGGGCGGAATGAGGACGAACGTCGTTCCTATTGGCCCAGGAGGTCGTTACTTGTCTGAGGGAGGGTTTGGCGATCTTGTCTATGTCATTGTCATCTCGTTCTGTCATTGTGATTTGGTGACCTCGCCATATGTCTAGGGTAGTGGAAGCAAGGAAGGGACCTTATATTCTCGATTAAGGTCGAGGACATGAAATTCTCTCACTGTTGTACTACTGTAGTCTTCAGTCTGAAGACTAGTTTTATGCAGATCGGCATGCTAGTTTATCCCATCTTCATCTCCAAACATATATTACCAATATACATGCACTCAAACCTGCTAATTGTATTAACCGCTTGGTATCCCTCCTCAACCCTGATATCCTCCTCCCCCCCCTCCCCACCACCTCAAAATCCGCAAGCTACTTCACTGGATTACAGAGCTGACGATTTCTTCGTACCTGAAGATATGTCCCATCAAGCGTTTCCTTTGTTTAGTCAAGTATTGCACATTATTCTGCAGCATCACATTTCAAAAGGTTCTAGTGTCTTGTTGTGTGCAGAAAAGCTTCCCTAAAACTTAAACTGACATTAGACGATAACGAATCCGTCTTTCTAGAAATTACGTTCGCGCTATAGCCACTCCGAATTTTACGTCCACTCTACTTCGGCCATCATAAGTAATTTGCTGCGCCAATAACAGAACTTACGATTTTAATGCCTCATTTTCTAATTTAGTTCCCGAGAATCGCCTGATTTCATTTGATGACATGACATTACATTACCGTCGTTTTACTTTTGTCGATGGACATCTTATAAACTCTTTTCAAGAAGTCATTCAGTTCCATTCAATTGTCGTTCAAGCCTTTGCTTCCTCTGTCAAAGTTATGTAATCGACAAACCTCAAAGTTTTTATTTGTTCTCCCTGAAGTTTAATTTTAAGTTTTTCCTTGGCTTACTGAACACCTTTCGGAACGCATTGATTGAATAACACCCAGTATGGATTACGATCCTTCCTCATTCATTTCTCAACAACTGTTTAGCGTTCATGCCGGTGGAGTCTTATGACTTTAGTTTCTATAACAATTCTATATCAACTACTGCTCTCTGTACTTTGTCCAAGGTACCTTCAGAATTTTAAGGGGTTTATTAAAATAAGCGTTCTGCTAAACGTTTCCTGAATCTACAAACGCTGTAGACATAGTTTTTGCTTTTTGATTCTATATTCTAGGATAAGTTATAAGATGACTACTTTCTCGCACATTGTTACAGTTCTCGGGGACCTAAACTGGGCCAATGACCTCAGCAGTTGGTTGCGATAAGATTTTACCACAAATATCTAAACTGATATCCCACAAGATCGGGTTCTACAAATTTTCAATGCTTCTGTAAATAATTCGTGTGAGAATTATGCAGCCATCACTTATTAAATTTACAATCACCCCTGTCAGCACCGCATTCTTTGAAATAGGAATTATTAGATCATTATTGACATCTGAGTGTATATTTCCGGTCCTTTAAATTTTGTGCTCTAGCAGGATTACACTATGCGACCAAAAGTATCCGGGCAGCTGGCTAAAAATGACTTAAAAGTTCGTGGCGCCCTTTATCGGTAATGTTGGGATTCAATATGGTATTGGCCCACCCTTAGCCTTGATTACCCCTTCCGCTCTCGCAAGCATACGTTCAATCAGGTGCTGGAAGGTTTCTTGGGGGAATGGCAGCCCATTCTTCACGGAGCGCTGCACTGAGGAGAGGTATCGATGTCGATCGGTGACGCCAGGCACGGAACCCTCGTTCCAAAACATCCCAAAGGTGTTCTACAGGATTCAGGTCAAGACTCTTTGCAGGCAAGTCCATTACGGGGATGTTATTGTAACCACTCAGCCACAGGCCGTGCATTATGAACAGGTGCTCAATCGTGTTGAAAGATGCTATTGACATCCCCGAATTGCTCATCAACAGTGGGAGGCCAGAAGATGCTTAAAACATCAGTGTAGGCCTGTGTTGTGACAGTGCCACGCAAAACAACAAGGGGTGCGTGTACCCTCCATGGATAACACGGCCACACCATAACACCACCGCCTCCGAATTTTACTATTGGCGCTACACACTGGCAGATGACGTTCACCGGGCATTCGCCATAGCCACACCCTGCCATCGGGTCACCACATTGTGTACCGTGATTCGTCACTCCACATAATGTTTTTCCACCGTTCAATCGTCCAATGTTTACCCTCCGTACATCAAGCGAGGCGTTCAGATGTGTTCAGATGTGTGTGAAATCTTATGGGACTTAACTGCTAAGGTCATCAGTCCCTAAGCTTACACACTACTTAACCTAAATTATCCTAAGGACAAACACACACACACACACCCATGCCCGAGGGAGGACTCGAACCTCCGGCGGGATCAACCGCACAGTCCATGACTGCACCGCCTTAGACCGCTCGGCTAATCCCCCGCGGCAAGCGAGGCGTTGTTTGGCATTTACCGACGTGATGTGTGGCTTATGAGCAGGCGCTCCACCATGAAATCCAAGTTTTCTCACCTCCCGCCTGTCATAGTACTTGCAGTGGATCCTGATGCAGTATGAAATTCCCGTGTGGTGATCTAGATAGATGTCTGCCTATTACACAACACGACCCTTTTCAACTGCCAGTGGTCGTTGTCAGTCAACAGACGAGGTCGGCCTGTACGCTTTTGTGCTGTACGTGTCCCTTCAGGTTTCCACTTCACTATCACATCGGAAACAGTGGACCTAAGGATGTTTACCGCAATATCACACCTCCTAATTCATCTTAAATTACTTTGTACTCATTTTCTATGAAATTACATTCAATTTAATTTCTGTGATACAGCAGTTTTATACATTCTTCCTTCATTTCAGAATTTGATTCTTCGCTAGAACTGGCTTGACATCTGAACTGTTGACATCCAGCCGGCCGGTGGGGCCTTGCGGTTCTAGCGCTTCAGTTTGTAACCGCGTGACCGCTACGGTCGCAGGTTCGAATCCTGCCTCGGGCATGGATGTGTGTGATGTCCTTAGGTTAGTTAGGTTTAATTAGTTCTAAGTTCTAGGCGACTGATGACCTCAGCAGTTAAGTCGCATAGTGCTCAGAGCCATTTGAACCCTTTTTTTTTTTGTTGACATCCAAATAGGTGTCTCTCTCTTTTTTCCAAAGATATACTAAAGTTTCCTATAAGTGACTTCTGTCTTCTCTAGCTGTGAGTGCTTCTATATACCTGCATATCTCATTTAACCATTACTGTTTTGCCATTTTATACTTCTTGTCACTCTCAATCTTTAGAAACATGTATTCTCATTTGCCTGCTTTATTTTCTATATTTTTATGTTCTACTTTCGATACCTAAATTCAGTACCTTATGCATCATCCAAGGGTTCCCAATTCACCTTGTCACTTTGCCTCTTTGACCCTCAGCTGCCTTCTTTCTTCCATCTCTCGAGGATACGGATTGGCCACCCGTTTTATTCCTTACCCTTTTTTCAGCTAAATGTCGCCTAATGATCCCTCTAGAAAATTTATATCTTTGGCTATTTCAACGTAGCAAGGTACCGTTTCCCGAATTTCTGTAAATACTTCATTCTTAATTTGCTGTTAATAATCAATAAATTGTGGTCAGACTCGACTTGTCCCGCTGGAAATATTATGCAGTTTAATATCTTGTTTGCCGAGCCATTACGTAATATATATTGGAAACCATCCGCCGTGCCTAAGTATCTTGCGCATGTGAACCTTCATTCACAGTTTTTAAATTAAGTATTAGCGATGATTAAATTATGTCCTGTGCAAAATTCTACCAATGGGCTATGTGTTTCAGTCTTTTCCTCCTGTCCTTGTACTGCCGCTGTTTCTTCTTGTCCTCATTGTCTTACTATTGGTCTCTGGTTCCCATTAGAAATACATTTTCGTCTCTTTTAATTAGCTGAATTATTTGTTTGTCTTTTCACACTGACTTTCAATATCTTCGGAGATATTTGACAAATGAACCAGTATTGTTGTGTTGATATTGGTTCCTTGTCTATCTTGATTACGATAATGTATTCAGTTTGTTGTGCATAAAGGCTTAACTTCCTTTTTTATGCAAAATTAGCTTCCAGCTTTTGGTCTTTTCTTTTACATTAAACTACCGTGAATTTCATACCCATATTACAATTGATTTTAAAATTTCGTTGCATAACAACTGAAAACTACTCGGAACTTGCTCAGTTTCTGTAGCCATCTCGCTGAAATAGGACGCTGTTATGCATAAAATACGAAGCATATGATAGGTAAGCGAACACCATAGGGAATACTTTAAATTTCGTCGATATGGTCGATGACACGAGGCAGAAGGCAGAGAACTGAACCTCTGTTTACTGAACATTCAGATCTCTCGTTTCTCCGATAGCATTCATGAATCATAATCTTAAGTGCTGGTGCGCCGCCACAGACCGTCACAAAAATTACAACGCTAGCCTGACGTCCGTCCACTAGGAGTTTATTTCGCCTTTCTCGTCGTTTAAGATATCGCGGATGAATGACAAGGATTGTAAGGCAACAGAATTGTGTCACGATTCTTTGTAAATATTTCGTGCGTCGAAAATTAGAGACTCGCGTGGGAACAGCTCCTCAACACTTTAGCTGCAGTGAACAAGTACTTTGGAAGACAGTCAACCTCAGCAAGTCATAAAATGCGTGTCTCGCGTTTTTTCTATAGGAACTAGTGGTTACAGTCTTTGATGTCAGTTGGTATGCGGACACAGAACAGAAAGAAACTGCCTGTCACTGGTTAATTAAATCAGCAGTAGGCCTTTCCACTATCTGGTTCAGATAAAATTCTTTAAATAAATTAAAACAGACGACACTGCTTGTATTAAAAAATCCGTCCTCCTGTTCACGGAGGTCAGTCGACTCCGGGTCGTCCGCTCTGTCACGACTAGCGCTTCGACTTTCAACTCTTCAGAAAGTACGTATGCACATTCGTTTTTATCGACGGTGACAAAATAAGGGATCACTCTCTACATATCCAGCATCATGTACAGCGGTAACTTTGCAACACATGTTCTAGATGATTTTCGGGAAAAGTTTTGATAAGTGTTAAGAATCATATGAATGGGAAGACAGGGACTGAGAATCCAAATCCGTTCCTTTTTTTATTATTATTTACCGCACCCGTATCTGCGTCTCGTCCGATGCAGTCTCAACTTCCCAAAGCGCTCCTGTGATACTGTTTCAGCTAGTTTCTACACTCACTTAACGCGATGGCGTAGATCGCTTTCTGTTCATTCATTTAATAACAGTATCAAGTAAGAAGTGAATCATAGTCATCTTGCGCAGAATCAGTGTGAGCATACGACGGATGAATGTAATATACTATTACATTCTTTCCTTTTCTTCCGTTTACAGCATTTGGCCTCGTTACCCAGCCAAGAAGATCTCTCAGTGTGTTCTGTAACTCTAATTTAAATTCACGATAATAGAGAAGCAAGATAAACGCGTTCTTTTCAAAGAACTTGGCGAATATTTTTTAAAGAAACCACGGAAAGCCTTAAGCGGAACAGTCTGGACACAGATTTGGAGCTCTGATCTTCTGAACAACGTCTGTGAGGGAAAAATTCTACAGGGAATTGCACTGCTCTTGTGTCATCTGCAACAAACAACATTTATTCAGTGTCTGGGACATGACTCATTTCACGACGCTTAAAGCGACTGTTAGTCTTAAGACATATCTGGAGAAAATAAGGGTATGATACGTTACTGTCAACGGTTCTCTCTCTCCCCCCCCCCCCCCCCCCCCAAGCCCACTCCCCTACCCAGTTTAACTGAAATGTGACGCACGGGGTGAATTACGGCCGAAATACGAGTACCATTATGTGAACGCTGATTACTCTAACTCTGTTCTCAAGATTCTTACCGGAGCGATACGCAAGGGACTCAAGAAAATTTCTAAATTCTGGTTTTGGAAATTTTATAATTAGGCTTTCGCGGAATAGTTTCTGTACGTATGAAGGGTCTGGCATTCATACATTTTTCACATTTTCGCTACACTCTCCTATGAGTCAAGGAAACCTGTGACAATTCGTGTTGGCCTTCTTTGTATAGTTTCAATATCCCTTTCAGTTATACGCTGAGATGAGATGCACAGGGGATTTGTAAACAGTCTCATCTGTAGTGTCACTGAATTTTCCCAGTATCCTACCAATGATACTAAGTGTCCCACCTGCATTATTTACGAATGAACCTACAATATCTTTCTTTCATATCCCTTCAAACAATAACAGCCAGTAATTTGTATGAGTTATACAAATTCTTATTGTGAATCACTGATACTGGAACCGAAAGATTTTGCTAGTGTGTGAATCAACATATCTGTACATTTAAAACAAGTTTGCCATCTTTGCAATATTTTAAAGTCTTATCTATATGTGACTGAATATTGCCGATACATTTTACAGATAACTGTATTATCTGCGAAAAATCTGAGGATCTATTAATATTTTCCATCAGATCATTAACAAACAACATGACCAATAAGTGTTCCAACACACCTCCCTGGGGCATGCCTTAAGTTACTTCTAGAACGGGTGAAGACTCCACCTAATATAATGTGTTGTGTTCTCCCTACGCAGAAATCTAAAATATAACAAAAATTTTGTTAGATACTCCGAGTAATGGTACGTACTATCGATAATAACATATGGTGTGGTAAGGAATCACATGCTTCCCTAAATGAAGAAATACAGCATTCACCTCACTAACTTGGTCCATGTGTCTCAGCACGTGATAAAAAAGCATGTTATGTTTCGCATTGTCGTTTCTAGAGACGACGTTGGTTGCCATGAAGCAGGTAATTTTGTTAGACACACTTCACTGAATTCTCTGCGAAAGATATATTACAATATGTTTTTCGGGAAATGTATGTCGTTAAGAGTTAATAATCGTATGAATCAGAGATACGGAGCAGGGACAGCAGATCCTTAACTTCCCTCTTTTCTCCTCTTGAACTTCATCGTGGAAGTACTTACATTTCATTTGTTGCAGACTTCTCAAATTAACTCGCAAAAAGGGACCTCTTATTACGCTGTAGCCAACTAGTACACACACACACACACACACACACACACACACACACACACACACAAACGGATGTGGGTAGGTATCTATCTGATCATCCGTTTATTAATGGCTAAAAGTAAGGAGAGACTGGTAGTCTTTTGTGCAGAATCACTGCGAAGGAAGCGTATGTAGCTACCACCTAGAGTATTATTTATCAACATCTACCTCGTAATATTTTACAGGTGGTTACAGGAAGACTACGAGGTATAAGGCAGTATAATACCTGTTTTCGTTTTTTCCTTTTTTCGCCATTTGATCTCTTTACACAGCTTAGGTAATTAAACGTGTATTATTATTATTATTATTCGTAACATGTAATCCATAATACATTTCGTTAATTTCAGTAGCTGAAATGAACATGGATAGAGAAGGAAGGCATATGCGCTCTGTGTAAACAGCTTTCAAATATTATTTGACGAAACAAGGGAAGGCATTAAGCTGACAAACTGGACTCTGATATTAATCTCTGAGTTCCTGAACGTGGCCTCTGTATCGCAAACTCTGTGAGCAGTGGATCCTACAAAGAGTACAGCACCTCAACTGGCAGCTGAAACATATAAATTCGGTATCTGAGACATCGGTAACCACACGATAGTTAAATACACCAATGTTACGTAAAATGTCTAACAGCCTCACGTTCCCTCAATCACATGGAAGTTGAAATAACCTGTAAAGTGGTACTAACATCGTGAACTGCAAGCATGGAAGTTGAAATAACCTGTAAAGTGGTACTAACATCGTGAACTACAAGCAAAACCTTTCGCAAATCTTTGCTCTATGTTCTTCAAAGACTGTTGCTCCCTGTACTAATGAACTATGTCTAAATAAATCAGAGGAAGGACGGTGTACTTTTTGAAATAATGTAACGTGATCGTTTCAAGTAAAGAACAAAGATGTTTATTGCAGTACATCTTCTAGTGTGATGCTAAGAAGTATTCTTCTTTTTCTTTTTCTTCTTCTTCTTATTCCTTCCCCTTTTCCTTTCTTTGTGTATTACTGATTCATTTGTTACATTCTTTTAGTTGAAGCTATTGATGATTCCACCTTTAACTCGGTCTCCTGAATGGTCTTCTACCCGCTGCCTAATAATTCGTCAAAAACGTCAATATCCTTTTATCTTTCTTTCTTACAGTATTGTACTTTTAGTTTTCCCTATGTTCCTTAATATGGTAATTTAAACGTTACGTCCAGTTCTTCTCCGATATCCGCATTCCTCCTCCTACTGGATAATGTGACACGCATACTCTTCTTAGGAATCGCTTATCAGGTTTTTGTACTTTGTACATTTCTTTTTTTTATGGTTCACGATTCTCTTCCACGTGTCATGGTTGGTACTGATATCTTTCGTACAACTTAAGCAGAGCTTCCTTTCTTCTTTAGAACTGAGAGCTCTGTAGATTGTTACGTTAATATCATTAAATCCTCCTACTTTCTATTGCAGTGAGTTTCTGTCATGAATGAGATGGTATTTCGTAAGTAGTAGAAGGTATTTCCTCCTTCTATGTTCTGATCATTTATTATTATTTTGCTAGGAACTGGCTCTTCGCTCCTCATAGCCATAATTTTTGTTTTCTTTGAAGATGCTAAGGGTATATATAATTTAAACCTAGTAGGTAAAACACGAGCGACCAATGGAGTGTATTGCCGGTATCAGCGATCATAGCTTTATCATCAGGAAATAGTGAAATCGTAGAATAATCCCTTTCGTTGAAGTCATAAGTACTTACATAAATTTAATTTAGTCATCCCTTAGCAGAAATAAAAAGAATCGGTGACAAATTTCATGCTCCTCTTATTCCCAAATTTGTCCTGGTTTTAGATTTTCCATTTCCTGCAATGTCAATTTCACATCTGTAATACGTCTTCTCTACTACCTTTATAATGTGCAAAGGTATTCCCGTTCCATTATGTCCATAGCATTTCGCTATTTACAATATAGTAAGCTTTTAAATAATCTATGAATAGTAAATGTGTCTCTCTACTGCACTCTGCGTTTGTCGATGGCTTTTCTAGTAGCGAACGTATTGTTTGTGCACGATCTTCCTGTACTAAACCCCATTTAAGCTTCTAACAAATATTTGCAACAATTACAGCTAGTCTCTGGGTTACTCTTTTACAATATATTTTGTGCCCTGTCCTTAGCAGAAAGATGCTCGTACAGTTTTCGCAATTACATCTAACTACTTTCTCGTGAACAGCTATTGTTGTACCTAATTCCCAGTTATCCGAAATTTTATTATTCGTCCACTCGTATGTATAATTGATATGATAGGGAAATAAAGACTTGGGTGTGGGAGGTGCACATATAATCGCTTCTGTGTTAATTCCATCACTGTCCAGAGTTTCTCTGCTTTTAAATACACTCATTTCATATTCTAATCCCTTCATTTACTTTTTTCGGTTTCCGCAATGAGGGCAACAACATGGTCCTTGTAGTACATTTCAGGCTACCCATTGCGCGATGTTCGCTTCTCGCAGGAGATGGGCAGATTCGTCTATGCGTTTACGCCCTCATCTAATTGGTCGCCACATTCGATTTTTAATAATGGACAATACCGCAGTTCGCGGTTCTCATTAGAATTCTTGTTCTTCGCACTGTTCCATCCCACAAACTAAAGAGTCCAACTGCATGCACAACTATTTCTGTCTCGTAATGTTATTCAGTGCTGGCACCAAAAGGCGCCATTTTAATATTTAATGTTTTAATTTAGATGTGCCAAAAGAATTATCAATTTTTATTATTTTACGATTTCTTCAAATGGTTCAAATGGCTCTGAGCACTATGGGACTTAACTTCTGCGGTCATCAGTCCCCTAGAACTTAGAACTACTTATACCTAACTTAGGACATCACACACACCCATGCCCGAGGCAGGATTCGAACCTGCGACCGAAGCGGTCGCGCGGTTCCAGACTGTAGCGCCTAGAACCGCTCGGCCACCCGGCCGGCCCGTGCATCACAGGCGCCGTTTTAATAGTTGCTCTTTTATTTGGGATGTGCCAAAAGAATTATCAGTTTTCCTTGCTTTGCTATTTCTTCTAATGTGGAATGTGTCAGCGTAGATAATATGTTATATAAATTTCCCATTTTCATATAGGCGTTGATCCAAATATTCTCCTCTATCACTTTCTATGTTATACAGTCTTAGCACCAGAGGACGTCATTTTAATATTTATATTTTATTTTATATGTGCCAACACAATTATTAATTTTCCATTTGATAATTTTTTCCATTCTGAAATGTTTCAAAGTTGTTCATATGTCATTTAAATTTCCCATTTTCATTTCGGTATTGACTCAAATACGGTCTCCGATCACTTGCCAACTTTCTGATTTAATTCAATTTCATTTTGTGTTATATCAAATCGCTTGATAGTGAACATCGTATTATACCAAAAAAGCTTGAAATTGGTATGTGTACTCGTCAAGCGTACTAAGAGACAATAAAAACTTGTACTTACTACCACCTTTTGTCTTCATTCGAGTCACTGTCATAATTGGAAGGATTTGTTCACCACTCACAGGTTTTTATGTTTATACAATCGACAATCTCGACGTGTACAAAACAAGAGCCTAATGTGATATTTGTCGATGAATTATTATTGGGTATATTTCAATATTACCCTCCAACTGAACAGGCCCGGAGGTCTGAAGACTACGGTTAACTACATAATAGTATAAAGTTGGTGATTCTTATATCGCAGATATGAATTAAAAGTAATCACAATATAAACTGACAGGAGAGGAGGTCATTTCAAAGGAAAACTAAGAAAAATAGTAGACAGTGATGTTCATAACCTAGACGTACGCTAGTAGCAGAAAAGAGGACACCCACCGGTAACCGCGATCCGGGATTAGGGAATTGGTGGCTGCGGCCGCAGATGTCCACAGACAACAAGAATGAAAAGCACTCTCAAATTAAGATCCTTTTAGACAAGCGCGAAACGGCAATAAGAAACTCCAACAAAGGGCAAAGAAGAAAAACGCAGAGAGAATACACATGATAACGTACAGAAATTAGTCCAATTTAAATTTATTCACTAGTATTTTACTATCCCTTTTGCTCTCTTTTTACGCAAATCTTCTAATAGTTACTTACTAACAGCTGGAAAATCGGTAGTGACACTACTTACGTGATCCGGGGCTAAACCATATTCAGGTTTTCCGTGATTTCCCAAAATCGCTTGAAGTAAATGCTGGGGTCATTCCTTTGAAGGGTTGCTGCAGATTTTTTCCCCATTTTTCCCTAATCCGAGTTTTTCCCCAATGCCTAATGAGGTTAAACGTTAATTTTTCTTCCTTCTGAGGCTAAGTAACACAGTATAATAGTTTATTTTTTAGAAATATTATATCTATGAACCAAGGAGTGTAAGCAGAATTGTGTAATGTATATTTAGATACCCTATATAAGGGAGAAGATTTGATGGCAGCATGAGGCAAAGAGAACAGGAAGCATTTAGAATGGGGCCGCAATCACCCAGAAAGAGATTGACTGAGTGGTGTAACAAATGGTTAAAATGGCTCTAAGCACTATGGAACTTAACGTCTGAGGTCATCAGTCCCCTAGACTTATAACTACTTAAACCTAACGAACCTAAGGACATCACACACATCCATGGCCGAAGCAGGATTCGAACCCGCGACCGTAGCAGGCGAATAGTTCCGGACTGAAGCACCTAGAACCGCTCGACCACAGCGGACGGCCCAGAATTCTGACACTCTATGAAGCAGAGATGCACTGTCATCCATATAGAATATCTCAATATGCGCGAGCGTTTCTGGAGGTGTTAATTAACCAGGTATTGGGTGATGGGATAATAGAAGGGAATAATAATTCATGGGGAGAAGGACTTGTGATTGTAGGAGTAGGAGATATTTCCATACAGTTATTAAGATCATTGGGAGAACTAAGGGACAATGGCATATCTGTAAACGTCATACTTCAAGAAACGTGAATAATCTCAATACTGCTTACAGTTGAAGCTACAACAGGACAACTAGTTTAATAAATCGTGGTTCTTACGGACTAACAAGACTTATCTACAGAATAGTGAAACGACAGGTATATGTTGAACATACGGTCTATCGTAGAAAACAGTTTGTGGATATGTCAGCCTAATTTTGTAGCACTGTTAATTTTAGAAACTCTGGCGACAACGTTCTCTGCAATTAACTCTTTGTAACTTTCAAGTTATAACGCATAAAACGGAGGGAGCGACAACGTTATCTTCACTTAGTACATAAATCAGACTCCAGTTCTAAGTCGAAGCACAAGAAGAGAGAGTGGTGGTAGTAGAGAGGTAGCATTTTGCATCCGTGACTGTCTTGCGTCGTTGAATGTGTACACAGAGTAAGCAGGAAAGGAAACCAAGGAGAAAATTCGAAAAGCAAAAGAACTCCAGGGAAAAGAAACAAAAACTTTGTATTTCGTTCGTGGCACTGTGTGAGATGGCCAAAAACTTGGAACATCTACTGAGAAGATCGGGTAACTTTTCTGCATACAGACCAAACACCTGAGGCTATACTATAAAACTCCATGTCGCTGGAACTAGCTTATAAGTCGGCATCTGGCATACCTGGGCATAACGCATGTCAAGGCGCATCCGTTTCTGAAGAAAAAAGACATCTGCCTGTACAAAGCCGTAATCGTGTCGTATGGTAAAGTACTTTAACACTGAAACTTCCATATACCACATATCCACGATCGTACGGTATAGTTAAAGCTGTGGAAACCAAAGGGCCTCTAAAAGCAAACTCAATATGAACCAGAATAGTAGTCTTATATATCAGCGACATCTACTTTTACGCTGAGTCACAAGCTACCTCGTGTATTGCATGACATCATCCAAGACCGGAATGCTACTGAACTGGGATTCGCTGATTTTTTGTGTCAGACAGGCCGCTGATAGGAGAGGGGGTGTCTAGAAGCTTCGATGGGTGCCTTTGCTTTAGGCAGAGTTTCTCACAAGCGCACGATGTAAATATTTTGAAACATACAAAACAAGCCAGCAGCCAACATCTATGTCGCTGGCTTGAGAGCAAAACAGCGTCCCATTCACCTACCAGGACGCGACAGATTCAAGAACTAGAGTTGTTGTACGTCAGCACGTCCCACTTATTGATTTATCTACGCATTTTAATAAGATGTTGTTAGGAAGCTGACTGTTAAGTTTATGTTATGTGTTGGCGGGGTTGTAAGTGTTGATTGATGGAGTATAGATAAATGAATTTCATGAAAGTTATTTATTTCACTCCAAATTCTTTCCTGCGGTCAAGCTGTGAAGTTATTATTATACTTTTATTTAAAACAGATTCGTTTCTTCCTGTGAATTCTTTTGGTTAGATCTACTTTCATTCACTTGTACCACTCTCAAATAGGTCTGTGGTTGGTGTTGGATTCCCGTATTATTGACTATATTCCTTCTGGATGTAAAGGGATTCTGTGTGTTTTTATAACTTTGTCAGACAGATGTCACGCGGAAGAAAAGTATGATACGAATAATCAACTGGTTCTGTAGATGACCGAGCTGATGTTGTTAGGAAGTTAATTTCTTGTAGACTAAATTGTGTAGACTAATGGTTTAAAATATACTGTTCCGGTTTCAATGACGTTTGTGCTCATTCAGATTATTTATTTTCACAAACCTTAAAATTTCATTGAATATCAAACGAATGATAGTCCTTCAAAATGTCATGAAATGTGTCATATTTAAAGAAAATACCGTTGGTGAGAGAGGATAATTTATCGTCTGTGATTACGTTATGATTACTGTCGCTTTAACTACTCCAGGGTATATGATACAATTAAATTTTCCTTGTGACATTGGTGCCTCAACTTTATCTTCGATAATGGTAGAAGCTGAGGAAATGAATTAACATTTATGCAACGTCCGGGATTAGAACCAGGGTCTCCTGGCTTACTAGGGAGGTGTGCTAGCCATTACACCGCCATAGCGGTAGAGGCACAACAGCTCCCTAACACCAACTTCAATCCAAGTCTTCAGTTTATTTTCCCCTTCTTAAATCGTCACTATTGCCAGCGCTCTTCGGTATTAAGTATCACCCCAGTATTGCGAGTAATGGGGAAATCTTGCCTGAATCTACACGCGTTGGTGTTCTGTAGATGATACTTTTTGCCACAGAAATTGACTGACTGTGGTAACTAATTTTACGAGCAAATACATTAATAACAACTGCTTAAACGTGTTTTCCTAAAAATCTGGAACAAAATTTAACTGTGATTTTATGTGGTATGTATTCGACAAGCCCATGGTAGTTTTCCGGATGTTACGTGGCACCACAAGGCTACACACAGATCACGAAAATGCGTCAAGTTAGGGTCGGGTGGTTTCTGGGCGCAGTGTAGACGCTCACTGGCACCCCTGGTACATTCCACAGTGCTCGAATAAGATGAATTTGCTGCTGAAGTCATAACAGGAGTACACTATCAAGTTCGTCAAACTAGACGCATAGTACTTCCCACACCCACTCCCCCTCCCGCCTCACCCAAACTCATCTCCTCACCGCCGACCCGCATCCGTAGAACGGTGCCTGTTTCGCGCAGCGTCGATTCCAGAAAAGACCCTCGAATTGGTACAAGAAGATATGTGATTCCTACGAACAGGCGACGTGCACGTTTCCAGTGTTCCCCGGTCGAGTCTCGATTTTCCCGCTCCCACTACAGCCGTAATCGACGCCTGTCGTTGAGTCAGTATGGTAACATGTGAGAATTGTCCGCTGCGGTGTCCCACGTTCAACAATGAGCACTACACTGTGTCTTACGAAACAATAATTTGTGTCTGCACCGAAATTGAACTCTGTCGACGGATCGGCCACAGATAGACGTCTATCTTGCTTTACTGAGCGGCTAAGCTTCCGATATCCAGTTTCTGTGGCGGAGTAAGGGTGTCCAGCACCTTGTAGACTAATGGCGGTTTCACCGCCCTTCAAATACTTTTCATAACTCAAAGAAAAAAAAAAAAAAAAAAAAAAAAAAAAAAAAAAAAAAAAAAAAAAAGAAAGAAAGAAAATAGAAAAATGAAATGGCTCTGACCACTATGGGACTTAACATTTGAGGTCAACAGCCCCCTAGAACTTAGAACTACTTAAACCTAAGTAACCTAAGGACATCACACACATCCATGCCCGAGGCAGGATTCGAACCAGCGACCGTAGCTGTCACGCATTTCCAGACTGAAGCGCCTAGAACCGCTCGGCCACTGTGGCCAGCTTTTCATAACCCTGCACGTGAATAGCCGAACAGCTTTGCCGTTTCCGAGATTCCCGTTCCCAAGACCCGGGCCGTAACATTCTGCCCTCTGTCAATGTTGCTAACGTCAGTGGATTTTCCCCACCGCAGCAGTATCATCTCTAAAAGTACTCATCATTCGTTTCTCCTCCGCTTAGGTTTTTTTATTACCGCTTAAGCCTTCACGCCACGAGGCACCACCGAGTCTCGTGATGGCCAGTAGTCATAATGGCTGGGCTGATCAGTGTTTACCTACAAGTCCCGTCTGCCAGCTTTTGAGACAGAGTGGAATTTAGTATAGTTAACGATTTAACTGTGTAAAAAGAGGATCAGTACAAGAGTTTTTTTATGATGATTCGTGTAACCAACTATCTACATTTACATCTACGTCCATATTGCGCAAGCCATCTGACGGTGTGTGGCGGAGGGTACCTTGAGTACCTCTATCGGTTGTCTTTTCTATTCCAGTCTCGTATTGTTCGTGGAAAGGATTGTCGGTATGCCTCTGTGTAGGCTCTAATCTCTCCGATTTTATCCTCATGGTCTCTTCGCGAGATATACGTAGGAGGGAGCAATATACTGCTTGACTCTTCGGTGAAGGTATGTTCTCGAAACTTTGACAAAAGCCCGTACCGAGCTACTGAGCGTCTCTCCTGCAGAGTCTTCCACTGGAGTTTATGTATCATTTCCGTAACGCTTTCGCGATTACTAAATGATCCTGTAACGAAGCGCGCTGCTCTCCGTTGGATCTTCTCTATCTCTTCTCTCAACCCTATCTGGTACGGATCCCACACTGGTGAGCAGTACTCAAGCAGTGGGCGAACAAGTGTACTGTTATCTACTTCCTTTGTTTTCGGATTGCATTTCCTTAGGATTCTTCCAATAAATCTCAGTCTGGCATCTGCTATACCGACGATCAACTTTATATGATCACTGCATTTTAAATCACTCCTAATGCCTACTCCCAGATAATTTATGGAATTAACTGCTTCCAGTTGCTGACCTGCTATATTGTAGCTAAATGATAAGGGATCTTTCTTTCTATGTATTCGCAGCACATTACACTTGTCTACATTGAGATTCAATTGCCATTCCCTGCACCATGCGTCAATTCGCTGCAGATCCTCCTGCATTTCAATACAATTTTTCATTGTTACAATCTCTGGATATTCCACAGCATCATCCGCAAAAAGCCTCAGTGAACTTCCGATGTTATCCAGAACGTCATTTATGTATACTGTGAATAGCAACGGTCCTACGACACTCCTCTGCGGCACACCTGAAATCACTCTTACTTTGTATGGCGTTTTTCCGCAGTTCGAGATAACGAAGATGAAGGACGGGTACATCCCCTGGTCAGAGACGGCTCTGTGGATGAACGCCCGCGTTCTGGCGCTCGGCGGCTCCTGGCGCCCTCCCGGAGTGCGCGGCTTCACACTGTACCGGATCTGGGTGCTCTTCACGCAGTTCAGCTTCCTCATCGGGCAGCTGCAGGGGCTGTACTACTTTTGGGGAGACGCCAACAGGATCATCCAGGACGTGTGCCTCCTGGTCACCACCATACTGGGCCTCTTCAAGTTCTTCGTCTTCGTCATCAAGCAGGAGGACGTCTTCAAGATCGTGCAGACGATCGACGACCGCAGGCGGGAACAGGGTAAACTGGAGAACCCGCGCATAACGTCGATCCTGGACGCGTCGTACAGCTCGGCCAAGACGATCACGGTGTGCATGGCCGGCGTGGGCGGCACCGCCCCCGCCGTCTGGGCCATCATGCCGCTAGTCATGCGGAGCTTGGGCGTCGGCCCACCGGAGCGCGAGCTGCCCGCCATGGCGTGGTACACGAGCCACGACACCGTCTCCCCGGTCTACGAGATGCTGTACATACTGCAGTACTTCAGCATGCAGTATTCCTACTTCGCCGCCATGTGCCTCGACCTGTTTTTCGCGTGTCTCATCATCCACGTAGCTGCCCAGCTGGAGGTTCTCAATGTCAGGCTCAGCCAAATTCGAGAAGACCTGTACTGTAAAGATCGTACGAGTGAGCCGCTAGGGGATACTAAGGACGAGGATGTAGAGGAAGATTCAGCATGGAGGCAACTCTCTGAATGCGTGGAGCACCACAAAGACGCCATAAAGTGAGTCTATACCCGAATCATTGGGCATATCTTGGCCAACGTCTAACACGATACCTTACACTTACTGCCTGCTGCTATAAATTTATGTCACTCCCACCACTGCTGCATGTCGGAGAAAAGCTAAATGATAATGTCACTGCAGGATGCCAGCCAGAGTAGCCGTGCGGTTCTAGGCGCTACAGTCTGGCGCCGAGCGACCGCTACGGTCGCAGGTTCGAATCCTGCCTCGGGCATGGATGTGTGTAGTGTCCTTAGGTTAGTTAGGTTTAATTAGTTCTAAGTTCTAGGCGACTGATGACCTCAGAAGTTAAGTCGCATAGTTCACAGAGCCATTTGAACCACTGCAGGGTAGAGGATGTCGAACCAAGTAAAATGTTTCCAAATAATTGTTATTGTTGTCGCTTTTGTTGTTGCTGTTACGGGCTTCAGTCCGAACACTGGTTTAATGTAGCCTCTTCAGTTTCGTATCTACATCCATTTGCACCTACTTACCGTAACCTTCGCTTCGTTTCACTCTAAAAATTTTAAAATAGTAGGAAAGCCACGATCGCTTCATTCGTTTATTAGATGACCGGTTTCAGCACTCTGAACGTGCCATCATCAGATCTGAAACGTGGATTAACATTTATAAAATCATATTGACATCATGGCATATGAGGCAGACCAACTGATAAAATCATTGTCACAACCAATAACAAATAATAAAAAACTGCTCTCATGGTCGTTCTTTAAATAATATATAAAACTGAAATCACCAGATGTTAATCCACGTTTCAAATCTGATGATGCCACCTTCAGAGTCCTGAAACCGGTCATCTAATAAACGATTGAAGCGATCGTTGATTTTAATTATTTTAAAAACAGAGTGATCGCCCTACCACACACCAATTGTTCACTCCAAAATTTTTACTCACCACGCTTGACGATTTCATCATGCCCAGGGATAAACACTATCAGCCCGCCTGGTTAACCGTGCGTTCTAACCCACTGTTTTCCGGGTGGAAAGGCGTGCCGGTACCCGGAACGAATCCGCCCGGAGGAGGCCGGTCTGTGGGTGGTTTTGAAAGCGGTTTTCCACCTGCCTCGGCGAATGCGGGCTGGTTCCCCTTATTCTGCCTCAGTTAAAGTATGTCGACGATTGGTACGCAATAACTTTCTCTACGTATGTTTACACCATAATTACTCGACTACACAAACATTGGGGTTGCACTCGTCTGGTATGAGACGCTCCAAGGGGGGGGGGGGGGGGGGGGTTCCACTGGGGGTCGGACTGCACAATAACCTTGGGTCCGGTGAGAGGCGGCGGTGGGGTGAGTGGACTGCTGCTGTAGCCTGTTGTGGGGTTGTGAACCACTGAGGGCTACGGCGGAGACGAAGCCTCTCCACATCTACATCTACATCTACATTTATACTCTGCAAGCCACCCAACGGTGTGTGGCGGAGGGCACTTTACGTGCCACTGTCATTACCTCCCTTTCCTGTTCCAGTCGCGTATGGTTCGCGGGAAGAACGACTGTCTGAAAGCCTCCGTGCGCGCTCTAATCTCTCTAATTTTACATTCGTGATCTCCTCGGGAGGTATAAGTAGGGGGAAGCAATATATTCGATACCTCATCCAGAAACGCACCCTCTCGAAACCTGGCGAGCAATCTACACCGCGATGCAGAGCGCCTCTCTTGCAGAGTATGCCACTTGAGTTTATTAAACATCTCCGTAACGCTATCACCGTTACCAAATAACCCTGTGACGAAACGCGCCGCTCTTCTTTGGATCTTCTCTATCTCCTCCGTCAAACCGATCTGGTACGGATCCCACACTGATGAGCAATACTCAAGTATAGGTCGAATGAGTGTTTTGTAAGCCACCTCCTTTGTTGATGGACTACATTTTCTAAGCACTCTCCCAATGAATCTCAACCTGGTACCCGCGTTACCAACAATTAATTTTATATGATCATTCCACTTCAAATCGTTCCGCACGCATACTCCCAGTTATTTTACAGAAGTAACTGCTACCAGTGTTTGTTCCGCTATCATATAATCATACAATAAAGGATCCTTCTTTCTATGTATTCGCAATACATTACATTTGTCTATGTTAAGGGACAGTTGCCACTCCCTGCACCAAGTGCCTATCCGCTGCAGATCTTCCTGCATTTCGCTACAATTTTCTAATGCTGCAACTTCTCTGTATACTACAGCATCATCCGCGAAAAGCCGCATGGAACTTCCGACACTATCTACTAGGTCATTTATATATATTGTGAAAACCAATGGTCCCATAACACTCCCCTGTGGCACGCCAGAGGTTACTTTCACGTCTGTAGACGTCTCTCCATTGATAATAACATGCTGTGTTCTGTTTGCTAAAATCTCTTCAATCCAGCAACACAGCTGGTCTGATATTCCGTAGGCTCTTACTTTGTTTATCAGGCGACAGGGCGGAACTGTATCGAACGCCTTCCGGAAGTCAAGAAAAATAGCATCTACCTGGGAGCCTGTATCTAATATTTTCTGGGTCTCATGAACAAATAAATCGAGTTGGGTCTCACACGATCGCTGTTTCCGGAATCCATGTTGATTTCTACATAGTAGATTCTGGGTTTCCAAAAACGACATGATACTCGAACAAAAAACATGTTCTAAAATTCTACAACAGATCGACGTCAGAGATACAGGTCTATAGTTTTGCGCATCTGCTCGACGACGCTTCTTGAAGACTGGGACTACCTGTGCTCTTTTCCAATCATTTGGAACCCTCCGTTCCTCTAGAGACTTGCGGTACACGGCTGTTAGAAGGGGGCAAGTTCTTTCGCGTACTCTGTGTAGAATCGAATTGGTATCCCGTCAGGTCCAGTGGACTTTCCTCTATTGAGTGATTCCAGTTGCTTTTCTATTCCTTGGACACTTATTTCGATGTCAGCCATTTTTTCGTTTGTGCGAGGATTTAGAGAAGGAACTGCAGTGCGGTCTTCCTCTGTGAAACAGCTTTGGAAAAAGGTGTTTAGTATTTCAGCTTTACGCGTGTCATCCTCTGTTTCAATGCCATCATCATCCCGGAGTGTCTGGAAATGCTGTTTCGAGCCACTTACTGATTTAACGTAAGACCAGAACTTCCTAGGATTTTCTGTCAAGTCGGTACATAGAACTTTATTTTCGAATTCACTGAACGCTTCACGCATAGCCCTCCTTACGCTAACTTTGACATCGTTTAGCTTCTGTTGGTCTGAGAGGTTTTGGCTGCGTTTAAACTTGGAGTGAAGCTCTCTTTGCTTTCGCAGTAGTTTCCTAACTTTGTTGTTGTTCCACGGTGGGTTTTTCCCTTCCCTCACGTTTCACATCCGTTCAAGCTTACATTTCAGACAACTACCTTTAGAAAAGACTTAAATATTAACAGATTCCTCTTTTTTAAAAAGCTTTTTCTTTCCACAGCCACACTGCATTTACATGCCATCTGTTTTGACCAACTTCAGCTACTTTGCTGGCCAGGTATAAAAGTATCTACTACATACAGTACCTCATTTTCTAAACTAACTCTCTCTCCGTCGTATCTAGGTCCACGGTTCCAAACAACACAACACAATACAAGCACTATCAACCAATCCTTTCGTTCAAGCAATTTCAAAAATAAATTTCGTTTTCCCCAACCCGATTTGTCAGTTATTCAATCTACCACTTTAATCCAGCATTATTCTGTAGCATTACATTTCACATGCTTCCAATCTCTTCTTGTCTGAACTGCTTATCGTCCACGTTTCACATCCGTTCAGGCTTACATTCCAGACAACTACCTTTAGAAAAGACTTAAATATTAACACATTCCTCTTTTTTAAAAAGCTTTTTCTTTCCACAGCCACACTGCATTTACATCCTATCTGTTTTGACCAACTACAGCTACTTTGCTGGCCAGGTATAAAAGTATCTACTACATACAGTACCTCATTTTCTAATCTAACTCTCTCAGCACCACTTGATTCAATTCAGCTATGTTTACATAATCTTTTCAAGACAGTTTCTATTCAGACTATCTTCTTTTCTCAACAACTGCTTGCCCTTCATACCCTTTGACTCTTAAAACTGCTATCTCGTTTTTATATGAACTGTGGATAGACGTCAGTTCTTCGTATTTTAGTTTTGCTACCTATGTATTTTACTCCAGTCAGCGCTGTGAAACGTTATATCTAAATTTATGAATGATGTGGACGTAGGCTTATCCTTCTTCAACGTGTCTTCTGCGATAATTCGTAGGTTCAGTACTGCGTCGCTGGCTCCGTTACTCCTCTAGAATCCAAACCGAGGTCGGCTTCTACCAGATTTTTCTATTCCTATCTAATTAACTCGTGTCATTATTTTGCAGCCATGTCTTACTAAACTAGTAGTTAGATAACATTACATCTGTAAGCAGACGTCTCCTGTGCTACTGAAATTGTTACTTACTTCCTGAAGTCTGAGGATCTTTCCAAACAAATCTTTCTGCTGCTACGGACATAAAACGCCGGCCAATCAGCGACAGTCTTGCGGCGATGTGTACATTTAAGCTGTTTTACCCCAGGTAAATACCGGTTATGCCGAACAGCGACGTTGTGAAGTAAACTTACAGCAGGTAAAGTTCTCAGCTGAATTTGTGAAAGCGAGGCAATGTTCAAATACCAAGCCGAGAGTGGTTTCCAAAGAGAAGAATTTTCTATGAAGTGTGCTGGGTAAAACTTTGCTATTAAATCAACTACGCTAAAAGTACCGTACTGACATTATTTGCGAAGATAATACGCTGTACTCCATAAATAGCACTGTAGTAAGGCAGTCGACAAGTTGTATTGCATGGTGCAGTGTTATTAATAATGAGAGCAAAGGACATACGTTTTAATTTTTGGTAGTGTAGAGAACCCATGGATGAATTTTCATTCCAAAACGTACAAAAACTTTTTGTATAAACTAGGACAATGGTGAAAAATAAAACAAGAATTAACTTTTAAACAATCTTTTCTTCTTAACTAATATTTCTAAAGAAAGTGCTCTAAATTATTTCCCTTAAAAGGGATGTAGAGTAGACTTAGTCGAAGAAAAACAATGGACCTGTATGATTCAGCAGCACCTTAGTAGGACAAAACCGGACTGCCCAGTGAACACACACACACATATTTGCTTGCGAACGAACATACGCGTGTTCGTCGCTGGTTGGCTTTCTTTTCTTCTCCGCAACTGCGCTGCGGTGCATTTGTGGCCAACAGTTATCTCGTGAATTTGGCTAGATTCTCTTATCCTGCTTTGACGCTATCGGATTGCTTTTCTCTCCATATTTCCAACAAATTATCACAATGTACATATGAAAGTTTTCAGATAACGACAGTAGAATAGTAAGATGATCACAGATATCACTTGATTAATTGTATGGTAACTTCCTCAAATGTACAAAATATAGGATAACCCAAGTAACAAAGAGAAACGACTCATAAGCGCCTGATTACAATGTTGACGGTTAACATCTAGAGTCTGTGATATTCCTGATACTAAATACGATAATACCCTGAACGAAGTAGCATGGAATAGTTTTACTGGAAGGGTTGCAGTTAACCGTAATTGAGCCGTAAAGGAAATTCCTTAAAGAAGTTACTGCGACCTATTTTCGAAGACTGTTCCATAATTTGGAGTCGTTGTGTCATAGGATTTGGGGGCCTATGGGATGAACTCTAATAGATGTTCGTATGGCCGCACCAAGTTGGTACAGCTCAGTGGAAATAGAAAAGAATCATTCTAAAATTTAGGACCTTGGTCTCGCGGAACCATTTTCTTCAGATTTAGTAAAGCAGTATTTGTCTGATGGATCGGAACAGCTATAATGCCTCTGTAATTTGGTTGTTATAGGCATTAACGGAGAGCTTGCGGAGCATACCAACGTGTATAAGTGCTCATTTTTTTCCTCGGCGGGTACTCGAAGGGTGTGTAGAGTCGTTAATACCAGTACGGCCTACGATTAACACTTGCGCAAAAGTGCCATTTCTTTGTAACCTACCTAGAAACATTCGTTCTATTTGTATATTTATATATACACCGATCTGACTTTAAAGAGCAAGTTACAACATCGCTCAAGTGTGCGATGCGCTAGTAGCTGTACATCGTTGCTGAGACTGGATTGTGTTCCATACAGCTTCCTTTCCTAATCTTACAACATACGTCACAGTTTCATTAATGATGTCAATTAGCGTTTCTCTCGTAACCATTCACTACGCAGATGGTGCTTAGTACTTAGAACGGGTAATCTCATATAAGTTCATACATCAGGTATAAAATGAGCACCCATATTGTTTCTGATTTACTCCACGCTCATAGGTCTTAACTATTGCATAATTTTATTCCATTCTCAAAAGCCCAATTTCGCGTCCTCCCAGTCTGCCCGTGTAAATCACTCTCTCCAAACAAATGCGGTTTCTCCAGGACTGTACTACCGATATAACAACGATTTCACAATAGATACACATCACCCTCTGGTATGAACTGTTAATTGGTTTTCGGATTGTGTATTTGGATTTAGGTCACTCGTATCTATCCTTGTTCTTTATAAACCAAACAAACCAACCTCGTCAACGGTATCAAGTAGGACATGCTTTTGATACAGTACAGTCTTTGACTGAATGGTAAAACATTCCACTGAATTCTGATGGGTACAAGATGAATTTCAATTTAAGTTTTTTTAGAAAACATGGAAAATCTGTTTGTCGATTTGTGCGCATGTGTGAGTAGAGCGCAACAAGTAGACATCTACCTAAAAAGCAATATTCCTTTCTTTCTGTAGATGAGTGTTATCTTTATGACACAGACTCTGTAGGATTTCGTACAGTAACCTAAAATTGTTTCCATAAGTGCTCGTATTCCTTTTACCATCGACGAGTCTTCGTTTCCATAACTCAAAACAGGGACAAAAGCCAAATACGCACTATTGTCTGCATAAAGTGAAACACTTAAAAACAGTAGCATGTAACAGGCCACGATTAGAGTAAGTGTAGAACTTCAGAAAAAGTTTTGCATCACCCCTGTTTCCAGAACTCCTGAAGATATACGCTGACTGCGGATGTTATCACAGACACCGTCCCTTTGACTGTTCAGAGATGTCACTAAACCCACCCAAAGATGTAAACAACCATGCATAAGCAGCGCCTATTACACGGAGAGGGTCCGACTGCCGATCAGTTCCAGTCATTCCACGAGGAAGGAGGTCTGTAGTTCAACCATGCCTGGACGGACAATACCGCGGTTCGATCGCAACCGCATTGTTACTTTGAGCCAGGAAGGGCTCTCAACAAGGGAAGTGTCCAGGCGTCTCGGAGTGCACCAAAGCGATTTTGTTCGGACATGGAGGAGATACAGAGAGACAGGAACTGTCGATGACATGCCCCGCTCAGGCCACTCAAGGGCTACTACTGCAGTGGATGACCGCTACCTACGTAGGGACCCTAACAGCAAGGTCACCATGTTGAATAATGCTTTTGGTGCAGCCACAGGTCGTCGAATTACGACTCAAACTGTGAGTGAGAGGCTGCATGATGTGTAACGTCACTCCCGACGTCCAATGCGAGTCCAACTTTGCAACCACGACCAGCGCGGTACAAATGGGGCTCAGGATTGGCATCACGTTCTCTTCACCGATGAGTGGCGCATATGCCTTCAACCAGACGATCGTCAGAGACGGGTTTGGAGGCAACCCGGTCAGGCTGAATGCCTTAGACACACTGTCCAGGTGGAGGTTCCCTGCTATTTTGGGGTGGCATTATGTGGGGCCGACGTACGCCGCTGGTGGTCATGCAAGGCGTCGTAACTGTTGTACGATATGTGAATACCATCCTCCGACCGACAGTGCAACCATATCGGCAGCATGTTGACGAGCCATTAGTTTCCATGGACGACATTTCGTGCCACCATCGTGGACATCTTATGAATGACTTCCTTCAGGATAACAACATCGCTCGACTAGAGTGCCAGCATGTTCTCCACACATGAACCATATCGAACATGCTCGGGACACACTGAAAAGGCTGTGACCAACCAACTACTCTGAGGGATCTTCACCGAATCACCGATGAGGAGTGGGACAATCTTGACCAACAGTATCTTGATGAACTTGTGGTTAGTATGCCACGACGAACACAGGCATGCATCAGTCCAAGAGGACGTGCTACTGGGTATTAGAGGTACCGGTGTGTACAGAAATCTGGACCACCGCCTCTGAACGTCTCGCTGTATGGTGGTGCAACATGCAATGTGTGGTTCTCAAGAGCAATAAAAAGGGCAGAAATGATGTTTATGGTGATCTGTACTCCAATTTTCTGTACAGGTTCCGGAACTCTCGGAACCGAGGTGATGCAAACCTTTTTTTGATGTGTGTATAATAATTGATTTAAACAGCAGAGACGTGTCGGGTACGGAGGCCCAACAGTGCCCACTTTGGTGTGACCATACAGGTCAGTGTTCACGGTACACTAAATACGTGTGGAGCTGTCATTACAAATTTCACTGTGACTAGCAGACATAATAGGGTGGAACACTGGAATGTGCTTTCAAAGAGGGCAGAATAACTGGTCTCCGGGAGGTGAATCTATCGTTCCATGACACTTCAGTTCGTAGAGGGCCAGCGGCTTCAACAGTGAGGCGTATATGGGACCAGTGGAGAGAAGAGGGACGTACGCAGCATCGGTAGGGTATTGGAAGACAAAATTTGACGACAGCACGAGATGACCACCATCTTGTCGTAACGGACAGACAGAACAACTTGTTCCACAGTGTTGGTGCGACTTTGAAGCACTGAAACGGGTGAAACGGGTGCGGATATGCCTGCGTCGACGGTTCGACGCCGCCTTCTGTGGGCTGGAATGGCGGCACGTATGCCATTGCGTTGGCTGTCATCGGCCAAAAGGGTCTACGCCGCAGACTGCAATTGCTATGTAAACGCGGGCAGTGGGGTGCTGAATGCCAAATGCAGTGTTTTCGGACGAGTCCCGCTTCAGCTTGTCCTGCAGTGATGGCCTCACACGCGTTCGATGTCGAAGTGGCGAACGCAATCTGGCAGATTGTTGAGTAACATAACGCACATATCCGAAGTGTGATGGTTTGGGTCGCCATTGGCTATTACACATGATCTCGCCTCCTAAGTCTTGAGGGTAACCCGAACAGCTATCGCTACGTAGCAGTGGTTTTACAGCCGAAGGAACTGCCCCTCCTGCGCACGTTGCACTTGCCATATTTCAGCAGGACAACGTCTGGCCGCAAGTGACGATAAATGAGCAAGCTTCCTTGAAGGCCATTGCTGCCCTGTCACCCTCGATAGCTGAGTGGCAGGCGCGGCAGAATGCCATGCGAGGGGTCCCGGTTCGATTTCCAGCTGGGTCGGAGGTTTCCTCCCTTAGGGACTGGATGTTATGTTGTGTACAGTCATGTCATTCTCATCATAGACACGCAAGTCGCCGAAGTGGCGTTAAATAAATAGACTTGCACCATTCGGCTGGTCTATGCGACGGGAGACAATAGCCAATCAACATTTCATTTCGTCTCACTGCTTCCCTTGCCTGCCTACTCGCGTTTACATGTCACCAATCGAACTTGTGCGGTATATGGTCAGTCGGCAGCTTCTTCGTTCAGGTACTCCTGCAGCCTCAGGTGACGCTTTATGGACACACCTGCAAAACGCGCCGTATAATATTCCCCAGCAGCATGTTATCGTCTTTTAACTGTTTATGTATCGTAATTTCCGATGTGGAGATTCAGGAGCTGACCAGTATTTGCGTAACAAAGTTAGAAAATTGCCTAATAATCACTCACTGAATGGCCAGTTTACCAACCCAATGCTCGTTAAACGACTACTCACATCCGATCTGAGCGTGGTTCACCTCCGAGTCTCGCAAGCTAGTGCACTGCATGTTAAGCTATACGAGCGGATACTCCGCATACCTCAGAACCTCTGTCGACGTTCACTCCCTCCGCAACATACGAAGGCAAATCTGCTAGAATCTACAGACTACGTTTTAGGTGCATTTTTATTGCACGTACAATAACGTGTGTGATGTGCTATTCTTACATATAACCCTTCGTAATTTCGAAACATATTTTAAGTTTTTATTTAATTTTTATCTCTCATAGAGATACCATCTGTGATGCGGATGCTTTTGCTGTCGGTGTGAACAAGTCTCATTTCTCGGCCTTGTCGTGCTTTTAGCTCCTACGTGCTATTTAGATTTACGTAATGCTACACACTCATTTTCGTTTTGATAAGACCAGGTTAACTTTAAGACAACTAGACACTGTCGTGATTCATGAACTCTAAAGGATTTAATGACTTAAGATTTAAGGAAAGTTTAACTCAGCGCGCGAACATATGGGCTGCTTTGTAATTTTAATAAACACAGCACATGCACCTAAAAGAGACTTTAGTCAAAAGTTGAATAAGGACCCCACTAACAACGTTCTCAGAACTGTGTCGCGGTTAATAAAAAAGTACTCCATTGAAGAGAGTGTACAGAAAGTTCTCTGCAATTCGGTTGCGCTACCACCGAGGCTTTATGGATTGCCCAAAATTCATAAAGAAAATGTGCCGTTGACCGATACTAAGTGCCATTGGTTCGCCCACCTACTCGTTAGCCAAGTTTTTGACTACGCTGTTAAAACCACATGTGGGCCGTTGGGACTCTTATATAAAGAATTCGACACATTTCATCAGCAGATTGAATGGCATAGTGGTCCAGTCGGAGGACATATTGGTCAGCTTCGACGTGGTATCGCTGTTTACCATGGTTCCACTTAATGATGTATTGAAACAGCTGGATCGAATTTTTTCTGCCGACATTTCAGAACTGTTTAAGTGTTGTTTGACGACCACGTATTTCAAGTGGAATGAACAGTTTTATGAGCAAACAGATGGCGTGGCTATGGCAAGCTCCCTAAGTCCCGTAATTGCAAACTTCTTTATGGAGAAATTCGAAGAACAGGCCTTAGGTACTGCCAGCAAAAAACCAAATGTTTGGTTCCGAGACGTGGACGACACGTTTTTGCTGTGGAGACATGGTAGGGAGGAACTAAGCCGGTTCCACGAACATCTGAACAGTATAAACACGAGAATTCAGTTTACAATGGAGGAGGAGGTAGACGGCAAATTACATTTCCTCGATGTGCTTGTTTTTAGAAACGAAAATGGTAGTTTGGGCCACTCGGTATACCGCAAACCCACGCACACGGGCCGTTATTTGCACCGGGATTCGAACCACCACCCACAACAGAAGCGGGGTGTTATCCAGATGTTAGCGGACAGAGCTAGAAACATTTGTGAACCTGAGTTGCTCGACGCTGAGATGGAAGATCCCCACAATGCACTAATGAAGAACAGATATTCGTCCGCCGAAATAAAACGTGCGTTGAGGCAGCCGTGCAGAAATCATACTGACGTACAGGCTACTGCAAAATCTAAGGTTTTCCTGCCGTTTGTTAAAAATGTAACGGAAAGAATAGGGAGGATCTTGACGAAGCGGAATATTACCGTAATTTACAAACCCACCAGGAAGATACAGGAATACCTTAAGCCTGACAAGGACGCTCGCAAACCATTGGAAAAAGCTGGAGTGTATAGGATCCCACGCAGCTGTGGTGATGTTTATGTGGGTACCACTAAAAGAACGGATTCTAAACGTTTGGAGGAGCACGAGGGAAATTGTAGAAGAGGAGAAACGGAATGATCAGCTGTTGCGGAGCATGCTTTCCAGCCAGGGAACCACAATATTCGTTTCGAGGAGACGCAAGTACTAGCGGCCACAAGCGGATATTACGAAAGGCTCTACAGGGAGGCAATCGAAATCGCTAAACACTCAAATAATTTCAACCGAAAGGAGGAGGGCGTGAAATTAAACGGTATATGGATGCCGGTGTTAAAGAAGATGTGTACCACCCGTCCACTACTGGGTGATGGCAACGCCGATCGACGGCGACCGACAGCGGCCAATTGCACTGACGTTTTCAAAACACGTGACGTCACGCCGCGGCGTGGGAGCGCGCGGACACGGAATTTAGCGGCAGTCAGTAGCGAGCCAGTGGGGGTGTTGGACCTTCCATCGAGCTACGGACCCCCTTGAAGATGTCTCTCGCAGTCGGAGACGAAACATTGGGAATCGACACAGAATTCATCAACCGATCACAGCATAACAGCCCGGAAAATTATAATGGACATAATATGTTGTCTGTCACTGTTTACAACAGTGTGCCAACGCTGGGGTAATTTTCGATTCAGCGACTGTAGAAATGACGTGTTTTTGAGACGAAGAACTTGTCGAGCCATGTTTGAAGCACATTTTTCCCCGAGATGGAAGTTCCTTGAAGGTTCTTCGATAGAGTTCGGTAAAGGTGAAAATCTGAGGTAACAAGATCACGCGAATAAGGTGGGTCCGGAATGACTTCCCAATCCCACTCCTAAATAATGTTTTTGTAAGGCTAGCAGAGTGCGGGCGTGCATGGTCATTGAGTAGCGTCACTTTATGGAGTTTCCCGGTCCTTTTTCTTCGACTACGTCTGAGAGATGTCTCAACTGCTGTCAGTAAATGTGAGCAGCGATGATTACACGTTTGTGAAGCAATTCATAGTACACCACACCGTTGCTATTCTGTGAGCTGCATAACATTATCTTTTGTGGCGCCGCGCAGTTATTGTACGGGCAGTTTCTGCTTTATCTGGGCTCAGCCATTCGTCTCTTTTCTAAGGTTAGCATGATGACACGGTTTATCGTCTCCAGTCACTGTACATGATAGGAATGCTCGGTGTTGTCCACGAACCAACTGACGACGAGCAGGCACAATTAGGAGCACGGCCACCCGATGATTTTTTTGAGTTTGGCTAAGAGAATACAATCGATTTTTTAACCTTTCCCATTGCATGCAAATGTCGCACGATGGTGAAATGTTCAAAGTTCATCACATTTGCATGTTTTGTAGAACAATGACGTGGATCGTTACCGATTAATGCATGTAAATGATCTTCATCAAACTCCGAAGGTCTTCCTGAACGTGGAGAGTCACTAATGTGAAAATCATTGTCCTTAAAATCAGAAAACCATTTTATTGGCGTGCTATGTCAATGGCATTATCCCCACACACGGCTCAAATGTTTCTGGCTGCCTCCGGTGCTGTCAACCCTCTACTGAACTCAAACAGAGGAATATGTCGGAAATGTGCGGCCTTCTCAACTTGGCACTCCATTTTCAGGTGTCCATAGCTCCACTCTCTACCTCCAAATGTCAAAATGACAATACGCAATGCAAATAGCAACAGTGAACTACAAATAAAAAGTGATAATCAATAACTACAAGTACACACATAGCAACCGGATTAACAACATGAAAAATGAAAGCGCAACGAACTTGTGTACCAAACTAATATTTAGATTTCTTCAGTCCTTATCGTCTTAGGTGATAAACTTGCGTTTTTTCTAATCTTTTCTCACATAGGCTGCACTTCTTACCTTGGCCTTTAGTTTGAGTTTGTAATGTCCATTAAAGTAAGAGTGCTTGTATTCTATATTGGGACGAAAGAGAACAGAGCTCTCCAATTTTTCCACCTAAGAAAACACAGTTTATTGAGGAACGTAGTCACCGTCCTGGAGTTGTGTCTCCATATTCGCTCAAACTCATAAACTGGAAATTTCCTTGAAATTTAACTTCTGCACGTGACTTTAATGAAAAAATAAATCAAGGAAGTACAATCTGTATTCTCGTTAACTTTGCAAGAAGCTGAAAGTCAAATTAACCAGGAACTATGGCAAATCGGCCATTCCAATAAATGAGCAAAAAGTTAGGTAATCACTTTTCTGCTCCTGCAACCATTTCACTCACACTTCTATTACGTCACGTTATCAGAAATACATAATTATTTAATTTGCCTGTATATGCACTTCACGTAGTAATATGATTTTATAGTATGAAATGGAGGGAGGAAACGACAACTTTTCAAGCAATGGTAACACACATTACTATAAGTCATCTTAAAACATTATCTAGAACTAATAAACATCAACTTAACGTAACTGGTCCTACATTCCGTTATCTAAGTAGACAAATAAGTTTTTTTTTTCTTTATATGTCGAGCATAGACGTCTAAGTTGAGAGTAGTTAACACAGGATGGAAACTCCACGCCTCTTATTGAGTATGTAACTCCTGATTTTGATACGTCAATCCTCGACCACCATGCTTGCAGAATTTGGTGTGCGACCAATTACGATCAATATTTTCCCTCGAAAAAGTCTTGCATCTGAGTCAATTACATAAATATAATATGACGACTTACCACTGTAAGTGCACGAAATTCATGTCTCCATTCACAACTGCGCTGTAAATTATGCACACAATAAAACTGTTGTTGTACACGCTAGCGGACCGGTTTCATTTGGAAAGGTTGATGTTTTTTAAAAAATGCTTAAAATGGCTCTGAGCACTGTGGGACTTAACTTCGGAGGTCATCAGTCCCCTAGAACTTAAAACTACTTAAACCTAACTAACCTAAGGACATCACACACATCCATGCCCGAGGAAGGATTCGAACCTGCGACCGTAGAGGTAGTGCGGTTCCAGACTGTAGCGCCTAGAACCGCTCGGCCACCCCGGCCGGCGATGTTTTTTAGTTCAGGACAATATCTTAACATGCTTTATAGTACCGTGTGTTATCATTACTTGAAAGCTTTTTGTTCGCTTCACCTATCTCATATTCTAAAATCATGTTGCTAACTGAGATGTACACATAGACAATACACACTCACACACTATATATATATCAGAGAATGAGTAGTTAAATGCTGGATTTATAGTCAGAGTCAACAAAATATAATCGATACCAAATTTTGATGAGACAAATCACGAGATAATGAACAACATGTAATGTTGTTACGATTCAAGGAACTACAGAGCGCTTTTAGTATAGTGTCGAAGCATACGGTTTAGATCTTTGCGGTAGTGACTGTCCAATGGAAAAAAAGAAATTCTATAATGTCTCGTCGACGTCGAGGTCATCAGCAACCCCACTTACGCTCGGATTGTGGAAGTGTGTTAGCTGTGGCGTCCTCAAGCAAACAGTCTAGAATTTTTAGTAAAATATCTGAGGAAACTTCATGGAAACTGTATGACGTTAGAGGACGATAATTTGAACCTCTGTCCTCCCGTTCCTTACCACTGCTCAACCTTACTCGGTACTACCAATCGCCCGAACTAGAAACTTCTAGCGCTCTGTGTCTATGCATTTTCTATTCTTACACGTTCCATTTGGGTGCTCCGGTAAATTCTACGTTATCACCCCATGAAGGAAGGATCTATTCCAGAGGCAATGTTTCGTTGCAGAAATAAAAGACTGCAGTTGACTGCGTAACTAGAGAAGCCTTTATTCAGGGCACTGATTTGAACGCGTGCTTTGCCTTTGTATGGAAATGGTCTACCAACGGACACTTCCGAATACGATTAGTAGCCAGAATAAGGACCTCAGTAGTGCAGTGTCACCAAAAGGGTTATGGCAACTGTTAAAGAACTGGCTACTAAATCATGGAAGAGCGGTGCTGAATCCTTCGTCAGGTCACGAAGATTTACGTTTTACTTGGTTTCTCTAAACGGCTCAAAACAAGTTCCAAAGTGGTTCTTTTGCGAAGCAAAGGGTCTATATCCACTCTTATTCAACTCTCATCTGCGCTTGTGCTCCGGTTCAAATTCCCTCGTCGCCAGCGGGGTCATAAACCATAACTTTACTTCCTTCCTTCCGTGTGGCAGTGGTGCTATCTCAGTTCGTGAAACTACACAGAGGTTCTTTTGTGCGCATTGACTGTTTGGTATGTAGGGTGATCCAGAAATCCACCGACAAACTGTCACAGGTTGTTCAAGGATACCTTCCGAGAATCTCAATAAATAAATACATTGAGCTTGTCTTTCGGAGTCCTTCTGCATCTCCAGGCTAATAGAAGGAAGTGCTGCACCGATTTTGATCTGGTTTCCACTAACAGGTACACTGTTTCACGAGTAAGGCTTTTTGTATATAATTTATAAATATTTCGAACAAATTGTCTGAACTAACACGAATTGAAATTGTGAAAACGACGGCAGTGGCACCTAGGTAACAGCCGCCATAACCACAGAAAGAAGAAGTGATTGAAACCGTGACGGAGAAGTTATGGAATTGAATCCCACCTGCGACAGATTTTTTTTTTTTTTTGCACTTTTTAACTTTGCGTTCACCTCTCAATGATGTGGAGATTCGCCAGAAACAAAACGGGGCTCGGTTTCACGTTACACTGTAGCTTGCCTTTCCCCTGGCGAGTAACTGGTTAGTGATGTGCAACTAGTCTAAGTCACATCCATCTCTTTGCAGTCGTTTGAGAACAACTGAAGACCGAGATAACATGCGAATCCACAACCTGTGGTTTTCAATTATTTAGGAATAAAATAAAACCAAAAGCTACTTCAGCAAGGGATGCAGTTTTGCTTCGTTTAGATTAAGGAAGCAGTACATCAGATTACTCAACTTTCGGTTTTTGCTTTCCTTGACTCAAACGTAGATGCAAACACAATTCGTTGCGCGGTGCGGCGGTATATATCGTTTGGTTTCTTGCAAGTTATGCAGAAGACTAGTAAACAAATCTCCACTGGCGAGAAAGAGATTTAGGCTTTTTAAATATCTTAGAGACATGGGCCCGATTTTATAGGATGGGATGCAGATATTTCTTGCTGATGAATTCACAATGTTTGGAAATGCTTCAATAGATTATTGAGGGGCGCATTTGGAAAAGTGGCAACAATTTCAACTGCCCATTTCTGGTTCCGTCAGATTAGTAACCGCAATTCGGAGTCTTAATTCACTGCAAATTCTTCGAACAACGGCAGTGAGCAACTCAAATTCGAAGTATCGTAATAAATATAACCAATAACGAAAATATAAACACTTTGTAATGTGAGAGAATTTGAAATAATCAAATTTTTTAACGAATAGTTTTCCTGTAATCGTTTGAGAACAACTGCAGACAGAAATAACATGCAAATCCGAACTACATGGTGCTTCATATTTTATGGTAAAAGTAAAACGTTTTCCCAAAAACTGCTTCACGACTTTGTATCGTTTACATGCAGTATATGTACTTTAAGTAGCAGGTCAGGTGACTCACGTAACACTGCTTTTGTTGAATCAACCCAGATGTGAGAGTGATTCATTACGTAGCACGGGAAGAAGTCCAGTGTATACTAAGCATTACAAGAAGAGTGCTTTAGTACCATATAAAAATATACCTCATTTAAGTTTTCTTCTTCTTTCTGCTTTACTTGTGTCCACTCTGCCAGGATCCCATACATATTGAATCATTAACACAGACGATTCCCAATCAGTACTTACTTTAGTTTTGGACTTTTTTTTTAGACAACACGGTTGTGTGGAGATAACAGCGATTAATTTACTTATAATCAATTATTCAAAATGACAGTCACAATCGCATTATTTATTATGCCGTCAACCGGTTTCAACCCACGATGGGTTCATCTTCAGGGCAATTTACACCATTTAGTCGCTCGCTGGAGTCGTCACCCTGCCTGTGCCTTGGCATAGTTACCAACCGTGTGCAGTGACGACTCCAGCGAGCGACCAAATGGTGTAAATTGCCCTGAAGATGAACCCATCGTGGGTTGAACCCGGCTGGCGGCAAAATAAATAATGTGATTGTGACTGTCATTTTGAATAATTTTGGACATATTGCTTACGTCACAGTGTGTCCCCATCATTGCCATGAAAAGCCACTCCAGACTCCAATTCATTATGGGAGACATAACATTCATACCTCCCGTCAAGTATTCTGGCCTTTTCTGCTCACATCGTGTAAGCTGTATGAAAATAATGATGTTCATTTACTTAACGTTGTTCTCTGAATTTTGTTCGTAAGTCTATACACTGGCCGGTAAACAAGTCGCCTGGAATAGAAACGTCCGGAGTGGGGACGGATAGCTGCTTCTTGTATAAGGCATCCACGGTTTCCGGCGGTTCGTTACAGAGTTGGGCAGAGTTACTGCATTACACCAAAATACTCAGAAGCTATCCATGACGAACTTCCGAAAGTTTGCCAGTGGAGTTGCTGTTGACTCTATATACTGGTTGATTGAATTTCTTAGTTTAACGATGTTTTACGTGTCCATACGGATCTAGTTATAAATTTTAATCGCCCTTATTTCTGTCTTCATATGGTAATATTTATTTTTCTGTCAGCATATTTCCTACTTTATTTATATCACTCTTATTGATATGGAAACGATTTGGATGAGTATGTTCCACAAAGCCTGAAACTTATCTGTAGAGGATATGAGAAATGTTTATAGCCGTGGAAAATAAATACAACTGTGTATTCTAATTAAGAGCTAAAGCATAATAACAGAACTGTAAAATTCGGAGGATTGCTGGAAAGAAAAAAAGCCTTTGTGAACAGGTAGGCAAATTCAGACAGCACATGCATTTCACCAACACTGTTAGTAATTCTGCCCGAATAGAAACCTACTTCCAGGCCACAAAACGGTGCAGATACACAGAAGAAACTGATGCCCCGGAATTCATGTAGAAGCCTGATGCCCCTTTTTTCCTCTTTTCTGAATTTTAATTTTATTGATTTACATATCTGTTTGTCTCCTCTATGCATAGGAAACCGTACATTAATATTTAAGGATGATGATGAGGCCCATACTCTGAGGAGCGTAGGGGACGATGCGGAAGACCCGCACCGCCTTACTAGGCTAGGTCCTAGCGGAGGTGGTTTGCCATTGCCTTCCTCCGACCGTGATGGGGATGAATGATGATGATGAAGACAACACAACAACACCCAGTCATATGGAGGCAGGGACAATCCCTGACGCCACCGCGAACCGAACCCGGGACCCCGTGCTCGGGAAGCGAGAACGCTGACGCCACACCACGGACTGCGGACATATTTCAAGATACATGAATTAATACGATACATGCAGATATTTCTCAAATTTATTCATCTGCCGTCGTTATTGAAACCATGACACTTGGTTCTTCCACACACTTCGTCAGGATACTGTTTCATGTAGCTACTACCAGTTTTGTGTGCTGTGGATTCTTTCCTTACCGTTTTTATTCTCTTTCAGGTTGGTAGACGACTTGGAGACTTTAGTGAATCCAATTATTCTTTCCCAATTCATGGGAGCCACAATTATAATATGCGTGACGTTATTCCTAATTACAACGGTAAGTCACTTCAATCTTTTTGCTAAAAAAATACAGTAACTTACAGGAAAAATTCGTGTATGGATAAAAATATAACATTTCCCAACGTTCTTAATGCTCCTATTATAATGAAACATATAAGTTTAATCTGAGTGGCCGTAATTTATGGTGTGTAAATATATCTGTTTACAGAACAAACAACACTTCGTAGCACTCGTGAGACTACAGGCATATCTTGCAGTGGTCGTGTACGAAATATTTATGTACTGTTGGTTCGGTGACGACATTATGTACCAGGTACAGCTGCTTATTTCATTTCTCACGCACTTAAGTGCCTGTAGCTTAGGACGAGCGGTGACAACAGTAACTTAAGTAAGTGTCTAATAATGATTGCTCAAGTTTTCTCAATTTTAATAGCTTCAAACACTTCTCCTACCATAAATCAGTCGAAATTCCAACTGCACGTTGCAAATTACATCAATAATCTACTGTGACGTAACTGTTTTACTGATGGAACTGAATAGTTACTCTCTCATTCTGAATTCATTCCACTTCCGATCTTCACGCTTTGCATCAAGCGATTATAGCCGAGAGTATATAACAAAATTTAGGAATTAGCCTTCGATTACACTAAGCTTTATGAAATGGACGCTGAGGCGTACAGTATTCATGTAGAAGTGCATCATCTTTCCTTTCTCTTATAGAGGTCATAAAATTGTTTCTTAAAATTTAATTCTGACAATAAGTGGTGTTATCAGGTTTGTTTCCATGTGGAAGCAGATGGCCCAGTAAAAGATACAGCATTCAGGCGGAAATAATGTTTATTGGATATCCAGATTGCGGTCACTTTATATCCGTTTTCATTACTGAAAGACGTACAAAAACCAGTGACATGCATACCTTATTCTATATACAGTTGTATAAGCCTTAACTGTGAGTCAGCAATAAAGAAACAAAGGAGTAAATGGAAGTTAAATCCTTAAAAGCACTTAGTCCCAACTGGTCTACTCATTTCAATGTCTGCGAGCACACTGAGGTCACGCTGATACCATTGTTTACATATAATAAGTTAAAACATTTAAACACTTGTTTAAGTTTAAACACTTATATAGGTTAAATCTACCGGCATTTGGTTTATCATTGATCCCCTTTAAAGATTATACAGTTGTACATATAATGAAGCACGTATGATACTTATTGTAACTCGTTCTTTGTAAGAGTTTTAGCACTGAAGATGGCCACACAGTGAACTAAATCTCTATTTGCAATAAACTTTATTTCGAACTGATTACTGTACCCTTTACTACTTGAGACCCTTTACTACTTCAAATAATTGGTCTAATATGGATAGTAGGCACTCTACGATTGTAATGTGGCCTTATCATACAGCTTCGTTTGTACGATTATATAAGAAATATGGTGACAATTGTCTGTTTACTGTAAGTGGGTAGTAAAATGATCACACAATTCTGTTATATGCAAAACACATGAATATAATATATGGTTACATGTGACCTCTTCATAAATGAAATTAATGCAACACAGATTTATTGCAATACAGAAAGTATGTAGTGAAAAGAAATGGTGATGACGTGCAACAGAAAATGATGGGATGTTTTCACTCAGTAACTAAAGAAATTCTGTTATATTCAAAACTCATAGATAAAACATATGGTTACATCTGACCTCTTCATAAATGAAATTAATGCATCACAGATTTATTGCAATACAGAAAGTATGTGGTGAAAAGAAATGGCGGATGTCGTGCAACGGAAAATGGTGGGATCTTTTACACTCAGTAACTTAAGTAATCACAGAATGTGGTATACATGCTCCATTTGTCACACAAGACAAACTGTTTGGCGCAAAAGTTTATTCTCGAAAGTAACGATAAGTGCTAACATTGTTCGGCTCATTACTTTGACTGTATCATATTTACATAACTTGGCTGGATTTAATCGAAAAACAGTTTGTACCTAGGTATGTGAATGGGTCATTTATGATTAAATTGGTTTACGATTGCTTTAACCTAATAGTGGTCGTGCTCTAAAAAGTGGCCGCATGGATTACGTGGATATGCTATTTTCTGAAATCAAGAAGCCGAAGAATATGAAGTTTGAAAATATTTGATGCAGTGTGTAGCATGCTATCCATAATAATGTTAATTAAAAATTCGAACACTATGTCCCCATATTTGCGGGGAACAGCAAAATTTTAGGAGTACATCACAATTTTAAGTAAATGACGTCACTGGGTTTGAGTTAAAAAATACATTTCTGAAAAATACTAATAGACTCATGTTTTTGGAACAGAGCATACTGTCGATCTTGGAATGAGCAGGGCAAATGAGTTTAATACTTATCGAATATTTCTATTTCAGTTCTCCTGCAGTTTTAGCAGCAACCAACAGAATCCCTCTGTGCCGTTCACAAAGTTGATGGCTAACGTATCACTAGGAGAATATTAAGAAAGTATTTTGTTTTGAAAAACAGGCTTCGTGCCAACATTTTTGTAATCTTTTGTCGTCCAGAGGCTACAACCAAGCCACAGACAAGTCAAGAAAAAAAAATCCCGACTACGAACAGCAACGTAGTTTGGCTTCGCTATACAAATGCAACTAAGACTCAACAGATCGTAAGGTACAGCAAGGGCCATGTTCTTGAATTTCTAGACACGTCGTAAAGCGGTCACGTCATATCAACAGGATCCCCCCCACTCTTCGCACGGTTGTAAATGTTATTACCTCAGGTGTTCCATGAGCTTCTATTATGGTATGAATTTTAGCGTCATTGTCGACTTCTTAATAACCATTTTGTCAGGCTGAATGTTTCACATCTCTGTCTCTAGGGTATTTATTATTGACACGGTTATTTTTTACGTCTTTTATGTTTGGTTATGAGATGAATGATTCTATCTTGCAAAAAAGAAACATGCTGTCTGCAAAAGCAGTTTTCATTCAGGCAGTTCATTTAGGCTGAGAAAACACGTATACAGTGTTATGGCTTCAAATTCTTTCTACCATCAGAGGAGAAGTCTTATCAGATAGTATGTATAGCAGTGTAGAAATCAACCTTCCTGCTTCACCATGATAGTTCATAATACCCACATTCTGGACTGTTTACAACTGCCTCACCAGGGACTTTTCCCTCTTGTTCAAACTCAGGCTGATGGTCCCGCTCTTCCAGAACATTAGCTTCAGCAATAGAATTCGACTCACAAGAAAAAGAATTCAGTCGCCTCCAGCCGCACAAAAACTCGAGCTTCTCGTCTCTCATCCACATTGTTTCTAAAATTTAAATAAAGTAGATGATTATTTCACATGTTTATACGTTTAAAAACAATAGTTAATTAAGAATAAACGTTTCTTTATAATAAAAGTCGAGAGGAACATTAAATAAAAATAAATTACTTTTCGAAAGCACGTGTAAGCAGTTTGTCACGCGGACTACAGTGGTAGATCGCCGAATTCGCGGAACGCCTGTGGCAAAACCAAACGTTAACGGCGCTCGTCAGTTATGCATTTCAAAGTGCCCAGAGGATCTAAACATTGTCGTTTCCCCTATTTCAAACTATTTTTAAAATTTTTGCAGGTGGGTTACGTACGTAAACCACGCGATCACTGTAGGGTTAATTTGTAAATGGGGTGGCCTAGCGGTTCTAGGCGCTACTCTGGAACCGCGCGACCGCTAGGGTCGCAGGTTCGAATCCTGCCTCGGGCATGGATGTGTGTGATGTCCTTAGGTTAGTTAGGCTTGGACTTATTTTCAACATTTGATCCATCAACTAATATCTTCAATTTATCATTAAATTGAACTAGAACATTCTTAGGATTATTATTAATCCCATCAATGTTTTGAATTACACCATCACGAATTAATATTATTTGAAATAAACTAAACTTAACCTTTTAATTTCTAGGGGACTGATGACCTCAGAAGTTAAGTCCCATAGTGCTGAGAGCCATTTGAACTATTTTTTTACTTTCTTTGCACGGCAAATTGCATCTGTCCTATTAATTAGTAGGTATTAAAATGGTCATCACAGACCGACATTTGCAACCTGTTTCAAAATATTGTGGTCCATAACTCGGATGAATACAAAAAATATCAAAGCCCCAAAGGAAAGGATGGCTTAACTGACGGCCTTCATGTCACTCACTGAGACTTATCAGCGTCGAAACTGAGTGTGTCTGAAATGTTTTATCGGCTACCTTAAGATAACAGCGTGATTTCAAAGCTGGGAGTCGCAGTTTTGAACTCCATCGCAGAAGCGTCAAAAGAAGGGGTGAAAATGCATATACGAGAGGGTGTGACGACCTTTCCGTAAAACGTCCACAACGACTTGGGCAGAACTGAGGTGAAATTTGATGCCAAAGCAGAGCTGTGGCCCTTCTTTCGCACGTGGTGAGACCTTTCTGTTTGAAGCGTCGCCGTCCTCGAGGGTGACGTCACAGGGTGACACTCTTTTGCACCATGGCAAAAGAAGATTGTAGGCCCCTTTGAGCCAAATTTCAAACTTATGCATTCTAACGAGAGAAAATTACGGGATTTAGACGAAATTATTCTTTATTTTTGTTGCGCACTGTAGTAACTTAGTCGGTCGCTCGTCTCTGATGTGCTGTTGTATTTGATAACACACTCGTACATTTGACGGTGGAACCGGCAGATTTCTGTCAGCGCGCCGTCTTCCTAGGTGGAGACTTCGGTGCCACTTGGTTTCGCTACCCGAGTTTTATGTTGTGGCTGAACTACTCTAAGGTCTCGCTTACCAAATCTAGTGGGTTCGCTTATGCCATAGCAACAAGTAGGTTCGCATATACCATACCATTAAGTGACCCTGGTTTCCCGCAAACACTAATTCTCTCAGCACGACACACAGTACAGACATAAATACCGTCCTTTGTTTTTTTTTATGCTACAGAACATTATCAACGATTTTGTTGAGCAGAATTGTAAAAGATGTTAAACATTTCTTGGAAGACTAAGAGGTAAACATTTTGAAAGGCACAGTCTATTGCTGACAACACATATTTTTGATACAGTTACTGATTAAAGATTAAAAGCATAATATGAGTATTTACACAATGTTCCTTTACATAAAAAGGACATATGACAGTTTTCGCTGCTGAACATATAAAATGTAGAGGCTGGCTTAATGTAGCCTAAAAGTAAAGCAACCAATCCAATAGGTATGCCCGTTAAAATGTTGACAGTGGCAATGGTGCACTTCTGAGAAGTGGTTGGGATAATGTGAATGAAGTGCAGGCTTCGGAAGGATGATGCAGTATCCCCATTTCCATTCAATCAATTGCTAGAAGCGATCTAGACAAACGAAAATATCGACAGTGGAATTCAGTAGTAATGAAAGGTTGCCATAAGTGGTAATGCTATGGAAATGAAATGGTGCTGACACACACCAACGAAAAGAAGATGAAAACTTCAGAAGTCAGCATCATTCAATAGGCTGCGAAAATGTGGTAGTAGAACAGTTAAGGGAAGATGATGTGCATGCTAATGTTTTCAATGTAACCGACTGTACGCAGGATAAGTAAGATTCAATTCAGTGTAAGAAAAAGGCTAAATGGGAGTATGATTCACAACAAGCAATGAGTGACGCCTCGATTAAAATGAGAAAATACATGGAGGAGTAGCATGAAACGACAGCTTGCCTAGCACTGATCTAAGATCTCGGTTGCCCTACTAAATGGGTTCGCATGTACCCTAGTAAAATAGTTAACTGAACCAGTTATTCTGCAGACATTAATTTTACTCCCATCTCCCCATTCAAACTACATCCAGAGCCCTCTTAAGCCAAAAACAATTGTCCATTACCACAATTCTTCCAGGAGTAAGAAGTAACATATATTCTCAAGAAGAAATCATCTAGCAGTGTGAGTGAAAGTATCTACTCTGGAACGTGGGTGATTATGAGTAACTTTTGACCTCTTAATGATGTGGACATAATGAAAAAATAACTCATTATATGGTGCATTCACGGACAAAAGAATGTTTACTAATTTAAAACGAAAATTATTCAAGTACACTGAAAAAAGTCAAATTTGTAGTGGTAGGTCTTCATATAATGATTATCCTAAAATGTGAACAAACTGAAATTATGAATTCTTCCAAGTCTGTTCATATTAAGAAGAAAAAGAAACTGAAGGAAATTGGTTAATGTTAGGTATACATGAGGCGTGTAAAAAAAGTACTTATTCCCAAAATTTGGAGCTATAAGCTTGAAACTGTGCTAATTAGTAAGACATGGAAATTCGTTGAAGGCGCTATAGAACGGAAACGAAATGTAATCGCTTTAAAATACGAGACAAATTTTGAAATGTCGACAAAGGCATGAAATACAAACGAAATTCTACTATAGAAACTGTCCAAACGTTTCCTGAAAGTATTGCGAATTTGATATACCTTCAATTACTTAATGTATCAAATCTTCTGAAGAAAGGACTAAAATATAATTTAAAAAGTCATCAGAATTTACTGATGAAAGAACGACAGGAGAATCGAAGGTAGAAAATGATGTTAATAGCAAGAGACATGGAAAGATTTAAATATGTCTAAAAAGTATGCAAATATTATAAAAAATGCAAAAATCTTGGGTTCACAAACGTCATGAGGATGAAGGGATCAGTAACGCAATAAGAAATAGGACCACAAAGATATTGTTAGAAAAGCAGATAGAGCTAATACAGCCATTCAAAACTAAGGTAGCAAATATATACGCTAAAGAGAATTTTTTACATCCAATAACAGAAAAGGAGGATCCAATTAAGAATTTTCATAGTCTTCTAACAAGAACATAGATTACCTGAACTTTCTCTTTTCACAAAAACACAAGGTACACAAAGCGGAGAAAGATATTGACCCACTGTAAACAGTAAATGTAGCCCTACACATTTGTTAATTGAGAGTTGAATATGAACTGGAAGGATCATTTCACTTTCGCAAAATCGTAGGATATAAAAAACAGGTCAAGCTTTGCTCATGACATTGATGTTGTGAGTATACCATAAGATGCCATCTTGACATCCCTGGATACTCTAAGGGTATATATAAACATTCTAAAACACGTAATCATAGCTGTTATTCAGTAAAATCCACTGACTCATTATACTACGCCATTCATTGAAATCATAGAACTGATGGAATGTTGCAGTTCATATTGTCATATAATTATTTTATGTTTAGTAGTAAATGTTATTAAAATGATGGTCTCGCATGGAGAACCCCTCAGCGAAGAGAAGTCTGAAATGTATGTGAAACATCTCGAAAAAATTTTTTTTCAGGGAAAATAGAGATCCAGATAGCAAGAGGTGCACCAATAACTCCAATACGCTACGGAACGGCGACACGCCACATGTATGAGAAATGAGATACACGTTAAGTGGAGTGCACATTTAAGTACAATTTACAATAGATCACAATATGGAATGGAAGATAAATTATGTAGAGCTATTTGTAGAGTTACCAGTAAATTTTACCTATGATCGAAAAACAACATGCACAGACACTATAAATCCACTTTCACATCATCTGCCTTCACATAGTTGTGCCTTTCTCTACATGATTATACAGAACATTTGATTACTCGCTTCAAATGGTGCCCAAATCAGCAGGTAGCACTTGCTAATAGTTAAGACACACCGGTTGTAATAACATGCACAGCAAGATCAGAAGTGGACTCACCAGTACTTTTGAACAATATAAAATAAATGTAAATAAATACAAATTATTTTCAATGACCTACATCCGTTCTGTGTCAGGTAAAATGGAACACTATACACAGAAAAATAATATAAGAATGACCTTCGAAATGACCTGTAGTCAGAAATGAAAGCACAACATAATGTTATAACACATAGAGAAAAGTTCTCAGAAACTAAGGTGTGTAAAAGGGTATGTGAAGACTGAAAGACAAAATACACTCCTGGAAATTGAAATAAGAACACCGTGAATTCATTGTCCCAGGAAGGGGAAACTTTATTGACACATTCCTGGGGTCAGATACATCACATGATCACACTGACAGAACCACAGGTACATAGACACAGGCAACAGAGCATGCACAATGTCGGCAGTAGTACAGTGTATATCCACCTTTCGCAGCAATGCAGGCTGCTATTCTCCCATGGAGACGATCGTAGAGATGCTGGATGTAGTCCTGTGGAACGGCTTGCCATGCCATTTCCACCTGGCGCCTCAGTTGGACCAGCGTTCGCGCTGGACGTGCAGACCGCGTGAGACGACGATTCATCCAGTCCCAAACATGCTCAATGGGGGACAGATCCGGAGATCTTGCTGGCCAGGGTAGTTGACTTACACCTTCTAGAGCACGTTGGGTGGCACGGGATACATGCGGACGTGCATTGTCCTGTTGGAACAGCAAGTTCCCTTGCCGGTCTAGGAATGGTAGAACGATGGGTTCGATGACGGTTTGGATGTACCGTGCACTATTCAGTGTCCCCTCGACGATCACCAGCTGTGTACGGCCAGTGTAGGAGATCGCTCCCCACACCATGATGCCGGGTGTTGGCCCTGTGTGCCTCGGTCGTATGCAGTCCTGATTGTGGCGCTCACCTGCACGGCGCCAAACACGCATACGGCCATCATTGGCACCAAGGCAGAAGCGACTCTCATCGCTGAAGACGACACGTCTCCATTCGTCCCTCCATTCACGCCTGTCGCGACACCACTGGAGGCGGGCTGCACGATGTTGGGGCGTGAGCGGAAGACGGCCTAACGGTGTGCGGGACCGTAGCCCAGCTTCATGGAGACGGTTGCGAATGGTCCTCGCCGATACCCCAGGAGCAACAGTGTCCCTAATTTGCTGGGAAGTGGCGGTGCGGTCCCCTACGGCACTGCGTAGGATCCTACGGTCTTGGCGTGCATCCGTGCGTCGCTGCGGTCCGGTCCCAGGTCGACGGGCACGTGCACCTTCCGCCGACCACTGGCGACAACATCGATGTACTGTGGAGACCTCACGCCCCACGTGTTGAGCAATTCGGCGGTACGTCCACCCTGCCTCCCGCATGCCCACTATACGCCCTCGCTGAAAGTCCGTCAACTGCACATACGGTTCACGTCCACGCTGTCGCGGCATGCTACCAGTGTTAAAGACTGCGATGGATGCCACGGCAAACTGGCTGACACTGACGGCGGCGGTGCACAAATGCTACGCAGCTAGCGCCATTCGACGGCCAACACCGCGGTTCCTGGTGTGTCCGCTGTGCCCTGTGTGTGACCATTGCTTGTACAGCCCTCTCGCAGCGTCCGGAGCAAGTATGGTGGGTCTGACACACCGGTGTCAATGTGTTCTTTTTTCCATTTCCAGGAGTGTACGTATGGAAGACTGGTAGATCAGGCTATCGTTTTTAGTGTAGTGGGTGTGATTGTGCTGTGGTGAATGATGGTGGGCAAGGTTAAGTCAAAAGCTTCTCAATTAGAGTAGAATCCCTTAAATTCCTGCGATGAGTTCATATCAGTAGCTCAAGCCCGCATTTTGTGTGCTTGGGATGGCGGGCATTGACCCACAGACATCGACAGAGAGGTTTCGTCGTGAAAACGCCCGTAGCCGCGATGCATAACACAACCCAGACGTCATGCGATCTTGGATTCCAGACATACCCCGCCGGTGGCCACGCTACTGCAAAAACTGTGGGAGAGGCTGGCAGCCAGAAGCTACAGTGGCGGGTGACTGGAGTGTATATGTCCCGGAAGTGAACGACATTCTTATATCTAATAGTCAGACTCTCTCATTGACGGACAATCAGTGGCTCGCTTGCTGGGAGGGCTTCAGCCTATCATAGTTGGATCCGCATGGCGGGGAGACGTGTCGGAACGACTATGGGGTGGTAGCATTCCCACGGTTGAATCAGTCTCACTGTGTCAGATGCCAGCTGGGTGACTCGCCAATTCGATAACCTGCCCTGCCGGACGGGAAAATACTTGCACCAGCCAATGCAGGTGTTTCTTAGTGTCGCTGTGATAAATACCACGTACGCCACGCTCTGAAGTGTCCATGCTTACTGTAACTGGCTGGGCACTGATTGGCAAGTGGGCGACACTACCTAGCGGGTTCCATGGCGTAATGCGGTGCCGGCGTATTGCCGCAAGCGTCCTTTACATGGGCATTGGCTCGCGTCGATATGCAAGCAACATACGGACAACAGCAACAAATCGGTATTGAAACTTTACCTTAGTAAAGGAAAACATAGTATGATGCAGTTTCGTCAGAGAAAGACAGGGTTGGGCACCGTGGCTGTTGTATCAAATAGACTGTTGATGGTGTGCAGCAACCAGCCAAAAATTTACTTTAGGTTGTTTCATTTATCAAGTACTGTTACCGGTTTCGATTTTCATTCAATTCATCATCCGAAAGCTTTTTCATGCTTTCATCAGAACAAATTATACATCGGTTTCCTACGAGTTGCTCCAGGATGAGCATTAATTCACAATTATAAACGTTTAATCAAATACGTGCGCGAGATATTTGTGTTGGGATGCAACTTACATGAAATGTAAATTTACTAGGTACATGAGTGTCAAAGATGTTCTAATGCAGTGATACAAAGTCGTGGTATTTTTGCCATATCCTTATATCATTTTTCTGCAGCATCTTTGATACTCATGTGCAGCATCGCGGAGTGGCCGCGTGGTTTGAGGCGCCGTGTCACGGACTACGCGGCCTCTCCCTCCGGAGGTTAGAGTCCTTTCTCGGGCATGGTAGTGTGTATTGTCCTTAGCATATGTTAGTTTAAGTATGTGTAAGTCTAGGGACCGATGACCTCAGCAGTTGGGTCCCTTAGGAATACACACACATTTGAACACTCATGTACCTTGCGCAGTGTGTATTTGTTTTCGTATATTGTGAATCAGAATATGTGGTGCACATTGAAAATTCGTTTCGTGTCTGAACGAAAGTGGTTTACAATCCAGTGCAACGTTTGTGACTGAAAATACAAACGTCTTTGATAGCGTATTTCATTGCTAGAAAACTGCAAAAACAATTGCGCCAGATGGAAATTTCATGTAAGCTGGACTCCAACTTTGGGTTACACGTTAATAATTTTGAATGATTGTTTATCCAACTCACGTGAGATCAACGTATAATTTGTTTTGAAGAAAGCATTAAAAAAACCGTCTGATGATGAATTGTGAAAGATTCGAAACCGCTTAAGAAACTATTTAAATAACGTAACCTAAAACAAATTTGTGGCTGGTTGCTGTACGCCATCTGCAATTTAAAACATAGTATTAATAGCAGGAATGAAAATTTAAAAATCCTGTTCACAGTACGTAAACAGGCCACATGATCCCATTAATAAACTATACACTTCCGTTTCCAAAAGGAAAAGAATCGCATATAGTTTTAAATAAACACGGTGGTTCCCACGGGTAGCTTATTTTTAATATTTTTGACGACATTTTATAAAACGTACTATCCCACCTGTCATCTACTGCTGCATGTAAACGCCATGTGTGCATGACCGGTCGAGTTCGCCTGGTGCCTGTCCATGCTATCTACACGAGATCGAAACAGAGCTGTACGCCAGGATCTCTATGACCACTGATAATCAAAAGCAAATCATATACATCATAGAACTCCCTGAAAACGTGCAATATTTCCTTTTATCAGTAATATTTCTGTGTAAAGTACTTCTCTTTAAATACGTAAATTGTAAAACATGTTTACAAATTTTAAATTTAAAATGTGTTGTCTTATGAGTGGACTGAGATATCATTTTACTTAATGTACCTGCTTGTGACAGATGCACCACATCTGTGTCAGAACATAAGTTAATGTAGACTTTTTAATGCAGTTTTGCATATACCAACTGAAATACGTATATAAAATATATAATTTATTGAAAAATGTTTCAGTTATGTATGTCGACAGAATGTGAATGGATAGTCAATAGCATAGTAAGGGATTAAATGTTATGTACTTGACCCTCTTCTTGTATATTAATTGACAACACGGCTACTGCATTGATTGGACGGAACCACAGCACTTATTTTACGGTGTAGCATCACTTTATTTTACGGTAACTTGATTTTAATGCAACCTCCGTAACTTCTCGGTTAATCTTTCAGCTTACATTCTAATGTTAATTGGAAAAGCATTTTCCAGTCTTCTATAGAAGCGGAAGCACTGTAAACGAGCACCATTGGAAAGCCAACTCTGGGTTGCTATAGTGAACTGGGGAACCGATTATCGCCATTTGGGTGTTCCAATAGCGCTGGCCGGAGAGCAACATTAAGGCAGCAAGTGGGACCTATGAATTCTGCTTGATGAACAAGTACATGCATTGTTGTCTCACATTGCCACAACATATCTCCCTCATCACTCCAAGCGTTCCGTACCAAATATGACGAGATCTACAATTCTAGCAATGACTTATTCATAGACGAAATGTAGCAGTAAAGTAAAAATCCACACATCCATTTTCAGAGCGTCTTTTCGTATTTACTGTTTCAGAGTCACGTGTTTCGCTTAATCTACTTGCCATACCGGCAGGATTACTTCAACACCTGAATTAAATGTGACAAAATTCAAGAAGTCAACAGTTTTAAAACTGTTTATTGATAAATTCCATGCATTAGTTTCGAAGGCAATTATGTTTCGATTTTTTTATTTCCAGGCTAAGAAATAACCTGAATTTTTTAAAAATTTGTTGTTGGAGTTTCTTTTTTCAGGGCCCTTTCAGGTACTGCTGAAAGATTCTCTGGCCGATGTTCTGAATGTTGGCCTTCTGGAGAACAGCATTGGTGTAACAGCACTAGGAGAAAGAACTCTATACCCATAAAATTAGCTACAACAGGTTTCAAGTGACAAATTGAAGTTCTCCGTTATATTGTAAGATGCAACCGGTAGTAGTGCCTGTAACATATCATCCGTTGGAAAATCGACATAGGTTGAAATGACGCATATTGTGTTGTGGAATTCACAGTATGTAATCTGTTGTGGAAGTCACGGAATGAAACGTTCAGTTAAAGTAACTGCAAACCTATTCCTTATAAACCATGGACCTTTGTGGTGTGGCTTGCGTGCTTCGGCGATACAGATCGATTTATCGTAGGTGCAACCATAATCTGTTGAAAGGCCAGACAGACGTCTGGTTCCTGAAGAGGGGCAAGAGCCTTTTGATTAGTTGCAGTGAAACAAAGACTGATTGATTTGGTCTTGTGACATCAACCAAAGATGCTTTGCTGTGCTGGTATTATAAACAGCTGAAAGCACGGGAAACTGCAGCCGAATTTATCCTTAGGGCATGCAGCTCTACTTTCTGGTTAAATAATGATGACATCCTATTGGATAAAATATAATCTAAGTAAAATAGTCTCTCATTCGCATCATCAGGAGGGAACCACTCAGGATGATGTCGTTATCAAGAGAAATAAAACTGGAGTTGTACAGGTAGGAGCGTGGAACGTTAGGTCGCTTATTCAGGCAGGTAGATTAGAAAATTTAAAAAAAGGAAACGGATGGATTTAAGTTAGATACAGTGGGAATTAATGAAGGTATGTGATACTGGATTGTAAGGCGTACCCAGGAGCAGATATAGACTCAGATCACAATATAGTAGTGATGAAGAGTAGGCTGAAGTTCAAGACATTAGTCAGGAAGAATCAATACACAAAGAAGTGGGATACGGAAGTACTAAGGAATGACGAGATACGTTTGAAGTTCTCTAACGCTATAGATACAGCAATAAGGAATAGCGCAGTAGGCAGTACAGTTGAAGAGGAATGGACATCTCTAAAAAGGGCCATCACAGAAGTTGCGAAGGAAAACATAGGTACAAAGAATGTAGCTGCAAAGAAACCATGGGTAACAGAAGAAATACTTCAGTTGATTGATGAAAGGAGGAAGTACAAACATGTTCCGGAAAAATCAGGAATACAGAAATACAAGTCGCTGAGGAATGAAATAAATAGGAAGTGCAGGGAAGCTAAGACGAAGTTGCTGCAGGAAAAATGTGAAGACATCGAAAAGATATGATAGTCGGAAGAACAGACTCAGCATACAGGAAAGTCAAACCAACCTTTGGTGACATTAAAAGCAACGGTGGTAACATTAAGAGTGCAACGGGAATTCCACTGTTAAATGCAGAGGAGAGAGCAGATAGGTGGAAAGAATACATTGAAAGCCTCTATGAGGGTGAAGATTTGTCTGATGTGATAGAAGAAGAAACAGGAGTCGATTTAGAAGAGATAGGGGATCCAGTATTAGAATCGGAATTTAAAAGAGCTTTGGAGGACTTACGGTCAAATAAGGCAGAAGGGATAGATAACATTCCATCCACACAATTCCGAAGACGGCAAGGCTGACAAGTGCGAGAGTTATCGCACAATCAGCTTAACAGCTCATGCATCGAAGCTGTTTACAAGAATAATATACAGAAGAATGGAAAAGAAAATTGAGAATGCGCTAGGTGACGATCAGTTTGGCTTTAGGAAAAGTAAAGGGACGAGAGAGGCAATTCTGACGTTACGGCTAATAAAGGAAGCAAGGCTAAAGAAAAATCAAGACACTTTCATAGGATTTGTCGATCTAGAAAAAGCGTTCGACAATATAAAATGCTGCAAGCTGTTCGAGATTCTGAAAAAAGTAGGGGTAAGCTATAGGGAGAGATGGGTCATATACAATACGTACAACAACCAAGAGCGAATAATAAGAGTGGACGATCAAGAACGAAGTACTCGTATTAAGAAGGGTGGAAGACAAGGCTGTAGCCTTTCGCACCTACTCTTCAATCTGTACATCGAGGAAGCAATGATGGAAATAAAAGAAAGGTTCAGGAGTGGAATTAAAATACAAGGTGAAAGGACTTTTAATCAGGTGAATACACAGTTATAAATACAAAATAAAATAGGACTAATACAGGAGTAGGTTCAATAAGGAATAACAAAATAGAAATGTGGGTAAGATAGTATGAACAGCAAAGCGAACGCATTTTCACAGCCAAGTTGGATACTAAGCCCGTATCCACCATTACAGTACAATTTTATATGCCACCATGTTTTGCAGGTGATGAAGAGGTTAAAGAAATGTGTAATATGACAAAAGAAATTATTCAGACAGTTAAGGGAGACGAAAATTTTATTGTGAGTGGTGACTTGAATTTGACAGTGGGGAAAGGAAATGTAGGAAAAATAGTAGGTGAATATGGTCTGGGAGATAAAAATGAAAGACGAAGCCACCTGGTAGAATTTTGCACAGAGCATAATTTAATCATTGCTGAGACTTTGTTTCAGAATCATTAAATAAGATTGCATGTGTAGAAAAGATCTGGAGACACCGGAAGTTTCAGACTGATTGTACAACGAAAACAGATAGATTTCGGAACCAGGTTTTAAATTTTAAAACATTTCCAAATGGAGATTTGGATCCTAACAACAATTTATTGCTTATAAGCATCCTACCTGATCACCTGCATCCATTCATATCCACTGTGCATTCCGATGGACTTGGGCAATTCCAATAGGACAATGCGAAACCCCACACGTCCAGAATTGCTACAGAGTGGCTCCAGGGACGCTATTCTGGTTTAAACACTTCCGTAGGCACCAAACTCCCCAGGCATGAACATTATTAAGCGTATTTGGGATGCGACGTGCAGTCAAAAGAGATCTCCGCCCCCGGCATAGTCTTACGGATTTATGGACAGCTCTGCAGGATTCGTGATGTCGGTGCCCTTCCGCACTACGTCAGACATTAGTCGAGGCCATGTGACGTCGTGTTGCGGCACTTCCGCGTGCTCTCGGGGGCCCTACACCATATTATGCAGGTGTAACAGTTTCTTTGGCTCTTCAGTGTATGTTCCTAAGTGGCCACCACGAGTTGAATTATAAATATGTTTAAACACTGGCGAAATCAACTCTACAGGTAAACGAATCTTGTCCTGGCATGTGCTGCAGCGCAAAAGTCCATTCCGGAGAGAATATCCTGTTACTTTGTCTCCTTGCTTAATTTGTTGTTCAATTTTAACTAACCTACAATCACTCTTCTGTTCCCTTGCTAAGCAACTTCCCCAAGGCCATCGACATCAATACTTCGTGGTATCCGAACTTCCGAGTTTGTCTTGCAACATTCGACGAAGCAAATAGGCAATTCGATTATACGTGACCTTGATGTGTTTTACCTGGAATCTGAAGACCGAAATTAAAGTGGCCCATTGGGCTACCCTCTGGTTTTTCTACGACATACCAGCAATCATGTAAGTGCCTGCTTACCTGTTCCAAATTCGAACTCTATATGCTCCAAATCGAAAAGGATTTTTATCCAGCCAAACAATATGACAAGAGCCTCCAACTCATACATGGAGTATTTCTTTCCAGGTATTGAGAAGGACCTCAGGCATAAGCTACAGTCCTCCTTTCTCTCTCAATTTACTACAATAATATGGCGCCAACACTGAACTGGAAGTGGCTGCTTCTAATATAAACTCCCGCTCAGTGTCAGGAACGACCAAGACTCAAATTAAAGCGTCTTTTAACCCGTCGAATGCGGCCTATTGGATGTCCGTACACTTAGGTGGTTCTCGCTTATGTCCTAATTGGTTTAAAGATTCAGCCAAGTGAGCAAAACTGTACACGTACTTTCGGAAAAAGTGCTTTTTACTTTTTAAGAATTTGACGTGAGGACTGGTGAATCACATGATATGTTTGGGGTCTACTGTTGTGGATTGGCAAGAGAGCCAACCCACTATGAGAGGAAGCCGAAATGCACGCGTTTTAGCTCACGCAGGCTGGCGTGAGGTCTGGAACAGGTCAAGAAATTAGACTAGCAAAAAAGGGCGTAGCTGTGGAATACTTAACTTTAATCCATAAATGGTGAACATCGCTCTTGACGGTACATGTTTTAGAGCATCAATAGTAACTGGTAATGGCGCCTTGCTAGGTCGTAGCAAATGACGTAGCTGAAGGCTATGCTAACTATCGTCTCGGCAAATGAGAGCGTATTTGTCAGTATAGCATCGCTAGCAAAGTCGGCTGTACAACTGGGGCGAGTGCTAGGACGTCTCTCTAGACCTGCCGTGTGGCGGCGCTCGGTCTGCAATCGCTGATAGTGGCGACACGCGGGTCTGACGTATACTAACGGACCGTGGCCCATTTAAAGGCTACCACCTAGCAAGTGTGGTGTCTGGCGGTGACACCACGTCTACTCTAATTCCAATAGGGGAAACAATGTCCCCAAGAAAAATATCTGTCTGCAGGCTAAAACTGCTTTAACCGTCTTCACTGTTAGGGCTGCTAGCGACAATGACTTCTGAGTCACCCAATGCGTAATCCAACAGTCTGGATAACACTGCGGCACCCGTTGCCAGACTGAAGGGAGACCAATTTTGTGCAGACAAGTTCGAGCTGGTGTTAAATGCTGTCAGTGTTTCAGAGTAGAACTGCTATGCAGGTCTTGCAGGGGAACTGACCCATGACAGCTTTTTGGTTTAACAGGTGATAATCGACAGTAGGTCGATGCCCCTTCCCATAAAGTTCAGAAAGAATAAAACTGGAAAATCATGTGGGACATTTACGGCCTCAAAATCCCTTTGGCCAGCTTCTGGTCAATTACTTTTTAGTTCCGCTTCTCATGGGTAGACAATGTGCAGCGTGATACCAGTAGAGAAACCTGATTGGATAACTGAGTTTTATACTTCTTTTATTCAGTACCTCATGCTTAGCTGTTGGAATTTGCGGGAATTCAGTCAATATCTTTAGCAGCTAATACGCTTGCTCCTTTTCTAAGTGACCTCCATTAAATTGTGATTTTTTCGCCTTAACGTTATACAGAGTGAGTCACTAACTATTGCCACCAAGAATAACTCCGAAAATATGATGGGAGCTGAAACGTTTGTGGGACAAAAGTTGCGTGGAACAACGGGGGCCATATTTTGACGTTAGTTTTTTGTTGCTAGGTGAGGTTGCTTCAGAGATATGAAGGTCAAATTTTTTTTAATGGGACGCTACAAGTTGGTACTTATTTTCTGACAGCGGCTATCGAGACAAATCCAATGTGATGTAGCAGTAAGCTCTTTGAAGGTCAACGAAGACCACAGAGTTGGCATGAACGTCCATTTACAGAAGGTGTTCCAAGTGATGATTTTTGGTATAAATGCAGTGCAGCAATCTTCTTATCATGGATTGAGTGGTATTGCTTATCACATCGGCACTTATCGAAGCACGTGCTCTGACCACTCTCTCTCGCATGTCTTGAGGTACAGTTGGAACGTCTTTGTAATCAATGTCTTTTACGAATCCCCACAAGAAAAATTCCAGAGGCGTCAAGTCTGGCGAACGAGCCGGCCACGACACATCTCTCGGCGGCCAATGCAGCGATTTGGGAATAGTCTCTGCAACTCATTTCTGCCGCGCCGGATTAGCCGAGCGGTCTCGGGCGCTGCAGTCATGGACTGCGCGGCTGGTACCGGTGAAGGTTCGAGTCCTCCCTCGGGCATGGGTATATGTGTTTGCCCTTAGGATAATTTAGGTTAAGTGGTGTGTATGCTTAGGGACTGATGACCTTAGCAGTTAAGTACCATAAGATTTCACACACATTTGAACATTTTTTGAACTCATTTCTAGCCATCATCGAAAAATGTGGCGGACACCCATCGTCTTGATACCACATTCTGTCATTGTTACTAAAGGTATTTCTTTCAATAACAGTCTTAATGTTTCTTGCAGGAATGTGGTGTGGTTCCTACCATTAAGATTTTCTTCGATGAAATAGGTGCCTATAATTCTGTACTCCAGAATACCACACCATACATTCACCGACCACTGTTTTTGGTGTGGAGCTTTGCCGCAGCGTATACGGATTTTCACTTTCCCAAGAATGCACGTTATGCAGACTGACATTTCCATGGTTTGTGATAGTAGCCTCGTCAGTAAATAAAATCAAATTAATAGATGTGTCATCCTTCTGAATTTGAAGTTGATCCTATCGGCAGAATTGCATGTGACGCATACAATCAATACTAGTTAATTCTTGGTGGAGAAAACAATACTCTGGCTCATGCCAGATTCCCTTGCGATTTGACCACAGTGGCAAGAGTACCAGCTTCAGTTTCCTCGTTAGCAGCTTTCCTTTGCCGGAAATGTTCCGATGCGTTAAAGATCGAGTTGTTCTCAATTTATCATACATATATTTATATATACTACGTGTAGGGTGAGTACGTTGAGGATATCTTTCAGCGTATAAGTCTCTAGATCTCACTGAATGTTGTTGGCATTCTCCGCAAATGAGAAGGGATACATCATTCACATTCGCTTGATTCAACGATACTAGTCTTACTAGTGTTACCGTTCCTATTAGTGTTGTATTGCGAAAGCGTCAGTAGTGTTTACATGTCAATGGCACGTTAGATAGATACGCCGTATCGGCGAATATTTACTGTTTGCACGATATACGTGAGAGAATTGTCAGAGCATGTGCTTCGATAAGTGCCGCAGTGATAAGGAATACCACTCAATCGATGATAAGAAGATTGCAGCACTGTATTGATACCAATAGTCATCACTTCAAACACCTTCTGTAAATGGACGTTCATGTCATCTTTTTACCCGTTTGCCTTCAAAAAACTTACTTTTACACATCATTGGATTCGTCTCGATAGCCGCTATCAGAAAATAAGTACCAAACTATAGCATCCCATTAAAAACAAACAAAGTTGACCTTCATATCTCTGACGCGACCCCACCTAATAACAAAAAGCCAACATCATAATACGGCCTCTGTTGTTCCATGCAACATTTATCTCACAAACTTTTCAGTTAGTATTATACTTTCGGAGTTATTCTAGGTGGCAATAGTTAGTGACTCACCGTGTATAGGATGTTATGGGTGTAAATGCAGATATTGTGACCTTTGGTACCTTAATACGCACCCACTTCAGTGGTTTTTTTCTGCTTCTAACACTCTTCCCGCAGACACGTCACATAGTTTACTACATGGTGTTCTCTGCACGCCACTAAGTGCTCTACGGTCGCAGGTTCGAATCCTGCCTCGGACATGGATGTGTGTGATGTCCTTAGGTTAGTTAGGTTTAAGTAGTTCTAAGTTCTAGGGGACTGATGACCACAGATGTTAAGTCCCATAGTGCTAAGAGCCATTTGAACCATTTTAAGTGCTCTATGCCTGACAGTATAGACTCCCCGTTTTGCGTCCATGAGTGCACATTTCAACGCTTGACCTGCTGCTCAGGGTGAAGTCAGCAGCAATGGCTTGCTCTTGGTGTTTAGTACTCTTTCCTCAGCACCAATAAAGATATCTTCACTCATACCCATAAATCTCTTTATGAATATCTCGGCGGGCCATGCTTCAGAGTCTGAACATTCTTTCTGGCTGAAATTGAAGCACGGAAGTCTTATCTCGGTAGAGAATGCACTCTGTTATCTGTAAGAAATCACGACCTAACAGTCCCCCTGTTGACAATCCTAGTATGACAATGAAATCATTGGCCACGTGACATGATGAATGCCTAATGTAATTCTCACTGTTTTTAGGAGCATTGAATAACATACGGCTACTATGACAGCTGACGTGAAGTAATGTGGTGTGCCAGAGCTTCTAAAAAGGCACTTAATCAGAATATCGGGGAACTAAAAACGGAAGTAGAACTCGTAGATAGGGAAGTAGTAATGAAAAAATGGTTGCAATTTGTAGAAGATACTGGTTGGGAAGCACGAGGGAAAGTAACAGAACTATAGGAGGTCATGCGGCAGGCTGTAAGGTGTCAGCTAGGGGTAAACGTGTCGGCGGTATTTAGAGGGTCTAAGGAAAGTCCAGAAGGAATTTACGCTGGAGTTGGGGTTGGTTTTAGAACCCGAGCAAAAGAGTTACCTTCTTAGCCACAGTATTAGTGAGAAGTGATGGTGCGAAACTTTACATTTTCGTTTCTATGCCAGTAGCAGGGAAACATGCACGTTACGAGTGCTACATAGTTCGTGGATATCCTGTCCAGTGGGTGATAGTGACGAAATTTGTAAAAATAAAACGCAGCGACTATTATTAATTGCAAAAGACAAGGGAACATATGTGGAAATGGAGGAGTCAAAGTTTCAAAAATGCCGTCGGGGGGATATCACAGTTTGTCCTAATATGGTATTAACAGAGGGGCAGGATTCCTCTGCAGTGAAATTGTCAATGGGGAAAGAGGAGGTAAGAGAATGCTATGAGAGATGATAAGGCCGGAATTGTACTTTCAGTAGGTCGAGGCGCATTGGTTATACTCTACTTTTGACAAATGGTAGTAGTGCCTAGTTGTTTCGATCAGGGGAAGCTTATGTCAGCAAAGAGGCTAGAATTGAAAGGGAGTTGTTTGTTATTAAATGGAACAGCGTGCGAGATAATAGGGCATACTTTCCATCTGCCCATCGTGATTTCAAAGATAACTCACCTGAATAGTTCGCAGCCTCATTTGTATTGGCCAGAGGAGCCCATGGAAGTGCTACCTGCCACAGATCTAACCAGTTTCAGTCAAACTCTTGGGCAGGAATGAATGCAGTGTAGAAAAACTTTTCTGAACCAGAAGAAGGGACGAGTCAACCTGGGAAGCTTATTGCAGTATGTAAATTTATATTTGGAAAATCAGCACCGGAAAGAGACAACATAGCACAGACTCAGTCAACATCTGATCTGCCCGATGTACGATCCTTTCTTAACTGCAGTAATTTATGAACAGGGAAGAACCGCTGATACAATTTAAAATCTAACAAACAAACATTACTACCTGAATACACCAACATGCACACTGTTTTATTATTCCGACCCGCAAACACAAATGGTAAGAAAACTCATGACACTTTTGCAACCTTATTCCAACCTATCAATAGCCGATAGGTTGTCTGAGCTGTCGTCCTCTGCCGTCAGCTCCGTCTGGGGGACCTGAAATCTCATACTGGATGACTGACACGATTCCCCTTCCCACCCCTGAGGTTGAACTTCTATGTTCAATGATTCGGCTTTATTTTGCCCAACTACACGCTTCTCATCACAAAACCTAATATTCTCGATTAGGAATGCTATTTTATCGCGATCCTCTAAACTCTCTTCTTTAGTAACACAAATGAGGTGAGAGCAGTTTTCTGGTCGCATTCCTTACAAGATGTGGCTAATCACTCCGTCCACTCTAGACGCACCGCCATAACTTTTGTGGCGGCGTTCGTAGCGACAAACAATTCGCTGTAGAAACGGCTTACGAAGTCACCGCCACACTTTTAATAGCGGGCCGACCGGTCCGCTGGAACAGTGAACAGAAAGATGAAAACCCAAACACTCTGATTAAATAAAAGTCGGTACTTATCTTTATTAACGAAGATACAGAAACACAGTGTGTGAACTCCGTGTCTACAGAAATCTGTCTAGTTCGAGTCGGAGCGGCTAGGTCAACGTCGGCTGACGACAAACAACAACTCTGCTGCGATGAACACACAACTGACTAGCAAGTACACAATTCGGTGGCGAGTATACAAATGAGCGGCGAATACAGAACTGTCCTAGCGCTCGCGACTCCAGCGCTTAAGAAACCAGAAGCCAGCGGTGGCGCGCGCAGACTTGCGGCGATTTCCTGTCTCGCTGGCGCTGCTTATGCGGACGGCGTCCGGACTTTGATGCTGCCAACCTTTTGGCAGCGGGCTCGGGTGGCATTACTGGCTAGGATATAACAATAACTACTCTCCTAACATTATTATTGTAGTGCACATGGGTCTTATTCGTACCTTATACTCAGTGGCAATGCCTGATAGTCAAATCATTCCTCAATCTACTCGAAAGCTCTGCAACACGTTTTTGCAGAATTCACCGAAAAAATCATGTATGTCAAGATCTCACTAATTACCATTGTTAACCTTCCTTTGGCTGAAGGACAGACAAGTTGAGTGACTGTACGGTCATCAACATGCAAGGCAACCACACAGACAACCACAACACCTGCAATATTTGTTCATTAGTATCTGTGGCCAGTCACGCAGTCTTAGACAAACAGGAAACAGATGTCTTGGCAATTCTCCAAACTTTTTTCCATCTTTCACCATCACCTACCCCGAAGTGTTTCAAGGGTACCTCTTGACCGACTATTTCAAAAAGCAAACCAATACCTGGTCTAAAGTTACTTCTCCAACGAAGAAGGTTTCCTTGCATTTGTAACTGAATATTCTTCTCACTCAAGTCTTCAATATCTGGATTCAGTTAGGACTCCATATTCACCTTATACATATCCGGAGTTCTATTAACAAAATCAGACTGAATTCTAAAAATCTGAGTACGATTTGTGATCCTAACTTGTAACAGTTCTATATTCACAAGCACACTGAAGAGCAAGCAATCACATGCGGAGATAAACGCTGTTATCACGAGAAGGTGATGCACTATACCGGGTAAACATCGGCCCAGATCAGCCACGCTGCCCTACATTGGCATGATTCGAATTGATGACTCATACCGCAATTCTACTCAATACTCGTCTCTGATCCAGGACCTCATCTATTAAAAGTCTCGAAAATACAAACAGAGCAGTATCCACAAATATATAAAATCCTGTGACTTTTCAGGCTTACCCGACAGATATGTTGCAAATACATTTCTCGGGTTTGCGCAGGATCGTATTGTGTAAATCGCACAATGTTTCATCGATGCAGCTGCTCGACATCTTCAGGTGGTGGTGCTAGTTACAGCTAACACTGCTGCAAGACGCGGTTAATTATAATCGCGCGGCGGAGTCGAAATTTATCAGTCCCAGAGCGTGAGCGGGAAGTCGCTAGCAGTTGGAGGAAAGTGACGATCCTACTCGAGTGCCCCCTGCTAGGAGCCGCAGAAAGGCCTTCCGGGCGTTCGCTATGGACGATGACTGTGCTCCCTGACGCTCCTGCGGTTGAAAGCTGAATTCAATCTCAGAAGTGCGTTGCGTTCCGTCATGAATCGGAAGTTCTTGTTACATACAGTCCTCCCCACCTATACACTCCATCAGAACCCGAACACTTGGACACTCAGAAATCAGGCTCACTTCTTGGATGGTAGAGAGGTAGGTGTCACATTGGTAACCTGATGAACTCTAATAAAACCCATAACACTTTATATAACCGCATTAAAATATTCAATAAATCCTGGTTGTGGAAACAGCTTTAATCCCTTCTTTTACAGTACAAAATGTATAGAGTAGACGATAGGAAGTAATTTTGATCAAAATTAATTTAATTAGAAACAACTCCATATGAAAGGAATCATTAAACTCCGTTTAAAAACCTTAAAGTTTTTAAATCCTTCTTCAGCCAATGAAACTTGTAATATTCAATGTGAAGTATGAATCTTACAACAATAACTTTCAAAGTTCAAAACATATTTATAGAAAACAAATACAACGTTTACAATTGTAATTTCCTATGACCATGCAAACTCTGCTGTACAAAGTAAAGGCCCCAGCTGCTACAAAGTTTCCAGGAACCACCTCCGTTTAATAGAACACACGCTACGGCCTCCACATAACTGCTTCTAGTTTCAAGGCTTCCGCAAAACAATAAATAAGCCACCAGTAACGAAATACATACATTTAAGCACAAAAACTGAACAAAAATGTACGATAAAAATATCAGTCCAAGCGTCAACAGCCGAACTCATTTAAAACTTGAAGACTTTCTTCGAATAATGACACAACTGCCACAGCTAAATGTGCTACCGAACTTTAAAGTATTTTGCTTGACATAGTTTTCTAACGTATCGGGAAATTTACAGGCGATAAACAATGAAGTACCGATTAATTGTACTATAACATAATTTCAACGTCAGTCACCCATCACTAGGGTAGTTGGTAAAAGGCAACAGTTCCTTTCGCGCAGAGCAACGGACAGTATGTTTATTCTAAACACTGGTTAGATTGTGCAACGCTCTAAGTAACCTCTTAGTAAACTATAATACTACCGATTGGAAACCAGGATGAGATGCACTGATAGGCTACCTAGAACGAAATGGTTAACTTCTTAAAGAAACTTAGTAAAGGCGGATGCTTACACACACGTAGTCTAATATAGAAGTACCCACATTATGAAGGAATGCAATTCTGAATAAACAGCCAAAGTGTCGTGCCGTTCTCATCCTGCAAAGGCTCACAACTATACAGGTAAATTGGTCCACTATGCTGCTGGCTAGTGATCCCTCTCGAAGAATTCGCGCCTCGTGACGGGAGACTGAGCCCTGTTGTTTACTGCGAGCTATCAGCTGCTCTCCACGCTACAATGGAGTGTCGTGCACTAGACCAAACCAAGAAATGCAGTCGAGCGTTCTTACCAAGGATACGGCGCTCACGTTGCTTGCACGCCCGAGGCACTACCACCTGCTACCGCTCTCACACCACTGTCCCTAGAGACAACAAGCCGAGCACGAGCGCCTTTGTATCCACACATTATCCGCCTGCCCATGGTGCCAATCACCAAAGATCCTACGTATCGGCAGAGAGCAAAGATCGTAAGCGTGATGGATAACCCGCTCACCATGGCTTTTACAGATGTCTATAGCTAGTTTTAAACAACTGGTACCGAGATACAATGGCACTGTTATACATTAGTCTCTGCCGACTTATTTCGTCAACTGCACTCATATTTTGGAACCATATCGAAAATATACACATACGAACCTATCGGTTACGATAGTAACAAGTTCAACTAACAGCAAATTTACATAGTGTGACACATAATAAAAATTATTTTTTCATTGTGCGACATATCGCGTAAATTTGCTGATAGTTGGACGTGTTACTCTCGTAACCGATTGATTCATATGACACAACTGTTAATATCGAACCGAAATCTGTTATTTAAAAAATTAATGCACTCAAGGCGGAAAATAAAACTATTTTATTTGATGATAAGCATGTAATATATTTATGGTATCGACTGCATGAACGTCCTACATTTAGTAGGTTTTCAAATCTTTTCATTACTTTTTTGGGCTGTAAACGAAAGTTTAGAAAGCGTTGGAAATTTGTTGAAAGTAACTAAGTCCACTCTTTATCGGACACTGGATGAATAGTGTGTGGCTAATTTGCAGTCCATCGTACGAAGAGCTGGTTTCTCAAGCTCTTCAATCTCATGACGTCATATCTTAGTATGTGTCGTACATCGACAGAATTTAGAACGTAGAATCAGACTGGATTTTTGTTCATAATTTATTGTGACTAGAGTCAGTAGTAAAGAAACGATAAATGCTTGATGCTGAAGTTCTATTACGTGAAAAGCAAAAACGTTGTAGGCAACAAACTTACTTCCATTCGTTATTTTGTGAGGGATCTCAGCGAGAAGCAGCTATGTGTTCTTACTTAGAAATACTGACTGAGTATACTTTGGGCAAGTCTCACGTTACGCGTTTCACAGTGTCAAGATGTATACATATAGTCCCTGAATTTAATACTTGGTTTATAGTGTTAAATGCTTAATGTACGATTGTGTATCTCAACGTATAGACTATGAAAAGATTTCAAATATTTTAAATTGAGTCAGTGGTTCTATCAAATACTGAAAATCAGATTTCTGTTGCCGCTGGAAGCTATTAAGTAGGCAACCTTCAAATGCTGCCTGCTTCAGCCGTTTAGTAATATACTACAGATCAGTCGTGGTGAGAAAACAGGCTTTGTCTATTCCTTCTGGCGTTTTATCTCAGTAGTGTGGCACACTGTGTATTCGCTTGTTATGAAACAGTAAGCATGAAGTTACAGGGAGCGCTGTTATGGTCTGTTGCCGACGTACTTGTTTGTGAGCCAGTAAGAGTGTCTGCACTATTCCGCGGCGGGGCGCTTTCATCAGCAGACTTTCTGTTTGCAGAATTCCCGGCTGGTGAATTCTGTGTACACGTGCGGCTGGCCGGGAGCGCCGCAGAAGCTGCAGAAGGCTCTCATAATTATTCTACTGCGAGCCCAGAGGCCCCTCGGAGTCACGGCTGGCAAGTTCTATCGCGTTTCCCGAGAGACGTTTGTGAGCGTGAGTACCATTTCGTTGTTGTCATAAAAATAATGTTTCAAGGAATTCAGGAATTCTCGTCGACTTTCTGTGATGGAACCCTCTGGGATTATCATCCGGGACGTGACGGCACGTTGTTGCAACGTTTCAACGAGTTTCTCATTCGTCATCTTCAATAAAAGAGGCAGATACATCTGCGGGCGATGTGGCAGAGCGGTTCTAGGCGCTTCAGTCTGGAACCCGCGACCCCTACGGTCCCAAGTTCGAATCCTTCCTCGGGCATGTATGTGTGTGATCTCCTTAGGTTAGTTAGGTCTCATAGTGCTCAGAGCCATTTGAGCAGGTACATCTCCATGTTTGAGCAGAAAGAGGTGCTGTTTTGTGCTAACTGTCTCTGAGATTCTGTCATCACAGACGCGGCGGATGGTTCAAACGGCTCTAAGCACTATGGGACTTAACATCTGAGGTCATCAGTCCCCTACGCGTAGAACTACATAAACGTAACTAACCTAAGGACATCACACACATCCATGCCCGAGGCAGAATTTGAACCTGCGACCGTAGTGGTCGCATGGTTCCGGACTGAAGCGCCTAGAACCGCTCGGCCACAGTGGCCGGAAGACGCGGTGGAAATACGAATACATAATTCTGTTGTCAAGCGGGAGAGCGGTTTCCTGCTGAGCTCCGCTTGATATGTAACGTTAGCAAAAATACGTCGGGAACCCTTAGAAGTGGAAGCGGCGGAGAAATTGGGCGGAATAGACGGGCAGCAGCACGACTTGACGGTCGAGTCCCTCACCCCCAAAGCGGGGACCGACGTGTTATCTAGAGCCATGTGACGGGCCTATCCGGGATCTCCTGCTTACTAGCCAGACGTTTCTCTTTTACGCCGCATGGTAGCTCAGCGTGTTCGGTCAGAGAGCTGGCTGTGGTCTTTAATACAAAAGTGAGTGAAGGGATCAGTAAAGAACGTCCACGGGTGTCAACGACGTCCGCTACGACCAAATACAACGAACAATAGCGAACAAAATACTAAAAAAGGAAGAAAAAGACCCTATGCCACCGAAGACAAAGGAATTAGCGTGGTTGCTCGGACTTTTCCCAAGCACGCCCCCCCCCCTCACCCCCCCCCCCCCCCCAGCAAAGACGCATTCTCAACTTACTCCACACACTACAAAAGTATTGCTCCCTCCCCATTTTGGTTCAAATGGCTCTGAGCGCTATTGGACTTCACTTCTGAGATCATCAGTCGCCTAGAAATTAGAACTACTTATACCTAACTAACCTAAGGACATCACACACATCCATGCCCGAGATAAGATTCGAATCTGCAACCGTAGCGGTAGCACGGTGCCAGACTGCAGCGCCTAGAACCGCTCGGCCACCCCGGCCCCTGCCCATTAACCTCAATGCTCGTGGCAAGGCCTATTCCTGCATGAGTTCGAGCGTACGTGTGCATCTGCACAGAAATGATACTAGGCTTCTGATAGACGTAGTTATATGTGTGTGGTATCCGTTCATTCGGACATGTCCGACACAACAGGCACCACACACATCAAATAACTGTGTTAACCAAGGTTCGCGATTCTAGTTCTTTACCAGCTAAACAGAACGCCTAGTGTTAATAACGGAAACACTGTAAAAGTAACATCTTGGGTTGTCGGGTGTTCTGCCGGATATCAGCGTCGTACTTGCACGATATTTCGGTCACGTAGCTCCTGGCCTTCATCGGGTGCGACCTGAGACTACTCCTCGAGTGGACCTGGTCCAGTATTTATGCCTATGGCCTTCCCCCTCCACCAACGGCTGCAGGCGCTTCCTCTGTGGTCCGCGCCCATTCCCTGCGACCTGCTGGAGCGTTGCTGCTCCGTTTTCCGTCCGCAGCTGATTGCGAATGAAACTTAGACCCCTGCACCAAAAGAGACTTGTCTGCATTATTTACAAATTCACATGTTGCAGACTGGCATAACTTAATTATTCAATAAGATATAGAGAAATAAGAATCACATAGCGTTAACTATTCACATAACTTACAGATTAAGTTTTAATTGTTGTCTTGTATTGCACTTTGCAAAGTACAATGGAACATCAAATTAACTGCATCTACACCTAAACTGTCTAAATATCTTAGCCATACGTGCACAGCCTACTTAGTGGCACTGCTGAAATAACTTGCAAGTTACTTGACTATTGTTTGATTATTGTATAACATTTTGGTAGATACAGTTAACCCTAAAATTAATTATTTCCATATCTTAATTATCACTATCACATGTTAAAAATACACACTGACTGCTGATTTAACTTACAGATGAATCAATGAGCTTAGTTCGTCACTGTACTGTGCAACAAAGAAAACAAAAATTCTGTATATTTATATAGCAATACACGTAAATGGGTTAAATGTCATTACAAAACACTAATTGCATTGCTGCTGATCTAAAATACAGATTAAAGAGCACTTATTGATGAGAACAGGTCGATCTTCATACAAAAGGAAACACTTTAGTTTCCACTTACAACTTTTTTTTGCCAAAAACTCGTCTTATTTCAACTAAAACCGATAGTAAAGTTATCCCAACATTATAGTGACCTTCATGCTGAGGTAAAAAATTCATCTTGTCATCTTGTCATCTACTACTGATAAAGCTTGATCATGCAACTATACAGTGGAGACTACATGAACTTCACCAGCTTATTTCACAATCTTATAACAAAATTATAATGAATTGTCCATTACATCGTTATGTTGCAGAGAAATTGCAGTAGAAACTGCCATATACATGGACTTGTAACAGTAGAATAGTAACACATTGCCCCATATATTGTCATGTGACAACAATGTTGTTTTCATATATGAATATGTAAATGAAATGTATTCAAAATCCATCTGACAATAACTCTATGCCAGCAGTTACTAAAGAAAGAGTCTGAAGTCTGCTGTCTCAATGAATGTTTTTATAGTTTACTAATAGTATAATCGTAAAGGGAAGCTAATTGTTGGTACAACATACATAAATTTAGTCATCAAATTATTACACGACAATGTTCAAAAGCAAATTTTAACAAGACAGCATTATACAGGAAGAAAGGAAGTTAAATACTGTAGGTTTTAGCACACTGTCAAAAAAAACCTTAATGTATATTTTACAACAGTAGGAAATACCACCAAGTGCCGTAACCAAAATTTGGGTGTTTTAGTATAGAATATGATATATTCAATAATTCTCAATTAATTGACTTCAGTAACCGAATATTTCAGTCACTAACAAGGTTAATGTAGTAAACTGCGATACCTTCTTTACTGTGTAGATGCCACTGAATTTGAATCCTTATATTTCAGCTGATGAAGGCATCCTACTCCTATTACGCACTGCTCAACCAGATGAATGACTGAAGTGTGTGATGCTGAAGGTATACACATGCTACACATTTATTTGGTTAGATGCATGACATGCTCAGTTTCAAAGTAATGTGTTTATTTAAATATCATTAAGCAAGACATAAATAACCATAAGAAGTTTCAATGTAAACAGCTTTAGTTAGGCACATCAAAAGATGTTTTGTAGACATTGTTATTATGATGTAACTCATACAAATTGCTGACATATCTGAAAAACGATGTGTAGGAATTACAGCGAATTTTGTGTGTAACAGTGCACAAATAAAACTGTGAAAAACTGCAATAATACTCATGTAACTTATTTTAAACATTGTCATGTAGTCTGCTGTGACTTTGCTTCACAGTGTACTCTGCAATTTTGGTGGTATGAAATTGGAAAATTGTAGCTCATATTATTGTGTGACTCTTAATAACGCCATGCATACTCTTTGGTTTACCATTTATGCCTGAAGTAAATTCAGTTTTCAAATACAATATTGAAATTTCACAAAGCTGGGAAAAACTTAGCAAAACAGGTGAGAGAAATTTGTATAGAATTGGATTACCGTGAATGTTATTATTTTACCAAATTTTGTCTGTCGGATTAAGCTTAATTCTATAGCTTTTATGGTCCCACTGTTCAGAATCCAGAATTGGGAATTTGACATGATAATCTCTACATGCAAGCAAAATTTGATCATTATGTCTATGTAAATGTAAAGCAAGTATATTTGTGTCCACTAGTACTGATCTGTACTAAAAATACATCACAATCTTCTAGAAAACCCTCTGCCATGGAAGGAGCAGGTACTATCAGAAGGTAAGTGTTCTACACAATCCCAGTTATGTAATGGTATTCTTGAATTATGTCACTCTAACTGCTAATCACTAACTATTTCTTACGTGGTGTGAGAATGTATTGAGTGTTATTCTCAAACTATTCAAAATACAGCAGTTAACGAAAAGACAAATTCAGCAAATAACTCCAACATAGCTCTCGAAGGGTACCTAGAGTAATATTACAAACTTTGATACTAAGGTTCAGTTCTGTAAACTATGCTAGGTATAAATTTTAGCTCTATCCCAAGCAGAAGAGGAGAAAATAGAGAAAGTGTATGCCACAACAGAACCGAAAATTGGCTACATAGATGGAGGTAAACATTCAATGATCTTGGGCAACTGAAACACTATAGCAGAGAAGGAAAATTCTAGACTGCAGCCTTGGTAGTCGGAATGAGGTGGATAAAGATTCATTGTGCTCTGAAATAATTTCAGTTAATAATAGCAAATAATCCGTTCAAGAATTTCGAGAGAGATGCATATACTTAGAAAAGACCAGGATAGTGGAAACATACTGTCTAAATAGGTCATGCCGAGAGAGAAACGCAGAAATCCGTTATCGGATAGTACGGCGAACACGGAACTAGAAATTGGCTAGGGACACCATTAGAAGTTTAATAGAGTCGTTATACCAAGATATCCATCCAATGCTCAGATATACGCTACCACTTCTTGGTCTGCTTATTACGTGCTACGTATATCTGAACTTTTCTTTTGGCTTTTGTTTGTAGTCGATTCAGATCAAAATAATCTCACACTAACAGACTCTTTGTGCATTATTACTTCTTGTAATGAATCATAATCCCGGTACATCATTTTCAGCTGGCCTTGATATTACCCTACATTCACTGGACCTGAAATTGTTGTCTTCTTTTACCGAGCGAGGTGGCGCAGAGGTTAGCACACTGGACTCGCATTCGGGAGGACGACGGTTCAATCCCGGGTCAGGCCATCCTGATTTAGGTTTTCCGTGATTTCCCTAAATCGGTTCAGGCAAATGCCGGGATGGTTCCTTAGAAAGGGCACGGCCGATTTCCTTCCCCATCCCTCCCTAATCCGAGCTTGTGCTCCGTCTCTACTGACCTCGTTGTCAACGGGACGTTAAACAGCAATCTCCTCCTCCTCCTTGTCTTCTTTTCGTTTCACTTCACTCATACCCACAATACTTTCCTTGAAAATTTTTCGTAACATATTTGGGGACAGCGATCTCGTAATCTACATATAATCAATGAAAACACGATGTATATAGCGATGAGTATTTTGTTAAAACGACCGGCTCCGGCCCAGGCTTAGACAGACAGACAGTATCATCAGCTGAAGTTGACGATGTGTAAAACAGTCAGTTGACCTCATTCGCTGAAACTGCTAGATTGTTTTTTCACTGATTTTATTTACACTGAGTCTCTGCATTTGTCTCTTCGTATTATCTGCCTTTTTTACTTATTTTCTGACTTTCTAATCTACGACTCGTAGAATAACCCATCATTTCGTAGTGATCACTTCCCCTTTGACTGATTATGACTGATGATCCGAATGGAATTTTTCCCTAAGGAGTGGTCTCAACGACCCTTCAGTGGCAGGCCACCTTCCTTGTAGAATAGCAATAAGTGTCTTCAATGTGTTCATTGCATCGTCTTATACTACATGATGCAATTAATTGCTACAGATTCTTTAGAATCCAGAGGGTGCCCCTTAAAAGTCTTATCCACACCACATCTTCGCCCTCTCTGACAGTGTTGTGGCAGCATGAAGTTGACTTGTTAAGCCAGATGCCTTCAACTGTTAATTCTCATTATATATTTTAGATGCGAAAGAAGTTGAGGTACCTCACAAATATTTTGCAACCCTCCAACATAGTTAGGGACAACATAATTTTTTCGAGATTTAGTTAAACCCGACTTTGAAGTTGAATTACTAGACACTCTTACGTTAGCTGTAGGTCTTGCAATACTTACTTTTCAACGATGCTTGTAGCTTCATCTGTTTTTGGGACATATTATCCTGATGGACTTGTTATGTACACTCTGCATTTGTCCTAATTAGATTTAGTTGATACGGCAATTGGGCAACTGGACTCATCATGAGAGTGTTACTAGCGGTTCTGTTTAACATGACGGATTTCACAGCCACTACCTGAACCTGGAAGACACAGTAATCACTGGTAATTCTTATGCACCATACAATAAGTACACAAAAAATGCTGCAATAGGCTGTCACCACACTGACGCTGAAATAGACAAGAATCAGCAGTCAGACAGTTCAGTTCGGTGCCTGCAGCTCCCTCAGTACGGTACTTTGTAAATTGTTTCTACTTAGCAGTCGCCATTTATAGAGATATGAAACCAGTAGCAAAGTGTTTGCAAACGTTACAATCAGTGGTAATCAAAATATCATAGATTGGTAGGAGACAGTAAATTCATTTAGGTACCGTTGTATAAGGTTAATGACATCAAGTGCACACGTCACACTGTACCAAAGTAAGTACCAATTGGTGACATGCTCATAATGTACATTATTTGGCTATCAAACAAGTGTTAAGTAGCAAACGTTCAGTGCCTGAATTAATGAACTACAGCAGTTTTCTGCTATCATGGAAATTTGACCTCATTTAAGAATAGCATTCTGTTACTACATTCAGAAATACAATTTTGCGCTGTGTAAACCAGCTCATTAATTTCGCAACGATGGAGAATGTGTACTGCAAGTTTTCCATTTTGGGTCATCGGTCTTCTGATTGGTTTGATGAAAGCCAACACAGATTATCCTCCTGTGCCACCCCCTTCCTCTCATGATCGTACTTGTATCCCAACTGAAGCCATTATTAGTTGGATGTATTCAAATCCCTGCCTCCTCCTACAATTTTTACTCTCTACAACTGCCTGTAGTGGCATGGAAGTTACTTTCACGTTTCACGCCTGCCCTATCATCTGTGCGTTCTTGTAAATGTTTTCCACATCCTTCTCTCTTTGCCGATTTTCTCATTCTTCTACTTGTTAGTCCACCTAATTTTCAACATCTTCCTATTGTACCACATCTTAAATGTTTTGATTCTCTTCCTTTCCCGTCTTTGAAACTGTCCATGATTCACTTACATAAAATTCTGTTCTCCACACGTAATTTCACAGAAATTTCTTCCGTAAATTAAGGCCGAAAAGACTTCTTTTAGGCAGAAATGTCCCCTTAGTCTATGCTATTCTGCCCTGTCAGCCTTCCTTGCTTCTCCGTAAAGTGTTACCTTGCTTGCAAGCCAGTAGAATTCTTTAACTTCATCTAATTTGTGGTCCGCAGTTTTGATCAGAAGGTTATCAGTAATCTTATCTCTGCTGCTACTCATTACTTTCGTGTTACGTGCTTCTTCGGTTTACTTTCATTCCATATACTCTATTCCATTGATTGGGTCATGTATTTATTCTTGTTGTCGTCTGAAGATAGCAACGTCAACACAGAATATTTTCATTGATATCCAACAACGCTAAATTTTAATCTCACTTTTGAAACTTTTTTATATGTTTCTGCCACTGCTTCTTCGATGTATAGATGAAACAGTACGGGTGAAAGAGTACATTCCTGTCTTATACTTTTTTTTAGTCTGAGGATTTCGTCGTTGGCCTTCCATTCTTTTTGTTCCCTCTTAGTTCTTGGACATGCTGTATACCATCTATCTTTTCCTGTAGCTTACGTCCATTTTTCTGAGAACACCTTGCACCATTTCATTCTGTGAAACGCTTTTTCTAATTCGACATATCCTATGCATTTGCTTTGATTTTTCCTACCTCCATTGTCAAACACTACATTAGAAATGTCTCTATGGTGCCTCTTCCTTTCCTAAAGCCTAACTTCCCGTCATCTAGCGGGCCCTCATCTTCTAGTTTCATTCCCATTTTTATTGTTCTTGTCACCAACTTCGACACTTCCGCTCAAGTTTTTATGCGCCATAGCTCAGGAGAAAATGGTGTGGATAAAGTTCTTCCGTAAGTCCAATGGTATGGTTCTACACTCATAAATTCTACAAACTTCTCCCAGTGCCTTCACAAATTAGGAAGGATTGCTACGTGAACCTTGCACATTATTTGATCGCAAGTTTTCCAAGGCCCTGTAAAACTCTGATTGTAATACTGCATCATCATTTTTGTGCCATCAGTCTCCTGACTGTCACTATGAGGGCTGTGACGAATTCCTCTCTTCTAACACCCTCTCACCTCATAGAACCGCTTTTACTCTTTTACATTGATCGTTATTTGATCTTCTACCTGAAATCAAACATTTCTTCACCATCGTAGAGGGGAATGTACTCATTCGACGTATCGCCTTTATAAACTGCATTTTACAATGGAAATGCCGTTAGGCTCTTAATCGGAAAGCCATTGCATTTAATTCTCCTCACGGTAGTCTTAGGCTTTCTAAATCACTAAAAGTTTCTTCTACAACCATTAATTTTTGAATTCTCCGGCGTTTTTTCTTAAGCCATATGGCCTTCGCTGCCCCTCCCTTCCTATTTGGTTCAAATGGCTCTAAGCATTATGGGACTTAACATCTGAGGTCATCAGTCCCCTAGAACTTAGAACTACTTAAACCTCACTAACCTAAGGACATCACACACATCCATGCCCGAGGCAGGATTGGAACCTGCGACCGTAGCAGTCGCGTGGTTCCGGACTGAACCGCCTAGAACCGCTTGGCCCTTCCTATTTCATTTATTGTTAAGGAACTTACATTCTGTATACCTATCCTCTCCTGAACATTGTTGTACTTTCTTCATTCATCGATCAATAGAAGTATTGCTGCTACTATCCGATGTATCTGCGTAGGTAGTTATATTCCTGGGCTGTCAAACTTTTGTAATTGCCCATTTGAGAGACGTCTATTTCTCTTCATATCATCTGCCTGTTGTGGTATACATTACCGTAGGATCTGTAGCCTAGAGAATGACGTCTTTATTCCTCAACACTTAACTTCCCATTTCTGTCCAGAGTGATTCTTCTGGACGATTTTCTTCAACTTCAGTCTCCTCTTCAGAATTATTAAATTATGATCTCATGGGTAAGCATTAAAATTCGTATGAGGTTTCGGTATATGCCTGACCATAAAGTATCTCTGTGCCTTTCCTCAACATTCCGCCTCCTGTTGTGTATTTTATCAGTGTGTCCACCATTACCGGTGTAAAATGTATTACAGAACGCAGTTAGTCTTCTTACTCTGTCGATCCTATTACCGAATCTATATTCTCCCAGAGGTCAGTCTTCTACACCCTACACTATTCCCAAAATCCATAATTATTTAATTTTTATCTTTACACACTGAATTACAGCTCAATATCCAGAGGTACTCTAACTACCACTTCATCTTCTACTTGTGACGTCTTCATATATGGCTGAACTGTTGTTGTTGACGTATCATATTACGCTACGAATAATGTATTCACTACTAAGAAACTGCCAGAGTAGCTACCACAGTTAGAATCTCACACATGCGCAACATCTCACAGAAATTACAAGTTAAAACAATTAATGAATAACAATTTAGTTACTGGCGTGGGTGGTAGTATGCATTACAATTTTTTATGTGGTAATGCGTCACTTGTGCTTTCACTTATTCCTTTTCGTCCCTTTATCAGTTCAACCCAAGTTTTTAAAAATTAAAAATATAACAAATGCAGTTTAATTGCAGAATATAAATTTGTTCAAGGACATCTCTAAGCCGATATAGTGATCCCCCAATTAGAGTTGTGTAACTGATGATTTGAAAGGAGGCAGTCGGTTGAATACATGGACACAGTCAACTACTAGGTTTGATTACTTACTTACAAAGATTCCCTATTCTCTTAAAATTATGTAAACCTGGTAATTTATTAAAAAAGATGTTACTGGGCTTGCAGCAGTGTAGCTTACGTCTTACAACAGTAGGAAATCGTGTAGAATGCTCTGTGCAAGACAAGGATAATGCCGTCCCATTTCCCCCTCTTATTATTATTATTATTATTATTATTTCCTTCTCATTGTACTCTCAAGGCCTTATAGAGTTGCGGCGCTGCTTTGGAGGCATCCTAAGAGCCCAAGCAGCTGCGTCGGGTTGCATATTCCAAGATGATGTGACTACTGCACGAATGCAAACATACTAATCGCGTTCATTGACAATACGTTTCTCACATCTGGAAGCCATTTCTACCTACTCCTTAAGCTTAGTTTGCTCATCACTGCAGTCATGTGCACAGCAGAGTAAAGATAAATCTTACTGACTCTCAGTGAAACATCTGTCTTGATTCGGAGAGGACTACTATAACTGGTATTGTTCAAAAAATGTTTATCCTTTTTGAAAGTATTTACACCATTATTTTTGATTATGAGGGAATCAACACCGCAGAAAATATTTTTACTCCGAAGGACGTAATTCTGGAGATGTCAGTCTCCACTGCACAACATAGTGTTATTATCTGCATCACCTCACACTACTTACTCAGTAGATATGCAACTGGAGATCGCAGTAAATAATTTCTATATGGCTACACAACCTGAACCGTTTGTGTTAGTGAAGACATGGACAACGTGAAATGTGTTAAAGACTTATTGCGGGAGAGGGTAACATTAAGAATGAAGACAGTGTCTCATATCTCCACTAAGAATGAAAAGATATGTTGACCACTGACTAGTGATGTAAAGTTAGTGGTTTAGTGCTAGGAACATCGTCACTTGGAAGGTTTCACATTGGGTACCAATGCGCATACTGATCTTTGTTCTTTAAAATCAATGTCAACCCGTGATATAGCCACATCCTGACCAGCTCTTGTTCTTGGTGGAAACTCGCTAATGGTTGTCCACATTGTAATCAACGTACAGGCTGAAATAGCTGAGGAATTCCAGCGCTCAGCATTCCCAATTTATTCCTGATGATTATTTATCACGAAAGGCACTGTCCACCAGAACCATCTTTTTGTATCCGATGTTGTAAGTTATTTCAAATAAAATTCAGGATTTACATAATTATTAACATTTATTGATTCATCATGAAAACAGACATGGTTTGTATCTGTAAGGACTAAAGCTGGTATAGATGTCATCGACACTCCTAGAATTCCTATACAGAAGAACAAGCCACATTATTAATAATCTACAAACTGACTTCTTTCCTTTGTTATGATTTTACATATATTATTTTGCAATTCTGTCGTAAGCAGTTGTTACTTGGTAAGATATCTTACGTTTCTATCAATTTCAAGTGGTAATTTTTCAGAATTATAGGGGTGTATGATCCGTCTTTAAAATAGACCGTGAACCAAAATTATTACTTAGGAAAATACGCTTTTCCGAACTACCAGAATTGTAATTACTTGTTAAATTAAGTAAAAGAAAGGTTAAGAAGCTGCTATTAGGGTTATAATGAGTTAGGAATGCAGATCGGCAAACAAATAAATCAAGAGGCGGAGATTTTGCTACATTTAGCAAACAAGACAATTTTCTAAAATGTCCACTGAGATATTCGAATTTCGAGCAGTTCGCGAAACAAAATGAAGGTCATATCTGCTGGCAGATTAGATATCGTGGCCTGTAGCACATGACTTCGAGAGTTTTTTTGTAAGAGGATTTATTGCACTTCATTTACGGCCTCAGTTGCACACAAATACAAGCAACAAAATGCGGAACGTCTTGCTTGTTGTATCCGGCACGACAAACAGTTCCTTGGAAAGGAATGAAACCACGTGAGGATGTGCGGGCAGACTACGCACACCTTTGCTCGTCGGAGATCGTTTCCAGTCCACTCAGCTATCGTCACTGGGTAAAAATGTCGTCATATGCTAAATTCCTTTGCGACATTTTTCAAATCTTTGCAAAAACAGACATAATGTTTGATGGGATAGCAGCAATCACTGATTATACAATGTTACTTACAATCCGTCGTGCTTGCAAAATTTTTATTCATATGACCGGTTTCGGTTCATCCAGAACCATCTTCAGTCCTGATATTTCGGTTACAGGAGTAATCCGTCCAAATCCAGCAACTTCCACATGCAGCATGTGAAAGTTGTTGGATTTGGACGGGTTACTCCTGTAACCGAAACATCATATCTGAAGATGGTTCTGGGTAAACCGAAACCGGTCATATGAATAAAAATTTTGCAATCAATTTTTCAAATCACAATCACTTTTTGAAGTTAATCGTGTTATATTATTAATCTACGGTATGTATTACATTTGTCGGAAGTGACATCATCAATCGATTGATATTATCAATTCAACAACAAAACGCAGGGCTGAGGTGATGTAATGTTCCAATCAGCTCACTGCCCGGGCCCATCACATTGTTAATTTTTGGTTGTAATTCACTATGCATTTTAATTTGTAATGATATTATTAACAAATTTCACTAAAATGCTGTATCAGCACGGGACCGAGAACAATGTAAGTGTTCTCCAACATTCTGGGTCGTACCCACTAACCTGGTTCGGTCTTGTCAGTGTTTAGAAATATTTTTCCTTCACCTTTATGAATAGTTACATTTGTGACGTTCTCTTTACTCATTACGACTAGTGCTTCTTTCCTTCTTGTAGAATTGAACTAATGGGAGGAGAAAGTCCTTAAGCCTAAAAATTCTTTATCGTCGTTTGGAGTTTTTTTGTGTCTTTGAAACGTATAATTCTCTGTCCTTTCCTGCTCGATAGTTATGTCAGAGACCATTGTGTGATATAGCAGATGTGGTCTAACTGATTCTTGGTTTGTGTAAAGTTTTACTGGTTACAGACTTTGCAAGTTATTTTATAATAGGATTAAACTTTAATGAATAATTATCGCAACAGTTGATGTATGCTTTTCCTTTGAGACCTTCGGATTACTAATTGTAATTTATTAATGCCAGTGATCATACAATGTAGGCTTTCACGGCCGGTGTTGTCTTCAGTTCAAACTTCCGGGCTGAGAGGCCGTGGTCGATGTATGAAATTTTATACATTGACCACGGCCTCTCAGCCCGGAAGTTTCAACTGAAGAATGTCAATGATGTTCCTAAAGTAACTGAAGTAAACTATCCGGACACTGCTATGTGGAGCGTGACCGCTAAATGTCACATGATGGGACAGTGTAAAACGGGGATGGATGTTTCAAAATTCCCAATAGAGAGGCAGTAACGGCAGAATGTGTCAGCCGGGAGGGTCCTCTGACGGCCTCATTGGTGCTGCCTGGGTAACAAATCCATCAGGGAACTTCTGGCGTTTAGCCCACATCGCTCCCCACGTTTATTACATTTTTGTTGCTCTATTTTAATTCAGAGTATAGGAAGATCTACATCTACATCTACATACATAATCCGCAATCCACCATACGGAGGGTACCTCGTACCACAACTAGCATCTTCCCTCCCTGTTCCACTCCCAAACAGAACGGGGGAAAAAGGACTGCCTATATGCCTCTGTATGAGCCCTAATCTCTCTTATCTTATCTTTGTGGTCTTTCCGCGAAATGTAAGTTGGCGGCACTAAAATTGTACTGCAGTCAGCCTCAAATGCTGGTTCTCTAAATTTCCTCAGTAGCGATTCACGAAAAGAACGCCTCCTTTCCTCTAGAGACTCTCACACGAGTTCCTGAAGCATTTCCGTAACACCCGCGTGATGATCAAACCTACCAGTAACAAATCGAGCAGCCCGCCTCTGAATTGCTTCTACGTATTCCCTCAATCCGACCTGATAGGGATCCCAAACGCTCGAGCAGTACTCAAGAACAGGTCGTATTAGTGTTTTATAAGCGGTATCCTTTATAGATGAACCACATCTTCCCAAAATTCTACCAATGAACCGAAGACGACTATCCGCCTTCCCCACAACTGCCATTACGTGCGTGTCCAACTTGGTAGATTGGATGATTCTTTTTTTTTTGGAGGGACGAAGGGGGGGGGGGGGGAGGGGGGGAAGGTGACGAAACTGCGAACTGCGTGGTCGCTGACCGCATAGTATTAGGTTGTATGGAGAAATAAGTCGGCCATGCCCATTCAAAGGAACCATCCCGGCATTCTCCTGAAGCGATTTAGGGAAATCACGGGAAACCGAAATCATGATGCCCGGCGCGGGTTTGAAGCGTCGTCATCCCGAATGCTAGTCCAGTGTGCTAAACAGTGTTTCACCTCGCTTGGTGGAAGATTTTGTCACGGAGACTGGTGAGCAGGTAGGATCACAAGGCGTACTCGTCAAACGACGGGTCGGATGGTCACATAGCATGATAACGGTCGGACGAGAGCGACACGTACCTAATTGGCACAGGGAGAGGCAGTGGGGATTCGCCTGCAACGCTGAGAGCCAAGAAGCGAATCTGTTGCCATTTATATTTACTGTATACATATTAATATACAGCTGCAACCGTGATGATGACGTTACTTGCACCGAGAAGTTGTTAATAATTTCAGAATTATCCAATTCATCAGAAAGTGATAATTACACATTTTAATTTCTGTTAACGCTTGTTGATGGGAAGAATGGACCAACCAAATGTGCCCATTGAGTTGGCAGGGGCCAAAATTCTAAGACAGCTCACTACTACCCTACGATTGTCTTTGGTGGTAGTTATAAGTGAATTCGCATGCAAAATTTGATCTCGCGTTAAGACGGAATAATTTGCTAAAGTTGCCTCCGGTGACGTCTTTGTGCCAGTTTGTGTTAATCTTGTGTGAGTTCTAAAATCGTGTAGAGATTCTTATTGTGTTTTTTACGACGCTCTAGAAATGATTATCAAATGGCTCTAAGCACTATGGGACTTACCATCTGATGTCATCAGTCCCCTAGACTTAGAACTACTTAAACCTAACTAACCTATGGACATCACACACATCCATGCACGAGGCAGGATTCGAAACTGCGATCGTAGCATCAGCGTGGTTCCGGACTGAAGCACCTATAACCGCTCGGCCACTGCGGCCGGCAATGATTATCATCCGACAACTTTGTCAGGTATTGTGATAGACTGACTCTCAGAATTTTTTCCTTGATTTTTTGCTTCTCCAAAAAGAAATAAAAGGCAGTGCCATCCCGTTACTCCCTAATTTCAATTTTAATAGCATTGCGTTCTTTCTTATTTGAGACTTCATGTTGCATTGTTTTCTGCGTGCACTTCAAAGCCTGCAGCCAGTGAAAAAGACACCAACTGGGATGAAGGCCACATCTTTACAAGACGAGAGGTAAGAAAGTTGCCTACAGATATGCTAGGGTACAACCACCGTGTTTGTTAATCCTGGCACAATTTATTTTTCGTGGGGAGCGTTACATGCAAGAACCAGCTGCATAGTACTTTAGGGTAACAATTTGCACCTTTGGGGAATCATACGTGATATACATTCATAAAAAGCTTACTTGTCAACACTTCTAAAGCCGCGCGAGTTGACTTATGGTTATGTGATTGTCAAACGCGAACATGAAAACCAGCCACATCTAAACGAAGACCAGGCAAAACGTCGTGCATAGCGGCTGTTGGCTGTGAGAAATCGCATGAATTTAGCGGGAGGAGTCGCCCGTGAGCTCCAAAGTGCTGCCAGGAATCCAGCTAGCACAGTTAATGTGCATACGAGCTTCCAAAGAGTGGGGTACAACGGTCAAATGGCTCTGAGCACTATGGGACTTAACATATGAGGTTATCAGTCCCCTACAACTACTCAAACCTAACTAACCTAAGGACATCACACACGTCCATGCCCGAGGCAGGATTCGAACCTGCGACCGTAGCATAGAATGGCCAAGCAGCTCCTCATGAGCCATACAGTTCTGTTGTCAGTGGTAGGCGACGCTTGAGGTGGTGTAAATAGCGACGCCCCTGGAGTAGAAACAAGTGATGGATCATGGTATACGATTTGAAAACGCGATGGAATGTTTTGGTTCTGGGAAATGCCTGGAGAACGTCACTTGCAGCCATACGTCTTACCAAGTGTGAAGAACGGGGGCGTCGGTGTTAAGATGTTGGAGTGGTTCTCTTGGTTAGGGTGTGGTTCCACTGTTGTGCTCAAGAGAAAGCTGAATTCGGAAGGATAAGAACGCGTTTTAGAACATTCTGTAGTCTTTGGAGGAACAGTTGATGAATCTTTTTATCAACATTACTGTGCACTCTGTCAGAAAGCACCATCTGTGAGGCAGTGGGTAGTGGAGAGAAACATTCCCGAAACTTACCGGTCTGCCAATAATCCCGACATGGACCAAATGGGACTCCTTCGGGACGAGTGAGAAGGTCGATTTCGCTGCAGGCCCCAGCGCCCAACATCACTACCTTTCCTCACAAGCTGCGACGTGGCCGCAGATCAAAACAGTGATCGAGGACGTATAGAACGAATTTCTTTGATTTCCGCCAGTATTCACAAAACATTTGGCCCATATACTACCGGGTTCGGTCAGCAACGACCATCTTCAGGTCTGTAGTGAATCATGGGAAATGAAACAACAAATGAACAGACTAAGCCTTTGAACAATAAAACATGCCATAACGAAAAATTATTACTTTAATGGATAAGAAACAATGCGCTTAAAAGTATGCCGAGGCATACTTCTTCTATAACAAGACCTAAAATAATAAAGCCGTAGTGGCGCCGTAACAATATACACTGCTCTTGGAACCTCTTGGAACGGGATGTCGGAGGGCTCTTAGGTGATCAAGTTCCTTCGACTTCTCGCCTATTCTGCATTATGGTGGCAACGCCAACGTATTTCGCTGATTACTGACCCTAGTCTCTTGTTTCCGGCTTTTTCGCTTCTTTCCTAAGTTATTCTATCAATTGTTGTTGTTTAATTAGCTCCACAGGCTTTTTCTTGTGTATCTTATTATTTTTATCTAAAATGAACACAAGAGCATCTCGGAATCATATATTATCGCTTAACTACTTTCTTTCTACAATTTTAAATTTTACAGTATTTGTGTTTTCAGTTATTATAGTTTATCACTGTCATGATTTATATATTTGACAATCCCTATATATATTTTACTACTATACTCTTCACTTATGCATACTGTACCATTTTCGTAATTGACGAATAAGGGTAGACTTTCGGTAGCGACATTTAACGAGCTTACGGCACAAACATATGAGGTGGATACTGGACCGCGGTTTTCATGACCACTAGCGAGAGAGACAGTATGACTCAGCCAGAACTGTGGTCTAGTTTAAAGATGTGCGACGATGCTATGATCATGTCTATGTTTTGTGAAGATGCCACTATAGCCCAAATATTTCAGGAAATGCTATAAAACTGGTGTGCGTCGTTATATTTCAAGCGTTTGTTTTCATATCCATGATAGTAATAATTATTCGTTATGGCATATTTTATTGTTCTGGTGTGTAATCTCTTCACTAGTCACATATCTTGCTGCAGATCTGGAGATGGTCATTGCTGATCGAAAACGGTAGTCTATGTACCAAAAGTTTTGTGATCGTTTTCAGAAGGAAAAGAAATCCATTCTGCTACCTTTCCTGCAGTCGGTTCTTGAGCAAGAATGGGCAGCCTTTCCTTCACATAGACACCTTGTTGAAATGTACTCTTGAGTATCTTGTATAATTGTAGAATTGAGACTGTAGAAATATGCGAGGTAGGAAGTGAAAGAGTACCAGTTAAAAAGCTGATAACGTATCAGAAGTTAAACTAAGTAACGAAATGACGAAAACCACAGCGTACACCTGTGTTCTACTGTGACACATTGCCTTTCTTTACCTTCTGTGTGGAGAATAAAAGTCGCCGAGCATTCACCCACCTTTTTCTCACACTACGATGCCTTCCACATTTCTCCAAAATTATAATGAAAGACGCGGCGGGTGAGCTCAATGGTGCAAATTTGTGTTCAAGGACGAGACTTTACTCTGTTGTAGGGTGGGAGGATTGTTTGAGGGTGCAATGTCGTCTGGCTGGAGAGAGGCCCTCCTTCCACAACTTCCGGTCGGATCTCGACATTTTTCAGTTTGCATTTTGCGCAACTTTGACCTCACAGTTACTTCAAAAATTGCCAGGAATGATACGTGTTTCGGATTCCAAGTATAGGTAGGGACACGCAAATCACGAAAGTGGTGTCCATTGAAAGACTTGTACCAGGCTACCGAACAATCTGAAATTATTATTATTATTACTTCCTGTATGTTCTAAAACGCGTCCTTAACATTTTCTTAGTTGGAAGCAAAGTTTATCATTCATATTTAATTTCATATTTAAATTCTTGATTTTTGTATGTTTACAATAGTTTAAAGATAAGTGAAAATAGGGAGCTTGAAGCTCTACGGACAGAGAGATAAATTCAAATTGATTACAACTGTGCCCGTCATTTGTACAGAAATATCAATATCTGAATGTAACATACAAAAAATAATTGGCAGCAGCTGATACACGGAGGAAAAGGCGCCAATCCGACGAAGACAAATATCGACGACAGGATGGAATGGCTGTAAGTTGAAAACTCTTTATGCAGACAAATGAAATTATATTTAAATTTGGAGGAACTGATTGCCCGTGTAGGTACATCTGTTATTATCTGGTAAATCTAGTCTGTGTGGTGACGTAACTAGATCGTGTGAGAAAAGACTCTGAATCGTATCCAACTTTCGATTTATACTTTCATGCTCCCTCTGAGACTGCCTGTCATTTCTGCACTGAAGTTTGTACCATTATGGCGAATTAATACCACTCCAGAAATTCATCATTGCTGACAGTCCCCTTACAAAAAGTATAATAAATAAATAAATAAAATAAAAAAGTGAATTCTGCTTCAAGAAGTATTTTAATCCCGCAAGAAATTTTCTTTTAAACGTCGTTAGTTTAATATTTCGAATGACAATAACACTCGATTTTTCCCCTAGTATCATATCGAACATTGTATCAGCTTACTTGTAAAGTTACTAATCTCTTCGATAGTTAAACTGGTTTCTCTACTCCATCCTGTGTCGACCGTTTCATTTATCATCATTTTCTTCTTTAAACCCAGTACAGGGTTAGGTAGAAACAGCATAGTCTTCTACTAATAACAGCATTGTTGGCAATATAGTATTTCGATTATAATCTTATTTCTGTTGGTTAGACTCTTACAGCAATTTAATATCTGCAAAGCATCTACTGCTAATTCTACATGGATACTCTGCAAATCACATTTAAGTGCCTGGCAGAGTTTTAATCGAATCACCTTGACAATAATTCACCATTACTCCAATCTCGTACAGTTCGCAGAAAAACGATCACATACATATTTACATGCCAGCTCTGATTTCTTTATTTTATTGAGGTGATCGTTTCTCCCGAAGTAAGTCGGCGTGAACAAAATATTTTCTCAATCTGAGAAGAAAGTTGGTGACTGAAATTCTGAGAGAATTCGCCGCAATGAAAAACGCACTTTGCTTTCATGGTGTCTACCCCAAATCCTATATCATTTCATTTACATTCTCTCCCCTATTTCGCGATAATACAAAACATGCTACCCTTCTTTGAAGTTTTTCGATAAACTCGATCAGTCCTATCTCGTAAGGATTTCACACCGCGCAGCAGAATTATAAAAGAGGCCAGACAAGAGTAATGTAAGCAGTCTATTTACTCGATCTGTTACATTTTCTAAGTGTCCTGCCAATAAGACGCAGTCTTTGGTTAGCCTTCTCCACAACAGTTTCTATGTGTTCCTCCCACCTGAAGTTGTTCGTAATTATAATTCCTATATATTTAGTTGAATTTACGGCTTGATTTGTCTGATTTAGCGTGTAACCGAAGTTAAACGGTCTCCTTTTATCACTCATGTGGATGACCTGAAACTTTCCCTTGTTTAGGGTAAATTGGTAATTTTTGCACCATACAGGTATCTTTTCTAAATAGTTTTGGAATTTGTTTCGGTCTTGTGATGACTTTACTAGTCGATAAACGACAGTTTCATCTGCAAGCAACGTAAGGTGGCTGCTCAGACTGTCTCCTAAAACGTTTATACGCTTAGATTGTCTCCTAAATCGTTGATACTGATAAGGACCAGCAAAGGGTCTATAGCACTACCTTGGAAAGATTCCGCCAATTACCACGAATTGTAACATCTGTGACACACAAATTAGGCTATATTTCATAAGCACGCAGTTTAACCACAAGCAGCTTGTTTGGTACAGTGCCAAAAGCCTTATGGAAATGGGTGTTGTGTGTGCATCATCATTTTTATCATCATTGACTCGCAAGTCACCGATGTGGCGCCACCTAAAAAGCAATACGGCGGCCGAACTCCCCCGAATGGGGCCTCCCGGCCAACAATGCCATACGATCATTACTTTTTTCCAATCTGAAATCCCTTGTCAATAATGTTCAACAGTTCGTGTGACAATAGAGCTATTTGTGTTTCACGAGAACGATGTTTTCTAAATCCGTGTTGACTGTGTCTCAATAGACCGTTTTCTTCGAGGTAATTCATAATGTTCGAACACAATATATCTTCGAAAACCGTGCTAAATATCGACGTTAATGGTGTGGGTCTGTAATTTAGTGAATAACTCCTGCTACATTTCTTGAATATCGGTGTGACCTGTACAACTTTCCATTCTTTGGTACGGATCATCCGTCAAACGAACGGTTGTATATGATTGTTAAGTATGGCGCTATTGTATCAGCATATTCTAAAAGGAATCTAACTGGTTTACAGTCTAGACCGGAATACTTGCTTTTGTTAAGTGACTGAAGCTTCTTCACTACTCCGAGGATATCTACTTCTACGTTACTCATGTTGGCAGCTGTTCTTGTTTCCAATGCTAGAATATTTACTTCGTCTTCTGTGGTGTAGGAATTTCGGAAGGCTGTGTTTAGTAACTTTGCTTTAGCAGAACTGAAGTCGATAGTATTTCCATTGCTATCGCGCAGAGAAGGCACTGACTGTTTCTTGCCGCTAGCATAGTTAACATACAACAAGAATCTCTTTGAATTTTTTGCCAGGTTTAGAGACAAAGTTTCGTTGTGGAAACTATGATCAGCATCTCGCACCGAAGTCCGTGTTAAATTTCGATCTTGTGTAAAGGATCGCGTCCGTTCAAATTTGGCATGTCTTTTACTTTGTTTCTGCAACAGTGTTCTGACCCGTTTTGTGTACCAAGGAGGATCACCTCCGTCGTTTGTTAGTTTATTTGGCATAAATCTCTCGCCTGCTGCCGACAGTATTTCTCTGAATTCTAGCCGCATCTGGTCTACACTTTCATTGTTAGTTTGGTAGAAGTGGAGATTGTCTCTCAGGAAAGCGTCAAGTGAATTTTTTATCTGATTGTTTAAAAAGGTATATTTATCGTATATTTATGGAAGATTTGGGGGTTACAATATTCAATCTCGCTACGACAATCTTGTTTTCACTAATCCCTCTTTCCGTTTTGATGCTTGTTGTTAGCTAAGGTTATTTGTTGCTAAGAGGTCAAGTGTGTTTTCAGATACTCATGAGTTTGACATACTGAAATTCTTTACTCTAAAGAAAGCATTCATGTATTCCCAAATTCGATTTTGGGCTCGTTTCATCCATTTTTTTATTTGAAGCATACATAATTCATCCATACATTAACTTCATGGTCTTTACACATTACTCTTCTTCTAAAGATGTTTTTGTGTTTGGCTTTGGCATCACCTCTTGGAGATAACCAGTAAATGTTTTTCTGAAGCATCGAATAGTTTCAAAGTATTTCTGCTAGTGATGATCTCCGTTAACCCTATGTTTTTTCGAAATAACAGCAGAAACTGAAACCTCCTACTGTCAAAAAACCCATTATTTATCGGATGAACTATAAAAACATATGGCACGCATGTGTTCTTTGCAATAACTTTAGTTACTGTTCTATTCTGTTCAAGGATACTCCTTTCTTTTCCTCTGTACGTCTTTCTCTCGTCTGAAAACGGTAAGCACAAATGCTACATATATTTTTTGCTGTCCCACTCGGATCTTTGCACTTTAAGTATTGCTTTCTGAAATTTCTGTTATTGCAGAATCATAGGGGCACCATGATTTTCAATGGCCAATAACTCTGCTATCTTATTTCTTTTTCCTGTAGCACCGATCGTGGCACCGCTATTCGTTCTTCTTTCCGTCTTCTAGGCGCCTGGATTGCAGACAGACACACCGCACACTGCAGCGCATTACTTCCGTTCGTGTTCCCGCCGTCGACGATGTCTGCGCATGACCCGACAACTACCGCAGCTCCTGCCTTGCACACACGACCCATTGGCTTTAGACCCCATATCTTATTCACGATTCCACCAAGCGTTTCCCCGATTTCTTGGCAGCTGTCCAAGGGGCACAAGAAACAGCTCAGACAAACGGTGATTGTAAAGGAAACCGAAAACAGAAACGAAATATGGACTATACCCAAATTTCTTAACGGCAGTAAATTAGAAGCGCCTCGACAGTAAGAGAACATCATAATAAAAAATTATTAAAACCAAATATAGAACTATATTAAGAAACTGAAAACATTTTAAAAAGAAACCTGAGCTACGAAAAGCAGATCATAGCAACAGCTCCGTTAATTCTAATATGAACTGGTGCATACACAAGGTGCAAAGGATGAATAGAGTAAAAATTAATTACTGAGATTGTTAGTTAAATACTCTGAAGATGAGTGCTTATCCAGGTCAGGGCAAAATTAGGCCCAAACCATCAGTGCCAAACGTAGGATTACCGGAAAATGTGCGTGCAGGCGACACTTACAATGAAAGCGCAACTAAGAGAAAAATGCGTTTATTAGAATCGCACTTGAACACGTTTTGAAAACTGTTTTTACATCCAGTATCAAACCAGAATTTTAAGTACCTTGACGAAAAATGAATTAGTGCACCTTCAAAGGTTATGTTGATTTTGATCGGATGAAGCGATACGCCACCTTTGGGAAAATAGATGTACTGTTAATGGTTTTCCACGTCCTCCACAACAGATAGCGTAGTGACATAGTTACCAGAGCGCCATCTGTGTCTACCTTATAAGAGGGGAATGCTCAGTGTGGTTCAAACGTGTGAAGCAAGCAGGCAACCACCGTACGGAGATGCATCCGTGCTATCTACAGACAACTCACCGAGTCTGCAAGGGGTCATATTGTGGCCTTTCGAGTGGCTAGCTGGTTCTTTCGGAGAACTGCCACATAACTTGGTCGCGATGCGCCAGTTGCGCAGCGATGCTGGCTGGTATCAGCGGTCACGTGAACTTTCTCGCAACCGTAAACGAGGTTCTGGTCATCCACGCAGCACAGACACTTCCCAGAATCGTCTTATTGCAAGGGCAGCAGTGGCAGATCGTACAGCCACCACAGCATAGATGGATTGTGAACCCAGACTTGTCAACATGAACTGCTACGAACCGGTTGTTAACGAGTGGGACTATGGGCACACCTCCTGCCCGTGTTCCACTCACGCAGCAGCATCGACGTGCACGGCTCGACTGCAGTCGTCAGAGAATCACTTGGAAGCTTCAGCGATGATAGACTCTGCCTGAACGCGAGTGGCGGTCATTTGCGCATACGACAGACCTGTTGAACGCTGTCTCGTAGGGTGCATTCGTTGAAGACACACTGGCCTAACCCCAGGCCTTATGTTCTGGGATGCGACAAGTTACAATTCCAGTTAACGTTTGCGGTTTCTGGAGGGGACACTAACCAGCGCTCAGTACGTGCAGAATGTTGTTAGAGCCATCTCCATCGCCGGACACAACTGTAGCACTCTTTGTAGCTCAAGGACTAGTCTGCTGGGACATAACACCCTCACTGATTATCGAGCTATGGTTCGAACCCTCGTCAGGTTGCTTTTTCGATTTATAGACTTCCACTCCCTAATTCTCGTCGTTTATAAACAAACCACCATTTTTTCACATGACGAGAGCCGACCACATGGGAATGGACTCCATTAAACTGCTTGCATGTGTCTAATAACTGCACAGTTCACAAGCATAACTGGTCCTATTAAGTTCACGTATGGTGCCATCCCGATGGAGCACACAAACGACGAAGGCGTCTATATGCTTCTGGTGCTGCGTGCATCCGATAAGCGAGCTGCTGCCGCATTTGATGCACGATATCCTCAAAGGCGCCATCCCGACAAGAATGTTTTTCGTTGCCTGGAACAAACCCTTCGGGAAAACGTTGATCTTCGTCCACAGGTAATGGGGAGAAGTCACCAAGGGCTAGAATTACTACACTAACGGAGAATGCGCCTCTTGAAACCGTTCACCAGTCACCTCGGCAAAGTAAGCGTTATAATGCAATCCAGTTTCAGATATCTCAAAGACGTATTGTTGAAGTACTGCACTATGATGAACTGCATCCATATGTATCATATTAACTCAACACCAGCTGCAAGAAGATCGCATTAGATGAGATTAGTTTTGTGAATGGCTATTGCAGCATGTGGAAAGTAACGATCATTGTATAAATAACATAATCTGGAGTGACGGATCTAGCTTCATTAATGAACGTATTTTCAATTTCCACAATAATTATTATTGGCCGAAACACCCGCATATTACCCGTGAACATGGCTTTCAGGCACGCTTTGGAAAAAACCCTTGGAATGGAAACGTGGAAACAATGCTTTTCGGCCCTTACCTAATACTGGACAAGTTTAATGCCCCCATGTATCGTACGTTTCTATGTAGTACTTTGTGGGACACATTAGAAAACATTCAACTTGTCTCCGCAGTATCCTTTCTTTCAGGCGTGCTAGTTCTGCAAGGTTCGCAGGAGAGCTTCTGTAAAGTTTGGAAGGTAGGAGACGAGGTACTGGAAGAAGTATAACTGTGAGACCGGGCGTGAGTCGTGCTTCGGTAGCTCAGATGGTAGAGCACTTGCCCGTGAAAGGCAAAGGTCCCGAGTTCGAGTCTCGGTCGGTGCACACAGTTTTAATCTGCCAGGAAGTTTCATATCAGCGCACACTCCGCTGCAAAGTGAAAATCTCACTCTGGAAACATCCCCTAGGCTGTGGCTAAGCCATGTCTCCGCAATATCCTTTCTTTCAGGAGTGCTAGTTCTGCAAGGTTCGCAGGAGAGCTTCTGTAAAATTTGGAAGGTAGGAGACGAGGTACTGGCAGAAGTAAAGCTGTGAGACGGGGCGTGAGTCGTGCTTCGGTAGCGCAGATGGTAGAGCACTTGCCCGCGAAAGGCAAAGGTCCCGAGTTCGAGTCTCGGTCGGGCACACAGTTTTAATCTGCCAGGAAGTTTCATATCAGCGCACAGTCCGCTGCAGAGTGAAAATCTCATTCATTCAATTTGATGTTCGGCGACAGCTATGGTTTAAGCATGATGATGCAGAACCACACTTCGGAATGAATGTGTGTACGTATATCATAAAGCGTTTACAGGGAATGGGTTGGTCGTGGAGACTCGGTGTTGTGGTCTCAACGTTCCCCCGACCGTAATCCACTAGGTTTTTATTTGTGGGCACATTTAAGGGAATGAGTTTATAATACTCCACCCACGGAAATGGTGTGTTGTGAAGGGCCAATAAAGTATGATCCTATCGATGGCGAAATGCTTGAAAATGCTAGGTGGTCACATCGAACATCTCCGAAATGAACTTCCGTACGCTTTGTGAAGACAGAACCGGACGTCAGACTTACAGAATGTAATTGTTGTGCATACCATATGTGCAGTCTAGTGTAGCAAACCTATTGTGTTTTTTTGACTATGTTTCGTATCCATTTTTATTTTATATTGGCTCTATTTGTGTCGTGGACGAAGTGAAGTGGTCGTTTACGTCTGTAAGAAGTTCATGTTAAGTCTTAACGTTTAAATAAATGTAACGGTAACAGAAAGAAATTCACAAGATACCGTACTGTCGAGGTGTAAATGGGATACAGTTTGATGCTTTTACTGAAAAAAAAAGTTCGGCTGCAACGCGGCTCTAAATTGTCAGTTCTCCATGTTCATTCTCCTCGACATAGCCTCTTGTGACTCAGCTATTGGGACAGTTCCAGCATAGTGCACAGCTTAAGCTACCTGTTATTGGCCACGCTACATATAGCTACAGCGTTGCCAGAACCTCTGCTTGAAATCGAGTTTCTATTAAACCTATCGACGGGACTAGATTTTGCTACTTAATGTCTTGAGCGCTTTTCAGAGACAAAGATCATGCTATATGGCTCAATACCATGGATATATTTAATGTCCTCTCTAGAGTTGTGTAGGGTTAAAGAGGGGAGGCTCGAACAACTGCCAGCGCTAGTCCTCAGAATCCAGATGAGATTGCAGACGAAAGTCCCTAGAGATACCGACGATATATGAGAAAACTCTGTCTGCAATATGCTAAATGTATGTGAAATATCTCTACCATCTATGCTGAAATATGTGTGACATATGCATACGCGGTCGAAGTCGCCGCCACAAAGCATCTGGCGTATGGTTTAAATCCGAAAAATCAATGCTTTAAACACAGTCACTATTATGTGTCGGAAGCTCACTAGCTGGGCAACCGAAAAATCTGTTTCTAGAGTAGAGGAAGAAAAATGTATATTCCAAATCACTTGGATAAACCTTTTCTAAATTTATTTTAATGCATAATAATTATTGTCTTTCATTTATTTTGTACGTGTGACAGCGTCCGATTCGTGTATGTATACCGAAGAATGAAGAAAGGGAGCTACTGCAACGCATGCCGGGCACAGTTTGTCTGAAATAAATCTAGCTAATAGTATAAGAACTGTGCCAGAAAGCAGTTGAGTGTTACGTTATCGTGATGTGTGATACTTGTATTGCTAATTCAGCAATTTTTATCAAGAATACACCTTCCGACTTCCATTGTTACGAATTATTTGATTAATAACCAATTAGACCCACACCATAGCCACACGGAAACGAGAGGAGGCATTTTAGACTGTTGTTGTGGAAGTCAGTCAGAAGACTGAGTTCATGCAGCTGTCTGTGCTAGTATCTAAGTGGTTCAAATGGCTCTGAGCACTATGGGACTCAACTGCTGTGGTCATAAGTCCCCTAGAACTTAGAACTACTTGAACCTAACTAACCTAAGGACATCACACACATCCATGCCCGAGGCAGGATTCGAACCTGCGACCGTAGCGGTCGTGCGGTTCCAGACTGTAGCGCCTTTAACCGCTCGGCCACTTCGGCCGGCTGCTAGTATCCATTGCAATGTTGGGGACTGGAATAGACCCGTGGCTCTTCCTTGCTTGTCGTAAGAGGCGAGCAATAGGAGTCTTGTTTATTGGATCAAGTTCTTTTACCTTGGTCTTGTGACTGTTAGGGCTTCAATTCCACTTCCCAAATTTTACCGAAATACGGACCGTTTGGGGAAGGACACCTTACGGTGGTGCATTAATTCTCCACTGTGCGCTGTTATGTTTTGCGCCTATCAATCAAGTGGATCTATTTCTGCACCCGAAACACAGCACTGTACCCAGTCCATCGTGGTGGGGTTGTCATGTATCCTATCAGTGGTAGCCCCCTGACCACGCAAAGATCGCACAGTCTATGCATGGGGTAGTAACCTCCCTGTGACAGCCAATGAGCAGGTGCCTGTGAACTTCGGGATACCGGGACTCCGAGCAATGGCTACTGTGCCAGGTTGCCTTTGCCTTGACGGGATGGCGCCCACAGGGAGAGCCTCCTATCGGAGTAAGTGGCATTGAAGCGAATTATCCGCAATGGAACGGCTCAAACGTAATGGTGGCCGTGGGAACACGGCCGTCTTATTAATCAAGAACAGTGATTTCACCTCAGAAGCTTACAGTTCTGCGGCATTTCCGTTATTGACCCTGCCTCAAAACGAGAGAAAGGCAAGGAGAAACGAAAGTGGACAGCGTGCCGAGTACTTGGTTTGTTCACGCACTAAGCGCGCCTCTTTCGCCACAACGAAGCCAATGTTTGTCGTTGAAAATATTGAAGATCTGCTTGGGGAGGATGATTGAATAGAGAAGATGAGAAATGGAGCCCTGCTGATCAAAACATCGCACGCCAACCAATCATGGGCACTCCATGCCTGTGTCAAGTTAAGATATATACCAATCACCATTTCTCCTCTTAAAAAGCTCAATAGAATTCAAGGTATAGTCATCAATCGGGACCTAACGAAACCAACTGAATATCTGAATACTAATCTGACGGGGCGTGGAGTCCATTTCGTTCGCCGAATCCACAAGGGACGGAAAGTTAATAAAGTGGACACTGGAGCTTTTCTCCTAGTCCTCGATGGCTACATTCTGCCTGAGAAACTTAAGGTCGTGGTTTATTTGTGTGATGTCAGGCCTCACTTTCCTCCTCCGACGAGATGATTTAAGTGTCAAAGGCTCGGACACATCTGTAGGGCACATAGACGGGCGTCCCACGAGGACCACACTTTTGACCGAGTCCCTCAATGTGTAACTGTCCGGAACCGCACCCTCCTCGTTCATTGCAATGCTTAGTGTTCAAGAGGGAGAACCAAATTCAAGACCTCCTAATACGGTCTCCCACTTTGTGACTGTCGTGTCACAGTCCGCGCTCTACACTATGACAATGTCTCACACGACACATGCTGGCCGCGGTCGTATTCCAGGGCGTGCTCGACTCCCACATCCCCTATACCTAAAGCACCGTGGTTACACAACATTGGTGCGGCCAGAGATGCCTAGTCATCCTCCAGCGTCAGGAGTGAGCTCTCCTGTCAAGATGCCCCACTCTCAAAACAAGGACCAGCAGCCAGAGGCTGCAGGCCGAAGAAAGGTACAGTCCTCTACGCTCATGGAAGATAAAACGGGAAGTCTTCACAGAAATTGAAGTCTCAGAAGGATAAGAACGATAAACATAGAGATAAAATACTTTATGAGGCTTCGGATGTTCCGCTCCCCAGCCCTGCAGTTGTCGAGCCGGTCACAAGGACGATGCTCCACTTAATCAGGAGGATCACGACCTAGTAGCGAATTAATCACACCTCTGTCTTCCATTCGCCGCATTCTCAGACCTGACACCAACGCTCCTTCAGTGGAACTGTAACGGCTACTATAGGCATTAAATCGAACTCCGTCTTTTAATTGCTACATACTTCGTATTTGGCATGCACTTCAAAAAGTACGGTTTACGGCAATACGTCCTTGCTCTGCAAAACTACAAGCTGTGCTGAACCAATCCCGTTAATGTCGAAAGAGCGTCTGATGTGGTCTGTACCCTCATGCGCTCTGATATTTTCAGTGAGCAGATGCCCCTTCACACTGCACCGGAAGCCGTAGTCGATAGTGTTTAATTATCAGTGCGGATGACAGTAACCCCAAATGGATCTTTCCATTAAGACGAGCAGTTTCTGGAACAGCTGTCACCTCACTTCTTCTTACTGGGGGACTTGAATGCCCATAATTCGCGGTGGGACGGCGCTACTGTATCTCACAGAGGTCGAGTGCTAGAACATCTACTGAACACTGCAGCTGCAGTCCATTTCAGTGTAGCCCACTGAAGGGTTTCCACTACTGATCTCGCAATTTGTCGCCTGAGTATCTTAACTCTGGTTCAGTGGCGCGTCCATGGCGTTCTTTGTGACACCAACCATCTTCATACCGTCCTCTCCCACTTCGCATAGACATCTGGAACACGATCCACGTTGGTCGCTTCAGAAAGCTGATCGGCAGGCTTCGTCCTCTACAGTCACTTTTGCAGCCAGTTGTGCGAAAGATATCGACAAATTGGTTCAGGATACGATTGATAGTATTATTCGTGCTCCAGCAGCAACGATACTGTACTCCTACAGCTCATCCTGAGAACCGCCGGTGCCATGGCGGTCTGGAGATAAAGCCACGACTATCAGATATCGCCACGGGGCACGTCAACGACACAAGCGACATCCATGGATAATTTAACAGAATTCAAGAAACTCTAGGTGAAAGCGAGTTTTTGATAAAGAAAAAGAAGCGGGAATGTTGGGAGCAATATGTCTCAATCATGCGTTCCAGCACCCCATCGGCCCAAGAATGGATTAAACTCTGGCGCAGTTGCGGCCATGCACAACCCACGGCGGTTCCTGGCATCTTTGTCAGTGATATCATCTGCACTGATCCCGTAGTACTAGCCAAATTTTTTGCGGCACACTTCGCTGAAGTGTCTGCTTGCACTAATTGCCATCCACATTTCCTAACCCGGGAACACCTTATTGACCGCCGCCCGCTATCTTTCCATGCACACGGCTATCATATAATGCCCCTTTTAATGAATGGAAGCTTCGCAGTGACTAGATATGGTCCTCAGCTTCTCCGTCACTGTACATGGATAACCTTGGCATGCAGTACGCCTCTGCATCACTGCGCACCACTCAGCCCCAACTTCAGGGGGTTGTTTGAAGAGCCCATGACAGGGCTATGAATTTTCTCCTGAAAAATCTCTAGTTATGTATTTTTGTTAACTCTGGAATGTGCGCCCACACTCAAAAATATTCTAGGTGACCAGTTACTTGAAGTCGTTGAACCTTTCCATTCATAGGTATTTTATTTGACAGCACGGTAACTTGGTTGGCGCATCTCCACCGGCTCAAGGCAGTTTGCGTGAAGTCCTCGCGGGTCGCGGACCGCGCAAATCTTCTGAGATTTTACAGAACGCTGATTTTATCCCGCTTGGATCATGGATGTGTTGCCTATGGATCAGCTACACGATCCGTACCGAGGTTGCTGGACCCTTTTCGTCACACTGGCGTATGGTTGGCAATGGGGACCTTCTTTGTGAGCCCTGTAGCCAGCCTGCAGCTTAGATGACAGCAGATTCTGACAAGTTACTCAGTTACGGTCTGTCAGATGCCTACCCAGCTGTGTAACTCAACACTGTTCCACAACCAACAGATCAGACTGCTCGCACATTGCCCAAAACTGCGTAGGCCAGCTGGGAACCAACTCTATATTCTACTGCAGGACCTCCAGCAGCCTCCATTGGTCTGTGTTCCTAGAGCTCATTCTCGACACCCCCCGTAATCTGTACCGTGTCCAATTAGACAGATGGGGCCTTTTCGTGACCCCAAGATGGACGCTGATCCTACCCCTCTCTGACACCTGTTTCATTCGATCTTCCGCGATTACTCTAATGCGGTATGCGTCTGTTTGGACGGATCGAAAGTAACCGACATCGTCGGTTACCCTTTCGCACATGCAAGGGGACATGAGAAGCACTTTCTGCCGGGTGCCTGCGGTGTATAAACTGCAGAGATGGTTGTGATATCTCAGGCTTTGCAGTACCGTATGTCAAAACCCAGGCCACGACGCACTTTCTGATCTGTAGCGATTCCGTAAGTTGCTTAAAAGGCTTAACCCTGTGCTATCAAAAGTATTTTGGTCGCTAACTTCCATGATCTGCTGGTGGACCTCCACAGCTCTGGAACGACAATGACCTTCATCTGGACACCGAGCCACATTGGCATTCAACAAAATGAATTCGCTACTCTGTATTTAAAGACGCGACCTTTTTTTTTTTTTTTTTTTGGCCATCAGTCTACTACTGACTGGTTTGATGCGGCCCGCCACGACTTCCTTTCCTGTGCTAACCTCTTCATCTCAGAGTAGCACTTGCAACCTACGTCCTCAATTATTTGCTTGACGTATTCCAATCTCTGTTCTCCTCTACAGTTTTTGCCCTCTATAGTTCCCTCTAGTACCATGGAAGTCATTCCCTCATGTCTTAGAAAATGTCGTATCATCCTGTCCCTTCGCCTTATCAGTGTTTTCCACATATTTCTTTCCTCTCCGATTCTGCGTAGAACCTCCTCATTCTTTACCTTATCAGTCCACCTAATTTTCAACATTCGTCTATAGCACCACATCTCAAATGCTTCGATTCTCTTCAGTTCCGGTTTTCCCACAGTCCATGTTTCACTACCATACAATGCTGTACTCCAGACGTACATCCTCAGAAATTTCTTCCTCAAATTAAGGCCGGTATTTTATATTAGTAGACTTCTCTTGGCCAGAAATGCCTTTTTTGCCATAGCGAATCTGCTTTTGATGTCCTCCTTGCTCCGTCCGTCATTGGTTATTTTTCTGCCTAGGTAGCAGAATTCCTTATCTTCATTGACTTCGTGACCATCAATCCTGATGTTAAGTTTCTCGCTGTTCTCATTTCTACTACTTCTCATTACCTTCGTCTTCCTCCGATTTACTCTCAAACCATACTGCGTACTCATTAGACTGTTCATTCCGTTCAGCAGATCATTTAATTCTTCTTCAGTTTCACTCAGGATAGCAATGTCATCAGCGAATCGTATCATTGATATCCTTTCACCTTGTATTTTAATTCCGCTCCTGAACCCTATATCTTACCCCTACTTTTTTCAGAATCTCGCACTGCTTGCACCATTTTATATTGTCGAACGCTTTTTCCAGGTCGACAGATACTATGAGTGTCTTGATTTTTCTTTAGCCTTGCTTCCATTATTAGCCGTAACGTCAGAATTGCCTCTCTCGTCCCTTTACTTTTCCTAAAGCCAAACTGATCGTCACCTAGCGCATTCTCAATTTTCTTTTCCATTCTTCTGTACATTATTCTTGTAAGCAGCTTCGATGCATGAGCTGTTAAGCTGATTGTGCGATAGTTCTCGCACTTGTCAGCTCTTGCCGACTTCGGAATTGTGTGGATGATGCTTCTCCGAAAGTCAGATGGTATATCGCCAGACTCCTATTTTCTACACACCAACGTGAATAGTCGGTTTGTTGCCACTTCCCCCAATGATTTTAGGAGATCAACTTGATGTCGTGATACTGGACACAGACTGACGAATACAATTTCGACGCAGTATTTTGAGGCTCTGGGAATGGTAATCAGAGGCTACTACTACGAAAACAAATTGAGGAGGATTAAACGGTCCACTAAGGTGTGGCATACATCTTTCCAGGCCTCTAGGAAAGGTACCAGTGTGTTGTGCCGACTACGCATCGACCACAGCCGGCCGCGGTCGTCTCGCGGTTCTAGGCATGCAGTCCGGAACCGTGCGTCTGCTACGGTCGGAGGTTTGAATCCTGCTTCGGGCATGGATGTGTGTGATGTCCTTAGGTTAATTAGGTTTAAGTAGTTCTAAGTTCTAGGGGACTGATGACCACAGCAGCTGAGTCCCATAGTGCTCAGAGCCATTTGAACCATTTTAGCCATCGACCACACGAGACACTCACGAGTTCCTTCAGCGTCAGTAGGACCCTTCTCACGGCAGCTGCGGTAGTCTACTGACAATAGCACGTGTTGAGTGTGCCATTTTTCCGATCCGCCATATGCTCTGAGCTTACCTACCTCACTACCTCAGATTCTTGCGGATGACGAGACTGCCACTACCAAAGTGGCATTTCCTGAGGGAGAGCTGATTTTACCCTAAATTATAATACTGCTCAACTTACAGTGTTAGGACTGGTTGTGGGGACTGGAGGAGGGGGGGGGGGGCGAAGAACCTCCCCCTGTGGTGGCTATATCCCACTCGACCTTTCTACTCCTCATCACCTGGTTGCAACTTTAGACCTGCTTGTGCAAGATGCTGCCTGGGTTATCTCCATCTTCCTTTACCGATCGTGTCGCATCTACCTTCACGCTCTTTTAAACTCCTTGAGTTGCTTGGAGTACCCAACTCTCCCATTTTTTTCGCTTTTTACGTTCTTACGTGTTCCTCTCCTGATAAGGACGGACTGATGTCCCAGTAGTTTAGTCCCTTTAAACACATAATCGTCATCATCTGTTCGTGCTAGTCTATCCTGTGAGAAACTCATCATCTCTGCATAACAACTGCAACCTACATGCATTTTAACCTGTTCACCTTAGCCAGGCCATGGTCTTCCTCAGCCGCCTGCATTTAATGTCCTTCCTACTTTGGCAGTTGCCAGTTATTTCGGTGCTCAAGTAGTACTTTTCATGTCCTTCCTACTTCGGCCATCGCCAGTTATTTCGCTGCCCAAGTACTACTTTTAGTATCTCATTTCCAGATTTAATTTTCTCAGCAGCGCCTGATTTGATTCGACTGTATTCAGTTATCTTTAGTTTACTTTTGTTTTTATTCGTCCTATTATCTCTTTGTAAGACACTATCCGCTCTGTTCAACAGATTTTCCAAGTAATTTGACATCATTGTTGGAATTACACTACCGGTATACCTTTTATTTACTTTCCTTCAACTTTAATAGCGTTTCCGTATCTCCCTTGGATTCTTTTATACCTAGCACAATGTGTAGACTGTGTATTGTTGGACCTAGGTTACAACTTTCCATACATATGCATATAATTCATGTCTTTCAATGATAGCTTATTCAACTGTTGGTTTGTTAACATTCGCACCTCTATTTCTTGGAAATGGAACTATGTATTTCTCTTTGAAATCTGAGGGCATTTGAGACATCGCATATATCTTGCATATCGTTTGGAATAATTTGGTGCCGGCCGGAGCGGCCGAGCGGTTCTAGGCGCTTCAGTCTGGAATCGCGCGACCGCAGGTTCCAATCCTGCTTCGGGCATGGATTAGGTTTAATTGTTCTAAGGGACTGATTACCTCAGATATTAAGTCCCGTAGTGCTCAGAGCCATTTGAACCGTTTTTAATAATTTGGTCATGGTATGTTTCCCAGTGTTCTCAATAGTTCTGAGAGTAACCCCAGGAGCTTTCTTATGCTTCAGTGATGTGTGAAATTCTTCTCGCCGTATCAAATCTCCCATCTCTTTATTATTTACATCTTCTCCACAATGCCTTCAAATTCTTTTCATTTGTATAGCCCTGCTATTTATTCTTTCCACCTTTCAGCCTTTTGTACTTTGCTTATGACTCGTTTGCAATCGTGCATATGTGGGGTATGCTTGACAGACGAGTTCGTGGAATGTGTCGTAGATGTCCTTTTTCGCCAAAGACTCTCCAAGAACTCTCATGGGCTCTCGTTGGAGAAAGGGAATGAAGGCTACAGGCTGACCGCCATAGACGTATTCCAGGTCTTCTACATAGCCGTCAGGCAGTGATAAACGCTCACAAGGGGAATACACGTTATTCTTGCTGTCAACGTCCAATGAAAATTACTCAGGGTGACGGAATAATTGACTGTTTCTACGTTGTTTCCGTCATCTGTCAGACATTTCAGATCTTTTTACGTAAACGGTCAAAGATTTAATGATGTTTTGCTGTACACTTAATTTTTCAAAGGCTAAATTATAATTTGATATCATAAAAAGTCCTCCATTACTGCTCAACGGAGCATGCGAGACTCCCAAGTCCACAGGATGATTGTTTCCACTTTGTTTCCGACGCCTACCGGACAATGTTTTCATGTAAACGATAGAGGATATAATGACATTTTATTGTGCACATAATGTGTGAAGATGAAGCTAGAATTTGACAACATACAGAGCCATCAATTATTGCTCAGGGGCTTCAGTCAGGAACCGCGTTGCTGCTACGGTCGCAGGTTCGAATCCTGCCTCGGGCATGGATGTGTGTGATGTCCTTAGGTTAGTTAGGTTTAAGTAGTTCTAAGTCTAGGGGACTGATGACCTCAGAAGTTAAGTCCCATAGTGCTTAGAGCCATTTGATAATCATTTCTAGAGCATCGTAAAAAACTCAATAAGAATTTTAGAACTCACACAAGATTAACACAAACTGGCACAAAGACGTCACGGGAGGCAACTCTAACTAATTATTCCGTCTTAACGCGAGATCAAATTTTGCATGCGAATTCACTTATAACTACCACCGAAGACAATCGTAGGGTAGTAGTGAGTTGTCTTAGAAGTTTGGCCCCTGCCAACTCAACGGGCACATTTGGTTAGTGCTTAGAGCCATTGCTCAGGGGAGTACGGCAGACGCTCGAAGTAATGCTACTCTAATTCTTTTGGCCAGTGTGTAATCATTCTGGTAGCTTCCAACGTCTTTACGGCTCTTCCATGTGTACAGCCTTCGTAGACGATTCTTAAGCGAGATATCAGTAGCAATTACATTACACTCTGCTCAAAACTCTACCAGGCGGCTTCCTCTTTATTCTATTTCATAAGTCCCTCTTCTCGTACAACAATATCTTCTGTAGTTTTTCATTCCATCGAGTTCCATTTCCTAATCACAATGAAATTTACGCCTCTCTGAAGTCTCTAAATAATTCATTTCATCTCTTCATATAGGCTTTCAATCGCTTCATCATCTACAGAGGTATTTGGCATATAAATTTACTATTGTGGCTGATGTTGCCTTAACATATTTCTTACGTATGATGATGTTTTCACTATACTTGTACATTACGAAGAGGTAAAGGAACTAAGATGTACAATTTTGGGAATAAAAGGTCTTTTTAAAAAATCTGATACAAAAACATTCTTTTGTGTAAAAATATTACGCAACAGACAAAAAATTTGCGATCACCTGTTCTGAATACATACATTTAAGAACATAATATATAGCAGAAAGCATATTTTTATTTCACCAAAGAATTTGGTCCATATGCTAAGCGATGTCGTTACGAAGGGATAAATGATGAAAAATTTACATTTTTGATGTAGAGCATCACGGGATGTTTCCAAGTATTACAGACCTGAAACTGTGCTTACTACTTCAGTAATGTTTTGTGACTGATTTAAAAATGGTAATTACTGCACATGATTAAAAAAATTAAATATCTGAATAAAAGTTGATTGGGAGGCATACTCAGGGTTTACGTGTTTTACTAACATACCATATATTTGTTAATATGCAGGTACGGTCATCTCGCCAGTCAAACACTCCAGCTGTAAAGACGTCACTATTGGTAGAGTCATCGCTCATGGGGATCATATGACTTCCATATGACTTTCACATCTATTCGTACTACTTCAACGTAGTAATGGTGACTCTTTCATTGAAACCGTGTATGGGTTCCGGGTTTGACGGTTTTTGGACGCTAGATTTAATAACCTCCTACCTGCCATGACCTTTGCAAATTATTAAATGTTTGTGCACAGAGGTTCTGGTAAAGTAATGAAACTACACGTACCACTGCTCGGGCCATCTTAGCGGCAGTAAGCCGCGCTACGTCCCGAGGCAACTCGAGGTGTTTCCTACCGAGCGCTGCTCGTGTAGGCCAGGCGGCACTGTGTCCTTATTAACAGCGTTGGCCACGCGGCGCACATACATCGCCCCTGCCCTCCTTGAGCGGAATACAAATGCGCGTTAACCCGGCGCTGGTGGTAACCCGGTCACCCCTCGTGGGATTCTCTCAGCGTAGCAGCAACAGCGATAAACTCGTGGCAACATTTCTACAGACTGCGCAGCAAACGACCGGCTTGCGCAGTATTTTATTTCATATCGACTTCGATCCGCTCTCCTGACCGTACCGAATTCAGCGCTTTCATGGTATTCTAGCCTCCACTGTTTCGTATCAGCATCTTGAATCAATACAATGTGAAAATTCTGATCTCCCGAATCAGCTAATTTTATTATTGCGCTTTAAGATGAAATGTGATTTGCGATTCTGTTTCCCCACTCACCTTGACAGTTCAGCGAATGAAAAAGTTTTCTTAACGTACTGACTCAAAAAGTTCTGAAAGTGTCAACCGTGTAGAACCTTTTTATTATTGTTTGATACAGGATGCTGCTATAGTGAAGAAACTAAAAAATGCAGCAGCAATGGGAAGGAAAATAGGCGTCATCCATTACCTCTAATAGACCGACTGAGAACCTTACCCATACAACCAGCAAGGTTCACACTTCCGTTACATAAATCAGGCCCGAATCTGGGGCAGAAGAGTGGAAAACCGGGGTATATACCCCCGGCGGAAATATCATGGGAACCAAATTCATATTCTTGAAGGAAAACGCCTTGTTTCACAAGTCGCCTACCACCCAATGCATATTGTATGAAGATGGTATCTGTTCTTTCGGACATGTCCGACAGAACAGATACCATCTTCATATAGTTAAGGCTAACCAGCCATTACCTTCTTTTGTGTTGGATGCACACGCATTGCCCGAACTTTTACGGGAGTCCGCAAGATTGTCTGCCGCTAGTAATGAGTGCAATGGGCAGGGGCAACATTAAGTTGGGAATGTGGGTGTCACGGGTAGAGTGCAAGGGATAAATCCCTGCAGTCGCTCTATCCTCTGTGCCCTCGGTGGCTGAGTTGGATAGAGCATCTGCAATGTAAGCAGAAGATCTCTGGTTCGACTCCCGGTCGGTGCACACAAAATGGTTCAAATTGCTCTGAGCACTATGCGACTCAACTTCTGACGTCATCAGTCGCCTAGAAATTAGAACTAATTAAAGCTAATTAACCTAAGGACATCACAGACATCCATGCCCGAGGCAGGATTCGAACCTGCGACCGTAGCGGTCGCTCCGCGCATAGAAACGCACGACCACTGCGGCCGGCGGGGGGCACACATTTTCAACTATCCCCGTTGATGTATATCAACGCCTGTGAACAGCTTAGGGTCTTGAGTTCACTACCATTTCCATGCATGTTGGTCTGTGCGATTATTCATATGTTTTTGAAACACATCGCTGTTGTCTTTGAACATTTCTGAACACTTTCTAAGTTGATTTCTGAACGAATCATAAGGTGACGTTTGAATGCGTGCACAGTGTAAGAGATGTCTCTGGCAGGGGAAGACGGGGCTATACGAGCTGGATCGGATAAACCCGAACGGATGAATGCGATTCGCTGTTAGTTTACATGGTTGATTGGGTGTGCGATCAATCAGCGTTCTTAGAAGTACTAGCGAAATCCAGAGATTCTGACTCCCAGAGTGGAAATAAACGGCTAACAAGAACAACACGTAATAAAGATTACGTATTAACCATCACAGTGTATCCAAGAAAATGAAATTTTGACAGAAAATTTTTGCCAGATCGCTACACTATTAACGACCAGTTGTACAGTCCCCGCTTAGCAGCCATTTAAGTTCTATTCTTGGAATAGCGCGAAAAACGCGTTGTACGAAAACGTAATAACGCCTAACCGAAGAATAAACGCGGCAGGACTAAGCTGTTGATTATGGCAGGATTAGTGAAGTTAATAGGAGAATATAAGTTTTGACAATGGCAGGAACAGTTACAGAATTAGTGATAACAACATTGTTTGTTAGAACGAGGAGGGAGAAGAAATGACACATCACACAAATTATATGGAAGAATATGAAGATTCCAAATTTATATAAAAATTCCCTACAACTACTTTTAGATCTCCTGCTTGAGAAACTGAAGCGTATGAGTCAAATGGGAAACTACTTCCTTGTAGTAGCTCTAATAGGCATTTGATATCGGCACTTCGTGAATTATATTCTGTCACATTATTTATGTAAATGAGGTACATAAAAATGACCATGTGTGTAAAAACAGTCTCACTTATTTGGCGTGCGTTACAATTGCTGCATTATTAAAAAGGCCCATTTCGTTTTATATAGACGTAATGAAATCGAGAAACCGCACCAGTCTTAGCCACTGTTCGTATTAACAGCTTTTTAAGTATGACATTTTGGTTTTTCGTGTTGCAAAACGTTTGACGAACTTTGATGAGGCAGTAGATTCTTTCGAAGGAAGGAAAGCACGCCGTGCAAAGCTGCAGCGAGCAAAAATGCTGGGACCTAAGCACTGTAGAAATGTGTACTGCCGTGCTTGTCTCTTGCATTTATTAGTTCTATGTTTCCTACATTTAATTTTATGTCACGCTTAATAGAAATTTATTAGGTAATAGGCAATAGAGAATGAAAATTTTCTGAAGATTTCTTATTTTCACAGTTACAAACAATCGTATCCAGTATTAACTGTGAGTTTTATTTAAAGGGAGGTGGCATGTCAAATGGGCTCACTGGGAGCAAAAGAGGCACCACAGGACATTTTAATTTCCACTGTTTACTTTTGATGGCTTCCGTTACAAAATATGCACATTTGAGTTCCACAGAGCATACTACAGTGACGTGCAATAGAAGAATGCTATGTGAAGAGTCATAGCACTGCACTTAACCACACTTAACACCAAATAACATGTCTTATATTTCCTCGAACGTATATGTTTAACATATCAAACTCATTTTTGACGTCCTATCTCATGTACTCCTGGGGGAGGGGGGAGGGGGCAACTGCCAAATTTTTTCCCCAGTTGAGAAATATCGTAGATCCGGGGCTGACAGAAAGATAAACCAAAAATTTTATTTGTTGTACTGCTTGTGAATAAGAACACATATAAAGGTTTTAAGTATAAGAACTAAACCTAAATATTCTGAGGGTCATACCCAATTGGACTAAAGTTTGTTGTTTATGACGAAATTTTTCAAATATATGTAGGACAGCAATAAGGTCCCTGCAAAACAAAAAAATAAACAGTCAGCTTTGAACGTTATTTTGCAGGACCGTAGGTGCTCTCACACCACTGTATTAAAGTCAGTCATGAATGGCAATGCACAACGAGAGAGTGGAGATATTGTGTAGTGTAAGATGTCGCCACACTCCTGCTCACCTATCATATCCATTACCATAATGATGCACTGAGCAGCCACCAAGTTTAAACGATAGCAACGGCATATCCTGAAGGTGGATCAAATTGTCGAAAATGGTTTGTGTAGTGGTTTTAAAAGTGACGAATAGTACCTATTGTCAGAAGCCGCCTTGTCCTCTAAGCTTAAAACTACATTAACAAAAAGAGAAGCAAACATACTCCTATGTGATTACTCATGAACTGGAAGCCTCTGAACACCTCCTGCCTTAACAAATAGTTCTATGTTTTTTTTTAATTTTTAATTTTTTTTATATGTGTGCTGACTGTTGTTCTGGACGTGACCGGTAGAACAGGCGCTATACTTATAAATATGTGCACCTTCACGACAATTAGTGATTACTGAGTGCAGATGCACTCTTCAAGCTTTTGCGAAAATCAGCGTGAAGCTGCGGAGAGTGTGGGTAACGGACAGGGGACGCTACGTGGGTAGTGTGGACAAGTTGGGAATTTGCATTGGAAGTGAAGCGTACTCGGGTAGCCGAAGTGGTAAAGGTGACCATTAGCGTTGGTTTCCGCATCATTCCAGTATAAATTTTCATATCGCCATTCAATTTTTTTCAGTGCCCTATTGCGACTGATGTCGGTATTACATTTTCGTCAAATAACTGGGTGGTCTGTATGTGTTTGCAACACAAACTTCTTGCTGGCCACATTCACAGCTCGCGCCACTTGTCTTTGACGAACGTTATGACAAGCCGACGTAACGATAGATTGGAGTAGTTCAAATGGCTCTGAGGACTATGGGACTTACCGTCTGAGGTTATCAGTCGCGGTTCCAGACTGAAGCGCCTAGAACCGCTCGATCACCAGCGGCCGGCGATTGGAGTAGTATTTTTAGTGTTTCAATCTGACTGGAGACAATACTCATCAGAAAATTAGGTCAATAATTAAACATCTGTTTACCTAGTAACTAGATTTATCTCGTGGCTCCAACTGACATCTCCGTGAACTGCAACTACATAAGAGAAACATCCTTGTGGAGGTATGCTTTTATCTTTCAATGTGTTTTTATCATACATAATACAATAGCGATCTTCAGATCCTCTGGTGTTGGAATATTAAATGAACCAGTCGTGTACTTAACATGAAATTGAGCTGTATGTGGCGAGGGGCACCACCTGAAATGATCCAGAACTTATGCCGTTCTTTGCGATTGTATAAAACCTTACTTTAAAGCAAACAAATTTCCCTTTACTTAATAGAAGCATCAGTGCTCACTATAGCGATTGTGATTTGGTATCAACGTCCGTTTAACAAGCTCACAAACATTTATAATGTTTGAAGTAAATTTTAATAATCTCGTTTTTGGCTCTTTTCATTATTTCCACGAGTTGTCCTGATCATAAGCAATCCTTTTCCAACACACTGCTCTTCGAGAGCTACAACATTTTGTCGTCTACTTGGTGTGGCTTATACAGTATATGCATATCCAACTCGTCATTATTGTGTTACGTATTTTTTTCGATCGTATGCATAGCAAACGTGATTTGTATAGTTTTTATGTCTGTGGCAACGCGCCTGTTCTCGAGCCTGCCATTCGGGTCTGTATTTCTATGGCTCCGACCATTCCTGTGTATATTGGTGTATGTGTGCTTGCATACATGTGTGCTTTTTTCCTCACTATGAGTTTAACAACAGAGGAAGTAAGAAGGAGATATGAACCTGATATGTGGCAACTACTTTGTGTGTGTGTGTGTGTGTGTGTGTGTGTACACGTTCACTATTTGTTTTAACCTCGTGTGGGAGTGGTGGAAGGGCAATGGGCGCTGGGGCAGAAGGGAAATGGAGGTAGCTGATGTCCTCAATTAAGTGTATCTAAGTGTGTGTATATTTGTGAGTGATAAAATTGTAACTTCGCTATAACTGTTTCTACTTGGGTAGGTGTTCCTCAGTGCCTATGTCTCTTGAGCTTTGGTGATAAGGCTTCTATGGTTATTTATCTATGGTTATTTATTCAAACAACTCATGGTTACTATTAATAGTGGGAGAAAGCCATTGTAATACCCCACAGTGTTGTTGCCAATATTCCGAAAAGGTCGAAGATCAACATCACTATCCCTCTACCATTAGATCTGGGCAAATTGTGCGGCTTAAAAATGGCGAGAGATTCCAAGAGGTTTGTTCCTATTGGTTGTGGGAATGAGCCCAGGCTGCATCATTGCAGTTTATCCAAGATGTCAGAGCCAATATGGCCAACAATTTAACATCATTATCAGAGAAATAGAAAAACTGATGACCTGTCACATTCGTGCCATTATTTATTGCCCACTTCTAATGAATTATTACTAAAAATGTCTACAAGTATTCTATCTCAACTCATACCCATCCAAAAATCAGTAAACCTCACTACCCTTCTTGTCTCACTAATAATCAGATGGACTTGTCACTTTTGCTCTGTATACTGTAACGTAAGGACCAAGATGAAGCGCTAGTCATTGCCCCCCTTCCCTTTAAGCAAATTTGAGGTAACAGACTTTTTTTGAGGCAAGTGTCCACAATCACCATAGTCAGACGAGAAAAAAACAGAACAGAGCCTGTCGAGTACAGACAGCATTTCTGAAGCCTAACTATGTAGCTGCCATTAGTTCCTCACAAACTTTGTAGATTTATTCACACAAAAAACCCCCGTTACATACCAAGTACGCTTCCACCACACATTATTTGCACAATAGGTCACGCATAAAACATCGTAGACAGTCACTTGTTACAATTAGTGTGTGCGTTTCTTATCCAATCGTGCTGGACGGCTGCATGTGGTAGGTAGGAAGGAATGGATCGGTCATGATAATTTTTTTAGGAAACAAACAATCACATATACCACTGTAGCCACCGCCAACGGTATGTCAGAGAGAGCACTGAATCACACTCGCCACACTGCCCCAGTTGATGGCTGCCATCATTGCATGTGTCCCCTATTACAACACATTGCTCATGTCATATATATGACGAGATTATGACCATCCACCATGAGATGAGTGCAGCCCTCTGCTCCGTATAGCTAACACACACCTCTAGCCCCGCTCTGAAATAGGATTTAAAATTTTATAAATATATTTAATCGTCATAGCTCAGTGACTAAGGCAACTGAAGAGGAATTCATTGGCATCCTCTCACCCACTAGATAAGTTGCAGTGAGCATGCAGTTATTAAAGAAACGACATATATATGTGAAACATTATTTTGTTTGTATCATCTTTTACAACCTTCGGAGCGTAGTTTAATAGGAGATGGATCATCACTATAACATCACAGATTCGAATCATAGTGTCTGTGAATATATTCATACCGTATTTAGGGGCATCACTCTGAAACACTTGTGGTAGCCAGTGAAAGCAGTGTGAAATATAACAGAACAATAGTATCAGTTGCTTGGGAAATAAATAAAAAGCAGCTTACATACATCTTTAGACCTAAGTCACTCAAACGAGTAATAAGCGTTAATATTCTGCTCTTCCCTCTTGGCGAACTGATAGTTTTCCAGTTGAAGCATTGTGATATATTCAGGAATAATTAGTTTCAGGAAGTACAGGATATCTGGAGTTAGTAGGTATTTTTTAATACTCAAGCATCGCGCAGTAACCATTCTCGAGGAGTTTAAAGTACTGACACGCTTCCGCGTTCAGAACCGGCATGACACTTAAATTGATAACAGTACTATCATACTGCATTCATTATGTGTACCGTCAAATATCGTAATCTTTTCCATTTTTAACTGTAGATGTGACAGAACAATCGACACCTATGATCTGACTGTAGTGAACACCATGTTTCTTCTTTTATATACCCGAAAGTAGAAATGAGGTTCAACTTCACACAATGTTTTCTGTTTCAAAGTTTGATACCCTCGACAAATGATATTTATTAACAAAGGCTGAAAAAATTATTCCACAATTCATATAATACATCTAAAATGGGGCATCATTTCATCCTCAGTACAACTGTCGCATAAGTGTTAGTGATGATGACTGTATTAGAAGATGTCAATAAAATTAGACATGTAAATTATTTTCTTTTTGGTGCAGGGGTGGAAAAGCTGCCCTATGTGAAAATAATTCTTTTTAATTCAAGGTATGGTTTGAACAGTAATCACAATAAACCTGTCAGTTTGGGAAAGAAGTTGAATTGTGAGTTCTACACAATGCTGGCTTTTGTATAACCTTGATATATTGATACGGAGATCATATTATTCGTGGGCGAGTGGATTTCTGAAAGTGAAGCATCAATACAAATAACTGCGTCTGTGTTCTGCTGAAATGTTCCAACTCCCTCAGTTTTATTACAATCCCTACAGCAGACTACCCCTGCATGGTAACGTATTTAATCGAGAGTGGGTACTCTCTCCAGAAAGGGCACATATTTCAAACTTTAATTTATGCGAGTTGCGAAATCCAGAGACTAACTTGGCAGACATATCTGTACAGACTCTACAATAAAATACGGACTACTATTGTGGAGGTAGCAAGCCAAATTCAGCATTTGTCAGAACATGTCGTCAGTCAACTATATGATTCAATGCTCTCTCTGACATAGCGTGGTCGGTGGCTGCAGTGATACCCTGACATAGGTACTGAACTTCGTTCTCATTTATGCACGTAAATAAGCCCAACAATCTGTAATAAAATATATAAATAAGAAAATTAAGAAACATATACTCACCTCTGATTTCTCTTTAAAAACGAATTAAATTAGTGTTATGGTATACTCATCAGTATAGCTGAGCGGAAGAAGCAGTCAGATCACAAGGACTTCGTAGTAACTAAGAGATCTCGACATACTACCACAGAAGAGAAGAAGAAGGAGGAGGAGGAGGAGAAGAAGAAGAGATCACTCCTTCCAAGCAACATACAAGCAACAATCGTTATTCCAGCCTACTGTGGTAACACAAATTGTAATGCCAGTGTTAACACATCCAAATGGGTCCCACTTCAAGCATATACATGCATTTTCAAAAACACTACTTCAGCCTGAACACCAGATATTAAAGGAGATATTTAACTATATTGATGGTGTAACATACACAACACTCACAACATTCACCAAAAACAATGGTATCCCAGCACCAGAGGGAGTCAATCTAAACCAACATCAAACACAGTAATATTTCTAGTTTGGCTGTCATATTGCATATATTCCAGGACTTTAAAGTTGTTTGTAAGTTGTATGGTTGAATTAGTTACCGCCTTCAAACAAGACAATATGAATTCAAAAGTAATTTATCAAATACATCTAGAAACTGATACGACATTCAATCAGGCTATACAGATGTACAGAGGTTGCTGTAACTGCGTGAAATACGGATTTCTGGCTATTGATGAAACAAGCAAATCGACTGATGGGCGATAAAACTGGAACTTCTAGGAGTTTCTTGAAACCTAATTTATATGATAAAGAGGGACATAGAGACACTAATATGCATTACATTATGGAGAAATTAGCACACATGTGAAGCATCAGCCAGAATAGCTGAGAGGTGCATAGACATAACATCCATCCATATATGGATGCAGAAAGTTGAGAATATCATCATTCTGCAGAAATTCAAAAAATCAGTGAAAGTCAGTCTGATAAAATTGCAACAATCGATAAAGATTTAAACTTGGTAATACAGACATTCAAGCGTTCTACAGAATTCTTAAAACCAACACTGGCTTCATTGAACTGGTCAAAGAAGGACTTCATGCTATAAGTGTGCGAGTAGATGCTGTTGGTAGTGCTTCTGTGAACCATATGAATAAGACAAGGAAAAAGGTTTGTGAAGTTGAAAAACGCTACAAGGATTCAATATTTTTGATGTTAGAGAATTTTTGAAGTTTTCATGTCGGCCCAAATACTAAATGTATAATTTGTAGATACTGAAAAGAACTTAAGATATATGAGAAAAAATGCACAAGTTTCATATTATGTAGAAGACAGTTTATTATGCAACAGCAGGTTGACAACATAAACAGTCATCGAAGTGCATAGGGCCATTTCATGGAAATTGTAACTGCTATGGTTAGGGCACTTGGATTCAGAGAAACTGTCAGAGAGAAGTCTAAATCAGTTACTGAATCTCTCGAAACGCTCTCGAAGGAGGAAAACAAGTAGAAGATGCCACTACCTATTTCATTAACTGTGCTGGGGTAAGCTCTCGCCAATACACTTGACAGCAATGGTGTAGCGCGAAGGTCGGTAGTAGGAGCCGGATCAAGCGCGCCTATCGCGAGAGAGGCCAGAGACACACCGACAAGCAACACGCCACCAACTCCCTCATGACAGCAAGTATTTAGGCAGCGCCGCTGATAGGGTGGGGGGGGGGGGGGGTACCGACTCACTTTTCCAGTTGGCGTCTGGTAGTTTCCTTGCAGAATGAGACTAAAGTTTGTAATAATAAGATTACCGATATTGTCTGCAAGAGAACTATTTCTGATGAGCTTGTACCACAACACATCGACCCTATTGAAGTTAAGTACCCCATACAAGTAAATAAAGAAACATTTTAATCCATGTGCACATTGTGTTCTAGGAAAAGGATACTGGCCATCCATAACAACATGCTTCCCTTGCTTCCTTATGGTGGAAGACTCGACATTAATCATCACAGAAGTGATGATATAAATAAAACATGAGGAGTCAATAGGGCAAAACACATTTGCTAGGCACACGACCGATAAGTTTAATCGAGAAACAATTACGGATTATGAGAGATAATTTGAAAGATATCCACTTGACTGAATCTAACACACCTATGAGCTTCAGATCTTGAAAATTATTTGCCAAAAGAATCTTGAAGTGTATGTTGAAGTATTAAATTTGACTGACGCGCGTAAGGGGACTAGTGGGGTACCAAAAAGATCAATCAGTGTGAAATAGGAAAACGTATTAAGTCGATATTATGAGGTACACACCTGCGGCCTGGAGATAGCATCTATGATTAGTAATAAGAATGTCCTTGTTCCAGGGTTCGAGCTCCAACACCGCTTAAATTTTGATTAATAATCGGCAATGACGATCGAAGACTTCCTGCGTAAGAAGTTACCCTCATTCATCCAACGGCCTTGTCAAAACAGTGTGGAGGAATGGACAGAGTTTCAGGGCACTCTCTTGTCCTTGGCGGTGGGAAACTGCTCTTAAAGGTCGAAAAATAAGCAATGATTAACGGCATGATGATGCCGAAGGCAATGGAAATCATTGCATTAAAGACACATAACGCATATCCACAGGACATGTGCCCTGCATTTGAAGGTGTGATGATGATCTCTCCATTGGCAAAATATTCCAGAGTAGTCCCCCATTCGGAACTCTGGGAGGGAACTGCCAAGGGACAGGTGCCCATGAGAAAATGACAGAATAACCAACGAAAGGGTCGTTCAACGTGTTGCGGTATGGAGTAACGGAAGTTTGAAAGAAGTAAGGAAACTAGAAAATCTGAAAATGGAAATGCAGTAGCTCAATCTAGATAGAGTGGCTGTCTGAGAAGTAAAACAAAAGAGGGCAAAGACTTTTAGTCGGTGAAGTATAGGGTAATATCAACAGCAGCAGGAAATAGTATAAGGGAAGCAGGATTCGTTATGAATAGGAAGGTAGGGAGGAGAGTGAGTTACTGTGCACAGTTCAGTGATAGTTACTGTGCACAGTTCAGTGATAGGACTGTTCTCATCAGAATCAGCAAAAATAGGTCAGGAGTACATGCCGACGTCGCAAGCTGAACATGAAGAGATAGAGAAAGTATATGAGGATATTAAATAGGTAAATCAGTACGTAAAGCGAGATGGAAATCTAATAGATATGACTGAGTGGAATGCGGATTTTAGGGAAGGAGTAGAAGAAAATATAATGAGAGAATATGGGACTGGTAGCAGCAATGAGAGAAGAGGGAGACTAATTCAGTTCTACAATAATTTTAGCTAATAACAGCCAATACTCTATTCAAGAATCAAAACCGAGCGAGGTGGCGCAGTGGTTAGCACACTGGACTCGCATTCGGGAGGACGACGGTTCAATCCCGTCTCCGGCCATCCTGATTTCGGTTTTCCGTGATTTCCCTAAATCGCTTCAGGCAAATGCCGGGATGGTTCCTTTGAAAGGGCAGGGCCGATTTCCTTCCCCATCCTTCCCTCACCCGAGCTTGCGCTCCGTCTCTAATGACCTCGTTGTCGACGGGACGTTAAACACTAATCTCCTCCTCCTACGAAGAATCAAAAGGAAGGGATTTAATGGAAAAGACTACGTAATACAGGAAGATTTCAGTAAGATTACATCGTGAGAAGGCGGAGTCTCCGGAATCAGATACTGGTTTGTAAAGCGTACTCTGTAGAGGATATAGACTCAGATCAGAAATTAATAGTGCTTAAGAGTAGAGTAAAGTTTAAGAGGCTTCTCAGGAAGAATCAATGGGCAAAGAAGTGGGATACGGAAGTAAGAGATAGTCTTCAAGCTCTCTGAGCCTATAGTTATTGTGATGAGGAATAGGACAGTAGGCAGTTGAAGAGGAATGAACATCTTTGAAAAGAGAAATCACAGAAGCTGAAAAGAAAAAAGGTAGATATATAGAAGGTAACTATGAAGAAATAATGGGTAACAGAAGAAGTACTTCAGTTGATCGACGAAAGAAGGAAGTACAAAAATGTTCAGGGAAATTCAGGAGTACAGAAATTCAAGACACTTAGGAATTAAATAAATAGGAAGTTCAGGGAAGCTAAGGCAAAATGTGAAGATATCCAAAAAGAAATGATTGTCGGAAGGACTGACTTAACATATAGAAAGGTCAGAAAACTCTCCAATGAAATTAGGAGCAAGTGTGCTAACATTATGAGTGCAGTAGTAGTTCTTCTGTTAAATTCAGACGGGAGAGCATATAGGTGAAAGAGTATGCTGATGGCCTCTGTGAAGGGGAGGACAGCAGAAGAAACAGGAGTCGATATAGAAGAGGATGGGGATCCAGTATTATAATCAGAACTTAAAATAGCTTCCCAAGACTTAGGATCAAATAAGGCGGAAGGGACAGATAACATTCCATCGTAATTTCTAAAATCATTCCAGGAATAAAAGGCAACAAAAGAACTGTTCACTTTGGTTTGTAGACTCTATGAATCTGGTGATATACCATCTGACTTTCCGAGAAATGGCATTCACACAATTCCCAAAATTGCAAGGGCTGACAAGTGCAAGTATTAAAGCTTAAAACTCATGCATCCTAGTTTATGACAAGAGCAATATACAGAAGAACAGAACAGAAAATTCAGGATGTGTTAGACGACGATTAGTTTGACCTTAGGAAAGGTAAAGGCTTCAGAGAGGAATTTCTGACGTCGTGGTTGATAATGGAAGGAATATTAAGGACATGTGTGTACGGTATGTCGATCTGGAAAAAGTGTTCGACATTGTCAAACGATGCAAGATGTTCGAAATTCTGAGAAAAACAGGGGCAGGTTACAAGGAAAGACGGGTCATGTACAAGATATACAAGTGGAGAAGGAACAATAAGAGTGGAAAACCAAGAACGAAGTGCTCGGATTAATAAGGGTGTAAGACAGGGATGTAGTCTTTCTCCGTACTGTTCAATCTATGCATCGAAGTAGCAATGTGGGAAATTAAAGAAAGGTTCAAGAGTGGAACTTAAATTGAAGCTGAAAGGATATCAGTGATAAGATTCCATGACGACATTCCTGTCCTCAGTGAAAGTGAAGAAAAATTACAGGATCTGCTGAGCTGAATGAACAGTCTAATGAGTACAAAATCTGGACTGAAAGTAAATCTAAAAGAGACGAAAATAAGGAGAAGTAGCAGAAATGAGAACAGTCGGAAACTTGACATACGGGCTGGTGGTCATGAAGTAGATGAAACTTAGGAATTCCGCTACTTAGGCAGCAATCTAACCCAAGGCCGGCCAAACGCTGCGCAGTGTGCAGACGTGCGGAAGTGCTGCACATGTGCGTACGTGTGCGACAGCGAGCGACAGCGACATCTGTTATTAGACATGTGTCCTAAACGAACGGCGGCGGCTCCTCTTCCCTGTTTATGTGGTACAAGCAAGAGCGCAACATACCCAGTCTCGTTTACCCCTGGTGTCCGTAACCTTAACAGAAAAGTACTGAGAAATGGCAGATACTGTGAAAAAGCAAAGGACGGCAGATCTATGTTCTCGGTCGTTTCGTTCAAGCATCAGTGATGAAAATCTCCAGCAATTGCTTGCGTTTGTCATTGAGTCGTGCTTTTGTGGCCGATATTAACTATATCATTTCGCATGACCAGTGATAAACGTGTTTGGATTTATTCCTTTCATAATTAAAAATTATTGTTTACTAACTGTGCATTATTGCCTCATTCTGCTCCAGGTTACATTATCATCAGGAAAATTGGTCATTAAACCGATTGTTGTATACTTACATTTAGGGTTTTTTTTAAAAAAATTGTGAAGGGCTACGCTCAGTTGAAGTCGATAAAACATAACATTCATCTAATTGTCGGTTATTACGCAGATTTCAGACGGAACTGATGAAAGATGTAGCAATAATGGTACAGGTGATCATCGAGAGGTCAGCGAGACAGAAATTATGTGGGTGTAACTGAGGGCATCGAGAATTAGTTATAGGAAACCTTGCATTGGTTTAATGTTATTTGAAATCATGACGAAGGTTCGTTGGAAGTCGCTAAGTGCTCTCTTTCTTAAATACTAGATCAAAAACATTAGGTGTATTTACGTGCCGTCAGTCAAGCTGCCTTAATAAAAACCCACGGTTGTTAGCTGTATTACTTGTCTTACTGGGTTAAACTGTTAACATAAAAGTAGACGTCTCAATGGGTAGACTGTGACAGTGTTTTAAATGTTTAATACGCGAAATACCTTCCCATGGTTGGCTTGCAAGCTGTGGAAAGAGCACTAGAATGCGCCGTACAGAGTATCTCAGCAAGTGGATAAAGCGACATCTGCGCGTAGAAACATGCACTACATGAACACTGACGGCTGCGGCGTGCACACTGTGACCCGGAAGTTGCACATGTGCAGGAGTACCGCACGCGTGCAGAATTTCTGGGCGGCCCTGATCTAACCCATGACGCATGGAGCACGGAGGACACAAAAAGCAGACTAGCACAGGCAAAAAGGTCACTCCTTGTCAAGAGAAGTCTCCTAGTAACTAACGTCATAGGTATTAATTCGAGGAAGAAATTTATGGGTACGTACGTTTAGAGCGCAGCGTTGAATGATCGTGGAACATGAACTGTGGGAAAAATGGAACAGAAGTGAACAGAAGCATCTGGGATGTGGTGCTGCAAGAGAGCATTGAAAATAAAGTGGACTGATAGGGTTAGGAATGAGGATGTTCTCCGAAAAACTGATTAGGGAAGGAGTATATGGAAAACACTGACAAGGAGAAGGGATGGGTTGATAGAAAATCTGTTAAGACATCACAGAATAGCTTCAGTGGTACTAAAGTGAGCTATAGAGGGTAAAAATATAGCGGAAGACAGACACTGGAATACATACAGAAAATAATTGAGGACATATGTCGCAAGTGGTACTCTGATGTGAGGAGGTTGTCACAGGAGAGGAATTCCTGACGGACCGCATCAAACCAGGCAGGAGACTGAAAGAAAAGGTGATGCATGAAAAAGCTGTGAATACATCAACATTGAGGATTGTGCAGTCGAACCACACTTCATACAATTAAAAATGAAGCCAATTCAAGTGTGTGATAACGAGCATTTTTATACAGTATATAATCACATCACAATGCTACATCCATGCAAACAAAAGTTTTCATGGTTATGATTTAGTAAATAGCAAAAGACTGCATTTTAGGAATCTTATACACTGAGCTGGTCAACAGAGTTATTTATAGTCTCGACAGTGAACAGAAAAAAATCTTAAAAATTTCATGCATTGTTTTTCCATAAACGAGCGAGCACATAGCCTGCTCTGTACGCATATAAGGAATAGCTGTCTTTATGTAACCAACATAAATGTGTATGAGCAAAATCATAGTTTGATGTTAGTTAAGTTAAACAAACTTACATTATATGCGCTAAGGAGCGGTTTAATTAAACAATAATAAAATAAACTTCAATTAATGCACTCTATTGTTGTGCCCGGTATTATCCCACAGTATCGACCAACTCGAAGCATTAAACAGCATAGTTGCATCAGATCGTGTTATTTGATTACTAATTATCTCGTTGACAGCTGCGCCAGTACGGGATTATGCTGCTAGTTTGTAATCTTAGTCATCGTAAATATTTTCTCATCTTGTTTACTGTTTATTTTGGATGTATGGCAACACAAATATGACTTTCTTAGCTGAAGTAATAATGAAATAATAAGGAAAAGGCATGGACTCACAACCGTAAAACACCAATGGAACGGTACAAGACAATGTTGTCTGTTATTGGCACACTTATAGTAAAGGGTGCCCGCTGAAGTGTTAAACGCCAGCAAATGTGAAGACATTGTTGGGAATTTTCACACTGAAGAATTAGAGAGAAACTCTATACAGGACATGTTTGTCATAAAGAATGTCGTAAGAAGTGGAGGGAACAGGACATTTATTAATTGGCTCAGGTTCCTATGATTAACAACAGTTAGGTAAACACCCAGTATTTCGTGTATGACAGGTTGAGCAAACCTCAAACTGAGCGGTAGCATAACATGAATGGTAACAACTGCATCATAGGTGGCGGCGGTATTCTCGATAAACTGGAGTGGAATTCCACACTCCTACTACTGAGGGCCAGGCAGCATGTTGTTATTACGGTATTAATCTATTAGACGAGGTCTGCAATGAACCCGATGTCATACACGTAATAGTAAAAGACCTCCCAGGATCGAATTTTAGCTGATAAAACTGCAGAAATACGTCAGAGAGTAGACATTGGTACACAAAAATGTACTGCAGCATTTGCCGTCGTAAAACTGAGCACCAAACAAATCGGGTTTGCCGATAAGTTTCTGATAAATAATGAATGTCACTCATCGTACACAAAAAAGATAAATACTCTAGAATGTTTAAAAAGTTGCACCAATTAGCGTCTTCAACAGCTAAAAGTGTACTGAAATGGAAAAGAGTAAAAAATGAAGAGGATCGATTAAGGCCCTAGGTTTCCACCAATACCGAAGACATCTAATAGAATTGTTCCATTTCTAATTTCTGCATTGGAAAGTCTTTCAGCAATTTATTCTTTAGCCAGAGGTGTGGTAGCCCATGCGAAAAGTGCTCAGGGACAGTCTGACAAGATGATAAGGAAAAACAGGCCAATTGAATCAGCGGCTAACAGTAGAGGACCTTTTGAAAACCACACAAGAAAATGCTTGCACTATTGATAAAAAAAACTGCTAGCAAGACTACCCAACACTCCTCTTGCAAATACTGATCCGCTTAAATTCTCCAAAATTGAAGGTGAAAGGATATCAATGATAAGATTCCATGATAACATTGCTGTCCTCAGTGAAGGTGAAGAAAAATTACAGGATCAGCTGAGCTGAATGGTCTAATGAGTACAGATTCCAATTTCTCTAGGAGTGTGTATGTGGAGTACATTACTGATGACTAATAGAAATCTAAAAAATGCGGAATTGTAGATTCAGATGTTGCAGGAGGATGTAAAACTCACCGGGACCTATAAGTTGAAAAGAGCTGAAATACAAGGTGCTGTTTCGAGTTGTCAGGTACTTGCAACCAGTGCAAGAAATGCGCTGATACTTTTAACAACAGCCAGGTCCCTACAATTTTCGACAATACCAAAACTTCGATTTATACGTGTGTGGACATTTTTGTCTCAGATTCCTCCTCACAAGTGCACAAAAACAAGCATCGTGCACGTCATTGTACCAGCTGAGATATAGATGTGATGCATACATTCTGGCCTTATGCAAAAATATCATCTATTCTGTGCAGGGATTATGATCCAGCTTTGGATTGATGCAGTTGTAACTGGAGTATTGCATTGTTTGAAATTCCTGATGAGCTGTGGTGGGACTGGCGCCAGTAGTATCTCTGATATGAGTACGATCGATTTCCTAGTGCAGAGGTTTGTCTTTGGGCTTGGGCCGTCTCGAGATATAAGGGAGTGCTGACCGCGAGTGAAAGAGAGGACAGAACGCATTGAGAACGGTACGCGGCAGTGCGCTAGTCGGCGATTGGCTGGCGGACAGAAGCGAAGACTGCGTGCCTGCGGCCGGGAGGCGGTTGTCACGTGGTTGTACTGGAGTCGGCGGGAATCGGCCGGCGCTGTGCGTTCTCTGGCAACCTCGAGAGCTGTGGATGTGCCCGCTTCCTTGGAGGGACACGCTTTTGTGGTCTCGCGAAGTGATGGTTTGACATCTTCGCAAAGCGCCCCAGCATCAAGACACCCATTTAAGTACGCTAATAACTAAGAGCGCTTTGTTAACTGTGATTGTGATCGCTCTTGGTACAGTAAGACGTTGCAAGATGTGTGATAATATGTTTGTTCGATTTCATTTGAGGTCTCTTACTGTGTGCTCTGCTTCCGTATGTTTGCTGATGTGTGTCATTAAGTTGTAGTGAGTGTCGGCTCGCGGGAGCCAGTTCATTTCCCACTCTTAGTGTTTGTTTATCAAGTACAGTTTTACTTCAAAGAAGCACTTGCGGGTGAAGTTATTTTGAAGTTATTTGTTGTTTAGCCTTGATTTTATAGAGTTAATTTACTGGTCCGTCTTAAACGTTAAGGAAAGTTTTTCTGCCTCTTGTAGTCGGGTGTGGTCTGTGTTTCAGTGAGCTCAGGCAGTGGGTAACCGAAGCACTGGGTTTCCCTTTAGATTACAAGTTTGGCTTACAGGCGGTGGAATTCGCCTGAGCTCGTGTGGTCCTCTTCGGTAGCGTTTGTTTGGTTCACATTTTGGTCGCCTACTCGACGTGGGGTTGCAAACGGAGCCACGTCTTGGTTCAAAGTTAGGTATTACTTCTCTCAGTCGGTTCCACCGTTGGGTGGTTGCACTTCGGCCTTACAAGCTTCGACCTTGCTTCTGTTGTTACACATTTATCATTGTACAAAGCTGTAACTTTTCTGCCCCAAATGTCCATCTTAGACGTCAATGGGCACTTGAATTATTTCGGGATCGCCCTGCAAAATTGCTCAGCTTGCATTTAATAAATATGTTTTAAGTATTTACGTTAAAGCTGAGACTGTGTTTCCACTGTTCTTTTGTATGTAACGTTAAAGTTGAAATTGAAATGGCCTTAAATGTGTCTTAACTCAGTTCAGTAATTTTAGTGGGAGATGATTTATTAACTTGTTTATGATTTTATGTAATGAGAGTTTCTTATATATTTTGCCTGACTGGCTGTTCTCAATGTTTATGGGATTTGATTGATTAACGTGCTTATGATTTTATGTAATGCAAGTCTCTTAAGCAAACTCCCCCAAGTGGCGCCTGTCAAATTTTATGTGTTTGGTTTGGGTAGCTAATAAACCGATTGGAATTGAAATGTTCACTTTATTGGGTCAGACTTTCTACCCCCTTAAGATTTAAAGGTTAAGCACACAGGTGCTAAGTAATAACGCACCACCTGAATTCCTAATTTCAGCAAAGCAGATAATAACTTACGTCGAAAAGCTGATGACAAAAAACAGCTCCTTGAAATATTACATCATGCGTATGATACTTATGATACAAAAACAGTTTTAAGGCAGTCTGTAAAAGGGAATCTGCTATACGCAAATGTCAGTACCCGTAAATGTAACATGAGGACAGCTGTGGCGACAATAGACGTCAACCACGAACGTTCCCTGAGACCACGACAGGATCTCTCAAAAAGTCAAGTTGAGGAGAAGAATTCTGATAACTCTTGTGAGTCAACTCTGGCAGTAGACATTGAGTCAGTACAGTTCCCCTAGAGTGTAACATCGAAATGAACGTGTATCACGATGAGAAATTGTTTCGTACAATCTACGGATACTTGCCTTCAATTCACCCAAGGTATAAGATAGTAGAGATGCCCACAGACTCCCAGTACCTCTCAGTGATCGTCCAGGCGCCAGACCATTTCGAACGCTTATTTTCGACCAAGAATGTAATTTAGTCAACTTTCAATGTGACGAGACCATAATTCGTTCACACCTAACTTACGATGCCAGCACACTCAGACATATTGGGGACACAACATCATAGAATAGAAGAACTACCAGTTCCTCAAATCACTGGTGTTGAAACCACGCAGTGATGTGACGTGATATAATAGACCCCGTAGAATCTGATGACTGAATTATATGTCAAGTACAAATTTTGGACAAGCCTATGTTTGGAGAGCTTTTGGCAGAAATGATAAAATCAGACTCCTTATCGAGCATCAGGACACTGCAGTCATTCCATGCAAGAGATTTCTACACTTCAGCGGGGAATTTCGGAAAAGATGTGGTAACGCTACAACAGAATCGAAGCTTAAATGTTATCCTTTAGCATTCTTTTTTCAGGAAATGAGATATGGAAACCTGAGACTGATTGCACACGCATTGTGGGCTTTACACAACCCGTGAGATGTATGATTCCACATCAGCTTCGGACTTGAACTTTTTAGGAAATACGGAATTGATCTAAGACATAAGGAACGCTTTGAAAATATGCGATAGATTATAATCAACACTAAGCAAGAATTTATTTCGGTAAGAAGTGCAACGGATATTAATTGATATGCATAAGGAGGTGCTCAAGTCGACGAGAGCATCATTGACAAGATAATACGCAAAATGTGTCACGTCTTTGAAGAGACGAAGAATTCTTGAAACATCCAAAGGCGATTAGATGTTAATTTAAATTGTAAGTTAAATTGTAAGTGGGATAATACTAAAACTGCACCAACCATAACTAAGGAAAGAATATTTTGCGGTATGCAACGTATATGCAAATATTAATAAAGATTTCGTTCAAAAATGAACATTTATTATTCGCTAACCTGGTAAATTTCTGGAAAGGTCTCCTATTTTCTATGACCTAGACGTGGCTGTTGGATGGTGATCTTGAAAAGTATTTGAATCTGGATAGTCGGAAGCTCATCAACTGTAATTTCTTACCTAAATGAAAAGTTATCTTAGTCAATCAATTTTGTCTGTTATATTTTCTAAAATGGTGTTCAGTGTAGCGAACCGTTACTGAAAACCGTTACTGAATACGTGTTAAGAACGGCAGGTGGTAGTTCTTCGTTATTGTACTATCAGTTGAACATTCAAGTGGGCCTAATGTTGGAAGTAAATTTACATTAGCCAGTCAGTAACATCATTTACGTTTTCCTAGAGCAAGCTTTATTATCGTTTTCCCTCTAAATTGGTCTTTGGTGAAGTGAGCCATTGCTTTAAAAGTTCTAAAAATATCAAGTGATGACAATTCGTACGTTGTAGCCTTCATTCACTGGATTTATCGGAATTAGACAACCTGTCATCAAAGCACAATGCATTTTACATGATTTATATTCCCTTAATACTATCAAATTGCAGTATATACCATTTTTGGACTCTGGTCGACGGAAAAACACCCAGCACCGGGAACCGCATGAATATATCCGAGCCATGCATTCGATAAATATCATGCAATTTACAACACAACTGGACTAGAATTTATGTTATACTTACGCCATCCTGCCGTAGAATGCTCTCTCACTGGCTTAGTTCCAAGAAAAGGTGTGAGTGTATAACCTAGTAACGACCTTAAACATGCGATTGGATGGTGAAGTACTGGGCCAGGAGTAGAAAAGTGTGTGTGTGGGCTTGGAAGGTATCTGAATCCCCTGTTTCCAAGAAAACGGGCATGGTTTGAGAGGGGGTGCAAAACTGCAATTTAGTGGTAAAATACTGAGGTCAGATTTAGAGAGCAAAGTATCTGTAAGTTAACTTTGAAGATCTCTGATAGGGCTACTTACAAGTAATGTGTCTGGCTTAGGAATGTGGATGAGTAGGGGAGACGGAGAGGGAGGGAGATGTGAATAGGGAAGTTTCTCTCGGGTACTGATCCTTTCGGGGCTGGTTCTGTGGATAACATCCAAAGATTACTTTGCTATCCTACTTTATTACTTATATTATGTTATCTGATAATTATTGCACAAAATAATGTTCTTTACTCCATTTTGAAATGATAGTAGTTCACTTCTGTATGCTGTATGTCTTTTTCAGAAATTACAAAAATTACTCCAGAAAAGTAAGTTTTTTCCAAATATGAAAAACTGTTCAAAGGTACAACATGATCATGTAACTAGGAACGAACTACTATTCAAATTTAAAAACGTTACAATCGCGAAAATCTTGTCAATAGTGTATTTACTAGTCAATTTACATCATTACCCTACAACACGCCAGTAATCAAAATATGGAATATCAACAAATACTAGTACCATTTATAAGGTAAACACATTTTGCAATGAGAGCTATTGGAACCCAAGACAAATTTTCGCATTCCAGACAGGTAAAATTGTTAGGCATTAAAGAGACTCAGGTGTTTTACAACCATCACATTTCCATGGTAGATGATCTTCCGTTTCTACGTACAAGACAGTGTACCATAGAAGAAATGTGGTTTACCCGTTCATAAATCCTTAAAATCTAGAGAATTTTACTCATCTAGAACACTGTAACTGAAGAATTTACAATGTCCTCAGAACAGGTTTGTATACAAGGCGTTTATAATTAGAGTACCAATTCCAAAACGACGTAGAAAGAGAAAAAGTGACAGGAATACGTAAGAACTGAACAGTGTATTAATGACGCTTGGGAAAATATCATGGAATACAAAACAATTAACATAAATCTGACCAATAGAGGGCGCTGTAAGCGTCGGAATAGTCACACCAACAGACGGGTGGCAAATCTCATCCTCAGTTAGCATCCGAACCTTCCACCATGACTGTCTCCATGAAGGTTCGCGCGCTGCTACCAAAGCTCTTTCACAAGAACAATGGCTGTGCACCAGTAGCCGTGCAGACGTTTCGGCCACTCAAGGGTATGAGAAAAGCGTTGCTCCAATGTCTGTTAAGGATTCGAAAAGGTGGGTTCATCTGAAGAGCAGTGTTCAGTGAGAGGAAAGCAGTTAATACTACGTTTGTCGAAGATGTAGGCACATCACTGAAAGAGGGGTTGAACGATGGTATGCAAACACGAGGTACACAGAGAATTACCCGATCGTTTGATTTGCCTGCAGGCATGGTGCATAAAATCCAACGAAATATACTGCACTACTATTCGTACAATGTCACCTGGGTTCGGAAGTTGTGTCTCCTGACCTACCACCTAGAAAAACGTTCGCTCTGATGTGTTTTACTCGCATGAAAGTGGACGAGTATTGATCTCGGAACATTCTGTGGACAGAATGAGACTCTTCCCATGTCCAAGGACATGGTATTACGCTGAATTGCAGAATATTGGCAACGGGAAATCCACACACACATCAGTCTGTACCACGTAATTCTGCAAATGTGACTGTGTGGTGAGGGTTGATGGTATCACTTATCGTAGGACGGTAGTTTTTGTAGGAGATACATCCTGTGGGTCCTGTTAGCTGTACCATCACTGGTAAACGCTATGAGAGTCTTTTCTGCATCAACGTCATTCCAACCATTCAAAAGCGTGAATTTGTGGATAAGATTTATCCAATTACACAATATGGCGCTCCTCCGCAGAATTATGAGCGGTCGTTTCCCTATAGCCAGGGCGTCCCGGTCATCTGATCTTAATTGGTGTGCCTTCTGGCTGCTGGCTGTGGGGTTATCTGAAAGACGTTGTGTTCGGTGCTCCAGTTACGAACGGAGTTGGACTGATGGTACACACTGCTCAACGAATTGCGAACGTGAACCGCGAGACACTCCGATGTGTTGAGGAGCACGCAGATTCTCAATGTCAACTTGTAGCAGAAAACTGTGGACAGCGTAACGAACATGTTTTGCGCCAGCCTCCCGACAGTTAAAAAACGATGTTATTTTGGTTTTTATGCGGCTTTTGGCCCAATGACTCTTAGAAACAGACGCCGTTTCGCTTCTTACGCGTATTGTGACCACACGAGCATTGGAAGTAATTTTTGTTTTTATACGGTTCTTAGCCTCAGGGGAATCTATAACCTATTTCTCCCACCCGATGAGGTAACAGCTTGTCTTGGTAGAAGGGCTTACTTATCTAACAGTGCTTGGCGTCCGAACTTGCGCAGTCGTGCACAACGAACAGTACAACTCAAACCATACTCATCCTATTGTGATTCATCTGTCTGTAGCCGGACTCATTTATGTTAAGGCGTTTACAGTGCTACGTATTGCTAAAATTTAGGTTAATCTATTTTGTTTTATATTTTTTTTGGTTCAATGAAGTTTCGCCCTGTGTAGGTAATATGCTGTTGAAATAGGACGTCTTCCAGAGCAGCGGTTCTCTGTTCTATTGTGGTAAGGTCTTATGGGAGCAAACTGCTGAGGCCATCGGTCCCTAAGCTTACACACTATTTAATGTAGTACCTTATGCTAAGTACGACACACACACCCTTGCCCGAGGGAGGACTCGAAACTCCGACGGCGGGAACCGCGCGAACCGTGACAAGGCGTCCAGACCACGCGGCTAACCCACGCGGTGGTTTTCTCTCTACAGCGTTTTCAAACTGGTACTTTAACTGTGGACATCCTGTATGATACAGCACTTGTACCCATAGAACTCATAATATTTACATACGCTGCATAAAGCACAATCCCATGTCTCACAACAACAAAAATAGTATAACATCTTGGAAATTTCTTACGGCGGTCTCTTGTGTGAAGTCCTCCATGTGATTCTAAAATCGGTCGTTAGATCGGAACACCAGCCTGCAAACATCACGTGATCGTGGTAATACTACCTTCTACGTACAGCATTCTATCCTACAACTTATTTTCACATAAAATGAGAAAACAAAACCGTGACCACAGAGCTTTGAACATACGATGTGCAGCTTGACATATTCACTGATGAGCCAAAAATTTACGGCCACTTGCTTAATAGCTTGCCTGTCGTTCTTTGGAACGAAATACATCACTACTTCTGGGTATCAGGGATCCGACAGTTTGTTCTCAGGTTTTTGGAGATATGTGGAATTCGATGTCTGCACAAAGATCACGTAACTCGCTTAAACAACGGGCCGCTGATTCACGTACACTTGCATGGCGCCCGATAGTGACCAAACAAATTTGGTCATTGGGACATCAACATGAGTTCACTAAGGACACACACAGTGGTTACGATTACTACAAGCCACACTACAAGTTGGGAAACGGGGCCAAATTTCTAGTAGTTTACTGTCGAGTTGAGATTTTCACAAATGTTTTATTCGTGTCTTACAGAAACTAGCAGCACGGCAATAAACAGCCTTTTAAACACGCCACTAACCACAATCAAGTAATTTATAGCAATACAACAATTCAAATTTTTTTTTTAAAAACACAGAAGCTAGCAGTACGGCAATAAACAACCTTTTAAAACACGCCGCTAACGGCAATCAAGTAATTTATAGCAATACAACAGTTTTAAAAACATTTAAAAAAAACACAAAAGCTAACGCTAATCAAAGTAATTTATAGCAATACAACACCTTAAAAAAATTTAAAGAACATTAGTAAACCGGCTACTAAAGTAAATACAGAACTTTGGTAATAAAGTACGGTGAGGTAGTGAAGCTACCAACACCGCCATTAAAAAAATGAAACAGATCTCAGCAAACACACGATTAATGGCAATAAAAGGAATTTACAAACTTGGAGGAATTTTAAAAAATTTTAAACAAAAGTGTCCTGTAATATCATTATAACAGATATGACGGACCCGTGTAAGGCGGCCACAAATAACCCACTCAGGGATGCTCAGGCTAGACAGAATACTGACCAATTTAAATACGCCCGTAAACACAATTGCCTCTCTCAGGCTGGTCACTGCACCGACTTTAGGCAGCGAATACTTGTTATAAGATGGCTTATTAACTTGCTGACAGAATTAGAGCTAACCTCGTGCAAGGAAACATTACACCACACAATCCTGAATGATCGACCACATGATCATCCAACAAGAAGCATGAATTTACTCATAACACACGACAGAATAGCGAAGCAATTAAACTGCCAAAAGTACACCTCCCATCGGACAGTAACGAGAGAGGAGGAAAGATCACTGTCTTCAATTACACCGGTGCCAGGGACAGGAAACCCGGTCTCCGGAGGCCACAAGGCAGAAGAGACGCTGGTCACACAAAATTATTACTTAATGATTAAACCTTAAAAAAGAACTCAATGGACGGCACTTTAATTCCTGTCACTAGATCAGTTCGAAAATTTGTCGCAAGAGGAACGCTAGTCAAAGCTTGAACAACTGAAAGATATTTTCGAGCAGCATTACAGTGATGTAAGTGTTTCCCATTGTATGAGTCTTTATTACTTATAAAAATGGTAAATAAAGTTAAATTTCATAATCTGATATGTCACTTAGCAATGTGTCAGTTATCGAATATCAGATTGTCAGCAACAAGGTACATTTCTTTTCGGTTAATTTTTGTATTTGGGTTGCATTAATCCGCGTAGCACAGATATCAGAAAAAGGTTCAGGTGCGCTGTTTTTTGTCACTTTCTGAAAAGCGTCGCAAACGCTCTCTCGGACAGCAAAGCGTCATTAAGAGTCATTCTTTGTTTTCGTGTATTTGCGTTTTGATGGAAAGGAAAATATATGTTGTAGTTTGATCTATGTTCTCAATTAATTAAAATGTAAATATTCAAATAGATAAAAATTTATTTTGCGACCACATTTCGTTGTCCCTGCTAGCGTCTATTACCGCTTTTCAAGGAACTTACGGAAAACGCGTCTAAAACCGATTTTTTTCGTTACCTTTTATTTGGGCATCAATTAATGAAACAATTAACTGTCAAAATGATAAAACTGTTCTAGAAACAGGATTGTATAAAGTTAATTGGAAGGTTTTCTTTTTTTGCTGTGGTAGGAGCAGGAAACAGGTGGGCAAAGTTTGCGCGCTAGTTACTACAAATGCTCACTGAGTATTGCGAAAGCAGGGAAACCCTTGGCGACTTTGAATCTTATCAAGGATTGCCTCGTCGACACGGCGGCTTGTATTTGTCCAGCATACCTCACGGAAAAATTCGAAAAATTAGCTCAAACTGTTGCTCGGCGAGTCGAACATGTGGCTGCAGATATGGAGCAGGAATTAATGGAGAGAGCGGCAAACTTCGTTTCATTTTCTATCTCTCTTGACGAGTCCACAGACGTTGCGGAAATAGCTCGTCATATTCATTCGGGGTGTCAACGACAATCTACGTGTCGCCGAATAATTTCTCGCTCTTATAACATTAAGAAACACAACCACCAATTTGGATATTTTTCTAGCCGTTGAAAACGTGTTCGAGTTAATGGGTCTAAAATGGGAACTCCTGACCAGTGTTACAATGGATGCAGCCCCTGCGCTACGAGGGATAAAAAAAATTAAAAAAAAAATTGCGGGTAATACAGTTGCGCGAGGACAATTGTGGACACTTCCCTGCATTAGACAGCGTTAAAGAAACTGTGAATTTTTCAGATTATGTTCAAATCATTTGCGAATTAGAAGATTCTGGAGATAAGTGATATTCAACAAGCCTTAGATATATTTTTTCACCCGTTTTCCCTTCGGGCAGAGGACGTCTCACGAGTGTTTCAACTACAGCTGATTGACCTGCAGCGCGACATCCGCCTGAAGGAGCACTTTCTTACGTGTAAAACTTTGGATGAATTTTACAGCTGTTGTCCACGAGAGAAGTATTCTCTTTTGCACAGGCACGCTGCCAAAGTACTCTCAATATTTGTTTCCAAGTTTATTTGTGAGAGCTGTTTCTCCCTTTTAAAGCCTGCTAAAACTAAAAACCGTTCACTACTTACAAGGGAACCTCCCCATCGCACCCCCCTCAGATTTAGTTATAAGTTGGCACAGTGGACAGGCCTTGAAAAACTGAACACAGATCAATCGAGAAAACAGGAAGAAGTTGTGTGGAACTATGGAAAAAATTAGTAAAATATACGAACTGAGCAGTCCATGTCCAAGATAAGCAACATGAAGCATAGTATCAGTTCAGGAGCGCAGTGGTCCCGTGGTTAGCGTGAACAACTGCGGAACGAGAGGTCCTTGGTTCAAGTCTTTCCTCGGGTGAAAATTTTACTTGATTTATTTTCGCAAAGTTATGATCTGTCAGTTCGTTCATTGACGTCTCTGTTCACTGTAATAAGTTTAGTGTCTGTGTTTTGCGACCGCATCGCAAAACCGTGCGATTAGTAGAAGAAAGGACGTGCCTCTCCAATGGAAACCGAAAACATTTGATCGCAGGGTCATAGGTCAACCGATTCCTCCGCAGGAAAACGCGTCTGATATATTCTATACGACACTGGTGACGGCATGCGCGCCACGTGACAGGGGTATGTTGTCGACCCACCTAACTTGTACACTTGGCGAATGGGTAAAAGGATTCTTCTACCTTGCCCGATTTAGGTTTTCTTGTGGATGTGATAATAACTCCCAAAAAAGTGATGAAAACATAAGAGTTTGTAACATAAACTGCAACAAATGAATGCAACAGTTTCACAGTCACACAGTATTCCCTGTGCGCTGTCAAAACATATGTTTTTAACGTTTTCCAATTTTTTACGTGTGTAGACCGTCAAATCCTGCATATGTCCAAGCAAATCTGAACATGTCCTGGAATTTTCGAGAGCGAAGTTGATTGTGTGAGTGCCTGAACTTTGATAATTGACACACGTCAATTGCTAGAAATAAAAGTTAAAAATTTTACTCGAGGGAAGACTTTAAAAAAAAAAGGTTCAAATGGCTCTGAGCACTATGGGACTTAACATCTGTGGTCATCAGTCCCCTAGAACTTAGAACTACTTAAACCTAACTAACCTAAGGACATCACACACATCAATGCCCGAAGCAGGATTCGAACCTGCGACCGGAGCGGTCACGTGGTTCCAGACTGAAGCGCCTTTAACCGCACGGCCACACCGGCCGGCGGAAGACTTTAACCGAGGTCCTCTCGTACCGCAGTTGTTCATGCTAACCACGAGACCACGACGCTCGTCAGATAACCTAGTCCTTGATGTGACTTATGTTACACATCGACTACTCAATTTGTATATTTTGCTTATTTTTTTCATAGTTCGACAAAACTTCTTCCTGTTTTCTCGATTGATCTGTGTTCAGTTTTTCAAGGCCTATCCACTGTGCTAACTTATAACTAAATCTGAGGGGGGTGCGATGGGGAGGTTCCCTTGTTAGTGATAACAACTTGACTAATTATTTGAGGTAAGTAGTCTCCCGGAATATTGTACCAAACCAAGACAAAATCATTTCCTCGAAAAATCAAAAACGTGTAAAATGTTAATTGTTTTATTTAACAATATTGACTGTAACGATTAAAGATCTTTATAGCCTTAATTCTATTTTTTTAGTAAGTTTTCAAACTTGGTCAGTTAAAACATACAAAACAGTGGACTAAGGATCCGATGTCCAAACTCTGAAAAAGGATACGAATGGCTGTAGCACGAAGTATAACGAAAAATATTTACTTGTCACTACTAAGAGTAAGAATGAGACTCTATACCCCTTACGTAAAATTGTTTCTGAAATAAAATATTTATGACTCTAGTTCATTTAAGAAATTGACATATCTTTCAGAAGACGCCTACTGTACATATTACGAGTGTGCATGAGCGTTACTAATAGTATCAACCTACGGGGCAGAAAACTATTAACTAGTTGTTCTTCGATTCTTGTTTTGGATATTGTTTTCTAAAGCTTTGCGTAGTAACTCTGCAACACGAGCACTAATCGTTACCTAAACAGTAAATGGTTTGCTCGTTTTACCGCTCATCGACCACTTTTACAGAGCTGCGCTTCCTCTGTTATTTCGTTTACGTTGGATCTGACCGCGGGGCAGTCGAGTGCAGAGCAGTGCTGAACGGTCCCACTCGCAACGCAGCTGTCTCTCGCGCTCCTATGCCGACGCTAGCGACACGTGGTCGCTTGTTGGGCGCTGAGCTGCACTGCCTGGCGCCTGAGGAGGCCGGCCGCGCCCGCCTTGCGCCATTCTCTGATGTGCCTGTTCTACCTTGTTTCATAGGTGCTCACGACAGTAGCACGTGAACATACTCGTTCACGGACTCTGCGTAAAAATAATCCGCCCTTCCTCAAAATCGCTTATCTCAATGGATTTCCGCATCTGCAGCTCATATCTCCGCTAGGGTCTCCTGTCCGTGTCTGCTCCTCTTACATGCTTTTGTTTCCGTATCACGTGCCCGAAACGCCACCAGGCAGCATCAGACATCGAAGTGGGGAGTGGTCAAAATGTTTTGGCTGATCAGTATAGTCGCACTAATCGTTACGCCCACTCTCCATTTCAGTTCAGAAAAGCACACAAACTTTGACATCATTTACTTCCACTTTGCCGGCCGTTGGGTACTAGGCGCTTCAGTCTGGAATCGCGCGACTGCTACGGTCGCTGGTTCGAATCCTGCCTCGGGCATGGATGTGCGTGATGTCCTTACGTTAGTTAGGTTTAAGTAGTTCTAAGCTCTAGGGGACTGATGACCTCAGATGTTAAGTCACATAGTGTTCAGAGCCATTTGAACCATTTGAACGTCCACTTTTTCGATAGTTATGGTGTATTTATTTAAGGCTTGTATGGTCACATTTAGAGGCGGATTAACTGGTTTACTTGTTAATTGATTCAATTTACACGAAGGGGACGTCATTCTGTGTATGCCGTCACCATAGCTGCCTGTGACGAAACTGGCAGCAAATAGATGGCTTACAACTCACCTCAAAGACCCCCTTGCGTTCAGGACACAGAAGGACGTTGAAAATGAAGGTCTTTGGGTGCGATGTTCTATGTTAAGAAAACCAGGCGCTTTGCTATTTTGATTTCCACAAGAATTTAATTATGTATTGTAAACTGTTCGTTCAGCTAACTTTATGTTTTCTGTTCACTGAGGAAATTAACACAGTAAAAGAAAACATTATTGCCAGAGGTGTGCTTCATTGCGATTTCTGCCATCATGCAGTTGCTAATCAGTCTGTCGACTACGTAAGTCTCGCTGCAGTAAATATACGTAAACATCACTCAGATTTTAAGCTCATTCCGACTGGTCGACATCTGCCTACTATACAGCACGAGTAGCCATGTACGGTCTTGGTACATGCGGTCAGCATTCCGCCAACACTCCAGCCGATATTTCCAATAAATGATTCCTGATGACTCCACAGCTTTTTTATGGAAAGCCGGCCGGGGTGGCCGAGCGGTTCTAGGTGCTACAGTCCGGAACCGCGCCACCGCTACGGTCGCAGGTTCGAATCCTGCCTCGGGCATGGATGTGTGTGATGTCCTTAGGTTAGTTAGGTTTAAGTAGCTTTAAGTTCTAGGGGACTGATGACTTCCGAAGTTAAGTCCCATAGTGCTCAGAGCCATTTGAACCATTTTTTTAATGGAGGAAGTTCCTCATCTGATCGCAAGAAACTGAATGGTTCACATTTCAGACTCCCCTATCTAAGAAAAATTCGACGTAGTATCGGGTATCGAGCTCGGGAACAGTAGTTTTGGCGAAATTCACGTATTTCTTGTTGTGATTCCGCTCTTTACCCCAACTCGCGACATCAAGTATCAAATGGTTTAAATGGCTCTTAACACTATGGGACTTAACATCTGAGGTCATCAGTCAGCTAGACTTAGAACTACTTAAACCTAAGTAACCTAAGGACATCAAACACATCCATGCCCAAGGAAGGATTCGAACCTGCGACCGTAGCAGCCGCGTGGTTCCAGACTGAAGCGCATAGAACAGCTCGACCACAGACATCAAGTATCTCTTCCACGTTTTAAATCATAGGTATGATATGGATTAAATTTTATTGGTGTTTTTAAAGATTGCGTGCTTATTGTCGATATATCGTTACTCCCTCAATTACACACACAATCAAATGCGTCCTCTAGTTTTTGGCGTGATTATCTCTTGTGCAAGATTCATTGAAATGTCAGCCACGGTAACTTTCTGTGCTATCAGGTATGCTAACCGATCTGTCAGCTGGAAAACACTGTGCTCTGTACTGCCTTACAATGCCACATTATAAGAATGTGAATATTGTATTTTTGTTCGGTGCAGTTAGGGCAATGATTATAGAGCTAAGAACATGGCTAGCACCTCCGAAATACTGAGGAACTATGGTATCTTTATGCTGTAATTATACTTCACCGAAAACAAACTATGCAGGAGATGTCACGCTTCAGTAGCGGTTTACCAAATCATACTGGTATGTGTGTCACTTCAGTCTAGTCAGGTGCATTTGTAACTACACCATCTTCATTGAACAAGGAGGTATGTATTTTAGCGCTGCAAAATGATGTGCTTGTTTCAGTGTAAAATCAATCTTGATCTTAAAGAATAAACAAGTTTCTTTTTCGTGACGGGGTAGTTTACGATAGGCATACCATTGAGCTATTTGTGAGTACAGTGATAATGAAATACAAATGTTAGCCGTGAGAAATACACTCCGCTTTGCCTGTATGAAATTCTCACAACTCAATATACGTGGTCCGTGAGGAAACAGTTAATCCCATAAGCTGCCGTTGTAGTTTGAGAAGCGTGTGCAAATTTGCATACGGGTTTAGGTGTTGTGGTAGGGAAGCGTTGTGCAGACCAATCAAGTGAAGTGCATAGCATGAGGGAAGTGCGGTGTACAGCAGAGCTCCACACGTAAATAACTGGAGCTATTCGTGTGTTTAGCAATAATGTAAAGTAGAACAGTCAGTACAGTGTTTCATAGTTTTTATTATTCTGCCCTCTGGTGATTAAGAACAAAAGTATAAGATCTAACAACGCACAGGAAATCCAGCACTTTAGTTGTTGTATCGTACTCTGTTTCGGGAGTAAGGATGGGATTGAAATATTTACTGGAAGTTTACAGGTACTTTTACATAAACACACACTTCGCCTGTCCCTACACACACACCCGCAGACGCGCATACATCAGAAACAAGGACTTGACTTAGAGCGAGTTGTTGGGTGTAAGAATTTATAAGCAAGGCGTTATAGTGCTAGGGACATCTGCTAAAATGTCCGGTCTTAATTTTTACTCCCATCTTAGTTTTAGCTTATATCTACAATTCCCCAATTTAACAGGAAGATGAAAATGATTTTCACATGAATTCCATTTATAAAAGAATAATACGCTGGTACCAGATTACATGTGCTTGATTGTAACATTACTCTTGCTCGGAATTAAATTCAGAAGAAGAAAAATTGGTTTTGCGTAATAGAGGCAAACAATTGCAACAAGATTTTACTTTAACCTGATTTTGACATCGATTACGGGTGTCTTCAGCATAAAATCCAGACAATCACCTAAATATGCAACTATACCATTGTTGTTGTTGTTGTTGTTGTGGTCTTCAGTCCTGAGACTGGTTTGATGCAGCTCTCCATGCTACTGTATCCCGTACAAGCTTCTTCATCTCCCAGTACCTACTGCAACCTACATCCTTCTGGATCTGCTTAGTGCATTCATCTCTTGGTCTCTCTCTACAATCTTTACCCTCCACACTGCCCTCCGATACTAAATTGGTGATCCCTAGATGCCTCAGAACATGTCCTACCAACCGATCCCTAGTCAAGTTGTGCCACAAGCTCCTCTTCTCCCCAATTCTATTCAATACCTCCTCATTAGTTATGTGATCTACCCATCGAATCTTCAGCATTCTTCCGTAGCACCACATTTCGAAAGCTTATATTCTCTCCTTGTCCAAACTATTTATCGTCCATGTTTCACTTCCATACACTCTATACAAATGCTTTCAGAAACGACTTCTTGACACTTAAATCTACACTCTATGTAAACAAATTTCTCTTCATTACAAGCGATTTCCCTGACAATGCCAGTCTAAATTTGATATCCTTTCTACTTCGACCATCATCAGTTATTTTGCTCCTCAAATAGCATAAGTCCTTTACTACTTTAAGTGTCTCATTTCCTAATCTAATTCCCTCAGCATCACCTGACTTAAGTCGACTACATTCCATTATCCTAGTTTTGATTTTGTTGATGTTCATCTTATATCCTCCTTTCAAGACACTGTCCACTCCGTTCAATAGCTCTTCCAAGTCCTTTGCTGTCTCTGACATAATTACAATGTCATCACTGAACCTCAATGTTTTTATTTGTTCTCTATGGGTTTTAATTCCTACTCCAAATTTTTGTTTTGTTTCCTTTACTGCTTGCTCAATGTACAGATTGAATAACATCAGGGAGAGGCTACAACCCTGTCTCAGTCCCTTCCCAACCACTGCTTCCCTTTCATGTCCCTCGACTCTTATAACTTCCATCTGGTTTCTGTACAAATTCTAAATAGCCCTTCGCTCCCTGTATTGTACCCTTGCCACCTTCAGAATTTGAAAGAGATTATTCTAGTCAACATTGTCAATGGCTTTCTCTTAGTCTACAAATTCTAGAAACTATACCATATAACGTAGAGAAAAACCAAGCATAAATTGTTTTTATACCGAACTGATATATGACGAGACTGTACTCACATTTAGTAACAGATAAACAGATTTAAGAGCAATATGTTGTCATCATATAAAATACTTCATAAGAAAATATTGAAAGGTATGTGCTAAGGTCTGATCAGGGTAGCTCCAGAATATAGTCGGTAGTTGCCAACCGCAAGGTGGAACGAGTATAATATCTTTGAGTAGGAGGTTCTTTGATGGTTAAGAGAGCCGGCCCGCGCAGTAAAAAAACCGAGGAGTCGCAGGTAGGTGCCCGGAGGAAGCAGACGTGTGGTGATAGCTGTAAGGTAGGTCGCGTTCGCTGTCCCAGACCAAACCTTAGCACGTAAATGAGAGAATTGTTTTTGTTAGAATACATTCAGAGTTTGGATTTGTATGTCCAAGGTTTGACACAGTAAGCGTTTGGTAAACTTTTTTTGTAAGAGGTTTTCGTACCATGGTAAGTTTTGTGTATGACTTAAAATTATAACGATATATATATTGAGATCAACAATGTGTTTAAATCTAACAGCCTGAATCATAATCCAAATCCTTTGCTTAAATTGCATATGAAAATGAGTAGTAGAGTACAGTTACCCACCAATGAAAGAACCAAGAAAACATCAGGGCCAAAAGTTAATTTTCCAGTACCATCTTAATGCCATTGCACAAACGGCATTATTCTCTTAAATTTTATTGCTGAGTCATATACATGTTGCATTTCTGGCAAAATGGAGGAGTGCAAGAAACAAGTTCACAGATGCAGTGAGATGCAGGTTTGCTCAGTAATTTATTTAGAACAATCTCATCAATGATACTTCCAATATTATTTAAAATAAATAAAATTACAGATATTGGAACTTACATAAAGTAAAAGTATAACAACAGGGTGCAGCAAACTACACGCCGCTAAGGGCTACAAGATGTAAGAAGCACTGGATGCGGCATGAGACCAAGAGACTGGCAGGTGGAAGTTGCAACAACGTGCTCACGAAACAAGTCGCGCATCTAGTAACAGTCTAAGAAATCAGCTGCATAAATCACAAAAATATTTTTTAAAAATGTGTGTCGAACTCGGACTCAAGCCCCGAACGCTGCCTTTCGCGGCCAACGCCCCTATTGAATTATTCGGGCTTCACTAACAACCAGCCCTCAGAGCTTAACTTGTATCAGTATCTGTTTTGATTTTGCAAATATCACAGAACTTCCTAAGCATACATGGTGTATAAGTAGTCTGCAAAACTCGGCTATTGCGTAAGGATTGTCGTAGCCATGGTATCAAGGGCTGTTTTCAAAATTAATGTTTCACTCTGGAACTTAGTGGCGATATTTTGAAATCTCCTGACAGATTAAAGCTATGTGTCACACTGGGATTTGAATCCGTAACCCCGTGTTTCGTTATGGAGGCACTATTCGCTATTTTCTTGATACTAACTTTCTTTTGTTCAGGCACTTCCCGTTTTTCCTTCTTTTTACTTTGGTTTTCTTGTCTTCATTTATTTGCCGCCTCTATGACAGTGTTATAAGGACTTGATGTGAGAATCTGCGTGAAACATTTCTTTCGGCCGCTGCTGTTACGTTTTCCCCCTACACAAAGTGACCAAAAGCCACTCTCGAAATGGCCACTTTGCCCGCATACACGCCATTACACAAAAGATGGATACACTGATTAGCCAGAACCAACTATCGACATAAGCCCGTCCAGGCCCCAGCAGTGTCATCTGGAGAAGAATGGCTTCCAGTCAGACAAGCGCACGGTGCATGCCCGAGGGTAAAAAGAGGAAGGCACATGATCTATCTGAGTTTGACGGAGGGCAGACTGATGATCCGGAGACTCGAGCATTCCGGAAACTGCACAACTAGTCGGGTGTTCGAGAAGTGCTGTGGCGAGTGTCCTCAACACGTGGAACATCAAGGTGGTGCCACGCCCAGACGTCGTGGGGATGTCTGTCATCCCTCATTACGGGTCTCGAACGTCTTAGGCTTGCTAGAATGGTAAAACACGACAGGCGTCGAACTGAGGAGCAACTAATGTGAGACTTTACTGCTGCGAAGAGTACAGGTGTGTCCGAACACAAAGTGAACCAAACAATCCTAATGACTGGCCTCCGCAGCCGACGACACATGCATGTGCCAGTGTTAACAACAATCCATTGGCAACTACCACTGAAATGGGAACGTGACCATAGGAACTGAGTGTTGGCGCAGTGGCAGAGCGTTGTATCGTGTGGTGAATCCCGATAGCTTCTTCATCATGTCGATGGGAGGCATCGAGTCCGTCGCCTTCTACAGGAACAGCTACTTGACACCTGTTCTGTGGGACGGAGGCAGTGTGGCGGCAGCTCCGTTATGTTCCAGGGAACATTCACGTCTGGATCCATGTGTCTAGTGGAGCTCACGCAAGGCACCATGACGGCCAAGGAGCATCCTACGCTAACCACAGAGCACGTACACGCTTTCATGACGATCTTGCTTCCCGACGCCAGTAGCAATTTTGAGCAAGATCCATCACATCTAGTGTGTGATTGAACGTGGCGTCCGAGCTCAAGGTTCCCCCCTCCCCCCCCCCCACCTCTCCCCCTCCACTGCAACTTACGGGAAGTAGATGACTTGTGTGTGCCGCTCCCTACAGCGGCCTACCAAGGCCACGACGCGTCGCTGCTGTTATCCGTGCCAAAGATGGAAATACCGGCAAATAGTTAGGTGGTCATAATGTTCTGGCTGATCAGTGGACACTCTTACAGCATGACTGCCATTTCAGCAACTAAACTAGGATTAGAAAGTAAGGATATGATACATCCAACAAATTTTCATAAAGAAGTCGTAAATTACATTCCCTCTTCTTCTTCTTCTTCCTCTTTTTCTTCTACTTCTTCTTATTTCTCTCCTTTCCACTGGCCCAGCTAAGGACCACAATATTCATTTTTTCAGCCTGGAGAGGGACTTGATGTTTGCCCAGTAATCTCGCATTCTATGGCTATGTTTCTCCTTTCACTCCTTTGTCCAAAGAGCGCCAGTCTTTGTACGGGGTGATCTGTCCTGAAACCTCTTTTCCTCTAATATCCTTCTGAGAAGTGCTTGGTTTCTAATGTCTCAGTTATGTTCAGTTCCTGGATGTCTTTCTTCTATCAGCCATGGTGTCACGGTCTTCCTGCTCTTCCAGTAGTTGAAAAGTCTGTTGGTTAGTCTTGTTTGGTCCATCCTTGTGATATGTTCATAGAAAGCAAGACGTCTCTTCCTGGCTTTTTCTGTGATTTTCTCGGTACGATTGTATAGCTACTGGTTTGATTGTCTTCTGTACTCACCATCTGTTTTGACTGGTCCCAGAATTTTTCTCAGGGTCTTCCTCTCCTGAATCTCTATCTGTCAAGCCTTTCCTGTTTAGATTCAAGGCTTTTAAGGCATATAGGGCTTCAGGGCGGATAACTGTTTGGTAGTGTTTTAGTTTGCATTCGCGAAATAGTCACTTCTTATTATAGATGTTCTTGGTTAATCCATATGCTTATTCTAACTTATTAGTCCGAGTTGTCAGTGCTGTTCATTCTGACAGATAATATTCCAAACATTCTCCTAGATACTTGAATCTGTCAACTTTCTCAATTTGCCCTCGTTCCAACTGTAGTTTACTAGGAGTGTAACTGATGTTTGTGAGGCCCGCATCTCGTGGTCGTGCGGTAGCGTTCTCGCTTCTCACGCCCGGGTTCCCGGTTTCGATTCCCGGCGGGGTTAGGGATTTTCTCTGCCTCGTGATGGCTGGGTGTCGTGTGATGTCCTTAGGTTAGTTAAGTTTAAGTTGTTCTAAGTTCTAGGGGACTGTTAAGTCCCATAGTGCTCAGAGCGATTTTTGATGTTTGTGAGGTATTTTGTCTTTTCTAGTGACAATTGAAGTCCTACCTTGGCAGCCTGGATTTGAGCATATTGAGCTGCTTTACTGCTACGTCCGCTGAGCTTGCTATAAGTGCCACATCATCTGGGAAAGCTAAACCGTCTACTACTAGACCCTTCCATTCGTGTTCCAGCTAAATACCTCTCGGTATATTTTGTACCTCCATTTCTTTTCGCCACTCTCTGATCACCTGGCCCAGTGCACAGTTGAAGAGAAGATGTGAAAGTCCATCTCCCTGTCTATTTCCTGTCTTTATCTCAAAGCTTTCTGAAAGTGTTCCCCTGAATTTTACTCGTGATCTAGTGTTACTCAGGGTCTTTTGGATAAAGCTGTGGGTTTCCTGGTGCAGGCTCATTTCCTGCATAATTCTCATAAGAGTATGTCTGCCGATTGAATCGTATGCTTTCTTGAAGTCAACGAAAGTAAATACGTATTGTTTTTTCTCTAGTTTAATTTGACGTGATACTGGCTTCAAGTTAAGGATCTGCTCAGCACAAGAAGGCCCTTTTCTAAAACCACACTGATAACCTCTAAGTTTTGGGTCCAATTGAGTTTCGCCTCTGTTCAGTAATGCCTTAGATAATATCTTACAGGTGACTGGTATCAATGAGGTCCCTCTATAATTGTCGATGTCAGTCAAATCACCCTTCTTGTGTTAGGGGTGGATCAGGGCAGATGTCCAGTCATCTCGTAACTTTTCAGTGTCCCAAATGTTCCGCAGGATCTCTGTCAACTTGCTGATTGTTTTGTCTCCAGCCTGCTTCCACAGCTCTGTAACTATAGCGTTTTCTCCTGGTGCTCTGTTATTCTTCAGGGACTGAATGATGCTTTTCACTTCTTCTTATTTTGGAGGGTGAGAGTTTGGTTGTCTGAGACTGTCTTGATAGATAAAGGAGGTTTTTGGAGACTCACAGTTCAGGAGATTCTCAAAATATTTGGCCGATATGCGGCAGTTGTCTTTGTCATTATAGGCTGTGTTTCCATCTGGTCCACTGAAGTGTGAGCTGGGTGGGGCACAGCTTCCAAGGTTTTGCTAGAAGGTTTGGTAAAAGTCTAGTGATATTTGTTGTGACGTAACAAGACTGTTACGCCACACTGAAGTAGCCGAAAGAAAGGCACGCGTACACATACGCCGACTGGCGTCAAGTCTGGAACAAGATACGTTATGACTGCTATCAAGAAAATACGTAGCTTTGGAATATACTTAACTTTATTTACTCCTTGTGATACATCTCTCTGGACTATACAAATGAGACTGGTAAGATACATGCACTGTTACAATTGGCGCTTTGCTAGGTCGTAGCCATGGACTTAGCAGAAGGCTATTCTAACTGTCTCCCGGCAAATGAGAGGAAGGCTTTGTCCGTATTGTCGCTAGCAATGTCGTCCGTACAACTGGGGCGAGTGCTCTATCGTATCTCTAGACCTGCCTTGTGGTGGCGCTAGGTCTGCGATCACACAGTGGCGACACGCGGGTCCGACATGTACTAAATGGACCGCGGCCGATTTAAGCTACCACCTAGCAAGTGTGGTGTCTGGCGGTGACACCACAATATTCTTCTTGAAATCTTCATCTAATTGAGTCGCTTGGTACTGAGTGTACTGACGTTTAACCTGCCAGCAGTTGTCAGCCGAGCTGGGAGAAGAATGGGACACCCCACGACAGTAACTCCCTACCAACCTGGTGGCCAACATGGCAGGACAGATTGTCATCAATGGTGTTCGCAGACCCTATTACGATCCGTAACCCGCGTTTTGTGCTGTCTTGGAAGCCACCACAAATCACGATGACTTCGGTGTAGTTATTGTCTTTGCATAATAGTCTCGTTTCTGCTCGTCTTATTGCGTAATTCTTTCAGTTACTTTCTGGAGCGCACTATAGCTGTTCATTCTATGTACGGACCAAGTTTCATCCAGCTGTGTTATTTGGGAATGACAACATATGCGAAATTTTCTTTCGTCCGTAAGCTTTCCACACCAGTGTAGATTCTTAGACAGGAATCGGACCATATCTTATACATTTTGAAAGAATCGACAGTCTTACAGTGCGCATTACCCTACTCAGTCCTAGTAATTGTCCATATGCATGCTACAGCATCCCCGGTGCAACGGTCGCCCACTCCTCAAGTACAGGGTTATTACAAATGATTGAAGCGATTTCACAGCTCTACAATAACTTTATTATTTGAGATATTTTCACAATGCTTTGCACACACATACAAAAACTTAAAAAGTTTTTTTAGGCATTCACAAATGTTCGATATGTGCTCCTTTAGTGATTCGGCAGACATCAAGCCGATAATCAAGTTCCTCCCACACTCGGCGCAGCATGTCCCCATCAATGAGTTCGAAAGCATCGTTGATGGGAGCTCGCAGTTCTGGCACGTTTCTTAGTAGAGGAGGTTTAAACACTGAATCTTTCACATAACCCCACAGAAAGAAATCGCATGGGGTTAAGTCGGGAGGGCGTGGAGGCCATGACAAGAATTGCTGATCATGATCTCCACCACGACCGATCCATCGGTTTTCCAATCTCCTGTTTAACAAATGCCGAACATCATGATGGAAGTTTTCCGTAAGATTTTCCAAATCGTCGGCTGTGGTACGTTTAGCTCCCTGCTTGCTTTATCCGTCGACTTCCGCGGGCTACGCGTGAAACTTGTCCGCACGCGTTCATCCGTTTCTTCGCCCACTGCAGGCCGACCCGTTGATTTCCCCTTACAGAGGCATCCAGAAGCTTTAAACTGCACATACCATCGCCGCATGGGGTTAGCAGTTGGTGGATCTTTGTTGAACTTCGTCCTGAAGTGTCGTTGCACTGTTATGACTGACTGATGTGAGTGCATTTCGAGCACGACATACGCTTTCTCAGCTTCTGTCGCCATTTTGTCTCACTGCGCTCTCGAACGCTCTGGCGGCAGAAACCTGAAGTGCGGCTTCAGCCGAACAAAACTTTATGAGTTTTTCTACGTATCTGTAGTGTGTCGTGACCGTATGTCAATGAATGGAGCTACAGTGAATTAATGAAATCGCTTCAATCATTTGTAATAGCCCTGTATAATTACGTGCACACTTGTTGTAGTCTCCAACAGACACAAGAGTAAGAGCTCATAACAGTAGTTATGTCTGAGGCGGCAAGATGTTACCTAGTAAGTGAGCGTAGTGAAGAGGTAGGTAGCATCAGGTGGTTTTGCGTGGTGAGATCACACGTGTCGGGACCATATCCCTGGCATCAGCTCTCCCACCTCGAAGGCTGGTACAAATGGCTCTGAGCACTATGGGACTTAACTTCTGAGGTCATCAGTCCCCTAGAACTACTTAAACCTAACTAACCTAAGGACATCTCACACATCCATGCCCGAGGGAGGATTCGAACCTGCGACCCTGGAGGAATAAAATCATATCGCTGGCTCTACCTCTCCAGTGCTGTCAGACGTGAGACTTAGCCGTTGATGAAGAACAAGTCATAACCGTAGGACAGCCGAGCTTCCTCCACCCGATTGCTAGCGTATGCTCACTTCGTACAGCAGATGTTCTCGGCACAGAAAAGATATTCCCTGACACGTTCTCGCCTCCAAAATTGCAAGGCACATATCTGAAGCTGTTGACAAAATAGTAAACCTTTTTAAAATACCAAAAGACAAATCAGTACAGAATAAACGTTTAACTAAGGTAACTAGCAGGAAAAGAAATACCCACCCCCTCCTGCTAAATGAGGACAACCACGCCCAGGTACCATTTGATAAGGGGATAGATCAGCGTCTCATAAAACCCCCGTAAAGGACTACGTGGCAGGAGTGGTGGAACTTCTGGTGACGGAGGGCGGGTCGGGGGGGGGGGGGGGGCAGGGGAGGCAGGGGGCGGGAGAATTTCATCCACTTATTGTTGCACACAAAGTTTTATTCATGTAAACAACTAATTCAAGCAAGAGTAAGAGCTATATTCGAAATCTTGGCCAAATGAGTGGTTACCAGATATCTAAACAGATACAAGTTTGCCCGCGAGACAATAATTCTGATACAGGAACAATTAGTGAAAGCAACGAACTATAATTAAATAACAATTCTCTGATTGGTTTGTCGTTACATTGATTACGAATTACACGTCACACGGAAACCGTCGATTTACGCTGATGCAACTTTCATGTCATTATTGTAGCATGATTAACAGCAGAATGATAGGGAACGATCGTTATGCATCAAACGGCAGAAGCTAATTTATGTTAATGCACATTCCGCGGGATTACAGTGATGCGATTACAATAAAATGTCTTCGATGTTAAGTATCTCGAGGACTATACCGAAGAATAATTGAAAAGTGACAAAATTGACTTACGGACAATAAATGACATGCTTGGAAATTGCATTCATAACTGAATAAATTCAACGAGCAACTTTAAAAATACAAGTCTTCTATCTCAAACACAACTTAATTATCGTCTGAGGACAGGCAGTTATTACGTATACCGAAATTCTTTTCTGGTTTGTGAACCTTGCATCAATACGCGACACTTATCTTCTGAATATATCTAAGCTCCAAGCGCCAACCAGGTAAAGACACGAACGCCGCACACAATACGCAATGTGGACCACCGCCGGTTGTCCCACTCGACCATCAATTGCCAGCGCAATCAATAGTGCGGAGTATACAAGTCTCAGGCCGACTTCGTCTCATGTATACTCCCTCAAACAAATTACCTTCAGAACAGGCGACTGTTACAGGCTTTACCTGGTGCATAAGCGAAACGTTAGAATTTACTAGAAAAGAAAGGCACACAACGGCCCGAAGGCATAGTCAAACCTGCAACCCAGGCTCAGAGATCAATGAATCGTAAGAAATTATGATCTAATAAATTGCGCGTCCCAATGCGATAACGAAAACTCTACAACCCAAATCTACGCTAATAAACTCCGCATAGAACAATGTTAGATAAAGCAACAACAAATTAGCACCAAAACACATTAATCAAATTGTCATTGGCCCCAAGCAGTAACCCATTACACTCAAACACCAGGAATTTACAACAAGTAATTCAAATCACGCTGACATTACATTACCTCAAGGAAAGGCATAAAATGATAAATTACCCTTATAATAATGCAACGTACTTAATGGATCCAACATTCAAGACTTCGCAGAAAGAACTGACGCAGTGATCATACATTGGTTCTTCTATTTGTTTAAAGATACACGGTGCTTTCTGAAACAGACTAAACTCTAAGATTAAGAAATAATACACAGTAAGCCCCAAGGTTTAAATGGGAAACCGGAATATCGACGCCATCTGACACCAACAGGAATTACTACAGTCAGAGTGGCACAACAAATTTCGTAGTGGAGAACTACTAGACAAATACACATAATTTCGTAATTGAGAATCAATCCGTAACTGTCTCAGGATCATCAAACTTGCAGCACGAAGGCCAGAAAATCTGCAACGAATAACGTAAATACAATGGTAAGACCTTATTGCCTCAGTTGAAGTCCGTGCCCAACAGCATCGGAAAGGTAGGTTTCGAGTCAGGAACCCCAACAACATGTATCTGTTGAAGACCACAAAACTTCTTTACAAGTTGATACCAAAACGCACCCAATACAGCCAGCGCCGACACTTATGGACATGTAAACCGCGACTGTCTTCACCGCCAAGGTTGCGTCTTTATAGGTTGGTAGCAGAGAAATGCGGTAATCATCGGTAAGCCGCTCCAACAATTAATGCACAGGAAGGCACACAGGTATAGATGCGTTCTAAGACATTAGATAAATGTAAATCTCTGAGTTGTGGTGCACAGATTGGTAATTTACCTTTTCTTCCCAATTATGTACAACAACGCCGGCTGTGGAGGCTATTGAAAGCTTCTTAAATAACTTCGTCTCCGAATGTGTCCAATTAAAAGTGCAAGATCTCGTCGGATTTATATTCCTTCACTGATCATGTAGGTACTCCCTTTCATGTAATGTGTAAATAGTGACTTGTATAAACGTAAATAACTTGTACGTAGTATCATACTGTGTAGCTAGTTTCCTGTAGATAGTGTTTACTTCGTCCTCTGTATATATAGATATTCCTTAGCTTAGTTCTTCCTTATTTCTTGATATTGGTTCAGTTCTGTAGTGTAGACGTTTTATTTGCTTTCCAGTCAACTCATAAGGTTTCTCTAAATGTAGATTGCTTGGCGTTTCTTTGCTAAGCTACGATTGTAGTATAGTGGCGCTCCGTCTGCTTACTCCTTGCTGTAAGCAAGTACAGCAAGTACGGAGGTTGGGAGCCATAAATGTAGCTACCACGCGTTCGCAGTTCTACCCCCACTTCACTTCACTACTACATGCCCTACGACTCAGTGTGTTTAAACAGTACAGTGTCAAATTAAAGAATTTCTTGCACTCGGCGACGGTAATGTTTCCTGATCTTCTCTGGCCCGTAAACGTAAAAGAAAAATCTCACATGCCCAAAACTTACATTCTAATAAGACAACACACATGAAACAGGCACAAATGTAATCTTCCCTTAATACGGAACATGAATCGTGATGTGTACATTCAAGTGAACAGTGGCCAGCCGGCCGCGGTGGTCTAGCGGTTCTATGCGCTCAGTCCGGAACCGCGCGACTGCTACGGTCGCAGGTTCGAATCCAGCCTCGGGCATGGATGTGTGTGGTGTCCTTTGGTTAGTTAGGTTTAAGTAGTTCTAAGTTCTAGGGGACTGATGACCACAGATGTTAAGTCCAATAGTGCTCAGAGCCATTTGAACCATTGAACAGTGGGCCATCTCTTATATGCACTTACATACATTTCTCCAAGCGGTGCTTCATCAATGTCAAATTGAGTTTAGTGTACAAATGCACGTAAATCCTTGTGTGGGTAGAGTTTCTTTTCTTGAGAACTGTTTAAGTATACTAACTTATAGGCTCCTGGGTGAGAGATTTTTATATAACAAAGGGCCCTGTGTACAGCAGCGATGATTTGTCGATTTTGGATGGGTCCTAAGGAGTACTTGTGGTCTCACATGGTACTCTACAGTACGTACTAATTTCTTATCATACAATTGTTTTTTGTACTCTGTCTTTTCTTGAATGCTGACCAGTGCCCGACGTATTTTCTTCTTATGCGACATTTCCATCCTAGGAACCTTGGGCAGAGGTTTTTACCAATCCGTAGGTGTAAAACCAGTGGAGCTAGGCGGGAATTTGTTAACAGTATGCTGAATTGGAGTAACATATTGGATTCACCTTGTGTGCTTGTAAGGGGTGTAATTGCTGATAAAACTGTTAAATTCCTTACATGTCTTTTCTATGGGAATTCCTACAGGCTGAAACCTGGATACAAGTAAATGTTCAATGTTATGAGTGTTCATGAACTCTTTCCAACTGTTGCCTGTAAAGTGTGGCGCTTTGTTCGTCAACAGTATTTCCAGCATGCCTACTCTTGCTGGGTAATAGATCGTAATCTTTCTGATGATGGTACTTACATTCACCAACCGCTCAACATACAATTTGACATACTAGGAAGAAACGTCTTATAGCGTTACAACATATTGAACACCTTCTTCCCCTTGCGGGTAAGGTGCAGCCGCGTCCAAGGCAACTACCTCCAAGAGTCCTTTAGCCAATATCAGGTGAAGTTCAATTAGTTTTGACTTGTTTGTATGATTAGCCTTCTGACATACAACACATATCCCTATTACCTGCAGAACTTTTCATCTTAAATTTGGATGGTAACAGTAAATGCTTATGTTACTAAGGCATCTGGAGACGCCATAGTGTCCCCAAACATTATGAATATGTAATATAATGTCTTTAACCTGATCCTCTGGTAAACAAACACCCCACTTGTTCTGCTTTGGGTGGTGACGGTGAAACAAGACACCCTGTTAATCATAAAACATTATTTCAACCAGTCATAATTGCTCGGCAGCAGTTTTAGCCTTACTTTTTGCCATCTGCGAACCTTCTGCTGTAGTTGCTCTATGCTTTTACACGTCCTAACAGGCATGTTGTGTTTTATCTTTCATCTACAGAAGCCTCATTTCTGTATTGTTCTCCACGAATTCCAGGAATTAGTCTTGACCTTGTGGAAGCCTCAATAAGGCATCAGCCATTACGTTTTGATTATCTATGACGTACACAATTTCAAAATCAGATTCCTGTAAATGTAGACATCACCTAGCAATCCTCCTGTGTAAGAGTTTACAAGTGAGAATGAAGGAAAATGACTGATGGTCGCAATACGCCTTGGTATGCCTTCCCCACAGGGCCAATGCGCAGTGACCCATTTCCGTCCAAAGCGCTGGGCGAGTTCTTTCGTTTGTTCAAAAGGGGAGGCCGACAGTGTTGGCCACCTTTCGGCCAGTCGTCGATGACGGAATCGAAACGCACGCCCTGTCATATTTCTCAAACGATTTTACAGAAACTATTTGGTACAAAAGTAAAATTTTTGCGCTGCTTACAGCTCTATACGTTAGGTTCATGACGATGTCCCATCATTTTGTTAAAGATCACAGTTACTGTGAGATTTACATGGAAGTAAGACATTGTGCGAAATTCGGAAAAGTTTACTATGGAAAATTGGGGTCGCTATGATTTTGCGTTTGTGCATATTACGTAACATGTTGCTGCGTATGAAATTTACTTAACATACCGAATTTTTCTTTAGACTTGGACGGACAACATTCCTCATATTTCATAAACGGTTTGAGATACTGAAATGAGATTTTGGCAAATGATACCACGCAATGAGAAGAGTATTTTTCCACATTGTTATTATGTGAAACTTCATTATTTGCTGTGTTGTTCCAGTAACTACAGACTTCTTCGACGAAAGAATGCAATTTTTTGGTGCCGTCGATAGCTGGTGAAAGAAGAAATGCTACAACTTTTGGCACAACATAATGAAAGACATTACAATTGTATTTTGTACCGAGAACGTGCTTTTTCATAAGATATTGACCTACCTTCTCCTCAGTTAATCACTTAATAAAGCAATGTTTCGGAATTCTCTCGCAGTTGGATTTGCACAACATGTAAGTGAAGTGACGCTGTGGAAACTCTGCTGGGGTGGTGAAACAAACAATAAGATAAGTGTGTACGATTTACTCAAAATTCGCGGTTTATGACGCTCCTCTGAAAGTTAGAAATGGTTAACAAGCCAGGCGAAAATGAATCGAAGCATTTACTGCGGAATTCCTTTAGATCCTAACCAAAGAAGGGGTGACTCTCTTTTTTCTTAGTAGTCACCATGCAGGTGTGGGCGTGGAGGGGCTCTACTTATTATTTAAAAAGGTGTGGACGTTGGCTTCAGTGTAGAATCGCACCACACCTCCAGCGCTCGGTATTTCCGCTAGAGCGTCTGCCAGTAACCCCGCCCCACGTGTCCTGCTGCACATCTGCTGGCCACGGTATTCTGAGCGGACTCTAGTGATGGCTCTTGATGTATGAAGGCTTTGAAAATTACCTTCTGGCGCCGTAGTTTTGCAACTGAGAACCAAACAGTAAGTGCCATGAACAATCAGCCACACTTTTCCACAACGTGCTCTTGCTACTTTCCTCGCCTCCTTCGACGTACAAGGTGCGAACAATTTGCATGCTACGCACCAACTGACTGTCTACAGACTTCATTCCGCCTTCTATATTCCTGCCATGTAGGTTTTGTAGCGAAGGTGCTTCTCTCCACGCTTTTAAATGAGTGTAAACCTTCACGATCTATGCATAAACCAGTCCCACATTTTTAAATAAGAGCATTCAAACAGAACAAGGATTTAAAAATTGTATGGAAAAATAATTACATTGATGCAAAGTATGAATAAACATTCCCATAGAAACTAACCCAAAGAAAGGGAAGACAGAGGTGTCGTATTAAACATAAGATGACAAACTACATGTTACAGGTATAGTCGATATTGTACGAAACATGGCACGTTGTTAATGTCCAACATTGCAGCATCATACAACGTCGTGCAGAATTTGAAGTCCTCTACCGACACTACATTGTTCACGCAGTACTTTGGTCATCAGACCCATGTCGTGGTGGCACGGTTGCATTTTAATCAGCATCACAAGACCCCACGGAAGAAGCACAGAGCGTAGGCCGTCGACTTGCAAGCTCTCTCACACAGGTATCTGCCTGAATGTTCCCAACGTGCTGCTTCATATGCAGACTAGCTATTTGTCGAGGTGACCATCTGGCTAAGATCCTATGTGTAGGTGCAAACTAGAGCATTGGCCTTTTCCTATCCTTCTTTAGCCGAAGTCGTTAAGATTACGGAACCACCTCAAGGCAGCAGCAAAGGACGTGCTTTCCGACAGTTGGCAAGTGGAGAAGTTAGATGAGCGTCGTACAAGGCAACCGGTGACTCATTGGACGAGGCAGGTTACCTTGCCTCCCACTGAATAACTATGTATGACACCGCCGACGATTCGAGTGCAGTGACATCACGCAACTGCCCATCTTCACCCACAATAGACTCGGCAGGTTCACATCAATCGAAACATCATAATCCACGTTCATAATGTTTTTCGAAGTCTCTGTGTCGCTCCTCTCATGGAACTGTTTGTGATTATTATTAGGTGCATTCCCGAAAAGACTGTCCACGCATGGAGGCTCAGGGTGGCCATTTGGCAATAGTTTTTAATGGTCGGCAAGCCGCTGGGCTTTCATCGGAGGCCCCAGTATTTTCCTTGATCTCAGATGCTGTCACTGAAGCACTGTAACCATTGTCCCAGTGTATTCTGCGAACATGATTTGGTGGATAGGCGACTGATTAAGTTTCAGGTTGATACTGGAGAGACAGTCAGCCTAATGAACTTCGAACTTAACAGTGTCTTGGGCTGCCTTGCAATGCAACTGCTATTAGGTCAAGTTGGAAAACTTTGTATTCCTTCGTGGGGCCATTCCTGTGTCTCTATGTATTATAAAAATGTTGAATAGCAGCGTACATAGTTAGAGGTAAATTCATTAGAGGCTTTCTCTGTTTTTGGCTTGCAGATAGTGGACAAAGTCATTTACTGTCTTAATCGGTCCTCTTACAAGATTGTGTCTCCTTAGTGTGGCTGCACGACAAGCTATTTGAGAATACCTTTGTCCGAGCAGAAACTTTCGAGGCCTGTATCTGCCTTGAGCGGTCGGCGATACGTAAATTTTGTTGTCCCCTTCGCCATAAGCGATAAGGCAAGGGTCGAATTAAAGCGTTGGCTGGAGCTCGACATTGCTTCTTGTATTCTGTCGAGTTACCAGGCCAGGTGATTCAGAAACCAAAAGGCGCCTTGCACCTTTGGGGCGATTTCAAATAAACGCTCAGTTCACAATGTGCCGCACATTCGGATGTAATTCCGCGGATGTGGGACTTGTTGGCGAAGTTGTCTGGAGGCCAGGATTTTGAACTCAACGATATGTGCGTTGTTTTCCTGTAGTTGGTGCTGGAGGCAGATTCTCAGAATTTTCTGGTGCTCAACAGCACGTTTGGGCTTGACTGATTTAAACGCTTGTTTTCGGAATTTCGTCTGCACCAGAAATCTATTAATGATATTTGTAGCAGTAGATTCAGAGCATTCCTGGTTCCATAAGGCACATCGATGACATCTCAGTAAGTAGCACTACATGAGAAGTACATTTACGACATCTGCACGAAGTCTTTCAAAGCCTTGTGGAGAATAACCTTCGCCGGCCGGGATGGCCGAGCGGTTCCAGGTTCTACAGTCTGGAACCGCGCGACCGCTACGGTCGCAGGCTCGAATCCTGCCTCGGGTGTAAATGTATGTGATGTCCTTAGGTTAGTTAGGTTTAAGTAGTTCTAACTTCTAGGGGACTGATGACCTCAGAAGTTAAGCCCCATAGTGCTCATTTCTTTCTATCAATGGCTCTCGTTGAACCTTTATGTCTGACAACAGTTAGTAAATCCTGTTGTAGGAGTTCGTAGATTTTCGTATCCACAAGGGTATCCAGCATGTGACTGCTACCTTGTTTCACCCAATTTCTAATTCAGAGGTGGAGAGAATCGTGGGAACATTCAAGAGTTAAATGAAGAAATCCATGTGTGTGTGACTCTGCCACAATGGACTATCTAGTTCTCTCGTCATGTACTGGGTGACACCAGTCAACAGATGGAGTCTGGCGGAGCATTTGCGTGGAAGGTCTTCTGGAATTCTTGCACCCTGAGACCCTCTTTCACGACTCTCACATCTCGCCCTCTTTTTCTAAGCATGCTACTGTTAAGGTCTCGTCTATGGACTGACAGGAAGTGTGGCTGCCACATGTAGTTGTGGACCACAAAGCTTGACCTTCGCTTGTGGCGAATGTCGCTCAGGAACAGCTGACCTGTCGTTCCAAATAGCTGCAACCATCACTTGTGGGGTCCCTCAACTGCTGTCTCAAAGCTGACCAATGACGAATTCAGTCACAGTCTGGGTCTAGTTGGGGTCCCATAATTACAGAAGCATGAGGCCTCGCGGCAGCGCACTGCATAGTTTCCTCCACCCTCCCTTGCCCGCAGCCTAGGACGCCCGCAGAGATAACTCTCACACTTGCCGACGTGGAGCCGCTGGATTGTGACCTAGTGCCCCTCTCCACACTCATCAGGAATTGAGCCTTCGCTCCACTAATACCACTGGACCAATTGTCAGCAAAGAGTAGAGAATGAGACGCACTTCCTGCAGTGCTTCACCAACACTGTCTCATGTAATTGCTGTCGGAGAATCTCGCGCTCTACCGTTTTTCAGGCGGAAGCCTAGGCAGAAGCTAAGCCATTCACGTCCGTACGTGGCGTCCTAAGAGGTGAGACATATGGCATCCATGCCAGCAAGCATTGAGATGGATGCGGATGAGATGAAGTGGATATCGCAGGAGAATAGTACAGAACATTGCCACAGATGGAACTTGGAAAGCGTGATATGGGCAGAGCCATTGGGTACGGTATACATGTGTCATCGGCAGTAGACGTGACCAAGTATTTTTTATGATGATTTCAACTCTGTTGGCCTTGGCCTTCGTCTTACGCCATGCTCTGTTTCCGCGTACCAGTGTCAGTCTTTCAGCTAGTCGTTCTTCTATTTATCTCCATCCACATCTCCACTCGGCGTTCAGACTCTCTGCTTCCTGAGATTGGCTCTCACGTCGAGTTTAGCTCCATCTTCTGGTGTTCAACTCTCACGCATTGTTGTCGAGCAACTGTTAGCTTCAATAGTTACATATGCGTCGATAGCGTCGGTTCACAGCGTTTGACATCTTGAGCAGGTATAAAACGTCAATAATTAAGATCAAAGTAAACGTTAGTTGAGTAGCATAATCCCCTCAGAAGGGATTCGTGGACTCGGTTTTGGGATATTTCAAGCACATTTCGCAACTGCCCAACATAAAAATTAAGAGGCAGGTAGAGGGGGAAAGAATACCAGTCATCAAATGTGTCCAGAGTTTTAACAGTGTCTCATGCCACTATTTAATAGTCACTGTTAACATTATAAGGAGTGTTTCAGAACTCTCCATAAGATTGAAAACAACAAAGCCAACTTATCACTATTCTTTGCATTGTGTAAGCACGCAGATATCGACAGAAACAATCTGAGGGCGAAACATTGGAGCGCGATTCGAAGCATTGTCGTGACACGTCTTCTGTCTCCGAGCTCTCGACCGGCGCTACTACTTCCACTTTCGCAGACAGACCTCGTCTCACAACAATGCTTAGAATCGCGCTCCCATGTTTCGCCGTTAGCCGAGTGTTCAGCGCATAAAGTAGACGAAGCTGGACTCTGCATTTTTATGAACATCTGTACATTTTACAAATGAATGGCGTTGTACTTAACAGAATGACAATAAGCTACAAACTAATATGGTAGACTAGAAAGCGGGATTGTGGTACAGCGTAAAACAATAATATGTTGCCAAATTATAATCAGCGAATTTTAGAGTTACACAATAAACAGCAAAAGCCATGAATGTACTGCAACATATTTATCCAAAGAGTATTTGTGGTGTAGGAATTCAACGTAACCACTACTGAATTCGAGGTAGCCACTGGAGTGGCAGGTCAGCTGCTCCTGACCGACTGTGACCACAAGAAAATGCCATGCGTAGTGGCCCACCACTACTTGTGGCAGCCACATGTCAACTGTCAGCCCAAAGATGGGCCCTAATGGTAGCACAGTCAGGAAAATAGGGCAGAGTGTGAGGATCGTACTAGGGGGACTACATAATGAACAAAGACATAAAAAATTTTCAATGTGTAACAGTTGCAGATTTCAAATAAAATGGCTGCTTCCCTGTAAGGAAACCTACTTTCTAACTTCGACTTCCACTAAATGAACGAAAACCATCAACAACCATCTATATTCTCCATAAAACAGAGTAATCACACAACATAGATATTGTAATACGATTGTGACAGATCACTTTGCTACTTTGAAACTTCCTGGCAGATTAAAACTGTGTGACGGACCGAGACTCGAACTCGGGTCCTTTGCCTTCCGCGGGCACTTTGCTATTTTGTTCCAGCGCTGTCACGATTACGCAATGGTTAGTTGTGTATGCTTGGCACATTTTGCTCGGAGTGGCAAGGTATCTCCCCAGACAGTAGTGGCTCAAGACACCTCGCTTGTCCAATAAGATTGGCAGAATGCGTTTCATTGTCTCAATAGCAATGAACGCGAGCGTCGGGCTGACTGCCAGTTTTTGCACTAGTGGTGGTGTTTCCTGAAATACCGACTGAGGACAGTAGCGGGCGCTAATCCTTGCGTCACAGGCATAGATGCCTTCCTACATCTTTGCTTTACCTTGAGGGTTATCGAGCGTGAAATCTGCCTCTCTATTTGCAAATTAAAGAGGAGACAGCTTCCCGTTGTTTTCCCGGTGTAGTAAAGTTCGTTGCTTCCCTCCAAAAATTACGGATTGTCCAACCACAGACGCAGTAGCTGCTGACCAATGAAGAGAGACTGTTGTAAACCAGTATCAACCTCATGAATCATAATGATGCCCTTTTGCAAGATTTGAGTGGAAAGTTCCTGTTGCATTCGCCTGTTTTGACATAGAAAATCGGACATATTCCTTTGTTAGACTGTCAGCAGCATTGAATCTCTCCTTGAAGTGGAGTTTAGGATGGTTTGGTTTCTGGGGAGGATATTTTTGAAGAGAAAGGGATCATATCTCGTCTGTCGTTGGGTGCTGACTGCACCCTTCTCATGCTGTAATTGGAGAATATAAGTTTCAATCAGGCAGTAGCACTAACCGTTTTCTGAGCAGCTCATATCTAACTAATTTGGTTGTGTTGAATATTTGGCTTGTTCATATAACTTTTTATTTGTCCTGTCATTCATGCTTTTCAAACTACCCAAGTTTGCAAGTCTGCAATTTTCCAAGTGAATGTGGGTTCCATAGAGATTTTAATCACTTTAGTTTACAACAATTTTCAGGGCACTGCTCATTGTTATTAACGGTCAGTTGGTCACATAGTTAAATTAAATTCATGTTTTGTAATCCCAATGTGACTTGTATTTGAGATCACGTGTGTTATACAAGTACCCTTTACTAGGGCGAGTTGTAAGTAATAAATATAACCAGCTGCATTTATCAGATGTTTCCTTCATTTCATAAGTTGTCATTGTGTGTAGCGGCCAAGAAGTATTTAATAGAGGTAAGTACTGCAGAGGTGGTAACCAGTGAAAAACTCTTGTAGGCTTTTACAGTAAGAGTAGTTGGTGCTGCAGCTGTTGAGTCCTATGTCGACCACTTCCACATCTTTTAGTTAGATCACTATTCATTTTAATTCTATCAACGCCTTACTTACGTACATTCTGCATTTTTTGCATTTAATTTTTTCACGCACTGAATCAGCTAATCAGATGTCCTTTTGAAATATATAAAACATGTAGGATAATCTTCACTATTAAAATCGTAATTGATGAAATGAACTAAATGAAGAACTTTCTTAGCTTTTAATAGCGCTATAGTCTCGCTGCCTGCTTCAGAAGCGATTGTGGTCAGTTTCGTGAAGGCGGATAGTGACTGTTAGAGCCACGTGTGAGCTTTTGTTGCTGATGGCATGAATGCCATGGTTGAATGCGTAGCTTACGAAACGCCAATCATTGCTTTTCGAACAATGATTGGGATATTCATAATAAAAGTTTTGCATTTTTTATATCGGTGTTTCGTCTGTAACAGGGCATGTAAATAGTTGTAAAATTGTACCTCATGTATTCATGTGTCATGTCATTGATGCAACAGTCAAGCGTGTCGGATTGGTTAGGAAATGAGGAAACTGGAATCTGTTCATAATTCGCTGAACATTTTGTTCGAAAAAGACTGTGTACTGTGTATAATTTGAATTCACGTGTGAATTCATGTATCGTGGCACGAAATCAACAGCCGACTCTATTGCGTAACAGTTACGCCCGCACTTGCGGAAAGATCGCGGGTACTGTTGGTGTGAACCAGTGTTAATTTCAAAGGACTGTTCTGATTACTAAAAGCAGAAATCAATGTCCAGAGAACAATTCTAAAATGGTAGAAGTTTTATTGAATGAGTGGATGATAGAAAACCGACTATTGATCGCCTGATAATGTAAAAATACTACTATAGCTGAAGTATTAATTAAAATTGGTGACTATTGTATTATTAAAAGTTTGCGAATTGTATGTATGTTTTCTTATGGAATATAAACAGATCCCTACCCAATACCTATAGTCACTATTACGCGTACCAACCCACAGTCAGTTAAATTATAGTAGGTAGTATCGGTACGGAGGTCGAAAGCGCCGTGGAGAACAGTGGTACGAGCACCATAAGCACGTAACTGTTAAATATTCCCATCTTTGTACTTGCATGTGTAGCCACAGGCAATGAAAACTTGCACATATATAATGTTAACATTATATGTGATATGCAGCTTGCCTTTCGAAACATCTTACTGATAAACAGCATACCGAACGGAATGACAGCCATGATTGCCTCACGTCGCTCCTCGCGTTCTTTGCTACAGGCATCTGTCAATAGATGAAACTGCTCTAATTTAACTCGAGTAAACATAAATTGTGAATGAACGAAAATGTGGATAAAAAAGAAAATATTTTTGAAAAATACTGAATTATTTTGATTGAAATACGCAGCATGAATCTTAATTTGGCAAACAAATGATTAAAATATTGAATATCAACGTCTAAGAATAGCCTAATTCTGGTGAAAATGCACAATAGTGTTTTATTAGCTTTCAGTGCAACAAAGATATTTGGTGCCAAAGTACGATGAAGGCCGGATTTCCTAGAGTAAAAGCTAGAAAATAATTAGGCGCAGTTAACCTTTTACTGTCATTAATACGATTAACAATGTCACCAAGTACATCAGAACATTAGCTTATTGAGTGACAGATGAGAGAACGTCATAACGCTGAAGTAAATAAGTAAATGGTGCTCTGACATCATTAACAGAATTCAGTCTATTATCACTAACAACACAATAACCACAGCAACTGTATTTTACAAGGAAAAGAATTTACTGGGGTACACTTACATGTGGCGCCCGAATTTTGTCATGACGCTAAAGTAAACTAGAATGAAACTATTACATTATAAAAGATGTATGGCTCTATAAAGCGGATCGCTGACTGTTCACGAGCGCAGAACCAAAGATGCTGCTTCCGGGCTGAGATTGTAGTATTGCAGTAACTTGGCGCACAGTAGTGGGTAGCTGTGTGTGAGCGAAAGAGGATGGAGTGCGCAGTTTTTGCGGTGTTCTCTGTGAAGCCACCAAGTGTTAGATTATAATGTAGCAATTACGAGTACATGTATTATTGGAATCGTAAACGAGGAAACAGAAGTCTTTTCGCAGGCAAGGTAAAGATGTTAAATATCTATGACTCATGTTTTGGCAGCACGTTAGTGTATATGAGTTGGCTTTTAACTGACAGTTGCTGAATAACCCAGAATGTACGTAACAAGATTTCATGTAAAGGCTTGTTAGATACTTACTTTGTGTAATTTTTCCAAGAGTTGTTAACATAGGTATATGTAATTTGATGATTTGTCTTTACGCTTTTTTAGTAAGGTTGGATAATACTTGGTATACAAATCTCATAATTTGTCTCAGTTAGTAAAGAGCATGTAATTTTTATGAATAATGTAATTTCAATTGTCAGATGTTTTGGGAAGCCAAACTTAACTTCGAATACAATTTCACTATTGATTAGTGTCAGTAATTCACGCAAATCAGTATCACCTCTCTGCCCAGGTCATAAGTTTTTCAAAGACATTTAATTTTTTTAAAATGTTTTCACTTATCAGCCAAAATAACTTTATGTACATTTTAAAGTAATACGGCCTGCATTGCACGCCGCTGAACTTGTAGCTTGTACATTTTATTCTTCTTCGGGAGAGACCATGATATATCGCGATCCAGCATTGCTGCTTTAGAGGTAAGACAATTTTATTTATTTGTTATGTGCACAGGGGCCAAAGTTACCAGTTTTGAGCAGGGCCAGAGGATTCAGTGCCTGAGGGACTAATTGTGTTTCATAGTGACTATTTCTTCATTGGTATTGGGAGTTGCACTGCCCTGGCAGTACGTATAAGATATTTGCTAACAATAACAAAGAGTAAGTACACAACTTGCAATTAAAACACGTTACACGATAACTCCAGTTTTGTGTGCATTCTTAGTTGAGGCATTCATTCAAAGTCTTACAAATAAGCTTTTTAAAGAACGTTACTTCATACAACGTATTACAAAAATGAAGTTTTTTTTATTATTATTTTTTTTTAGAGAATGGTAACTCTTATTCAATGTACTACAAAGAAATTAAAAAAGAACGTTACAACATGTGTTACTACTGCTGAGTCTAACGACTGAAGTTTCCAATGATCACCCAGCATCCGATCTAACAACGTATGCTTCCCACTCGCAGATCTTTGTAATACCCAATCGCCAGCACTATTTTGTCGCAGTGTACGTATAGCCTGCAGTTAAGAGGACGTAACTTTCCTTGAGATGCTCGTTTCGCTTAAATGGATGTGCGAAAAACCTGTGAATACACTGAAGCTGACCGATGAGGCATTCCATTGATGTTTTCGGAAACGCGGATAGGATTTTGATTGGACCCAGCTTCCTTTCTCATAATTTCTTACGTCAGAATTATACGAGCAATTAGATTGTTGTAACGGAACAAGAAAGGTGGGCCTATTTAGCAGATCATCATCATTCAAGGCTAATATCAATGTCGTGTAGTTACATGCCTTCCTTTTCGATACATAGGCCTAGGTACGAAGTCTCTTATTTAAATCAAATGTTGCCATTGTAGCTAATTTACTAGCTACGTCATCATTCAAGGCTAATATTATGTCGTCTAGTTATCGACCTTTCTTTCCTGTTTAGATTTCTCGACTACACCTGTACCGAAAGTCACAGTTATTTTCGAGGTAGAGTTGTTCTGCTGTTACTTTGATAAACAACGTAAATTCATGAAAACACATACTTATGTGTTAGAAATCGTAGGGAAAGAGTTTCCAATTCTGTTTCCAAAGCTGAGTATTAGTATTTCCGTGTTAATCTATTGGAAAGTCCTGCAATTTGGTTACAGAATCTATTTCCATTTCTTGGTATTCACTCTACACTGTCTCTCTCTCTCTCTCTCTCTCTCTCTCTCTCTCTCTCTCTCTCTCTCTCTCTCTCACACACACACACACACACATACTCACATACACACACACAGAATTTTATTAAAATCTGTATACCTTCACTCAACCTTCTCAGTATGATATGCAGTTAAGCAACTACCGCTGGACACATTTTCTAGTCGTTCAGTGATATGTCGAATCCGGATCGTAGGTCCTTACAGAACAGTCAGTCTCTTAGCAATTCTTTCCATGACTGTTTTCTGTACCGGAGCTAAAACGCGAAAGTTAACTTACCACTACTAAAGAAGAAAGTAAATTAGAAATAACAGCACTGGTTTCTCAAGGAAAATCAATGCGCAAATCTGTGGCAGCTACGTCAGAAGTATTCTTGAGATGAACGGACGTTGCAATCGTTTATGCGAGATCATAAGGCTGATCTGAAATATCGCCAGCATCATGTCTGGCTGATATTGATCGATGTCCTGAACTGATCCAGACGACTCCGATATCTGTTATTACTACTGAAGTTTTATACGAAGTGATATCCGTGCTATATGCAGTATACATTCAAAACCTCCCGTAACATTTCTGAGCTGTCACGAATTGCAGTCAAAATGTGTGACTGTGAATTTATTTCTTCAGCGCAGCTGCTATGTATTTTCTGATTTCTTTCAATCACTAGCTGATGAATGACGAGGGCCGTAAGTAACAAAGCTTTACTCAGATTCTCTTTTAAGTTAAAATGATACTTAGCAAAACGCATATATTCGTATTTAAAGAGAAGTCTTTGTAATCCTCTGTTCTCAGGCCTGTCATATTCTTGTACCCTGTTTATAAATCGATGTTGTGGAAGTAGAAATAATGTTACTCTCTAATCAGCGGAACGAAAAAAATAGCTTAGTGTTGCATTACATATAATTTAGCACCTTTCTCCAGGAATGAGAAGGTAGATGAATATTTTGGCCTTCACAAAGGGAAAGCGAAGTAAAGGTTGTGGAACAATAAACAGGACGTCGACTACAAAATGACACTGTGTTCATTTCGCCTTCGCAGTTCTCTGCTGTCTGGAGCTTTTACCATAACTCACGGAAACTGTAAAGTCAACACAGGTATCAGTGTGTGTAGTGAAATTTGCTGCTGTGTGCTTTATATGTATCTCACATTGAATGTGAATGTAATACCCACCTTAGGTGTCATTTCTTCAAAACGTCATACCGTTAACAATTACGAAATGTTATTGAGTTGCCAAATATGAAATAGGTGTGAATTTACGATGTTCATTCTAGTACAGAATACCGATATTTTCCAGCTTTGAGAATGACATCTGAGAGCGACACCTCAGGAATGCGATGCACGTAACTCACGTATCTCCGTTAAGATAAAATTGTGTGGACATCTTTCCATGAAATATTTAATCGATTTTGAAAATAAACGTCGCCATTGGATTTCCACTCCAGTTACCCGCGTGTCGTTTACAAGCTCTCTCCACATGTATCTGTCCATGTATCACTCTTCTTTGAGGCCCATATCACAGCTGATTCCTCTTATTTATATATCTGCCTTCACTTGATCCTAACAACTCTTTCTTTGCACTCCTGCCAGTCTTCTTCCAATTACGTCTCTGTGTAGTCATTGTTTCCTACATTCCCTCGTCTGTTCGTTTGACATGGCCAAAACGTCTCAAAGGGGACTCAGTTTCCCTACAATATTTTCTGTTTCGTTAATTTGAATGTATAGATTACTCCTATACTTGCGACGCTTTTGCTTACCAGTACCGTAACACGTTGCTTATCGTCCCAATGAAGTTTTCATGCCTAAGGCGTGATTTCTCAGAAGCTTCTTTTGCGTTTCTGCCCGAATCAGGTGACATGAACCGTTGATGATGGATCCTTGACAACATCGTGGACAACTACTAAATTCGTTGTCAGTTTGCTCATAATTAATCTGTTAACTCCTCTTATAAACGTACTTGGATGGAACAGTCAATAAGTGACAGAAAAGTGGAGATTATTTTAAAACCATTAGCCATTGACGCAGCTATAGCTATATTCAAAAAGGTTTTAACGACACAAGGTTTGAGATTCTCACAGAATCGTGGAACACATCATACAATAGTGTCTGACAATCTATCCCTTCAAATGCTTCATGTAGCTAATACCCAATATTTATCCAGTAGCAAGCACTATAAAAGAAAAGATGCTCCCCAGACTGTATTTTTGATCTGGGTTAGGGCTTTGGCCTCATAAAACACAGAGTTCATTAAACGTTAAAGTTTTTCGATGTAACAAAGAGTATGACCGTGGGAATCTACTGTACCTGAATTGAAAGGTCGCTGAGTTCATATCAAAGCTGTTATCTATATTTAAATATGACATGGTAATTCTTCCATTTAACAGTTCATGGATGTATACTTTTTCTATCTTTGTCAAATGTAGAGTAACATTTTCTGTGTGTAATGATTATCTTCAATAAGGCGTAAATACCCAGATCATGCAGTAATAGTTGGAGGCATGTTAACCTATCTTTGTCTATGGATTCATTTCGGGGGTAAAGACAGACAGTTGTGCGAAATATTTTGAACACATTTTCTAAAAACTGACTTGATTAACTAGCTCGGCAGTCCACGCACAATGAAAATATCTTAGACCTTGTAGCTACAAATAGGCTTTGATCTTATCGACATTGTCTGTACAGAAACGGGGAACGGCGATAGCAACTATGGTTGCGAAACTTAATAAAAACGTCATAAAGACTAGGAGAATGTTTCTGCTATATAGAGCAGTTAAGCAGTTGTTAGCATCTCACTTAGAGAGTGAAATGATGTCACATAGTTGCAGTGAAATACCACAACTACTGCTTAATACCTTAGCAAAAGAGCTGGCAGAAAACCTGAGAAAATCCAGGTAAGTAAAATCTATAATCGGGCCTAAGACTTCCATTCAGAATTTATAGACCGGTCTGATGTAGCGGCAGAAGGTAGCAAAATGAAAGCCGAAGTTTTAAATTTTGCCTTCAGCAAATCGATCATTGGGAAAATCGTACAAGCATACCGTCATTTGACTAACTCCCGTATGGCCAACATAGAAATAAGCATCCCCGGAATAGAGAAACATCTGAACGAGTTGAAAAACGTAAATCACGAGGTCCGCATGGAATCTCAATTTGTTTTTTCAAAGAGTATTCTATGGCATTGGTCCCTTACTGAGCTTGCATTTATCTCGAATCGCATATCCAGTGCAAAGTCCCAAGCGACTGGATAAAAAGGCAGGTGACTCTTGTGAATAAGGAGGGTTAAGGAACAGACCAATAACCCAAGAGTTGTCTGCACAGTCATTGAATGACTTTCCAGTTCGAATATAATAAATTTTTCTTGGGACCGAGAAGCTTGTGTCTACGAATCCCTATCACTTGCGAACTACTAGATTTCCGGAAAGCTTTCGACACGGTGCTCAGTTGTGGTCTGTTAACAAAGGTACGAGCATATGGAGTAAGTTAACAGATATGTATATGAATCGATTGCTTTTTCAGTAATAGCACCCAGCTTGTTGTCCTCGACGGCGAGTTTTCACCGGAGACAGGGGTATTGCCAGGACTGCCCCAGGGAAATGTGACAGGACCGCTGTTGTTATCTACATACATAAATGATTTGGCAGGTGGGGTGGGCAGCAATCTGCGGTTGTTTGCTGATGATGCTGTGGTGAACGGGAAGGTGGCCAAGTTAAGTGGTTGTAGGAAGACACCTGATGATTTAGACAAAATTTTTAGTTGGTGTACGAATGGCAGCTAGCTCTAAATGTGGGAAAACGTAAGTTAATGCGGATGAGTAGGGAAAACAAACCCGTAATGTTCGGAAACAGGATTAGTGTACATCTTGAGATAGTCACGTCGGTTAAATATCGGGGGTGAAAGGTTGCAAAGCGATATCAAATGGAACGAGAATGTGCGGACTTTGGTAGGGAAGGCGACTGGTTGACTTCGATTTATTGGGAGAATTTTAGGAAAGAGTGGTTCATTTGTAAATAAGACCGCATGTAGGATACTGGTGCGACATGTTCTTGCAAACTTCTCGAATGTTTGGAAACCGTGCCAAGTCGAACTGAAGGAGGAAATGGAAACATTTCACAGGCTCGCTGCTAGATTTTTTTGCGACAGGTTCGAAAAACAGGTAACTGTTAAGTAGATGCTTTAGAAACTCAAATGGGAATCCCTGGAGGAAGGTGACATTCGTTTCGAGGAACGCTATTTAGATCATAAAGAGAAACGGCATTTCAAGGTGAATTTGGGCTCATACAGAGGCATATAAACTGTCGTTTTTCGCTCGCTCTGTTTGCGAGTGGAACAGGAAAGGAAATGACAAATAGTGGTACAGGGTACCCTCCGCCATACATTGTACGGTGTCTTGCGGATTCTCTGCGTAGATGTAGACGTAGATGTGTATAACTACTGGCACGCTATTATCTACAGATAAGAAAAGAATTCTGTATGAGAACGGTATGCGGTCGTCATGTCTTCCTCGTTCCTTTCAACCCCAGAACCGAAAAATCTGGAAAAATGTTGAAGTTCTTACATGACAGACTGTGAGGAATAATTACAACTCTCATATGTTCTGGACATTTTGGGAAGTACATAAGAGCGAAGACAGCTACATAAGAAGCAAGATCAGAGAACAAGAAAAACTTGAAGATCAGATAGAAATATTGCCAGAAGGTATGCGTTTGTAAATGAAATTTGCGTGTCTCAAACAGCAAGTCACAACATGGTGTTCAGCTTTAATTTCAAATCTTCCACTTTTAATTCATTTAATGTATTATCTTGAAGCAGATATATGTACAAAATATCTGCTTCAAGATAATACATATCTGCAGTAGTCCTTTTCTCGGTAATTTAAATCGTTTCTCTGCTGCATTATTTGTGCCAAAACTTTACTTTATCGATAAAGTAATATATATTTCTTATGCTATACTAAAAAGACACAACTTGCGAATCTTTGGCACGCTATACTAAAAAGACGCAACATGCGAATCTTTGGCACATCACACTTGCAACTACACGAAATGAAATATGTTCCGATCGATCTCCTGATTCTTGGCGTCCACTTCTATTTATGAAACAAAGCTCCCTAGCTCTATTTCCTGATGGAACAGGAAATTAAATGACTCGAATTGGTACAGATTTTCTCAGTCATGCACCATATGGTAGCTTGCAGAATACGTGTGTTGATGAGGGTGTATATGTAAATCCACTCCAGACGTCTGTCAGCTAACTCAAGACATTTGCGCACTAACTGGTTATTACGGAATTCAAAGTAATACTTTACTGCCCCTTGCTAGGAAGAAATCTTGTCTGAACTCGAAACCGCTACATTCTTCGCTAGCCAAATCAAATCTGCTTTCGTTATTAATTTCGGTTTTGGGAACGAGTTACTATAAAATCGTATAATACAGAATTTCACTCCCAAGAAAGCAATGATTTCCACTTTTGAATATGATTAATTGTAGTTTTTTCTTTATATTCTGCATTTATATTGCAAAAGGGACTTCACGGCTCAGTCATTTCCCGTTTAACTCGCTAAGGATGCGAGTGAAGAGTGAGTGGCATTTGCCTTCCTAATGTGTCCGAATGTATCTGCCATTACCGCCATGGTCATTTCAAAAGACGCATCTGGATGAAAATTGTGTGTCGTGTGATTCACACTGGACCTGACGAGTTCAGAATATTAAAAAAGTTCTCTCTTTCTCACACCACTTGTGCTGTAGTGCCTGACAGTGCAGTTGGATGGTTGTTACCGTCGAGGAACCGGCATCGATTCGCTAGGCTCTTTTGGGTCCTACTTACGTCCTGTATTCACTCTGTCGCGATCCCATCACAACGAGCAATTGAATGAGTTTTTTTTGCATGCTAACTCTTCACATTGCTTAAGGAGTGTTTCAATGAATCACAGGACTGGTTTTGGATAAGACACAGCCAGACTAAGTTGTCGTTTCACATGAGACATCTCTGGACGCCTCGTCTTATATCATTCTTTGCATTATAATGCGTAGATGTTGTAGGAAACATGGGTTTGAAGTCGGTTTGATGTCGTATACTGCGAAACTGAATTAGAGGATGACTTTTCGGAACCCCGTAATTATCGCCCATTGTGAGACCTAAGTTTGAGATTTGGCTCAACGATGGTTACAACCTTCAGCTGTAATGGTACAAAAACGCTGTCCCCTGAAAAGTCATCCCCGGGATGGATGACACTTCAAACAACAAGGCGTTGATAGATGCGGAGAAAAGGCCAGAGCTCAGAAGCCCGTGTGACGAGTAAAGCGGGTCGTTATTGTAACATTGGCTCCACGTTTCACCACAATTCTGCACAATGCCAATGTCGACACCTCACACAATGAGAAGGTTGTCACAGCCCCTCTTACTCTCATTTCACCCCTTCTTTTGACGCCTCTGCATTTGAGGTCATAACCGCGACGACAAGCGCTGAAAACTACTATTTGTAGTTTCATGAGGGACAGGAAGACGCCCTGATACTCTTAGATACTGTTCTCATCTCCCTAACGGTTCGGTGCTTTTCTAAGTACTTAGTGGTGTTGGAATCTCGTTGAACGTGATCTCACCCCTTTTGAGTGCAGAGCGACCGCAATTTTTGCTCTGGTCTACAGGGTGGAACTACTAGAGATCGCTACAAGCTATTCGACGAAATTTGAATCTGATCCAAAGAATTAGCGGGTGTTCGTCCTTTTCCAGTGCCCATGGTTCACTCCGTAGTGTGTATAAAGAAACACGTGAAGTAGCCCTAAGCGCGTGCAGATCGGCAAGCACTTGACACACTTAAGATGCCAGTTGACTCCCTGCATATGCCTTGGAATGAGAGACAATTCAGTGATTTCGAAAAAGTGATCCTTTAATTCTATTCCACTCTCTAGTTGAGAAATCAAGGGAAACAATAAAATACAGGCTTATTTACAAGTACCTGTACGGTTTCACAAGACGACTGTTCAAAAACAACGTAACGTGCACAGAAATGTCACATATCCGTCTACGGGTCATCTTTCTTCGAATGTATGGAGCGGTGTAGATGCACTGGAGAGCAGGGGTGTCAGCACGTATAGACAAAAATTCGCTCTATATTGTCGCATCGAATAAGTTCGCGACTGCAGAGAGGTAATCCAGCGAACAAATTTCCAAAGGAGGCTCTTCTGGGCCTTACATGTCAGCGATCTCTACCAACTGAAAGCAGATATTGACGTCTGCTGCGTCACAAACGCTGCACGTTTGGACCACCTGTAATATGAGTTATGATCTTGGAGGTATGCTGTACCCACTGGCAATTGACTGTTTTCTGTATTTCTTGTAGTTGATAAAATCTTCTCGGGTAGACAGCCGAGTCAATGAGATGTTCTCCAGCAACGTTTCAGCAAGTTTCTTACTGAATGAGATTTTCAATTTTTTGTCGCGGAGTATGCGCTGATATGAAACTTCCTGGCAGATTAAAACTGTATGATGGACCGAGACTCGAACTCGGGACCTTTGCTTTTCCCTGGCAAGTGCTCTACCAACTGAGCTATCCAAGCACGACTAAGGCCTGTCCTCAGAGCTCTAGTTCTGACAGTACCTCGTCTCCTAACTCACAAACTTTACAGAAGCTCTCCTCCGAACCTTGTAGAACTAGCACTACTGAAAGAAAGGATATGGTGGAGACATGGATTAGCCACAGCCTGGGGGATGTTTCAAAAATGAGAAGGAAGCCAGGAAGTTTCAAGTTTCTTACTTGCCATCTTCGGGCGAAGTGTCGGGATCTTTATATCATCTGGACCACGGGCTTCTCGACATCCTCGGCGCCGGTCGGGTAATACAGGCGCCAGCGGAATCGGCGTGGCGGCGCGTGCCAGTGGAGGCAAGGGGGGGGGGGGGGGGAGGGGGAGCTGCGGGCGGCAGGTCCTGGCGTCTCGTCTCGGTACGGCCGGTTTATTCCATCCGCCGCCACCGACCTGCCTCCATAGATGCACTATCGTCTTATTCTTGATAATTTTGTGTTCCAAGCGATGCTGAGTTGGAAGCCCCTATATCGGTTGACCAGTTTATCAATGGCCCGTATCTCGAATGCCTTTTTAATAATAGAGTCCCAAAAAACCATTCGCTCTACACAGTCTCTTGATTTCTTCAAATTGAATCGTGTGTTCTTCACTGAGGCTACGAGGATTTTTCTTTTTGTCCCAGGTGAACGCATCTCACATGTTCAGAGATGCGTTGTGTTATGCAACGCTGCGTGTGTCCAATATATTTTTCCCACATTCACAGGAAGTGCTATAGGCACCCGGTATTGTTAGACCCAAGTTGTCCTTCATTGAATTCAGCATATTTCTGATTGTTGCTCGAGGATGGAAGATGGTTTTTATCTTGTTCTTCTCCAGTATCCCGGCAATCTTGGCCGTGGGGAGCCCTGCGCATGGGAGGAACTGCCGTCCTTTGTTGTTCTCTTCTTCCTGAAGGTCCTCCATCTCCTTCTTCTTCTTGCTCATCTCCCTTCCTCACCATAGGGTGGGGCTTGAGAGAGAGGAATTAGAGTTTTACAAATGTTGACCCAAGTATTTGGGTGAACATTGGTAAAACACGGTTCAACATGTGTAAAACTCCAATTCCTCCAATACCCCACCTTTTGAGAGGGAGTGTTTTAGTTTTAGCGAATCAAAATTTACGAAGAAAATAAGTATTTTATTTATCCGTAACCAATTTCCACGCAAAAATGACAGCATGGATTTTCTTGAATTACAGCGCCAACTACCAAGAATCAAAACAAATCTTGAAGACAAAATGTACGCAGGTTTTTTATGTAGATTCTGATTCTGAAGTAAGAAAATGGGGTTCCCATTTGAAATATTAAAGTTGCCTTCCGCCCCATCCCAGGGGGCTGGGGTGGTGGGCTAATTTTAGGACCAGCAAATGTCCCACTTGCAAATAACCAACTTTGGATTCTACACGTTCTTTTCGTGTAAAGCTTATTTTTCGAGCTATTCTGGTTTGTCACCTTAAAATTTACACCCTGTGTATTGGTATATATTGCCCACGGTAGTCTTCGGATTCCCAAGAAATACTCTGTATGATTCTATATATTTTATTTAATCGAAAATAGTATGTAGATTCACAAGTGGAAAATATATGCTGTGTGATTTTTTTCCACAGAGCTACTGATGTCAGGAAACATACCCTGGTCCGATACTGTGCTGTGGATAAACGCTCGGGTCCTGGCACTTGGTGGTATGTGGAGACCGCCGTGGTTCCAGCCAAAGTGGTACCTGCTGTACAGAACGTGGGTGCTCTTCACGCAATTCAGCTTCCTCTTCGCTCAAGTTCAAGCCCTGTGGTACTTCCGAGGAAACATGGACAAAATCACCCACGATACATGTCTTCTTATTACCACAATTCTTGGACTAGTAAAATTCTTTACCTTCGTTTTAAAACAGGAGGATTTCTTTCGAATGGTACAGAAAATAGATGATACCAGGGCAGAACAAAGCAAAACCGGTGATACAGAAATAATCTCTATCCTCGATACGTCGTACAGATCGGCGAGAACTATTACGCTGTACATGACGTTTCTGGGAGGGTCTTCACCTGGAGTCTGGGCCATCATTCCCACCATCATGCGGAAGTTCGGCATCTTTCCACCAGAGAGGGAACTGCCAGCCACTGCCTGGTACACCAGCAGGGACACTGAGACTCCCGCCTACGAGATACTAAGCGTACTGCAGTACTTCAGCATGCAGTACAGTTTCTTCATGGCGATGTGCCTCGACCTGCTTTTTGTTTGCATTATAATTCACGCAGCTGGTCAGCTGGAGGTTCTCAATGCTAAATTGAGACGCGTTGGTAAAATTATTGGGAATCACGGTGATGACGTTCACAAACAACAAAAGGTGCAGGAGGAAGACTTGGACAAAGATTCCAGTGGAGAAACGATGTGGGAAGATCTCTGTAACTGGATCAGGCACCATCAGGACGTCATTGAGTAAGTATGCACTGGAAGACTATGTGTGATAAAATACGTTGATTCGAGAGAGCTTAGTGCTGAATCCGTTTTCATCGTGGAAACATTCCAAAATAAAAAATGCATGTTATGTGCAACGTCTTCTTCAATCCCGTCTTTTCATTTACAGTTTCATTAAAGAAATTGAAAGGTTGCTGAGCAAAATCGTCCTGCTTCAGTTCACTGGAGCTACTGTTATTATTTGCGTCACTCTATTCCAAAGCTCTAAGGTACGTGCTGCCTTTGTTAAAGCTTTGTTTTGGCGGTAGGCACTGGCTCAGTGGTGTGTGACTATTGCCTATGCTTCTATTAGAGATACATTTCTATGTTTTATAAAATCTTTTCTATCGCAATTTGGTAAATCTTTCGTGTTACAGAACACAGAAAACATAGCAGCACTTCTACTGTTACAAGCATACTTAGGAGTCGTTATATACGAGATATTCATGTATTGCTGGTACGCCGATGACATATTATATCAGGTAAATTGTTACATATATATTCTTTAGTGAAATCCACCATCACGGTTCGTTTCCTTGCTTTGAGTGAACTTTTTATTTTCCATGATTTTCTCACATATATACAAAAAAAATAACGAAAGTAAATTGTTCTTACAACGGAGATTCATTATCTTGCGATCTGCATGTAAGCACTGCGGTCAAGTTTCCATCTAACTACATCATAATAAAAAAATACCGTGAACAGATGTTCCACGATTTAGAATGAATCTTGTTTGCCTTTTTCTACGAAAAACGTAATAAATTTTTTCGTTTTTTTCTTTTTACTTTATGCAGCATATTAAGTGTGCAAGAGCAGAAATTTTTATTGGTGATTGAGGAGAATTTACTGAACGACGTTACATCAGTACTTAAGTCATTTTTAGATTAATAATTATCGCTATTTGGACCAACATGTTTTTAGATTGGCTTTACCTCCAATTACATGTAGCAACGGCAAACTATTAATGGGCAGCAGGCCAGGTGACGAAAGGTGGATGCAAGGATGCGAAACATATAGTCTATACTGACAGGCCAAATTCACTTATCAGGAGAACACAGCAAGTAACATAACACCATTTCCTAGAAAATTCGATCCGTGGAAGGGATATCAAAATAAAGATATCTTGGCGGTCAATGTTTCCGAGATACGGGATGTGTCTTTTAGTGGATCAACAGTCTAATCGAAGCGGTACGACAGTGGCTTTTTTGTGACTTCACAATTTTGTGCTTGGTGTTCGAAGGTTTTCCAGTGTATATGGAATAACATCATCCTCACTCGTCTTCTAATTGTATGTCTATTGAATCTGGTTTATTCTTGTATATCTAGATTAATAATGAAATGCAAGCACCATTTATCGGAAACAAGAAGCGTATCATACGAAATTTTTGTCAGAGTGTGAAATCTTCAGGGGTGACAATGACGTTTCTTCGTTGAATGAGATTCATACGGAGATATGTTGCTTTGTCTCTGTGAAATGCTTGTGGTGTTCGCAATTTCTTTGTTTCGTATGCTTCTACGACCGGTATAAACCAAAGAAATGCAACAAATCTTCCTGAAGAGTAAACTACAAGAAGAAATTAAAAAAATGAAAGTTTAAAAAAGCTTTAACCACTGAAAATATCATACAAAAATATGTTATACGATAAATGTATGACAATTATTGTGAAATACAGCTGTAATTTTACAGTATAATGGCCTCTTATCCCCTTACTTGATAAGAAACATTTGTGCACAGAACTTCTATGCACATTGGTAGGTAAACAATAAAAAATAAAGTAAAATAAAATGAAATTGAAGTGCAATAATCAAGTTCGTAACTGGACACGCAGAACTGAAATTCCGCGTCGCAAGCCATTATGCTACCAGTAGCATCTAAATCACATCGAAAGTTTTGATCGCCGTTTTGTAAAAAACGATTGAGTATTTACGGACAAGCCGAGAGACGTTTGCGCCTATTTTGGCTCCTCTTCCACCGAGCGAAGTTCCTGGGAAATCGTGTTATGGCACCTACCGTGTTCTCTTAGGTAGAGGTGCAGTTACAACTGTGCCGGAAACATCATCTAGTGAATTATATGACGTTTTTGACAGAAGACTCTTAGATGCAGAAAAAAAAGTAACACACTGAAGTGGGTAGCTATTAAGGTACCAATGATCACAATATCTCCACTTAAATCTGTTACATACAGTATAAAATGAGATAAAGGGAAAAAAAGAACATAGAGCTATCGATTTCAAATTTAACAGTCGGCAATTTGAATGAACAACTAACGAAGGGAGTTAATGATTTTCAACGCTGAAAATCACAGACAGATGGTCTTAAAACATAACATCGCATAAACGGCGATATGAGACATCCGCATGTAAAACTGGGCGAATTACCACGAGAGACCTTTGAATGACCTGAGAGAGGAACGTTGGCCACGCGAAGAAACAAAGTATCTACACGGTAGGACCACTCACATCTTTCAATGTCGTGATTTATTTCTACATTTTACTACGCTTTTTCAACCACAATTTTTTCTTCTAGCCAGGCGGTATAGCACACCTGTTCAGTCTTCACACTTCAGACGGGGTTTTCAGTGAACTGGTCAAAGCGAAATAGAACTAAACAGTATGCACATCTGACTAAAACTACTTTTCAGGATCAACATAACTTCCTTTGGAATGAAGAAAGGAATCGCTCGAAAATGTGAACAATAGAACTTTAGAACAAGGTTAGTCAGTGCCACCAACTGTGTGTTGAGAGCAGCAGAGTTAGAGAGTAGGAGCAGAAAAGTTTCTCCTTTCGGTCAAATTGTTTACGGCTACGAGCCACGCTAGTACACCAGTACTGATAATCTGTGATAGTATGTACACAAGCTTCTGTTTGCCACATAATGAAATTGTGAAAGGCATGCGATCTTGTCAGTTTACTTAAACATGTAGCACACTCGCTTGCAGAACTCTCGCCTTGCGAAGTCCGCCTACTACTGCGGCTGGCCTGGGGCTCCTCCAGACCTGCAGCGCGCCCTGGTGTTCATCATCTGCAGGACTCAGAGGCCTCTGGGACTGACCGCCGGCAAATTCTACTACGTCTCACGAGAAACGTTTGTCCGGGTAAGTGTAACATGGTAATTAAGCTGTATGCGATGTCAGGTTAACATGAGATATCAAAACACCTGTGCGTAATTGAAGGTTCAGTCACCGTTCGTGATCAGTTGACTGACGACAAACAGTGGTACTGGTGCAGCGCGCTTCCTGTTAATGCTATACAAATATGACGCTCTCAAGGTTTTATTATATCTTGCAGTTACATGGTCTAGTTATCTTAATGTCACCACCGATTATGCTCGACGTCAACGCGCAATCACCCACTCACAGACGGCAGGTGTCAGGATCAGAAGTGGACGGCGTATATGAAGCATATCGGGATGACGTAGACAGTGCAGTCGCTGACGTAATGTGGAAAACGAGTGGTAGTTCTGACGTCCACAAGGGCACAATCCTTGGCTTCTTGGGCCAAGGGTGGGGCATTTCGGAAGGAAACGACTAAGTTTGTAAACTGTTCGATTGGAGCCGTAGTTAAAGAATACCGTGGGTGCCAAAATGGGGCTACCCAAAACCGGCGCCGAGTCCACCGTGATGTACCATGGGTCCTTGACGACATGGGTGATTGACGATAGCGGAAATATGCATGGGTGAATAGACGCGCAACTGTTTTGCAACTGACAGCCCAAATGAATCAAGAGGCTACCAGTATTGCCCCCTCAGCGACTGTCCAGCTGGCGTTGCTGCGTATGGGCCTCTGCGGCATGCGCCTGAATCATGCTGCCATGCTGATTGCAGTTCATCCACAACGAAGGCAGGAATTTGCACAACATTACCGTAAGTGGATGTTCACTTAGTGGCGACAGGTGAACCACATTTTACGCCCATGTGACAGATGGCCGCTGGTGTGTACGGCGTGAAATGTCTGGAAGCAGACACTGTGCAACTATTGTCGAAGTACCTGCGCCAGAGGAGGGCGCATTATGGACTGTTAAGCACAATGGATTAATACAATTACGTATCTACTTTAGGGAACCGTGTCCGCCCCTAACTGTAGTTTCTTTTTCCTAGGCACGTTGGCATCTACCAGCAGGCCACTGCAATATGGGACACAGGCCACAATGTACGTGCGTGGCTGGAAAAGCACCAGGATTTGTTGACTGTACTCCCCTAGCTACCAACCTCACCGGATTTAGGCCTAAACCCAGTCGAAATTCTCTCGGACCACCTCGATCGGGGTTTTCGCACCACGGGTCCTCAAGTTAGAAACCTGCTAGGCACAGCACTCGAGTTGGCATGGTTCCTAATCTCTATCAGTACCACTGGAATTGCATGGTTCCTCATCCCTTTCGGTACCTTTCAGAACCTTACTGAGAGCCTTCCCGCTCGTCTCATAATGGTCCGCGCTGAAAAAGGTGGTTTGTTAGGGTTGTGGCAGCCGGTCATATTCATCTGACTGGATGGTGTAATTCGGTTACTGCTGTCGGACGTATTTATACAGCGCAACTTAGCGGCATTTATGAGGTGTGAAACTGATTCTAGGTGAAGCAAAAACTGCTCACTCGATCAGGAATCGAACTGGAACCTTTTCTTTTATCGGGCAATTTAATAACTGCAATGCACATATTGCATAGTCACTCAGAGTGTCATGCTACCACTGGCCTAAGTGGCAGGATTTATCGGACGCGTCCTGATCCACGCGAGCTTGGATATTTTCAGGATGCCATCTGACACTATGGTGACGACTTGTGTCGTAAGGAGACAGACTGTGTAGACACCACACACCTAGTTCCTCTCTTTATCTCAACTGGGTCATTAAGGTTATTGCAACAGTTACTATCGTGAAACGACTTTTCCATTGCCATCTGGTATCAGATACCAGAGCATCCAACGACAACATCTCGTTGAGGAAACAGTTGCAACGTATCTGCTTATTTTACTGGATACAAGCCGTATTGGTCAAGATCTTTCTAGATTAACAACGAAGTGGATATATCAAACGCTGATTCGCAGTAGCTGTTACATCCCAAGTTTTGCTACTGTCGACGAGTACCAACAAGATGACTGGATCAGGACCTGGAAAACATGCAGTGTCTACTGCTGACCACAAAACGGCAAAATACATAGTCAGAGAGAAGCTCCCGTCAGCTGCCAAAAGATAAGAGATCTGTACTGTAAACCAAGGACTAAAAGATAGGTTTTGGTCTCTCATCAATCAGTTTTATATACATCCAAACAAAGGTCGAGAAGAGTAGAATCCTCAAAACCCTAACAAAATAGTTCTGGGAAGGAACAAATTTATTAACAGCTCTTTATTTTCAAGCGAGCAAGTCCTTCTAGCAGACAGTAAATTGGCATTGTAACAAAATGCATTGAAATTCAACAATGGTTGAATCTATCAATAAGACAAAGTAAGGGCAGATGAAAAAGATGATATAAGAACAGCAAAGACAGTCATTTGTTGAAATACATCGGGAAAGAGATAACGATACACAGAACTAATTAAGATGTGGTTCAAAATATGCAGAAATATAATGCCACAAATGACTGTATAAAAAGGTATCTAGACAGAACTTTGTGGAAAGAGATAACACTAAGACTACACAGCTGGGTATCTAAGCCTGCTCTCATTTATGGCAGTTTAAAAGTGGATTCCCCAAAAAAGGAAGTGAACGACGAATCGAATTAGTTGAGCTGTGGATTCTGATTGCAGGATGTGGATCGAAGATATAAGACAAGAGCAGGACATAAAAACCACAATGACTGACGAGATGAGACACTAATCGAAAAAGAAAGTAGGATGACTACACCGTATGATGTAATTCGAGAGCCTGTGCCATGGCAGGCATTACATATTAGGCAAACTGGAAAATGAGGTATGCGACGTCCAGTAATGGATACGACAGTTCCTTTTACATTCTTTGGTTTGGGAACGGGTCAGCATTCACTCCTTGAAATGGTACTGAAAGGAGAGAAAAGAAGAGAAGATTGTAACCATAGCATGAACTTTCGAAAAATATTAATGGAGAGATTAAAGTTTCCCAGAAACCGTTGCACATCACTGCTGCTAAACACAACAGAAAAGTTTTCCCCAATAGGACTTACCGATACAGTGATGTACAAAATACTGGTTCAGATTTCTTGATAAACAGCTCGTGAGTGGCGATGCCACAGGAAGGCGAACGATTATAAGAAATATTGCTGCCTACGTTGACAGTGATATATTTATCGTGGGCCTTACATGATCTCGTCATCTACACAATGCTTCATTCGTACTACCTGGAACATAAGTTATATGTCACTGAAATAAAACACCGCATTGAGAATTGACGACTGTATGGTCAGGTCTATTGCGCACAGTATCGTTCTATCACCAATTTTGGCAGTGATAGGTATCAATTTATAATTTAAATGATAATTAATTGAAACCCTCAGCTGCCGACAGGTGTTGTTGATATACCTCGATGGGGAGAGCTGAAAATGTGTCCTGTGACTGGCAATCGAACCCGGGATCTCCGCCTTTCATGGTAGACGCTCTATCCATCTGACCCAGCGAGTACACAGATGAATAGCGCGACTGCAGGGACTTATCCCTTGCACGCATCCCGTAAAACCCACATTCCCAACTGTCCACAATTCTACATATATGCCACATTTTACTGGATTGTGTTTTATTTTCTGACCAGCGGGCCTCGGCTGATTTGCCAGCGGACCTGCCAACTCTTTTAGGCAACACTCGGACGAATGTGGTTAAAGTTTTAAAGTTCTGTGCCTTGTCAGATGTTTTTACAAAGATTTTAGGGAGCGGATTTTAATTTGCTCACTGTGTGACAAGCTCGCCCATCTTTTCTGTAAGTGGCCAGCCAATGACACATTCCTGTGTCATTCTTGTTGCTATGTTTTCCCTTCCCTTCGGTTATACTTCCTTATGTAGTACTTTCCCTCTTTTCCTGTTTTCTTTGAATGTGTTTTTCAGTTTTATTAGGTCTCTCCACATTCGTTCCTTTTAATGTGTGTCAGGGCGCTGATGACCTCGATGTTGAGCGCCCATAAACCCCAACACACACACACACACACACTCTACATATATAATGTACCTAATAGATATTTGCACATCCACTCATTACTCGTGCACACTTTGGCGATTCCCGTAAGAGTTCGGGCGACCTGTGTGCATTCGCACAGACGAAGGTCAATGGCCGGATAGCTTTTAACTATATATATGAAGATAGTAGCTGTTCTCGAAAGTGCAGATACCATTCATGACCGTGCAGCTTCTCTAGGATAAATGATAATTAATTGAAACCCTCAGTTCAAGTGCGCGCGAGTAATGAGTGGTTGGCCAAATATCTACTGGGTACATTACATATGTAGAATTATGGACAGTTGGGAATGTGGGTCTCACGGGAAGCGTGCAAAAGATAAGGCCCTTCAGTCGCGCGCTATGCACGTGTATCCTCGGTGGCTCAGACAGAGAGAGCGTCTGCCGTGTAAGCAGGAGATTCCGGGTTTGGGTCCCGCTTGGGGCACACATTTTCAGCTGTCCACATCGAGGTATATCAACAACACCTGTCGGCAGCTCAGCGTTTCAATTCATTATCATTAATTCTAGAGAAGCGGCACGGTCGTCAGTGTATCTGTTCTTTTGAGAACAGTTACTATCTTCATATATAAATTTATAATTTGCTATAACTGGATCTGATAACAATTTGTGAGATTTCGCTTCCAGCGAGCTCCGCTAATATAGGACTAAGGAGACGAAAAAGCTTAATTAGAGAAATTCGTCTAAGATGCGTGACAAATCTTTACAAAAACATGTTATGATATACGCACGGCAAACGCGTATATCAAGACAACATGCAGATACACTCGAATCGCAGCGCGTGATATGCCTAAACAAATGCAGAAGTGCCCGCGGCATAGAAACTTCGTCACAAAAAGCAGAATTTACAGTATTCCGATTTTCCTCTAATCACAAGGTTCATAAATTCAAGGCGTCTCCAATGCAAACTGTTGTGACTTGGCAAGACAGCCAGTCCACTGGGAGGTGAAGCCGAAAGGCACGCGTTTAAGCTCACGCAGGCTGGCGTGAGGTCTGGAACAGTTAAAGGATTTGAGTCTAGAAAATAAAGTACGTAGCTGTTGGAATACTTAACTTTAATCCACAATTGGTGAACATCGGTCTGACGGTACATGCATCACAAGATAAATAGCAAATGATAATGGCGCCTTGCTAGGTTGTAGCAAATGACGTAGTTGAAGGCTTTGCTAACTATCGTCTCGGCAAATGAAAGCGTAATTTGTCAGTGAACCATCGCTAGCAAAGTCGGCTGTACAACTGGGGCGAGTGCTAGGACGTCTCTCTAGACCTGCCGTGTGGCGGCGCTCGGTCTGCAATCACTGACAGTGGCGACACGCGGGTCCGACGTATACTGCCGGACCGCGGCCGATTTAAAGGCTACCACCTAGCACACAAACTGCTTCAGACAAGTCGTGACAACTGCTTTGCAAAAACAGATTATTTTAAATGTACCTGCTCTTTTGATGTCCATATTAATTTCAGATTCTTAATGCGTCTGAGAATTTACACCGTGTGTCAGCGGAAAGGTGCAATCAATTTGACGCCTGTGTTTCGGGTTCCACGTATTGTGAGATCTCTGGTATTCGTTTATGCCTTACCTTGTAACTGTTTCCGTTGCTCCGTGTTGTTACTGTATCGTATGACACGCTTTTCGTAAGATTTTTCTGGTTGGGGACGGATTCATGAAACTCTCCGATTGCCTCTTTCAAACTGAGGGCTTGAAAACGTTGTGCCCCGCTGCTGCGACCGCCTGTATTCTCGTAAACTGCTGGTCGATGCTCGTTGTTTAATCCTAGCGGACGTGCTGGAACTGTTCACCACATTACGTTAAAGTAGCTATCCATCTACACTCCTGGAAATTGAAATAAGAACACCGTGAATTCATTGTCCCAGGAAGCGGAAACTTTATTGACACATTCCTGGGGTCAGATACATCACATGATCACACTGACAGAACCACAGGCACATAGACACAGGCAACAGAGCATGCACAATGTCGGCACTAGTACAGTGTATATCCACCTTTCGCAGCAATGCAGGCTGCTGTTCTCCCATGGAGACGATCGTAGAGATGCTGGATGTAGTCCTGTGGAACGGCTTGCCATGCCATTTCCACCTTGCGCCTCAGTTGGACCAGCGTTCGTGCTGGACGTGCAGACCGCGTGAGACGACGCTTCATCCAGTCCCAAACATGCTCAATGGGGGACAGATCCGGAGATCTTGCTGGCCAGGGTAGTTGACTTACACCTTCTAGAGCACGTTGGGTGGCACGGGATACATGCGGACGTGCATTGTCCTGTTGGAACAGCAAGTTCCCTTGCCGGTCTAGGAATGGTAGAACGATGGGTTCGATGACGGTTTGGATGTATCGTGCACTATTCAGTGTCCCCTCGACGATCACCAGTGGTGTACGGCCAGTGTAGGAGATCGCTCCCCATACCATGATGCCGGGTGTTGGCCCTGTGTGCCTCGATCGTGTGCAGTCCTGATTGTGGCGCTCACCTGCACGGCGCCAAACACGCATACGACCATCATTTTCACCAAGGCAGAAGCGACTCTCATCGCTGAAGACGACACATCTCCATTCGTCCCTCCATTCACGCCTGTCGCGACACCACTGGAGGCGGGCTGCACGATGTTGGGGCGTGAGCGGAAGACGGCCTAACGGTGTGCGGGACCGTAGCCCAGCTTCATGGAGACGGTTGCGAATGGTCCTCGCCGATACCCCAGGAGCAACAGTGTCCCTAATTTGCTGGGAAGTGGCGGTGCGGTCCCCTACGGCACTGCGTAGGATCCTACGGTCTTGGCGTGCATCCGTGCGTCGCTGCGGTCCGGTCCCAGGTCGACGGGCACGTGCACCTTCCGCCGACCACTGGCGACAACATCGATGTACTGAGGAGACCTCACGCCCCACGTGTTGAGCAATTCGGCGGTACGTCCACCCGGCCTCCCGCATGCCCACTATACGCCCTCGCTCAAAGTCCGTCAACTGCACATACGGTTCACGTCCACGCTGTCGCGGCATGCTACCAGTGTTAAAGACTGCGATGGAGCTCCGTATGCCACGGAAAACTGGCTGACACTGACGGCGGCGGTGCACAAATGCTGCGCAGCTAGCGCCATTTGACGGCCAACACCGCGGTTCCTGGTGTGTCCGCTGTGCCGTGTGTGTGATCATTGCTTGTACAGCCCTCTCGCAGTGTCCGGAGCAAGTATGGTGGGTCTGACACACCGGTGTCAATGTGTTCTTTTTTCCATTTCCAGGAGTGTATAAGAGCAGGACTTAATGAGAGTGAAACATGTGGGGCAAAACCCCATGAGTCTCGACGACATCCTTCACTCAGCTCAAAGATCAGTGAGCAGCAGGATCTGAAAATAAGTTATTACAGTACATAGAACGAAAGAGCCTAGATATGAGCAAGTTTTATGGCCTAGGCTGTGTCAGGGCATCATTCATGAGCGGCGTCTGCAATTGCGTGAAATGGTATAAGGTAATAATTTAAATTTAGTTCTTAAAGGAACTGTAAACGCTGACCGTGAATCTGGTAATTATTTCGGAACAGCTGGCGTATACGATATTTTGTTCTCTCGGTGCTGCGTTGCAAGTATTTAAAACCTTGCTTCATGAGTGCTTCCGAGATAACGCTAAAGAAACTAAGTTCAATGGGTTGCGCTGGCACATACTACGCATCTGTGCACTAAAATAGATATTAATGAACATAATTCTTACAAGTAAGGAAAGAAATGTAGCAATTCCTCTTAAGAACAAAATCGTTTTTCAATGTAAAGTACTACAAGGATAAACATAGCACCTAAGGCGTTTAAATCTAAGGGTATTGAGGTAGAAGCTGCGTATAACGTTTTAGGAACTTTGTTTTCAGAAATGATCTTCTCGACAAATTCCCCGATGAGACATTCGGCATATCTGAATGATGAAATATCGAGAGTACCATTCTCTCACAAACAAACATCAAAAATGAAGAAAACCGACATAGCCCTGAACTATACCTAATACGCACATAGCACTCCGTCTGCAGGGCACAAGTGGCCTATCGGGATCAGATGAGGATGCGGATAGGAGGGGCGTGTGGTCAGCACACCGCTCTCCAGGTCGGTATGATGGTTTTCTTTGACCGGAGCCGCTACTATTCGCTCGAGTAGCTCCTCAATTGCCATCACGAGGCTGAGTGCACCCCGAAAAATGGTAACATCCCATGGCGATCCGGATGGTCACCCATCCAAGTGCCGGCCACGCGCGACAGTACTTAACTTCGGTGATCTGACGGGAAGCGGTATATCCACTGCGGTAAAACCGTTGCCATACTTAAGAAGAATTACAATTTATCTACCCAGTGACTGACAACATCATTCGCAATGAAATTCATGTTTTAGGTTATGAAGTAAAATAACACACGCATACAATGCTACGACGTTGGTAAGAAGCTAGTGGAAACAGTTCGGTGCACAAGACTTAGCACAGACGACATCGAAATACCAGACGTACTCGTACACAAAATTTTGCTGCTGTATCTATTACAGCCGGTAGCTATTGCAAAAACTGAGCCATATCTGTTGTGAATAACGATGTAATGGTAAATCAGAAAAGTAGCTTACATTTACTTTTCTTATTTTTTCTTTTTTTGTAAAATTTCCTTAAATATTTATTCGAAAATTTATTTGTCATACCTATCTGTTAAGTTATCATACACCTCTTCTCACTCTTTCCTCACTTCCCACTCCTCTTCTTCTTACTCCACCTCTACTTCCCACGCTGTCTTCCTATTCTCTCGGGCATGAATGTGTCACAGTGCTTACGAATGTTCTATCTTCCACCACCTGCTCCCTGTGACATGTCCCCTTTCATCTTTGTCTGCCCCATCTTGACAACAGATGTGTTTCTCTCAACCTGAGCTCCGAGTTACCAATCCTGCCCTTGAAACATACCTGACGTGTCCTGTTACCCCTGAACAAAAAACTAACAGGTCTGAAAGCTAAGACAGATTTTTCGACTTCCATGTTGTCCTTCGGCAGTAACCAAAATATCACCTAATCTGTGAAAATAGTAAGTATCTATTCTGTCTCGCTGAAATTTCATAATGTAACATGTTCTTCTGTTCCCATACAACATATTCACTGAATATTTGCAGCACTTGGTTAACAATTTGCTTCTCAAGAATATCTGAATCCAGGGACTTCATAGAAAGTTGACACTCAATCTTATGCTTCAAAATACGTAAGTAAATTCTGAGGGTCACTCATAACTTTTGAACATTTCTTTGATTTACCCATTTATTACCTGGGCGGTTATGAATGTGCACAAAACTCGTTACGGAGGAAAGTATGTGAGACTAGTTATATGGCTATGGCAAACTGTATTAAGGATTATCTTAAGCTAACAGTTGTCATACACTTCCTGTGCACCGCTTCGTCGTCACGCTGTACACAAATAACTTAGCACCCAGTATGTTGGCGACGCAATGATACTTTTTCGCACACTAAAACAACAGTTCAGGTGCAAGGGCCTTTGCCAGAAAGTCATCAACCATTTCTTTTTTAAAAAAGGCAATAATGACTGACTCTTGAAGAAATTTTGATGTAGTAGCAGCCTTTTCACCCCCAGATACTGCATTTATATTTACAACTCCTGAAATCAGTATGACATTTAATACGAAAGTCATCCATGAAAAAAAAAAAACAAAAAAAAAACGCAGACTTAACTGACAGTTTTCTATATTCATTTGAACCTTTCGTTACTGTACATAACCACTGCTTCATAATTCTCTTCATTATGAGGCCAGTTATTATATGATGATCAAATGTCTGCTGTAGTTCGCTCATAAAGAATATCGCCAGAATATCTAAACTTTTGTCATAGTATTCTTCGTTAGTGCAGAACCCATCTATAGAAGCACGCGTTTCACTTCAGACACTCTATGTAAGAAGTTACTCGTTATTTAGACAACTATAATGTAGAATAATGAAATCCTTCAGCTCGTGTAAATAATATGAACACATTACTGACCTTAAAGTATATATTTGATAATTAGCTGCTGCCTGCTTCCTTTTTTAATCCCTGGTCGGTCTCGCAAAGCAAATATTTTCCTCTACTTGTTCACTACGACGCTCAGAAACACACCAGAGCAGGTGGCACATTAAATAATGTACGTAAGACATAGTGGCTTCTCCTAACAACAGTCAGTTCATTCGGGATGGGTTCTCTCCACGCGCAGAAAAACTGCTCCAAAAGAACAAAATGACTTTCATGACTCATAGTGATATTATCAGTACGTGTTTTCTCTCAATATTCTTACGTACTCTAGGTCCAACTTCTTCCAAACTCTCTCAAGAAGTGCTAGATGCAGCTGACACGTAGCTCGGGCACCAGTCAGCCTCATAGCGCTAGTGGAACAGCGTCTCCTCTCAGACTTGTTAGAAAACATGACTGACTGTTTTGTAGATTTCACACAGTCACATCAATTCGTACGTTAGCTGATGATAGATTCGGTGAAGTAAAGTTCACAGATCTAAGAGAAAATATCGAAGCAAGTGATATAATGTTTATTATTGTTATTTTATGACGTAACTAATGGGTGATACACACAGTTGTCAATAGCTACAAGCAGACGTATACATTTATAAAAATCAGACACGATGAAGATGACAAGGTTACAAGTGCTTCATAGCTGAAAGTCCTGTTCTTCATTCCAGCACGGATGCTGTGGTATTGCTAGCAGGAAACCATCATTGCTGTGATATCTTCGAATGTGGCTTTCACTGAGAATGTGATATATAGCCTGGCTTTTAACTCCGCAACCACAGTCAGGATTGAGCAGCTTCTTACACTTTTGGAGTGCATCGTTGCAGCTTTAATGGCCGGTTCGGATTCTATTTAGGGTAGTCCGAGTCTTGCGTCGCAGCTGGGACGCACTTGGAGCCAGTTACCTGAGATGATGTTTAGCAGGCTTACGCGTCTTATCGCTTCTCACCGACTTTGTAATTCTGCAAGAGGATTAGAATTTCTGGCAGCCGTTTCACAAGCATTGCACTGCGTATGATGTCCTTACTGTACTCTTTTAAGATTTAAAGTGACAGCGTACGATTGCTGGAGATCTTGTTGTGTTCTCTCAAAAGAGTAGCATATCTTCGGAAATCCGCTGGAATAATACGTTTTAACAGCATGAGGCAATGACTATGGGTAAATATGGGAGTACCAGATATTATGCTTACGATAGTATTGAGTCCAGCTTGCTAAATTTTTGTATAAAAGCTGTTCACACAGACAGGTGAAGAGTACTCAACACTTGAGTTTACCAAATGGAAGACCGAAGAAAGGAGATTGCTTGCTGAGGATCCTGAAGTAGTTTCACGAAATTTGTGTTGGATGTTATTACGTCTTCACTTTCTGAAAGTGTTGCTTGAAACACGCTGTTCGGTTGAAGACCACATCCCGATATTTTGGGATTCAATTACGATTCGGATTTTTGCATTTCAAACTTCTATCCAATGTCAGGTTCGCCATATGTTAATTTAAGTGGAAGCAAGACACCTCTGTTTTGTTCACACTGGGTTATAGTTGTGTCTCATGGACTGTGCTAAAAGACTACAACAATTCAGGCAAGCAGACCACCAGTCGTGCACCCAATGGCGCAGTAACCAAATAATAGATCTAGGGATTACGTGTATCTGATTGGGAGAGCGCCCTACATTGAAGAATTGTTTTTCAAGTATCGATAACAATTTTAGAGCTTTGATGTTAGTGAAAATAGAAAATTTCACAAAAATAAAATGTAATCCTGCAAATAAAGTAAATCTAACCACGCATTATCCTTCAAAAAATTACTAAGTGAGTAAGGTGTATGTCCTAACATGAAGCTGCACTTGATAAATACACTCCTGGAAATGGAAAAAAGAACACATTGACACCGGTGTGTCAGACCCACCATACTTGCTCCGGACACTGCGAGAGGGCTGTACAAGCAATGATCACACGCACGGCACAGCGGACACACCAGGAACCGCGGTGTTGGCCGTCGAATGGCGCTAGCTGCGCGGCATTTGTGCACCGCCACCGTCAGTGTCAGCCAGTTTGCCGTGGCATACGGAGCTCCATCGCAGTCTTTAACACTGGTAGCATGCCGCGACAGCGTGGACGTGAACCGTATGTGCAGTTGACGGACTTTGAGCGAGGGCGTATAGTGGGCATGCGGGAGGCCGGGTGGACGTACCGCCGAATTGCTCAACACGTGGGGCGTGAGGTCTCCACAGTACATCGATGTTGTCACCAGTGATCGGCGGAAGGTGCACGTGCCCGTCGATCTGGGACCGGACCGCAGCGACGCACGGATGCACGCCAAGACCTTAGGATCCTACGCAGTGCCGTAGGGGACCGCACCGCCACTTCCCAGCAAATTAGGGACACTGTTGCTCCTGGGGTATCGGCGAGGACCATTCGCAACCGTCTCCATGAAGCTGGGCTACGGTCCCGCACACCGTTAGGCCGTCTTCCGCTCACGCCCCAACATCGTGCAGCCCGCCTCCAGTGGTGTTGCGACAGGCGTGAATGGAGAGACGAATGGAGACGTGTCGTCTTCAGCGATGAGAGTCTCTTCTGCCTTGGTGCCAATGATGGTCGTATGCGTGTTTGGCGCCGTGCAGGTGAGCGCCACAATCAGGACTGCATACGACCGAGGCACACAGGTCCAACACCCGGCATCATGGTGTGGGGAGCGATCTCCTACACTGGCCGTACACCACTGGTGATCGTCGAGGGGACACTGAATAGTGCACGGTACATCCAAACCGTCATCGAACCCATCGTTCTACCATTCCTAGACCGGCAAGGGAACTTGCTGTTCCAACAGGACAATGCACGTCCGCATGTATCCCGTGCCACTCAACGTGCTCTAGAAGGTGTAAGTCAACTAGCCTGGCCAGCAAGATCTGCGGATCTGTCCCCCATTGAGCATGTTTGGGACTGGATGAAGCGTCGTCTCACGCGGTCTGCACGTCCAGCACGAACGCTGGTCCAACTGAGGCGCCAGGTGGAAATGGCATGGCAAGCCGTTCCACAGGACTACATCCAGCATCTCTACGATCGTCTCCATGGGAGAATAGCAGCCTGCATTGCTGCGAAAGGTGGATATACACTGTACTAGTGCCGACATTGTGCATGCTCTGTTGCCTGTGTCTATGTGCCTGTGGTTCTGTCAGTGTGATCAATAAAGTTTCCCCTTCCTGGGACAATGAATTCACGGTGTTCTTATTTCAATTTCCAGGAGTGTAAGTCTGTACGTAGCCGACATCGTAGTTGTACTGTGTTGGTAGATATGTAACTAGAACAGTGAAGCTCCCAGTGCAGGCTAAGATACTTCACAAAAATTTTAATGAGTCATTACTATCTTCGAGTTAATGTGACATCTGTTTTGCAATTTTCACTTATCTCTTTCGATTTTGGTGACATATATGAGACTTCAGACATTTTGGCGACCTCCCCGTCGGGAGATTAATATTATAGCCGGCATTAGGCAGTGCACTTTTCGATCTTCCCAAACATGGACGCGCAACTAATCTTAAATCTGATCCAGGTACAGCTCCAAGTAAAAGGGCCTAAATAAACCTATGATAAGGCGCAGTTATTAAGATTTATTGTGGCAATGACAGAAATGTCTTTATCTAACAGTAGGTGAAACTCTTCAGAACTGATTAAAGTCAAAAGACCTGCGGAGATTCTAGAGTTTCCACGGATAAATTTTCACACTGAAACACGAAACCTCTTCCAAATTCAATACAACTGTTTCAACATAAATTACCTTCACTCCATGCTCAGTCAGCAATCACATCACATAAAGCGATTACTGGCTACATGAAGAACCAAAGAGTATCTGGTGTAACTCAAGTGGCTTACATTATACGTAATTCCATACAAATATTACGCCTCTTAAGTCTTGGGTACGTTTGCTTCATTATTCAGGGTTAAATTATTTTCTTTATAGATTCGAACAAAAATGGCCTGATTCATTGATCTATTCAATATGCATCCGAACCAATAACAGTACAAGTTATTCAGGCGAAGCTGCTGCGCATTCTTGGCTGCCGACGGATTGTAGCGGCTCCCGTCGTAAACCGAGAGGCTCGTACAAATACAGAACTTCAGCAACACTGGTATTCTAGCTGTTAGTAGAAACCAATCCCCCCAGTTGTAGCAGCCTTGCCCATTCAATGGTGATGACTGATATATTTTGAATATTAAAAATTAATGTTGACAGTCGCACTAGGCGAATCGTCACAGCGTGCACTAATACACTGTGTGTATTACTACGACAGCAGTACCATGTTGAAAACTGTAAATGTGCGTTTTGAGGCACTGTTTTCCGCGGTATCGGTTTCACCGCAAACACTACTCCCAATATTATAGATCGCGTATATTTCTCAAACACTAATCATTTACTAAACGCATAATTTATGGCATATAGTTAATTTCAGTAAGATGTATAATTTTGACATTGTGTTTTTTAAAAACTTTATTGTATGTTCATTTCAGTCGTCACTGTTACACCAGAAAATGCTAGTAACGTCTCTTCTGTATAAAGAGTAGTCAAAAGCTTAAGCACTGCTACATTATACGCCACCAGGAACTAGCAAAGCTTACGAAGATATCAGGACTTCCATTTACGCATGCTGTTACACACTTTGATGAATGCCTTGATCTTGATGCAGTTATTTTAATTTCTTAAGAAATTGTTACTGCTATAGTTTTCTAGTGATACGTATATCTTCTTTGTTTAAAGATACATTCCCAATAGCAAAGTTACTTTTTTAAAAATTTGTTTGGTCTGCTAAGGGCCAAATATAATAACTTTCCTCCTTTCTTTCTTTCCATTTATTTTTCATCCTTTCCCTATTTTTGTCGCTTCTTCCCAATAGCAAAGTTACTTTTTTAAAAATTGGTTTGGTCTGCTAAGGACCAAATATAATAACTTTCCTCCTTTCTTTCTTTCCATTTATTTTTCATCCTTTCCCTATTTTTGTCGCTCCTTTTTGCTGTCCATACTGCACCTGCCTCTTTTGTTGTTTTCTCCTGGAAGCCCATGAAACATTTTACATTTGCTCTGAGCCTTTCTCTTTCTCCTATTTCTTCCCCATTATTTTCAGTCTGCCTTAACTTCTTCTATCCATGTCACTGATATTTGGGATTTCTGTTACAGAAGTCAAAAATCCTTTTTGCTGTCATGTTTTCAAATGTTGAAATGTGTGTGGATTCCTAAGGGACCAAACTACTGAGGTCATCGGTCCCAAGACTTACACATTACTTAAACTAACTTATGGTAACAACAACACACTCACCGACGATGCCCGAGGGAGGACTCGAACTTGGACGGGAGGGGCCGCGCAGTCCGTGACATTATGGCTCAAACCGCGAGGCTGCTCCGCGCGGTTGTCATGTTTTCATCTATCCTCTTTAGGCGTCCATAGAATTATGCTCTTCTCATCCTCATTGTGTGTGATATTCGCTCTATTGTTTCATAAACTTATTTATTATTCCTTCCCCATTCCCATATTTTGGTCAAAAGATTTTATTGACTGTTTTCCTTTTTCTTTCCTATTTCACTGCACTATTTGTATTTAACGATAGCCATTCTTATGCAGAAAAGGCTTTCTGCTTTAATGACAGTTTGTAGTGCTAAAGTTTTGAATTTATCGAGAAAGATTTCTTGTTATAAAGGTCTTTTGTCAGTTGTATTATCTCACCTAGATATTTAAATTTTGTAGCCTTTTTAGTTCTACCACAATCTGTTTCCATAGAGTTTAGAGCTTCGTTGACATCTTTCACGTGCTCTATTTTTTTCAAAAGATATATGTAGGGCAACTTTTAAAGCTGTTTCTGGTAGGAGATTCATTGTTGCATACACTACAGATTCAGCAAAGATGGCACGAACATCTGCAAAAGCCAGGAAATCAAAACTCAGATTATCCTCTTTCGCCCCACCTGTAATTCTTCTAATTCCTTCGTCTTCTGTCCTTTTCTTCCATTCTCTGAGTACCTTTTCTGGTTACTTTCATTACACCAGAAAATGTGAGAAATTTTTCTTCAGTGTAAAGAGTAGTTAAAATGTTAACCACTGTTACATTAGATGCCACTAGGATCGAGCGAATATTTAAAAAAAAATTTGGAATGAGTTTCAGGGCTGCCAGTTATGTATCGTGTACATACATTAGTCACAAAAATAGCTTTACGATTGTGACTGTTCTTTATGAAATCATGAAAAATGGTTTTTGTATAAATCAGGTTTGTAATATTCATTTTTTGTTTTCAGCTTCTTTAATTACAAGTGGTAATTTATTCATTGTTTTATTTTTCAGTTGATGAGTGCTTCCTACTCATACTACGCTCTTCTCAACCAGGTGAACGACAAATGAATGGAAAATACCTCCCATTTTATATAAATTCCAAGTGTCCACGAAAACGTACTGATCGTCTCAATACTTAGCATAGCACGTCGACAGCGATTTATTGTCCATCGATTGAAGAAATCCATACATACACGGAAATTCAAAGAAAATTTGCTTAAGTTACAGACATAATTTTTTACTTCATTTGTGCGTGCCTTCGAACATAATACTAATGGTACGTTTTAAAGCAAAATAATGCTACTGATTCAGTTGTAGACTCACACACTTGTGCATACTACTACATTGCACATTATTCAGTGGGCAGCTTGTGAATATTGGCACATAACATAAATAAAATGGTATTGTCAGAGCCAAACAGTACTGGAAAAGTAATTACTGTCCAGAATAACAAGTATTTACTTCGATAAATTCCTAACAGTTTTATGTCTCATATGCACTGTGTTTCCGTTTAAGGATGTCATTTTAAAACTAGTATTTAAAAATACAGTGAGTGCCTGGCCATAAGGACAACACTGACAATACTGCAGCGAGCATTAATTGAGAGGTAAACACTTACCGCAAGCGAATGAATGAATGGAATGAAAGGTTAATCACTTACAGCATACCCTCTCTTCTCGTAGTAAAAAAAGGTACTGATCAGTCTGAAGCAATTTCCGCACAAACTACAGTGCTCCCACACGCTAAATATGATAGATCTTTGGGCGTAGTTTGTTACATACCTGTCAACATACTCCAGCAACAGCGTAACAACCGCTCACTGCAACGCCACAGATGCAGCAGCTGACATCAAGTTAGTCCTCCCCAGGTACACGCTAAAGGCGAGACAGAATCAGAGGCTGCATATGGATACAATTAGACTAAGCTGAGGCACATTATGTTTTACATATATTTAGATACGCAAACATCATCTTTCTTAACTGATGGTTTAAACATTATAATAACACAGAGTGTAACATAACACTGTTTTGAGCTCTACATGTGCATTTTGTTGTACTACCAGTGCGCTTGGTAAGTGTAGTGCTGGTTGTTATCCTTCAACTTCTTCCCGCGTAATTCATGACTAAATAGTGATGAACAGTACCCAGCGGCCAAAGCACACTGACTTGATTTAAAATAAGTGGACCCCCATTATTCAATGCGCAACTGATCACTAGATATCCCGAGTGGCTGATCTGCAATGTGATAGCATGGGGGGAGTATTATATTGCCACTGGAGGAGCGACAACACTATAATGGGTCTTTCAAAGAGAGATCAGTGACTTTGAACGTGGATGTCACCTGAGCAAGAAATCCATCAGGGACATTGCAGCCCATCTACTGGGGCCACCAGTCATTGCTGAGGGTCGTTGTAAAGAATGCCTCGAAGTCACCGGAAGGAATCAGTCATGAATTCCTACGTATTATCGAGAGTGCAGGTTGCACTATGACTTTTCGTTGGGAGTTACAAAGAAAGTATGGGATACAGTGGTCGAGTAGCTCGTCATAAGCCACACATTTCAGTATTTAATGCTATGTGACACTTGAGGTGGTGTAAAGAGTGAGGCTACAGGACAGTGCACGGCTGGAAACGAGTAATTTGGAGTGATGTATCAAGCTTCATTAGTTTTTGACAGTCCGATCGAAGGGTCTGGGTTTGATGAAGGCATTCTAAACATTACCTACCCTCATGTGTAGTGTCATCAGGTCATAACGGTCGAGAAGGTATTGCGGTATGTAGGTATTTTCAGTAGTTAGGATGTGGCCTCATTATTGTGTTTCAGACTACGCTAAATGTGGAAGGATCAGTTTAATAAGCCACGACAGGAAAATACTAACACGAATTCTTTACAGACGAATGGAAAAACTGGTGGAAGCGGACCTCGGGGAAGATCAGTTTGGATTCCGTAGAAATGTTGGAACACGTGAGGCAATACTGAACCTACGACTTATCTTAGAAAATAGATTAAGGAAAGGGAAACCAACGTTTCTAGCATTTGTAGACTTAGAGAAAGCTTTTGAGATTGTTGACTGGAATATCCTCTTTTAAATTCTGAAGGTGGCAGGAGTAACATACAGGGAGCGAAAGGCTATTTCCAATTTGTACAGAAACCAGATGGCAGTTATAAGAGTCGAGCGGCATGAAAGGGAAGCAGTGATTGGGAAGGGAGTGAGACACGGGTGTAGCCTATCCCAAATGTTATTCAATCTGTATATTGAGCAAGCAGTAAAGGAAACAAAAGAAACATTCGGAGTAGGAATTAAATTCCATAGACAAAAAATAAAACCTTAGAGCTTCGCCGATGACATTGTGATTCTGTCAGACAGAGCAAAGGACCTGGAAGAGCAGCTGAACGGAATGGACATTGTCTTGAAAGGAGGATATAAGATGAACATCAACAAAATCAAAACGAGAATAATGGACTGTAGTCGAATTAAATCGGGTGATGCTGAGGGAATTAGATTAGGAAATGAGACGCTTAAAGTAGTAAGTGAGTATTCCAATTTGGGGAGCAAAATTACTAATGATGGTCGAAGTAGAGAGGATATAAAATGGAGACTGGCAATGGCAAAGAAAGCGTTTCTGAAGAAGAGAAATTTGTTAACATCGAGTATAGATTTAAGTGTCAGGAAGTCTTTTCTGAAAGTATTTGTATGGAATGTAGTCATGGAGTGAAACGTGAACGATAAATAGTTTAGGCAATAAGTGAGTAGAAGCTTTCAAAATGTGGTGCTACAGAAGAATGCTGAAGATTAGATGGGTAGATCACATAACTAATGAGGAGGTATTGAATAGAATTATAGAATTGGGGAGAAGAGAAATTTGTGGCACAAATTGACTAGAAGATGGTATCACTTGGTAGGACGTAGTCTGAGGCATCAAGGGATCACCAATTTAGTACTGGAGGGCAGCGTGGAGGGTAAAACTCGTAGAGGAAGACTAACAGATGAATACACTAAACAGATTCGGAAGGATGTATGTTGCAGTAGGTACTGGGAGATGAAGAAGCTTGCACAGGATAGAGTAGCATGGAGAGCTGAATCAAACCAGTCTCTGGACTGGAGACCACCACAATAATAACATCAACAGATTTTACAGAACTGTGTACTGCGTACTGTAAAGGAAAAGGTACGAGAGGATGATTCTTTGTATCTGCATGACGATGCATGAAGCTAGTGGAACACCCGTTGGATGAGTCACATCTTTGACTTCGTCCCAGATCCGTGCTTCTAATTTCACTACCTTCTCTGGCTTTGGCATCTGAAGTAGATTTGGCTGCCATTCCTCCACGGACCTTATGACTCCTTACTAATTCCAAACTGAGTTCAAGCCATCACAGGGGCGAAGAAACGACACGCCCTTGCGTTTACTTCCACTACTGTGGGTACAGATACATTTGACCAGATAGCTCATCAGCACACCTAGTAATGGCAACTTGGCCCCTTGCCGAAGTGTAGCGCCCTGATATTCTTTCGATTACTGGCAATGTGAAGCAGTTTTCACAGCCATAATCCTTCCCTCAGCACAGTACCGACAAAAATTCCAAAGAAACTGACGGTTGTAACGAGAAATTACAGAATAGAAAAATTACGGTTGATTTAACGTATGGATCTGAATGTTTCGCATATTCCTACAGAAGTAATTGTTCTCTTGTTTTTTCCAAATCACTTTCTATACAATTCGTGGCAGAATTATCTATTAACCACACTTACAACGAAACGAACTGATTTGCTATTAGAACTACCGTTGTTAGCCTCTCAAACAATAGATTGACTCATGACCAATGAAGTTTCCACATCAAACATTTCGCACACAAAAACGCCAAAACAGGAAGAAAGCGAATAAAAAGGCGAATATGATCAACATTTTCGTATGGGACGTGGAAGTGCGTCTTTCAACCAGCGACAACATGAGGCAAAACATACAAATCTTCAAGACATGCAAAACACTGAGATACTAACACCCACTGAAGTTGGCTTTCACATCTAAGTAGAAGGCATCTGTGGTAAATAATGCCAATGCATGAAAGAGCGTTTCCCTCCGAAGCTAACGTTTATAGCTCTGTGACACGAACTGGTCAGTCCAACAGCCTTACTGATTCGAAAGTAGTTTTATATATTACGATAGTGATTTAACATAACGTCCTTGAATAAACGAGTATTTTTCAAATATTGAGACTTACACGATTTTACTTTCAGTCATTGGAAACACTGTGTGTGTCAAAAATTCTCGCTAGCAATCTGAAATGAAGTACCGGTACTTTTAAATTCAGATTACATTGCCTGATCTAGAATCGCCGTTGCCACCCTAGCTTCGTACACAAACATATTTATCCTAATTATTTCTTAACTATGTGATTGTAATTGATGTGAAACGCATGTGACAGGTGAAAGTGAAGCTGAGCATGGGGAATGGTTATCAATAATTCTCGGAGTGGCTTTCTCGTGAAACAATCACACACGAGCGAAAATTACGGGCTATTATAAAAACGCTTCTGTGGAATTTGCATGCAATTTTGATGATGAAGACGATTTCTAATATTCTCATGAAAGGTTCATTTAGGGACTGCAGTAGATTCTCATCCTGCAGCCGATAACCTGACACTGTTCTGTCTACATGCAAGAATAACCAGCTGAAATAAATCACTATAAATCACTCCAGGGCAGTTTGATTATTTTTCAAACTATTTTTTGCAAAGTGAACTTTTGTTTCTTTTCTGGAAGTACAGGTCACTCTTTAAGCAACAGTACAGTCGTGACAATGCAGGATTTGCCGAATCTACATTTTCTTCCATTAATGGGGATAAGCTTCACGAAATATTTTTAAATGAATAAGAAAGTACTTCGCAATTCCTTTTGATGACACAGAAGAAATTTGACTTAACATGAACGATAATCTTTTTATAGGACTGTAATCTATCATGAAGTTTACTTTTACCCGCTATGTTTGGATTAACGTAAAATTTACGCTTTGCTTTCAAACTGAAATACTTGTTCGCCAGAGATCTACCCACTAATACGATCTCTGGTAGCCAAAGAACATTTCACTCCTATGTTTTGGCATGCAAAGATGCTCAAAGTGGCAAACATTCGGAACAACTGTGACTGCCGTTGATATTTACATACACCAAGTGGCAAACATACCAGATAAATTGTAATTCCTCATAATATACACATTATTTGTCCTAATATAGATACCTTTCGATATTATTCGCATTTCGATATAGATGGGACGTATGGCGACAATACGTTCGCGTTCGCAGAATTGCGATATACTGATGCAATATAATAAATTCAACATCCCGTTGAAAACAAGTCTCCCCCATTTTATTGAAAAATTGCTTTATGATGCGTGTAGTACTACACCGAGATATGACTCTTATAGAATAGCAGTGACGAATTCTCAGCTGGAGGTCAGCTTTTGTAATACGTGTGTCTGTGAGCTACGTTTCCATTAGTTTCTGAGTAGACTTTTTCTGTCCTATGTCTTGCTTAACCCTACACTATAGTTAATGCGGAGAACACGTTAATAGTCTCAAGCTTTTTGTGAAGTCGGATTATTTAAATATGAAGAAAACACAAGTTGCAGGTGAATCAATTACTAAATTCGTAACTGGATTTTTAACGTAATCGGGCGTACGTACGATATTACAGTAGTTAATAACTACGTAGATGGTGGGTGCTTTGCGTTAACGATTCAAAACCCTATGTTTCCTAGATCAAAAGCGTCGTGGTGCATCTTTGAAGTGCAGAATATCAGGCATTATGCGTTGTATATATACGAAAAGTCCTTGGTAGGTTTCCGAAGATGTGTGACACCAGATGTCTAACAACCACATGTCTCGCAATTTCCCAATTCTGGGCACGGATCTGCTGTGGAATTGCCTCCCAGATGTGGTCCATCGGGCTCAGATCAGGCCAATTTCGTGGCAAATATATCAACTGAAGTTCATTACGATTCTCCTTGAACCACTGCAACATGATTCTGGCCGTGTGACAAAGTTAACCCGCTGGCAGAGGCCAGCACAGTAGGGGAAAACATCAAGCAAGACGAGAAGCTGGTTGCTGCGATAACGTTCACTAAATCCAAAGTAGTCTTGATGTCCTCAACCACTGCCATAAATGAAGCCCAGATGAATGTCCTCGACATCATGTTACTACAGCCACAGGCGTGTGTGGTGGCAAATTTGGGCACGACCAATGACCTCGTGTAAAGAAGAAAAGGTGGTTCATCCAGCAAACCGACAGGTTTCCATTCATCTACGATCCACTCTCAACGCAAATACAACTAACTAAATGGTTCGTAGGGACAGTCTGTGAAGATACATCACCAGTGTGTGCTGGACGATGTGCTGCCAAACAGCTGTGCCTGCACCAGCATTGTGCTCTGTAGCCATATCCGCCACAGATCGCTGCGTATCTTGCTGTAGACACAGGCCAGCCTCAGACCTGCACGTTCTGTGATGGATCGTGGGCGTCCACCACGGTGTCGCCTACGTTTGGTTCCACTGTCCCACAACCAGTTCCCACAGATGTCGACGAAAGTAGGACGTGACCAGAAGCCCACTTAGCTGTTTCTTGGATGCCCTATCCCGGTAACCAGGCCATAACAATCTTCTCTTCTTGAAAGTCACTTACGAGAGGGATTATTTTTATTTGCGGCCGAATCGTTACCAGAATGATTCCCCATTTGTCTCTTCGCTGCTTATAAACACATTCGTAACATAGTCGCGCCCCAGCATACCACAGGGTGGCTTTCAGTGTCAGTATTCTGGTGACGTTTTGGCTTATCACTGCCTTAAATGATTTTGCTACTGAATCATAATTGATTTACAACACTTTACCCGTTGGTACTTGCCCATTTAGAAACCGTTCGTATCCAGATGCTTTAAAATAATTAACACAACTGCAGCAACAGAGCAGATAACTGTCTTTCCATTTAGTATTGAACTCGTTTATATCGTCTTATCGGAATCTATAGTTCTTTCAATAAAACAAGCTGTCCACATTTAGACACAGATCGAGCAGCTTGAAAATTTGGCGAGAGCTGAATGAGCGCACCATACTGTAATAGTGTATATAGTATGCGAGTAATCATGAATTTTTCCATATATAATCTTCTAATAAAATGGTTCAAATGGCTCTGAGCACTATGGGACTCAACTGCTGCGGTCATTAGTACCCTAGAACTTAGAACTAGTTAAACCTAACTAACCTAAGGACATCACAAACATCCATGCCCGAGGCAGGATTCGAACCTGCGACCGTAGCGGTCTTGCGGTTCCAGACTGCAGCGCCTTTAACCGAACGGCCACTTCGGCCGGCAATCTTCTAATAACACTTATACATCATCGTCATCATCATCACCATCATCATAAATAAGCGTCTGAAAACTACATAGTTATAGCTGAATTTTCTCATGTTGAGAATTTAGATGGGGCGGTTTATGTTTCACTTGGTAAAAGACTTTGAAAAGCCAAACTTGCATAATTTCGTCTTTATTTTTGACAACCGATTTCGACAGATGTAACTGTCATCTTCTGTTCTGTAACATAATACATACACATGTAATACGTATATATTCTGCCATGACATACGACGCAATACTTGAGAAAAACTTTGTTTGACATTACAAAAACCAGAACTGGAAACTAAACGTATACATACTTCAAAACAATTTTCGTTACAAAACATGTTCATTGTGAGCAAGAACCTCACGCTATGTTGTTATTATAGTGTACAAGTACAGCTTTATACTAACGTTTGACAGAAAACGATCCTTTATACTGAAAAAGCACATCGTTCACATGACTATGTAGGTACACGTAGCGCTCGCATGTAGTGTTAATTCTTAAAAATCACAATACACAGTAAAATGTACATCGGCATATCTGTTAACGTTTGTCTGACGTGTTACACAAATACTGTGGATCCACCGTAGACGAGATATACAGTGCAACTCGATGGGGGTTTGGCAAAGATAAAGGATATACAGTGCGTTTCAGCCACTACGTGGCTGTTACATAAGTATCGTAAAATCGGAGCATAAACTACTCTCTTATTGGATTTAAGCCTTCAAACTCAGATAGTTTACCACAAAGTCAGTGTCGCTACCTGTAAGGAAACTGAAGACTTAACGGAGAAGAGGTGAGACGGAAACTAGCCAGCGGTATGTATGTGAAGTGCATTTCGCACTCTGGCCACACCAATAAGTATCAACTTACGCAAGTATATATGAAACAGTTTCTGGTAACAATGGGCGATGGTGATATATTTCTCTTATTTTACTGAGTTTAAATAATTTAGGAGTGTAAGCAGGACTATTTTGCATCATTGTTATTGTTCGAGTTTTAGTGTGGTGGCAGGTATTTAGATGATAAGTAACAGAAACATGCTGTTGTAATCTGTTGCGCTGTGTGTTAATGGACCATGTACTGCCATCGATTGGGAGGGAAAATAACGTAAATGCCCTTCCCTCAACTTTCGTCACCACCAGAAACCACAACCAGTATGGTCCAGACCAACACACCAAATACAATTTTTTTGGGGTGAAGCAGCAGCAGCAGCAAGGTATCAAATGGATGTTATGTTGCCACATTCGTACTTCAGTGCCTTTACATGATTGGCATGAATTAGATTTACCCCGTGTTCACTCCAGAGACAGTTATTGTGACCCCAAACATTGTTCCTTCGTTGTTGACTGAAAACGTACTTGAAAGTACGAAGTCACACTGACCTGACTGATGATATTAGTACACTTGAGTGCATTTTTCACATCAGAAATAAGTGACACACACCCGATAGGTTTATGAATAAGAGTGAACTCGGAACGAATGTACCAGAATACCATGGGTGGTATCATAATTGCCCATCTTATTACGGCTGTTGTACGAAACTGAAGTGGCAACAAGATAACCGTTCATGCTTCTTGAAGTTCGCCGGTCGTGGCTTAACGTCTCCACTCGAACTATCAATCATCATTTAAAGCGGGTTACACCTCTGTTTCTTGAGACGCTGCTTCCAACAGATGTAACAATTCTGAATGAAGAACTGTATTTACATAGTTTTGAGGGATCTAAGTATAAGGGTAGTGGTTAACGACAAATTTGTAATTTAAAAATAGGTCCTACAACTTTGATTCTATAGCTACATCTACATACATACTCCGCAATCCACCATACGGTGCGTGGCGGAGGGTACCTCGTACCACAACTAGCATCTTCTCTCCCTGTTCCACTCCCAAACAGAACGAGGGAAAAATGACTGCCTATATGCCTCTGCACGAGCCCTAATCTCTATTATCTTATCTTTGTGCTCTTTCCGCGAAATGTAAGTTGGCGGCAGTAAAATTGTACTGCAGACAGCCTCAAATGCTGGTTCTCTAAATTTCCTCACTAGCGATTCACGAAAGAACGCCTCCTTTCCTCTAGAGACTCCCACCCGAGTTCCGCAACACTCGCGTGATGATCAAACCTACCAGTAACAAATCTAGCTGCCCGCTTCTGAATTGCTTCTACGTCCTCCCTCAATCCGACCTGACAGGAACCCCAAACGCTCGAGCAGTACTCAAGAACAGGTTGTATTAATGTTTTATAAGCGGTCTCCTTTACAGATGAACTACATCTTCCCCAAATTCTACCAATGAACCGAAGACGACTATCCGTCTTCCCCTCAACTGCCATTACATGCCTGTCGTACTTCATATCGCTCTGCAATGTTACGCCCAAATATTTAATCGACGTGACTGTGTCAAGCCGTACACTACTAATGGAGTATTCAAACATTACAGGATTCTTTTTCCTATTCATCTGCACTAATTTACATTTATCTATATTTAGAGTTAGCTGCCATTCTTTACACCAATCACAAATCCTGTCCAATTCATCTTGTATCCTCCTACAGTCACTCCTTCCCGTACACCACAGCATCATCAGCGAACAACCGCACATTGCTATCCACCCTATCCAAAAGATAATTTATGTTGATAGAAAACAACAGCGGACCTACTACACTTCCCTGGGGCACTCCAGATGATACCCTCACCTCCGATGAACACTAACCATCGAGGACAACGTACTGGGTTCCATTACTTAAGAAGTCTTCGAGCCACTCATATACTTGGGAACCAATTCCATATGCTCGTACCTTAGTTAGGAGTCTGCAGTGGGGCACCGAGTCAAACGCTTTCCGGAAGACAAGGAATATGGCAACCGTCTGATACCCTTCATCCATGGTTCGCAAGATATCATGTGAAAAAAGGGCGAGTTGCGTTTCGCCGGAGCGATGCTTTCTAAAGCCGTGCTGATGCATGGACAGCAACTTCTCTGTCTCAAGGAAATTCATTACATTCGAACTGAGAATATGTTCGAGAATCCTGCAACAAACCGATGTTAAGGATATTGGTCTGTAATTTTGAGGATACCGCCACTTTGCAGTAGATCGCAGTAGCAGCAGTAGCTGGTGTAGGTCGTACACGTTATACAGAAAGTTTAGGCCTTTGCATGCGAACTATATCAAAATATTGCTCGATTTCTGATTGTATCATTAAGTTATTACCTAAAGACGGCATCAACCAACTTGCGAGCACCATTCTCCTCATTTCCGGGACGTTTACGTCTTCTGCTTTGAAATGTAGAAATCTGTGGTTGAGGCTCATAAAATGCAGCATAGCACGTATGGTAAGGCACCTATTAGCGAAAGAACGTGCAGAGAAGTGATTCGACACTTGAAGAACGTTAAGTTTGAAATCGAAGACTGAAGGTTTTCGTAGTTATTGAAACCGAGGGAAAAATCATAGGAGATCATTATGGAAAGCAGTTAATGCCTTTGCACCTAGCACTAGGAGACAAATGGCCACAATATAGACATAGACATTAAAACGTGATTTTTCGTCATGATAATGTTCGACACCATATTGCAAAACGCGTGAAGACGTACTTGTAAACATTGAAATGGGAAGTCCGACACCACCCGCCGTATTCATTTCTCCGTCTGACTAACACTGGTTACAGTCAGTGGCACAGGGCTTGGCTGACCGGCACTTCCGGTCGCATCAATAAATGCAAAATTGGACAGATTCAACAAGAGCCTCAACAAGAGCCTCGGCTACTAGCAGCGGCGCAAGGACTGAGCAAGGAAAGATTTTTCCAGACCTATCAATCTATTACCAGATGTTCGTGGCTAACATCATGAAGATCTCAATGCCACTGACATAGCTGGTAGAGTAGCAGATGAAACTTCACGTGGCTTCAGGGTGCAATGAGGCATTAATGTGTGAAGGGTCTTCTGATGTAGGACACCGCCCAGGTAGACTCAATCAAACGAAATTCATCCTGTCGTGCGATACAAGCAATCGTTGTCTGGGACGTGTGATCCGCTAACAGATGCATATAATAGAACATCCGATGGTACACCCTCCTCGAAGCTAAACTGACATGAGCACAACTATACCACTTCATAAATAGAAATGCTCAGCCTAGTAAATGCAACACCGTATCTTCCTTCCGTTTATCATGCCTTTTCCAATCCGTGCATGGAATTTCTACCTTCACACTCACATTCGATGTCGCAGAATCTACCTCATCTATTGCAGTCGTAGCATTACATTCCATCCACATGTGTCTCACTCGTCCGCCACTTTAGCATCCCACTTCGATATGGAAAACATTCCTCCCTATCTAACTAGTGTGACAGAATCAATCACTGGTAAAGCTCACGGGGTCTATACAACTACATATGATGCCATCGGGGACTCTTCATTTACTTGGCGCAAGACATTTTCTGCTTTTACCTTTAGCAAATGTGTCGAGATCAAGCTGCTCCGTTTCGTAAATGATGACGACTTTTGCACTCCCATTAGGTCTTGGCATTTGCTCTGCTTATCCGATAAGCGAACCCCTCAAGATCTTTACTGATTTTGTGCCTGATCGTGTTTAGTCGTTCATTGTAGCACTGACGCCGGTAGCACAAGACAACGCCCCAGCTTCTGTTTCAGATTTCAAGATGGCCTAATTCTACGTAAATCGTTAACTATAGTGAAAAGACGCGATCTAGCTTGCGTTGGCTGCCGCTCGTGACGACTGTAGTGAGTGTTTAATGTTGGCCGTTTTGTAACTGCCATCACGTATGAGTAACACTGCATGCCATTGTAATGAGATTTATTGAATAATGCAAAGTTTTCGAGCCTTGCTCTTTCTACGATGTTGGATGAAAGCTCTCGATGTAGTCTCTTTGCAGCTGGAAAATTTAATATAAATTGCATTAAAAGCCAAAAATGGATGGAAACCACCACATCTAGAAACCTGGATTCGACCTTATTTGATTTGTAATGTATGCAGAGTGGAGGCAATTGAGGAACTTTCTTACCGTGGAGCCACGCCGGGTACCCGCGTGGTCTTGGGCGCATTGCCACGGTTCGCTTGGCTCCCACCTGTGGAGGTTCGGGTCCTCCTTTAGGCATAGTCATGTGAGTTGTCCTTAGCGTAAGTTACTTTAAGTTAGATTAAGTAGTATGCAGGCCTAGTGACCGATGACCTCATCAGTTTGGTACCATAGGAACTTACCACAAATTTCCAGTTTTATTACGGAGGTAATGCAGAGCCTTATTATTAAAATTTGCAATGAAAATCTGATCTCCAAGATCAAACGACCTCAGTCAGTTAGATTTACTGCCTAGGACCATCCTCAAAATGAAGTTTACGACACCCCCTTTGATAGTGGTGGACAACTGGAGCAGCGAACTGAACAGGCTGGACACGCTTTGCGATACAATCTGCGGGTGTTTGAAAGAATACATAATTCACTGCAGTACTGCATCTAACTGCCAGGCGATGCATGGAATACCTCCTATCACAGGTATAAGAATACTGACGAGCCAAAACATTATGACCACGCGCTAATAGCTTGTTTGTCCGTCTTTGGAACTAAATACATCACTGATTCAAAGTATCAGGGATCCGACAGTTTGTTGGCCGGTTTATGGAGGATTGTGGCATTAGACGCACAGGTCATGGATTCGCGTGAATAACGATCCGGCGGTTTCCTAATGCGGGGATAGCATCCGATAGTGATCCAGATTGCTTTCATAGGATTTACATCAGGCACATTTGGTCGCCGAGAGAGCAAAGGGCGTTCACTGAAATGCTTGCCACTGCAGCACGATTCTGGCTCGAAGACACGGGCAAGTATCCTGCTGAAAGATGACATCACCGTCGGCGAAGACATCAAGCACCAAGGGATGCTGGTGGTCAGCAGCTGTCATGGTGTCTTCGATTACTATCACAGGTCCAATGCAAGACCAGCAGAATGTCTTCCATAGCACAATACTGCTCCCACCAGCCTCCGTTCACGGCGTGCTGCACGTTTCGAATTGCCTTCATCTCGATGGCGACGTTTGTGGAGTTGAGCATCGAAATACTATAGGAAAGATGTGATTCACACCAAGAGACGACACGTTTCCATTGATCGACAGTCCAATCCCGTCGGCACTTCGCTCAGTACTGACGCATGGGCTGTCTGCTGTGGAGCTCCATTTTCACCAGCATTGTGCTCTTTTGACAGAGATGCCACAGATAACAATATATCCTACTTTACAGAGGAGACAGACCTCCGAACCCCAAGTTGTGTGAAGAGTCGTGGACACCCAACCATTTAGCGCCTAGTGACAGTTTCACTGTCCTTCCATCTCTCTCTGTAGATGCTCACGGCAGTAGCACGTGAACATTCGACCAGCTTCGCCGTCTTCGAGACTCTCGTTCACAGGCTCTGCATAACAATAATCCGTTCTTTGTCAGACTCGCTTATCTCAGTGGATTACTCCCTTTGCAGCCCATATCTTCGCTAGGGTCGTCCGCTGTCGGTGTCTGCTCCGCTTATGTGCTTTTGTTACCGGGTCACGTATCCGCAAAGCCAACAGACGGCATCCATCATTGCGGTGGGCAGTGATCATATTGTTTTGGCCTGTCAGTGTACACATAACAGTAACATGTAACTTGCCGAAGTAGTACTATTTTCTTGTTTAGGTAGGCCATTGGTTTCATTTGAGCCCAATTAGATACAGACTTAATCTAGAAATTTCACATTTCAAATATCTTTCTACTAAGTAGATCACTATCTCATTCGGAAGTAAGCTTCGGACTGTAACCACATATTTGAAATTATTTTTCAAATCAGGAGCCATGTGTAACTGAATATTTTAGCTTTTATAACCCTATGATTTCCGGCCTGTTAATTTTCTCTGTTCGCTACCGTACAACATGTGTATGATAACAGGTGGCATCACATCCCGTAAATAACAATACGTTGACAAATTTTGAGAATCGGATGTGAGAAAGCATGCCTGTCGTATCAAAAATACCTTTTTGATTTGTTGCACCATTTTCTTGGTAGACCACTTATCACTTACAACAGACTCATCCGACTGCACAACACATTTATGTTGCAGTAACAAAAAATTGGTTATACTAATAATGTTAGTGTAAGTAATTTTAAAAACCAGTGTGTACTGCTCTTATTAACAATAAAGACAAACACACAATATTGTGGTCACGTGCGTGTAGCTGCCTCTACCTTTACACGTCGTCTCTCTACAGAATGTAACTTCTAAGCACGTCCTTTGGGTGATATATGTTCATGCAGTTTCGTCATGATTATATTTGTGTATAGGGAAGCAGAGGACACGTTGTACCGCTAAATGTTTCTAATAAGGACTAGGAAGGTAGTTGTTAAGAATATCTTACTTGCATTACCTATTGCATTATGTAGACTTGGAAACAGAGGTACCACATACACAGACTTCTGAACTGTCTGTTCCCACGTGGAGCGAAACATTTTTCAAATATGCCACTTGTATCACTGACGCAGTGAAAGTGACATAACAACAATTGTGGTATGCAACGCATAGCGATGTTGCCCATTTAGTGTGCATGGTATTGTAATTGCAGACATTTTGAAATGGTCACGTGCCTAAATTGATTGTAATGTAATATACAAACATGGTAAAATAAAGTCGTCTTACAAACAGAAAGATAACTTTGAATTACTGGTATAGCTTTTCTTACGCTTTACTTTAAAGATTATGTCTACATATTCCGCTAAACATCTGATGGCATTTTGCCATCGCCGAAGTATCAGTATTTACAAGAAATTCCAATCTCACGTAAATTACAACCACTGTTTACACTCTTTTCTTGGACAAACACAGGTAATGTTTAGCCTGATTACAATCATAAGCTTGCTACCTTCTGTTACAATGCTTAAACTTCTAGTTCCCCTCCCCCCCCACCCTTCCCCACCAAGCACGACAAACCAACGCTCTTCTCATATGACTCGATTCGCCACAACACCACTACGTCGCAGGTCGAGGCAGACGGGCCGTATCGAAAGCTCATGTTGAGACTTCCGTCCTGCCCACACATCCCTCCAAGCTTCATAGGTTGTTGCTGGGGAAAGAGCGTGAACTGATGAACGCAGTAACTCTTACCAAATGGTCTGAATTGCTCACTGCGAGTTACTGAGGGGCAAAACACACATCAAGTGGCTCAAAGCGTGCTGGCTGTTCAAGAACGATGCTCACTCGATCAGGTTTCAGCTTTAAGAAAAGATTTCGCGTCGATTAAAGCAGAGAAGTTATATGGCTCCTTCGGTGGAACGTGCGTTGCTAGGCAATTCTAAATAAATGATATAAAGAGATAACTGATCTTACCGCACGTTTTGCTTGTTGTTTTCAAAGTTCAAAGAAGGAAATAGCGGTCTGCCAAATATGATACTTTCAAGAGTAATGAGACAATTTACCAGGTACTTCCGAGTACGTCTTGGTGATAATAGGAGAACAAGAAGACGTACGACTATTACACAATCTCACAGTTACTTGTATGGTATGACAAAACAGAAGGTGTTTAATGGACATATTATGACGTTTTCCCTTTATAATTATTTTGGCGTCAAATTGCTCTGTTACTTTGAAGCACGTCTCTAAGAAACCGGATATAATTAACACCATCAAAAACAACGCATGAGTATGTAACATGAATGTCAAAGAGTATCTTTATCGTTATTGAATTAGCTGTGCTACCACACCACTTGAATTTTGTGGAGGACAACGAAATTTTCATGGCGGTTTGCGATAGAAGTATTTAATTTGTGACTAAATATAAAACTCGCAACCATAAAAAGAGTATTATCAAGTTTGTACAAGGTGTTTCAGTGGATACTTCACAGAGCCTGGGATCTGTGCCAGGAAAATAGGAAATCCTAATAAATGCTACTTTATTTCTTATTAAGATTGTATTAAATTTTTTACCCAAGCATAGTGTCACGTGAAACGTTTAACGCATCGTAAGTAATGAAACAACGTGTACCGTGAATACAGGTGAGAAAAGTTTTTATAACACGAAAATCACTCTCACCGTAAACTGAAATTGTGGAAGATAAAGTGTATTGACCATCGGTTGTAATGATGAAGTCAGACAGTGACACTAAAAATTAAATATGCTGATACATGAAGTTAAGGAACATTAAAGAAAAGAAACCAAGAAACTGTGCATTTCTCATAAAGCTTTTGAAGTAAAGAAACTGATTTGAAGAGTGACGGTGTTTTCCATAAAACCTAGATTTATCTCGTGATACTACATGATCTGTCAAGATCCGACTTAAAATGTCATTCCTCACAAGTGTACAGTGCTAAAGTATAAAAATGGTCAATGACAACAGAAGTATGTTATACCGAAGCACCTCTATGTACCTTTCGTAAACAGAAGATAAAACCTTCTGCATTCGTAGTGAAGTTTTGCATAATCAAGAGTATCATGAGAAATTACGATACGCACCAAGTAGACATCTGAGAGCTAAAGCGCAATGTTCACTTATAGCCTACGTCCTGGTAAATGGTAATGAAAGTAAACGCATAGGACAAACAGTGGAATTTATTAGCTCGTTTAAGAATGACTTGAAATTGTCGTAATCATTCAATAATGTCGTCTTCCATCCCAGATATATATCTATAAGATAATGGTTCTGATTACAAATTTGTAAGCCTCCAGTATGACTAATGAGGAGATATCTGTGACTGGATCGCAGCAGCTTTAAAATTATAGTTACTGCATACCTTAAGTAGGGACATTTTGCTCTTGTATATCGTATATGACTGACATAGTATAGTCCGACTCTTGTGAAGAACTTGGTGGAATAGAGTCACATAATTATGCTGGAGAGAAATCCCTCGTTTCTGCCCTAGATAAATATCTGTGTTAGTTATCACTATTAACTGTTTGCCCTGGCATCTGTGTAACGAAGCAGAATGATGGGTTTTGGGGACACACTGATGAGATCCACTCATGTGCACTTAGCCGCGGCTATTGCGCTTCATCAGGCAGTAACTTCCGTTCACAGTGCAAATATCTAGAGACAATTCATAGCGCCGTAATCACCTGGCATTGTTACAACGAAGTTGTCTGTAACTGTCTGATAATGAGCTGCGGCATCATCGTTTGTCGCTCCTCTCCGCAATGAAATACAGAAAACAATCCTTGCAAATTTTCTCTAATTATAGTATTACATACGTAAATGGACGGCTTTCACGGTAAGTATGGGAGAGGAAACGGAGGATCACCTTCTAACGTTTTACTGTCCTGAAAAAACTAGGACGGAACGCTTCAAGATGGTAAGTTTTCTTCTCTCAGACTTCTGTTTTTGAAGTGGGAAGAGTAGCGTTACTGCATTTAAGCCCAAATGGTTCAAAAAATAATGCATTTCTGTAGTTTAAAGTGTAAGAAACGAAGTTAGTGATCATTGGCGTCAATTTTCCATAGTTAAAATTAAACGGTCCGTAGCGCATATAAATACCGCTCATACACAAACTAAATAATCCATCCTTCAACCAAATGGTATTGCTTTCACGTCGTCTATTGCGAAAAGCATGTGCGTAAATTAGAGAAGTTGCTATTATATGAACGGTAAGCATCTCCAGATTGACCACCAATTCGGCAACCGACAAAGGGGTATGTCCTCTGTAAACTACCTCAACACATAAAATGTAGATCTGACGGAAATTTTGTTGTGTGGACCGGAAGATATAAATAAGCACTTCAGGGCAGGCAGTTTTCCATAGATGTGGCGAGACTACGGGCTTCGCATGCTGTCCGGACCATATGGATCTTCTTCGTGTTATTTGTAACGTTGTCCCGTGGCCATATCCGTCGGCTTACTCGTTTCATGATTTGTGAATCATTTATTTTATCTTTGGAGCAGGACGCCCTTCTTGTCGCTACAAAACGGTAGAAAAAGTAATGTTCTCCACTTGTCTTTGAATCGTGTAAACTTAGTTCTTTGTAGTTGTAACAGATTACAGTAAGCAACGTGTAGGAACCCAGACAGGCATTTGTCCAAACGAGCGTGAGATAGCATTGAAAACGACCCGATTCTGGTCGACGTGCCAATTTTTACGTATTTACCAGACCTGTGGGTTTGTTGCCCTCTAACTTACGTTCATGTCTCGCACTCTAAGGGGCTGTGTCTTACCTGGTGACTGCAGCAGAGTTTTATAGGCCAAGAGAGAAAGAAGTCAAGCTTAACTTAATTCCGTGTTCTCAATGTCGCACAATTAGATGCCATGTCATAATTCAACCTAATATTGATGCCATCAAGTATAGGGCTCTGGTTTTACGATAAAGTTCGTTACCTGTAAATGAAGAACGGTCCTATCGCACTGGAAGTCACTCCAGTAAATAGACAATGTAAAGCAGAAACAGCGAATTTAGTTGATTAGAAGCGAAATATTTAAATGGTAACAGATACTGACTGTGACACCAAATATGTCAAATCAGCATTTACACAAAGAAGAAAATTTATGGCTACTTAGTGCTATATATATATTTATTTTTGTTTTTATGCTGCGAGTTCGTTGTGAAAGGAGTGAGTAGTATTTAATTCCAAATACAATTTTAACAACAAGTGAATCAGCATATCAAAACCTGCAAATAACCAATTCTTAAAGGCTACTCAGAAAACTTCGAGTGTCAAGGGGTTAATAATGTTAAGGGGCCTCTAAAGATTCCACCTAACCACGACATTGCTTTCCATTCTAGAATTGAAGCTGTGATAGACTCTATTCTTAAGAAACTCGTGGAGTTTATTTTGTGTGGGGGAAATGAATACAAAAAGTCTCGCGGAATTTTCAGAGAAACGAATATTAATGGATTTATATGAGTCTCACAATCTTGAACAATCCAACAAGAGCACAGGAAATCAAGAGCGCTGTGGTGGACAAAAGTTCTAGGGTGGGTTACTGTCACAACGGTAGAAAATTTCACCACATCCCTGAAGAGAGCCATCGCGAACGTGTCACACGACTGCTAGGTCGTCTTATCCCCTCTCTCTCACGTTTCAGCAGTCCTTTCGACGCATCTTCGAAGAAACAGGTCGCCCAGCGTTTAAATCGCGTTGTTTTCTTTTGGGTGACCCACGAAAGGTGTGATGAGGTGGCATAAAGTGCGTTTATGAAACCACCACATTGTTTCAAATGGTTCTGAACACTATAGGACTTAACTTCTGAGGTCAGCAGTCCTCTAGAACATAGAACTACTTAAACCTAACTAACCTAAGGACAGCACACATCCATGCCCGAAGCAGGATTCGAACCTGCGACCGTAGCGGTCGCGCGGTTCCAGACTGTAGCGCCTAGAACCGCCAGGCCACCACGCCCGGCTAACCACCACATTCCTTGCGTCGTTGATTCCTGCACATTTCACATTCGAAAACAACAGTTCACAGTGTGATGAGCCCTAGGAGGAAGTTTGTGACAACGTTTAGTACTGCTCACACCACCCCACATAAAACATTCTCCCCCTCACCCTCCCCCACCCCCCCCCCCACCCCCCCCCCCCCCCACCCGCAAATCCCATCCCCCAGACGATCCAGCCATTCTGCACTACTGGCCATTAAAATTGCTACACCAAGAAGAAATGCAGATGATAAACGGGTATTCATTGGACAAATATATTATACTAGAACTGACATGTGATTACATTTTTATACAATTTGCAATTTGGGTGCATAAATCCTGAGAAATCAGTACACTGAACAACCACCCCTGGCCGTAATAACGGCCTTGATACGCCTGGGCATTGAGTTAAACAGAACTTGGATGGCGTGTACAGGTACAGCTGCATGTAGCTTCAACACGATACTACAGTTCATCAAGAGCAGTGACTGGCGTATTGTGACGAGCCAGTTGATCGGCCACCATTGACCAGACGTTTTCAATTGGTAACATATCTGGAGAATGTACTGTCCAGGGCAGCAGTCAAACATTTTCTGTATCCGGAAAGGCCAGTACAAGACCTGCAACATGCGGTAGTGCATTATCCTGCTGAAATGTAGGGTTTCGTAGGGATCGAATGAAGGGTCGTAACACATCAGAAATGTAACGTTCACTGTTCAAAGTGCAGTCAACGCGAACAGGAGGTTACCGAGACGAGTAACCAATGGCACGCCATACCATGACGCCGGATGATACGCCAGTATGGCGGAGACGAATACACTTTTCCAATGTGAGTTCACAGCGACGTCGCCAAACACTGATGCGATTATCATGATGCTGTAAACAGAACCTGGATTCATCCGAAAAAATGACGTTTAGCCATTCGTGCACCCAGGCTGTGATGCAGCCTCAAGGGTAACCGCAGCCACTGTCTCCGAGCTGATAGTCCATGCTGCTGCAAACGTCGTCGAACTGTTTGTGCAGATGGTTGTTGTCTTGCAAACGTCCCCATCTGATTACTCAGGGATCGAGACGTGCTGCACGATCCGTTATAGCCATGCGGATAAGATGCCTTCATCTCGACTGCTAGTGATACGAGACCGTTGGGATCCAGCACGGCGTTCCGTGCTACCCTCCTGAACCAACCGATTGCATATTCTGCTAACAGTCATTGGATCTCAACCAACGCGAGTAGCAATGTTGCGATACGATAAACCGCAATCGCGAATGGCTACAATCCGACCTTTATCAAAGTCGGAAACGTGATGGTACACATTTTCCTCCTTACACGAGGCATCACAACAACGTTTCACCAGGCAACGCCGGTCAACTGCTGTATATGCATGAGAATTCGGTTGGAAACTTTCCTCATGTCAGCACGTTGGAGGCGTCGCCACTGGCGCCAACCTTGTCTGAATGCTCTGAAAAGCTAATCATTTGCATATCACAGCATCTTCTTCCTGTTGGTTAAATTTCGCGTCTGCAGCACGTCATCGTCGTGGTGTAGCAATTTTAATGGCCAGTAGTGTATATAAGGACATTGTGCAGTAGCGACACCACTGAACGTTACATAACTACTGGGGGCTGTAGATCGACCACATTTGTTGGCTGGTGTCCACCGTGGAGCTGCTGGAGACTGTTTTAAACTATTCCACTGAATTTGAACGTGATACAAACCAGCAACGGGTGTCTATGTTTTTTCAGCGTCCTTTTTCAAGCCCTCCTTTGTCGTGATCACTTGGAGGTGCAAAATTAATACATATGTCATTAAAACGAGAGAGGGTTGCTTGCAAACCCCCAATTCCGCAACACCCTAGGAACCAACACTGCCCATTTGTTTTACGCTTGAAAAACGTACCTGTACAGAGATTTTGACACCGATTTATCTGAGTGGCGCTCCACTGCTGGTCTAGTGGCTGCCCTCATGGGTTGGAAACGCAGCAGAGCGCCACTCAAGTGAGGGGGTGTCGATTCTCTGTACAGGTACGATTTTAAAGCCGCAACAAACGTCCACAGGTGGCACCGAGAATGTTTTCGAACTGGGTTGCCTTAGACGGACCTTTTGCTGTTTTATTCGGACACTTGTCAATGTTGAACTCCATCCCAAGGTGCAGTAGAGGAGTCGTCAAAAAAACGTGACGACCCTTTGCTGCTTCAGATCAAGTTCAAGTAGTTTTGATAGGTCTCTAGAGATTCCACCCCGTACACCAGGGTGGAAACTACGGTCGCGATTAACTCCAAAGCAGTTACGTAACGTTTAATGTGGTTGCTGGCCCACAATGTCCTTATAGAATGGTTGGGTCGTCCAGGGAGTGTGAGAGGTGTTGAAAGTTGACAAGAACGTCGCCCAGTTGGTAACTGCACTGTGAACTGTCTTTCTCTACCATGAAATGTGTGCGAATGAACGTCCTAACGACTGTGAGGCTTTTATTGAGTCCCTTTATGTCACCTCTTGAGGCTTCTCCGTGACGACTATGAGTCGAGGTATATCGTGTTATTAAATCATTGATTGCATTGGTTCCCAGCTCCATCACCGAGGCGTCAAAAGAACTCGTGAAATTTGAGCTGGAGTAATGTGTCTACCCTCCCATCGTTTGATACATCTGCGATGGCTATTTGCGCAAAATTGTTGTACAATTCGGTGCCAAGTGACACCGTTAACCCACCCTCCTCATCATATGAGCTACGAAGCTGTGGTCTCCTCCTTATGTGTCGACGCCCTGCTGTTTGAATCTCAAGGACGGCGTCCTAGGGCACCACGTTTCCTCACAAGTGCAGAGGCTGCAGGAAACTCTTAGCCAAATTACAAACATATGCATCGTAATGCGTGACAGTTATGGGATTTCTAAACGTGATCCTTCTACTGTGCTGCCTCATGTTGATCACTTTCCTTCATTACTCTTTCACATTAACAATTTGCAGTCAGTTATGGAATACTGATGTGGTATCATCCGAAGATAGCAGTGCCATATAGCAAACAATAACGGGCATCCATAACAGAGAAATTAGCGACGACTCGCTGCAATCCGCAACGACGAGTGGGAGAAGCTGAAGAATGCAAGCACGCCCGTGCGGTTCTGGCCGCTACAGTATGGAACCGAGTGACCGCTACGGTCGCAGGTTCGAATCCTCCCTCAGGCATGGATGTGTGTGAGGACCTTAGGTTAGTTAGGTTTAAGTAGTTCTAGGCGACTGATGACCTCAGAAGTTAAGTCACATAGTGCTCAGAGCCATTCTTTTGCAAGCACACTCGCTCACAACTGCAGTATCACACACGGATGTTCATACACAGCCAAGGATGGAAGTGCTCTGCCCCAGTGCCTGACTTCAGCTAAAACGGGCAACGTAATCGAGTACCGGTACGATTAAAGATTTAGCCACCTTTCTGTTGAAAATTTAATTTTGAAAATGTTAATCATTGTACTTCTGGAGCAGAATTTCGTAATTACTGGTGGCAATGATAGTGGCCGATGTTCTACGCACTCCTGTGGCAAATTAATTTTCTCATTCATGTAAGAAAGTGAACAAATATTTCATATGTTGCAGTTGATATGAGCCATTTTCCGTAACTATCAAAGAATCCATATTTATGGCCGGACCACTGTCATTTCAACTGGGCACAACAGCTAATGAGCATTGTTCCTCTTTCTTATGATAACAGAAATGCAGCCGTAATCCTGGAACATGTCGTATGTGAAATGAAGATGTGTGTGGTACCGCATAAAGACAATGGAAGCTCATACGCGACCAAACACCGGGAATAATGAAACATTTCTGAGCGTTTTAAGTGCTCGTTATCGAAAGAGAATGTAGTAATGAATCACCTCCCTTTGACACTGAGATCACCCATTGTTTAGACTATGCGTAGAATTTACCAGGAAGGGAAAGCCTCCTACACCACCGTATCCACGCTTGTTTCACCAACGTACAAAGTGGTGAAGTCCTCTCGCAGTGTCCTTGCTCCACATGTGTGTCATTGTGCACATCTTATTAGAGCTCACGAGATTTTATCAGCAGAATTTATCATCTTAGAATAACTCAGAATGGCGGTACAGTCATTTTAAATGTTTTTGAGCTGTTTACGAAGGTGATTATCAAAGACTTTTTGATTATGGTACCCAAGTTCTTTGTAAGTTACTTGGTCTGTATATTGAACTGTACTATAACGTCATCTTGCTTTTTGTAGAACGGCCAGTATTCCCATCAGACGGCCGGAGTTGCGGAGGGAGCCACATTAACTAGAGAAGTCGCAAATCTATTTATGGAGGAATTCGACGATATTGCCTTAGTTACAGTCCAATTAAAACTTAGTTCCTTGTTTCGATACGAAGACGACACGTTCGTCATATTGTCCCACAGATGTAGAAAAATTCACGGTTCTCCGGAACATCTAAAAAGCGATAAAGCTATCATCCACTTCGCAATGGAAGTAGAACAAGAAGACGTCCTTTCTCGACGTCCTCGTCGGCCGAAAACGCAGTGGATGCCTTCGCCACAGCGTCTGCATGACGTCAACGCACAGCGATCTATACTTACGTGCCATCAGCCATCATAACCAATCAAAGAAGCGCACTATGATACAATATTTTGTACTCGAAATATTACACTGAGCATGAAAGTGTGTACCTCTTACATTGGAGCTAACGTGCTTCCCTCTGAAACGCTGCCCGTCTGATCCGCATACTGACCTCTGTAGAAAAAGCAGGATCACGTAAGCGTATGGCTATATATGAAGATAAATAGGGATTGTGCTGCCTAAGACGAGAACTGGAAAAACTTTTTTCCAGACACCACGAGGCTAGCAAATCCGATTCAGAGTTTAACATGTAACCACGACAACGTGAAATTCGCTGTTCGTCTTTCGCAAGATGGGTTGCATGTGAACGTAATGAATAAGAACAGCAACAAGGAACAGAAAATGAAATTTCCATTCCTACTCTTCTTCAGCTCCGTGTTTGACAAGGCAAACTCCCTAGTGAAGAGACACAAAATCAAATCGAGCATCAGGTCTCTGTGAAAAACCCAGGAATAACAGAAACATGCTGACTATGCAACAGGTCTCAGAACACCTTGGATTTACAACACTTTCTGAGAGCGCAGAGAGTGTTACGTCGGACAAACAGCGCACAGTGTGCTCCACAAAACCGTTATCAGATCAAATTTGTTAATCTTTGTTGTGACGACCTTCTAGCTGTCTTCGCATACTTCGATGTTTCAAGTTTTATTATTGGATAAGCCGAGATTCTTTTACGTTTCTTCTCAACCTCATATCATATTCCTACTCATGTACCTGTCTTGGTGGTTTGCCGTCAAGAACTCTCTTAGTTCCTTTGACGGATATAATTCGTTAGTATCAGCAGCTTAGGGCGCTACTGCATCGCTAGCGGTCGCCCACTGCAGCCCCTTCCCTAACTCGAAGAATGTGTCGATCGACGAGGTCCTTCTTCCCAGATGTATGGCTTTCAACCCCTGCCGCGTGCTTCTCATCGCATCCGGTGACAACAAAGGTTCGTTCTTACTTTAATATGCCAGTAGACACAAGTACGACAAGAGCAAAGCTTAGGAAAGTGTGTTACACAGAATAAACGTTAGTACAGCTTAATAAACTACTGATATTTACTATTGAAGTTGTAAGTGATCCAGTGGTAGTGCCAGACTAGCTGTTTAGTGGCTGTTAACCAGATCAACCATACTCACCTCACAAATACTACGATGTTGGCAAAACATTATCTACAATTATTTATTTCAAGTTTCTGCTACCAGTCACTTCTTTTATGCTTAATATAACATAATGCAACGCGTTTCGAACATATTCTGTTCATCTTCAAACGTTTACACATACATAGCGAAATGTTACTTAAAAATAAACAGTCTTAAACTAGATTAGTCTATAACACTTTGTCGATTGGTTTTTACTGTAACTGCTGGTGTGGCATTTGGGGGGAAGGAGGGGGAAGTGTATATCTAGAAATCGAAATCAGTGATGTGTTCTGCTGATTTTCTTCTTTGTTGTTGACTGTGTATATCACAGCCTGTATAGGATGCAGATAGATTTGCATCAGTTATGTGTTACGAAAATAGTGTGAAAGGCTCTGAAATTTCTGCCTATTTGGTCGATATAATATTTATTACATTTGCTGCAGGTAATTTTGAAAATGCCAGATGGATCAAGACTTGTATCTGGTGATTTTTTTATTGTGAATAAGCTTCCTACTTAGGTTGTTGTTGTGCTGAATCTAATTTTTACTTCTGCGTTTTAGAACAGTCTTGCTAATTTGTCAGATACTAAACCAAGATTTGACATTTTTACATATTTGACTGCTGGGGCACTGTCAGTTGTGAGTGTAATTTGATGTTGTATGTTCAGTTTATTTTTTATCTGTTGTGACGTGGTATTAATTAGAGAAGGGACGTATACATTGTTTATTACAGTTTATGGTACGGTTTCTATTTCTTGTTGGAGTTCTGTATGTTGAAGTGGAAATTTGTGTGATCTGTACAGCACTGATCTATAAGCAGCTTTTTGTGGGAGGAGCGATGTTTTGAGGAGTTTGGTATAGTGGTGCCAGTGCCAGTAGATTTTCTGTAAACATTGAAAGCTACCTTTTGGCTCTGTTTTGATATTTTTATGTCAAGAAAAGGTATGGTGTTGTCTTTTTCCTGTACAAGGATGAATTGAATATTTTTATGTAGGCTATTGAATTTGTTAAAAAGGTTTGTCACTTCATCCTCTGTGCCATCAAACAGAATGAGAGTGTCATCTACATATGTCTAATACAATTTAACTTTGCTTGTGATGTTATCATTTAGTGTTGGAATCTTATTTTCTATATGGTTGATAAATATTTCAACTAATAGGCCATTGAGTGGACTTCCCATTGCTAGTCCTTGGTCCTGCTTGTAAATTTTATTGTTAAAAGAGAAGTAATTATGTGAGAGCACTAGATTAAGTACATCTACAAGTTCTATGATTTCTGGGTTGCTCATTGTCTTGTTTCTCAATAGGATCATTCTCTTTATCGCAACTATTTCATCTACAGGTATACTGCTGTTAAGGTCAACAATATCTAGGGATAGAAGCTTGGCTTGAGGTGGTAGCGTCAAATCTTTCAAACTGTTAATAAGTTCACAGCTGTTGTTTATGGAATATGATTTTTCAAATGTGTATTTTTCTACAAGTATGACATTTAGTTCTCTGATTAATTTGTAGGCTGGGCTAGTAATTGAGTTCACAGTAGGCCTGATAGGTGTTTTGGTTTTATGGACTTTTGGTTGTGCTCTGAGTTTGGGGGCTGTTGAGTTCATTACATTATGGTCCCGTACTTCATTCTTAGTGAAAAGGAAGTTACTGTTGTTGAGGCATTTTCTTATTTTAGCTAGAAACTTGGGTGTGGGATCAACTTGGACTTCCACTACGTGGTTCTTTGCAACGAATTGGAGTGCTTTGTGTATACAATCATCCTTAAACATAATAACTGTATTTGTACGTTTATCAGATTTTACTGCCAGAGCATTATGGCTTTGTAGTTTCTTATTGACTGACTGGAGTACATTTATTTCAAAGTTATTTGTTTTTGTTGCTTTTGTGGTTATGTGTTTCTGTATAATTTTACTAGCCTTGTAGCCTATTACTGTTTGTTCAGTGTCATTAGGTTTTGCAAAGTCACTGGCTATCTTTAGGGAGCATATGTTATCTTTTATGTTTTTGTGATTCAAAGAACATTTAGACTGCTACAGTCTTGATAAATGTAACAAATCAGCAGTAGCAACTCACATTAAAGACACAGGCAACCCTTTGAAAGCCGAAGACAATCTCAAAATTTTACACAAAGTAGCAAAGAGTAAAAGAATAGATGTCATGGAAAAAATGGAAATTTCATACATAACACAAAGCATGGAGATAACATTCTCAATGAAATAACTGTATTCAAAAACTAAACATTTTTCAACAGTCTTAAGCCAGGTCGAACTCAATAGATTCAAGAAATTTCAATGTAAATAATTGACTAGAACGAAGAAAATCGATACAAAACCTCGATAATCGATACAGACTAACAAGCTACAGTGCGCCATCTTGTGTTGTGTGTATAACATCGAAGCAATTTCTGCAGTGGCAATCAGTGACAAAATATAATGTGCAATAGTGTAATGTCAATCAACAACTCCGCCATTACACCAGTAATGCAAGTGAAGCAGCCAGATGATGAAACTGAATGTGATCAACTGTCATATAAAAGCCTTTTACACTATTTTCGTAGCACATAACTGACGCAAATCTATCTGCATCCTATACAGGCTGTGATGTACACAGTCAACAACAAAGAAGAAAATCAGCAGAACACATCACTGATTTCGATTTCTAGATATACACCTCCCCCTCCTTCCCCCCAAATGCCACACCAGCAGCTACAGTAGAAACCAATCGACAAGGTGTTATAGACTAATCTAGTTTAAGACTGTTTATTTTTAAGTAACATTTCTCTACGTATGTATGTATGTATAAACGTTTGAAGATGAACAGAACATGTTCGAAACACGTTGCATTTTGTTATATTAAGCATAAAATGAAAAGTGACTGGTAGCAGAAACTTGAAATAAATAAGTATCCCACACAGTCAGGGTTCACAAACATAGCCATTATGGTTGAAAATAATTATCTACCATGACTACTGAACATACTTTTCAAGACACTCATGTTAAGGTATCGAAAACTCTATTTCTACTCAAGTAACACTTCTTCCCATGAGGTCTAAACACGGACTAATAACTCACCGCGCAATTCCCTTAGTTCTCATTATGGTGCTGTGACAGTACGCATTTTTTCACGTTATCGTTGCATCTGGCCTGCTGTCCCGTTGTATTCATCTGCCTCCTACCTTTAGTAGCCACACTATTTTTCTATTCTGAAGCTCGTACTTCTTGAGCATGTTTGGTTGGAGTCAAGGGAATTAACTATATGTTACTAAGTAGAATCTCCTTTGACATGCAACGGAGGCGGTAGAAAATCTCTCACAATTCAAATAATAAATGTCGACGCATTTCCTACATTCGTCATGTATCTTCAAAATATCCAAATATAATGCCTGCACCACAAAAGCGAGCATGTTCAACAATGATACAAGGTCCATTATGTGATCCCACCTTCCGCCGAATAAGTGTAAGTCCACTGTTGTCCAATACGATGGTTTCGATAGTCAAGATGTTATGGTATCTGGTGCCGAAAATGTTGCATTGGCATAATGAACTCCAAACCTTAGAATATTGTACGCTCACCAGACATCGTTATTCTGTTCAAAATGGTTCAAATGTCTCTAAGCACCATGGGACTTGACTTCTGAGGTCATCAGTACCCGGCCAGCGACGTTATTCTGAAACAGTGGTCATTCTATACATGCTTCATTTGGCCCTCACTTCACATTTATGGTTGACAATGCGCGAGCCGGCCGTTGTGGCCGAGCGGTTATAGACGCTTCAGTCTGGAACAGAGCGACCGCTACAGATCTGTGTGATGTCCTTAGGTTAGTTAGGTTTAAGTAGTTGTAAGTTCCAGGGGACTGATGACCTCAGATGTTAAGTCCCATAGAGCTCAGAGCTATTTGAACCATTTTTGACAATGAGCGACACCATGAAATGCGTGGCTGGGGTGCTCTTGGAACGACAGGATGTTCCACGAATGGTCTGACCCGCCCATTTCTTCAACTCAAACCGCAGAGAGCATGTGTGGGATGCATTGGGCAGATGCATTTCCGCTGGTCCAAATGCACCATCAACCATCTAGCGGTTACCAAATATGCTGCTGGAGGAATGGAATGACGTGTCACAAGGCCGTACATTGTACCAAGCATGGGAGAACTTTGCACACCATACATTGCTGTCTTTGGTGATCGTAGACCACATTAATAACCAAGTCCCGCCTTGTTTAATATTCAGGCGATCAGCAAAAATATCGCTGACGTCAGTATAATTTTTGTCTTTGAATCAAAATGTCATTTCTGTTCATGTCATTGTGTGTTTCTTTCAGCTACATTCTGTACTACAATGTAGCAGTGCCTTCTATGTATGGACCATATTTCATTGAGCAATGTTACTTGGCAGTTATTGATCATGTGGAAGTTGTTTTCATCCTGAAGTTTTGCACACCAGTGTATTTGTGTTTAGATTTAATACTTTCCCAAAATATAAAGGACCTCCACCACCCATTAGTTGCTTTGAAACACATGATCTCACATAATTGCCGGAAACACTCCGCTGCTTCTCTCTACGAGGTGTGGCTAGAAAAAAACCGGACTAGTACTGGTGAAACAATAAAACGAATGCAATAAGGCTGAAAGTCGCGTGGCCTGTCACGTGACTCTCGCTCCGCCTACTGCTCGAGTTTCATCTGCCTCCTGCACTCAGTCTGCCCGTGGCGTCTATTTTAAGTAGTTGACGTTTTGTCTGTGCGTCGGAAAATGTTGAGTGTACAGAAAGAACAGCGTGTTAACATCAAATTTTGTTTCAAACTAGGAAAATCTGCAAGTGAAACGTTTGTAATGTTACAACAAGTGTACGGCGATGATTGTTTATCGCGAACACAAGTGTTTGAGTGGTTTAAACGATTTAAAGATGGCCGCGAAGACACCAGTGATGACACTCGCACTGACAGACCATTGTCAGCAAAAACTGATGCAAATGTTGAAAAAATCGGTAAACTTGTTCGACAAGATCGCCGTTTAACAATCAGAGCAGTGTTGAGTTAACAGGAGTTGACAAGGAAACTGTTAGGAAGATTCTTCATGAAAGTTTCAACATGAACAAAGTGTGTTCAAAAATGGTTCCAAAGTGTCTCACAACTGAACAGAAGGAACGCCGAAGAATGATTTGTTCTGACATCCTGGAAAACATTGAAAGTGATCCCACCTTCTTACAAAATGTTGTTACTTGCGATGAATCGTGGTTTTTTACTTACGATCCCGAAACTAAACGCCAATCGATGCATTGGAAAACTCCTGGTTCTCCACGACAAAAAAAAGCACGAATGTCAAAATCGAAATTCAAGGCAATGATGATTGTTTTTTTTTTTGACATCAAACGGATTGTGCACATTGATTGGGTACCAGAGGGACAAACAGTGAATCAGCATTACTACATTAGCGTCCTGGCTACCCTACGTGAGCGAGTACGGAGAAAACGGAACGATTTGTGGAGAAAAAAGTCATGGATCCTTCACCAAGACAATGCCCCAGCTCACAGTGCGTTGTCAGTGAAGACGTTTTTGGCAAAACACAACATTCCCATCTTAGATCATCCACCCTACTCACCTGATTTGGCCCCCTGTGACTTTTTTCTTTTCCCTAAAGTCAAGTCAGCTTTGAAATGAACTAGATTTGAGACTGTTGAAGCACAAAAAAGAAAAAGAGACGGAAGTAATGTATAGACTTACCGAAAATGATCTGCAGCATTGCTATGAACAGCGGAAAATTCGTACGGAGCGGTGTAGAGACCGAGGAGGAGAGTACATTGAAGGAGATAACATGAAATTGTAAATAATTGTAAATAAATGTTTTTTCCAGCATCAGTCCGGTTTTTTTCTAGCCGCACCTCGTATTAAAGTTTCATAAGACGGCACCGTAGATGGATACTGATTATATAGGGAAAAATGTGTGAGATGTACCATAATCGTTAGAATTCATCTTACTGTTATTGTAAAGTGTCATTAAACAAACCATCCAGAACACTTATAATATGGACAATGCGCTGCAGCAAAGCTCACCTTGCGATACATCCATCATGAGGTTGAAGTGCATGCATCAAACACAAAGACAACGTACTTTCATACGAGGGTTGGAACTTTAATAGTGGCAACCATTTATTTACAGCTCTTACAAACTAGATACGCGTTTCAAAGTTCTACTGACTTTCAAAGTAGTCACCGACATTGTGTATATCCTGTTGCCAGGCATGCGGAAATCGTAGGATACTCTTAGCACTTCCGGTTGTGTTGACAGTTCGAGGGGCGTGGTCTACTTCCCGACGAATTTGTAGCAGTTCTGAAGCGAATGCCGTGAAGTGTTTCCTTTAGTTTAGAAATCGAGTTGAACTAACGATGGCTTAAATCAGGGTGCAGTATGGGTATAGCACTTAGCAGCCCCAGCAGTCAAACAAATCAGTAACAGGTGAAGAGTTCTGGGGCTTCCTGCCGGGTGGCGGTGTCCTTAAACTGCAGTGATTACAGTCGTTACAGCTGACAGTCGCACAAAGTTGTTTTTTCCTTCGTTTTCCGATGAAAATTTCCTATCGGTAAATTTCAGGCTGCTATACACACTTCAGAAATTAACAATAATACAGTACATCCACAATATCTAAAGTACTGTTTTTTTCAGAGGGTTGGAAGAGGAAATTTTCTTGTTACTTCAGTACAAACAACAGTAAATGCCAGAAAAATGTGAAAACCTTTAGTTAGTGAAGAAAGAAATAGCAAAAATATAAATTGCTCATTCATTTCAAACACGATCTTGAATAATGAATGAGATAAACTGTTGCACATGTTTAAGAGTCACTATAAGTGCTATGTAGTGTAATAGTCATGAGTGACACAACTTCGATTCAGTTACTGTATTACAGAAATTAATCATCAGAAATAAAATGCAAAGACTCTGTTCAATACATAAATTACACCAAAGCCTGCACTTTTTACACTGTTTTTTTTTTCAAAATTTTGTACAGATATGACGAATTGTACCTAACACATCGAAATACAGAATCTAACACACCTAATCATAAAAAATCAGTAACGAATACTATTGATCCACATCTGCACTTTGAAAAAATAACACAAACTGGAATTTAATTTCCTAGTTTTCTTCACTCACAGCAACGACAGTGTTCTTCAGATTTTAAGCTGCTGTTTCAATTTGAAACTCCATTACTGTAACGTATATTAGAGTATACTGCTCTACTTTAGTTCTTAATCAGTTACCTTTGTTTGCTTTTTGTATTTAAGACAGTGCATTTGATGATGCATTTGATTCAGTGCCAGTTTGAAACCAACAATCTACAGGAAACAAAAATTTGAAAGTAAGCATTACATTTTAGTTTATAATCGCCCAATACATACAAAACAATAACAAACATTGGACACTGCTGCTGGGGTATTTCTCCAAAAATTTTACAAATATATGTCATTTTGTATGTCAAGTCACAACTGGCGATGTTGTACTGAGTGATTGGCTGTAGCACACATACACACACACACACACACACACACACATACACACACACACACACACACACACACACCATTGCGTGTGTCTCTTTAAACCATGTAAAGAAATGAAAAGGAATTACAGTCGATGCCATTTTAGTTCTGTATTGGCTACAACAGAGAAATTTAATGGTTCTGTCAAAAAAATTATTCAAATGGTTCTGAGCACTATGCGACTTAACTTCTGAGGTCATCAGTCGCCTAGAACTTAGAACTAATTAAACCTAACTAACCTAAGAACATCACACACATCCATGCCCGAAGCACGATTCGAACCTGCGACCGTAGCGGCCGGTCGGCTCCAGACTGATGCGACTCGAACCGCACGGCCAGTCCGGGCGGCGGTCCTGACAAAATTTTATGTAAACGCTACATTTAATAATCGCGTAGCATGACGTCGATTATTGCGATTTATCATATAAAACGACGTAATTATTAAATTTTTTGAGACACATTTCAACTTCCGGTTGAAATATCAAGAATCCTACTTCATGTAAAGATACACATTAAATTTCAGACAGGTACAACAAAAGCACTTACACATTAGCTTTCGGCAACAGAGAAAGGAAAAGAAACACACATATATTCACTAACATAAGCAAGCACACCTCTTATATATCCGACAACCATCTCCAACAGCTCAGACCAAAATGTATCTCTCACTTGCAATGGACACAGAAGTCTGGTGGTGGGGGTCAACAGGATGGAACAGCAGTATATGGGTTGGGGAGACAACAATGTCTGTCAGAGGATTCAGGGTCTAGACTGCCAACAGGTGATGTCAGGAGACTGCCAGGCAGTGAGGTGGGAAGTATGGGGGACAGAGTGCAAAATGAAAACAGTGGTGAAAAATGGTTGGGTGCATTGGCAGAGGCGGGGCCAGTACACAAGGAGGCTGGGAGACTAGAAAAGGGAGCAGGTGATAGGATAGAAGGGGACAGCATATTATAATTGGTTGAGGTCGGGATGATTTCGAGAGTGGGGAATGTGTTGTAAGGATTATTCTTATCTGTGCAGGTCAGGAAACTAGGTGATGGAGGGTAGGACACAGATTGCTTCAATAGTGAAGCAGCCATTGAAATCAAGCTTGCTATGTTGATCTGCAGGTAATACCACAGGGTGGTCTACTTACCTAATAGCCACAGTTACATGGTAGCCGTTGATTGTGGTGGACAACTGGTTGTTAGTCACACCAATATGTAAGCTGTGCAATGATTGCAGCAGAGCTGGTATATGGTGTAGCTGCTTTCAGAAGTGTCCCAGTCTCGGATGGAAAGCCTGTGACAGGACTGGAATGTGAGTGCTAGGTGGATGCACCGGGTAATTTTTGCACCTGGATCTTCAACTAATATATGACCCTTGTGGCAAGCAGTCGGGATTGGGTGTGGTATATGGATGGACTAGTGTCTTGTGGAGGTTTGATGGACGACAGAACTGCACTTCAGCAGGGGAAGGAAGGATCTTGTGTAGGATTTCCCTGGTGAAGGAGTAGTTCAGTTGCTCCAGTCCAGGGTGGTATTCTCTGGCAAAGAGGTACTTCTTTGTGGCTTCTTGTTGGGATTGGTGAGAAGATTGGAGAAATGACAGTGAAAATCTGCTTCGGAACAAAATCTGGAGAACAGTCCCCAGACTTGGTAAGACCCTTCAGCATGTCCACAAATACGCCACCCCTAGGTCATCAGTTTGTATGGGAAGAACTTTTTTGTGTGAAACGCGTGACAGCTATCGAAAAGCAGGTACTATTTGTGGTTTGTGGGTTTATTATGATCAAAAGTGTGAATGGAGTCTTCAGAGATGAGAAAGTCAAGAAGGTGGCACGCTGGATTGTGGAAGACCAGGTGAAGCGGATGGGAGAGAAGTTGCTGAGGTTGTGAAGGAATGAAGAATACGTGTCTTTTCCCTGAGTCCAGATCATTAAGATATCATCAGAGAACTTTAATGAAATTATGGGTTTGGAAGGCCAGGAAGATCTTCTCTGACTTGGCCCATAAAAGATTTAGCCTAGAAGGGTACCATATGGGTGACCATAACTGTGGTGTAGGTTTTTTTTTTCCCTTGCTATTCCTTCCCTTCAAAGGAGTAGTAGTGTTGAGGTAGGATATAGTAAGATATATGAGGAATGAGGTAGTGGGTTTGAGTCTGAAGCACATTAGGGAAGGTAGTTTGTAGAAGTAGTAGTAATATCATGGGCATAAGGGATGTTGGTGTACAGGAAGGCGACTTCAACAGTGATAAGTAGGGACCCAGGAGGTGAAGGTGTGGGGAGACAAAAGTGGGTGAAGAAAGTGGTTGGTGTCTTTGACATGGGACTCTAGATTATTGGAAATTGGTTTGATGTGATGGCCAATTAGGGCCAAGATTATTTCAGTAGAGCCACAGTTACCAGCCACAAGGGAGCGTCCAGAACAGATTGCTCAAAAATGGCTCTAAGCACTATGGGACTTGACATCTGAGGTCATCAGTCCCCTAGATTCAGAACTACTTAAACCTAACCTACCTAAGGACATCACACACATTCATGACTGAGACAGGATTCGAACCTGCGACCATAGCAGCAGCGCAGTTCCAGACTGCAGCGCCTTGAACTGCTCGGTCACAGAGGCCGGTTAGGACAGATTGCTTTGAGGATTATGGGAAACATGTAGAAGGTGGGTGTACGGAATGTCACAGGGCTGAAGAGGGGAAGGTATTCAGGGGAGAGGTTCTGGGAACGGCGTACGACCTTAAGCATCGATTAGAGGTTATGTTGGACATCTAGCATATTGTCACTCTGGCACAATTTATAGGTGGAAGAGTTAGACAATTGCCTGAGGCCTTCTTCCAGGAAGGCACTACAGTTCATACCTATGTCTGCATGCAGGGTGATAGGATGAGGATTTGTTTTGAAGTTTCGTGTGGCTGTCCGTTCTGCTCCTAACAAAATGGTGTTTTGCGGAAGGAACCTGGAGAAGGATGGTGAGACCAAGTTGAAGGTAAGGAATTCTTGGAATGGGTTAAGTAGGTGGTTGGGTGGGTGTGGGGAAAATCATGGTTGTGTGGTGGTATGAACTGGGACAGACAGGGTTCAGCACTGGGATGAAGTTGAGTTTGGTAGGAGGAATTCATGGGAAAGAGGTGTTCCCTTTGGAGGGATCCAGAGAATTACACTATTTCTTTGACAAGTCCAGCATGGTCAAATTTAGTTGTAGGGCTACATATGAGGTCTATTGAAAGGACTGAAACATCTTTGTGGCTGAGGGTTTTGGTGGGAAGTTAACATTTGTAAGGTGTCAGGCAAATCCAACACCTTCTATGAAAACCCTGACATGAAAAGCAAATCCACTAGTATGTCACATAGCTCTGAATAAACCATGACATTAAATTAACCAAAGAAATACGAGTAACGAGTGAGCAAATGGAATACCACAGACTAACACAAGAATGCCTAAATGCACGTCATACCTTCCCACCGTGAGACAGACGTAGTTCCGAGGGGAGAAACGAGAACAGAAGCCGAGAGCAGAACCGTGTTAAGCTGGAAGGCCCTACGATAAGGGATGGACACACACGATGCCAGCTAACCGCTAGGACCACCCTCCAGCCCACGTTAAAAGCTAGAGCCCTCCAGAAGAACAGTATAGATCTTACGATAACACAGAAAGGGCCACCCTTTTAGCGTGAGACTTTTTCGCGTCTCTGTTACGTCAGGACCATCCCCCAACCCATGTTAAAAGATAGAGCCCCCCAGAAGAACAGTATAGATCTTACGATAACACTAAAAGGACCACACAAGCTGCAAGTTTTAGCGTGAGACTTTTTCGCGTCTCTGTTACGTTGCAAACGTTAAAAACATTGCCCCACCACGAAACGTAACCGTCAGGACCACCCACCAGCCCATGTTAAAAGCTAGAGCCCTCCTGAAGAACAGTGTAGATCTTACGATAACACTAAAAGGGCCACACCAGCCGCAAGTTTTAGCGTGAGACTTTTTCGCGTCTCTGTTACGTTGTAAACGTTATGAACATTGCCCCAACACAAAAAGTATAACGTTTCTCATTGGATGGACAGAATTCTTGTAGGCGGAGCTTAAGGTTAAGATTGAAACCCTGATTGGTCAGATGAAAATACAGCCAGATAGTTTTTTTTTTAAACCAACTTCGGTAAATTGTAGTAAGGAGAAGTTAGGAGAGAGTTGCTTCCGAGACGGCGAGCTGTATGGAGCTGCGCCGGCCGCCGCGCCCTGACGAACACCGACAAGGTAATGAATGCACGCGATGCCGCATTTTTGAGCGCATAAGGCTTCACTCACAACTGCAGAAGTCTCATCTGTTACATCCCCTTTTTACGTAATAGTAGTGTCGATCGTCAATTGAAGCTCATTGTATTCACATTTGCTACGTAAGTTAAAATCTGAAACGCGATGGTTTTTCTGTTATATAATTATTGAGAAGCTACATCAGCCACTGTAATTTACGACAAGTTAGATAAGTTATTAAAGATAATTGAGGGTTACTGTAGACCATTTTGATAGTTTTCTCTTTAGTGAAACTTAATTTAAACCTAGATTATAGATGTGATATGGCATAGTTCATCCTTAGATCCATTGTAGAACTTGGAAAACCACGCAGGGAATATTCGTTAACATTTTTGTTGAACGCAGTTGGTTTTTATCAACCTGTATTAAACTATTTCCTTTTATGAATAGTGCAATTTATAAACAATGTTTTGTGAGTAGAATAAAATTTCCAGTGGTAAACTTAACTGCTTTTCTACGTTATTTTACCAGCTAACTAAAAATAGGAAAGGCCTGAACCGCTTACACTAAATTTAAGATTCTTTTGCAGGGAGTGCAGTGGAGCTGACGCTGAAATCATTAAGTATTTGGTTATATCATCGCTAGTCTCACTTAACTCTTCTGAACTCTACATGTCATGTGTGGTCTGGCATCTCCTTACCACCAACAGGTCCCAGGTTCAAACTAGTCAATTCCCTAAAAATCACACTCAGAGCATCGTTGCGCGAAAGTGGTAGGGAGACACGATATAGAACAAACAGACACCATGCAGAATGTTAGAAAATGGCGACCCTGCCAGGATGCTAAAATACCATGATTGAAGGTCGACCACATGCCTAACTAGGTCAGAAAATTAGCGTACAGGCCAACCTCGTCTGTTGACTGACGGAGACTGCTGACAGTTGAAGAGGGTCTTAATGTGAAATAGGCACACATCTATCCAGACCATCACACAGGACTTCCAAACTGTATCAAGATCCACTGCAGGTACTATGGCAGATAGACAGGAGATGAGAAAACGGATTTCATGGTCACGGGGCTGCTCACAAGCCTCACATCATGCCGGTAAATGCCAAATGACGCCTCATTGGTGTAAGGAGGATAAACATTGGATGACTGAAAAGTGGAAAAACGTTGTATGGAGTGATCCAATAGCAGGGTGTGGGTATGACGAATGCCCAGTGAAAGTCATCTGCCAGTGTGTGAAGTGCCTACAGTAAAATTCAAGGGATTTAGTGTTATGGTGTGGTCGTGCTTATCATGGAGGGGGCTTGCACATCTTGTTGTTTTGTGTGGCACTATCACAGCACAGGCTTACATTAAATGTTTCAAGCACCTTATAGCTTCCCACTGTTGAAGATCATTTCGGGGATTGCCATTGCATCTTTCGACATGATCGAGCAATATCCATAGTGCACTACCAGTGGCGGAGTGGTTACATGACAATAAAATCCTTGTAAAGGATTGGCCTGCACAGAGTCCTGACCTGAATACTATACCACACCTTTTGGATGTTTGGGAGCGCCGAATTCGTGCCAGGGCTCACCTACCGACATCGATCCCTCTCCTCCATGCAGCACTCAATGGAGAATGGGCTGCCATTCCCCAAGAAACCTTCCAGCACCAGATTGAACATATGCCTGAAAGAGTAGAAGCTGTCATCAAGGTGAAAGGTCGACCAACACCATATTTAATTCCAGCATTACCGATGGAGGACGCCACGAACTTGTACGTGATTTTGAGGCTGGTTTCAGATACTTTTGATCACATGGTGTATTTTGTCTATGCTGCCCATGAAGAACTCGAGTAACAATTTTAGACACATTGTTTATACAATGTCAGAAGTGTATGCAGTCGATGGTTGCTTACGACCAGGGATCCACGTGAGCCTGTCTGTATACTGTAGAGCTCCATAATGTTGTACACCCAACAATCTAAAAATGATGTTTCTCCTTCTCCTTCATGTCAGATCGCACAGGGTTATCAGAAAATGACATCCTGTAGTCATTCATTGGGGTCATATGCATCCACTGCTTTAATGAGCAGTTGTACAACAGACAGCAGTTGTGTACCACAGCTCAAGTTCTATGAGACGCCACATGACGCATCATCTGCACTGTGCCCACACCAATGTGAGTGCAGCATCTCAGTGTAGGAGAAATGTTGAAACCACCAAACCTGCTTACCACAGATGTAATTGACACCTCCACGACTAGTAAAATTTCGATATTTATGTAACACCTACCACAGAATGCTACGGGTGGTCAGGTAATTGATTCACCTATGAGGTTCAGGGCGCAATGCCTAATGCCATACAATTTCTAATCAAATGCGCCTATTTTATGTACACATACCACAAATAATTTTGACCATGAATTCATGACATTCTCTGTATATTCACTTTCATATAGTATAAATGATAAGCAATGCCACAATGCTTACTGTGTGACATCAGAGATGCTACCAAACCATGATGCTGCTACTGCTGAAATATATACCTACTATCAAGTCCTCAACCAATCTTCCATGTTCAAGCCTCTGATCATGTTCTGGTGTGTGCTACACAATTTTGCTTCTCCCTCAAAATGCAAGTTTGGTGTCTAGATATATAATTTCTGAGAGTATTTTATGACAGTTTAACAAGATCCCGGACCTGATGCACAAAATAAATATTTCCCCAGTTAAAAGAAATATAACAGCTTTGCGTTATACCAATGTCGTATATCCTATTTTATAGATATATAGTTGAAACTATAGGGACAATGATTGCACTACCACCTTAATTACTATAAATGACTAACCTGTTTATGATGGATACTAAGGAATTTTTTATAAATTTATATTAATATATTATAAATTCAACGCCTTTACACATTGTAGATATGGGAATAATACTACTTACTTTTCAGCTGGTAGTGTGATAAGAATTATTCATTCAAATGGAGAAATAAAGAAAACTGTTGTATTCACCTTGACTGAAACTACATTAAGAAATAACATTTGCAAGAAAAATTAAAAGAAATAAAACAGAAATAACTCATCCATCCCCTTGTGTGTTTCTTTACTCAACACGGGAAAAGCGAATGTATCTGGAAAAAGGAAAAAAAAAAAGATAAAAATAACATTAGCACACTGCTCTGTAGCCTTGAGATGATTTAAGAGTCCTCACCTATGTGAATATATATGTAGTAAACAGCAATTTTAAGAAGAATCCACGGCGAGAAATCACAAATAGCATGAGAAACACACGCTACTCCAAGTCCACCTCCTCATCAATATATTTTAAAATAACATTCACCTAATTAATGACATGCTACATTTCTGTGTAATGTAGGAGGAGGATCGGCCCCATCCTCCTCGAATGCCTTCATCAACTCCTCTACATGTGCATCAATAAGATTTGAGCCCATCATCGACTCCGGTGCCTGTGATATCTACATGAGTATCGCTAATCTTCCCCAAATATGCAATTACATTTTGCTATATGCACTAATATGTTTTATTCTGCGAATGAGAAAAGTAGGTCCAGCAAAAGCCTTTAGAACGAAAACAGGTGTAAGCATCATTTACCTTTCACATAAGCTGTAAACAAGAATATCATTCATATAATTTTGACGTTAGACAGCATGTAATTTTTCTTTTGACACCAACATAATTTTTGAAAAACATAGTGTGGTAGATTTGGACTATCGTCTATATGTACATCTATATCTACATGGATATTCTGCAGATCCCATTTAAGTGCCTGGAAAAGGGTTCATCGAACCACCTTCCCAATTCTCTATTATTCCTATCTCGTATAGCGTGTGGAAAGAACGAACACCTACATCTTTCCGTACGAGATCTGATTTACCATACTTTATCGTGGTGATCGTTTCTCCCTATGTAGGTCGGTGTCAACAAAATATTTGCACATTCAAAGGAGAAAGCTGGTGACTGGAATTTCGTGAGTAGATACCATCGCAATGAAAAACGCCTTTCTTTTAATGACGTCCAGCCCAAATCCTGTATCATTTCTGTGACACTCTCTCCCATATTTCGCGATAATACAAAATGTGCAGCCCTTCTTTGAACTTTTTCGATGTACTCCGTCAGAAGTTACGAACGCATAGAGATTTTTTGATGTGTATCAGAATGTTTGTTTTTAAAACGTTCTTAGTAAACTCACGAAGATGTTGAGCTATGAACTTAAAAATACATAGACGTTATGCCAGTAGGCAAATACAGATGTTCGTTTTAAATTTTCATTATTAAATACATCGAAGCCGTTTACACTGTATATGTTTGACATTAACCCCCCCCCCCCCCCATTCCTTTTCTCCTAGGCGATGGGTAATATGTAGAATGGTGACATTGAACGTTAAATGGCATATGTTTCCATAAGTTGGCAGTTTGCATACAGTGCAGAGGTGATGGATGTGCTTGTTCCTTAGCTTTGTTTCATGAGGCGTTTGTCACTGAGGGGCCCTGATCGTCTATATCTGCTTACATAAGATTTGCTTCGACTTGACGTCAGACCAGATCCGTCTCGCTGGAGGTGTTACGATAGAAATCAGATGGCTATAAAATGCGCCAGGCACTTGCTTAGTAATGCGTTCTCTCGATCTTGTACACTTGATACTTGTCTATGTTTTTCAACGCTTGTAATCTGTTAAATCCACTTATAAGGGCTGAATAACGTAAAACGTGCACCGAAAATATTGCTGAAACGGAAAGTACAGTTCATAAGCGGTTTTCACAGGTTGGACTGGTAGCAGGGGGCTCGTATTTTCAGGCAGTCAATAGATTATAATAATACTTAGGAAGCGTTTTGTTGGTGCAAACGTACGTTTTATTAAATGGAACAATTTCTATTGACGTTAACAAACTGAAGTAAGGTAAATTAGAATGTCAATGGTGTTCGTCGCAGGATTTTAGTTCGAGTCGTTAACGAGATATCATATTTTGTATAGTTCCACCCAGCATTTGTGCAATACCTGCAGTAACAAAATAAGTGCATACACTAGTTATGTGAATTCTGACCAGTAACAAGAACATTAAACATTACTTCTTGTGTTCAGAATGACCGTGGGCATTGATGGTACAAGATTCCATCCTGATATGGAGGGACTGCTGTGCTAGCATTTCGTCGGAGATGTCCGAGCAGGCTGCAGTAATACTTCATTACATATCATTGGGTGTAGTTGGTACGTCATTGTAGGAAGCATCCTTGTGCTGTCTGCACAAAACAAGGTCTACAGGTGTAAAATCCAAGGAATGGGCCAGCGGAGGTATAGGCCCTCTGCGCCCAGTCCAACGATTTGGAAACTAATCGTAAAGATAAGCTGTAGTACTTCGTGCGCTATGAGCTGGACAGCCATAGTGTCTCAAAGGATCCTCCCAGCTTACAGAGGAACGTCTTCTAGCATCTATGAAAGATGGTCTGTTAGTAGGCTGTGATACTTATGCACGTTCTGTGTTCTGTTTTTGAAAGCTGGGCCCATGAGCTGATCGTTCACTTTCGAACACCACACGTTTATATTCCACGGATGCTGACGTTCCACTTCATGAAGGCTATGGGGATTGTTAACAGACCAGTAGTGCATGTTTCAGTGATTTACCTTTCCATGACTGGTACCGGTAGCTTCATCACTAAACAAGACACGTTGCACATCTAGAGTATCCTGTCTTAACGCCCACACACAGAAGTTAACACGATTGTCATAACCATCTGATTGCAGCTCTTGATCGACGGAGACGTTGAAGGGAAGGACCCTATGTTGATGGAGAATGGCTGACCTATACACTTCCTACTGCGACTGCGCAAGAGCAAGTGAACGGATAAACTGCAACAGCAATGAGAACATCAATTTCCCCCTCATCTGTCGTGACTTGTTTCCTTCTGCTACATTGTCTAGGTGTTACACTACCACTTTCACTTGATTGCTTGAAGAGATTGATAAATAACTGCCGAAATTATTGACGTCTATTGGGATATGGTGCTGCATTCACCGTACAAGAAAGAACTTCATTCTTCCAACACACTCCATACACCATGAGCTTGTCGCATTTTTCTACATTGCCCATTCACGACCCACGATCTACTGCTTCGACTGTAACACACTTATTGACCAGCGAGTCCCAGTGTACTCAAGGAACAAACAAGCACACTGTGAGCAAACATAACAACATTGGAGCTAGAAACTACGCATGGGGAACAGCACAAACAAGTGTCAATGTGGAAGCTTTTCAAAATGCGATATCTCGTTAAAGACTCCCACTATAATCCCAGAACAAACACAACTGCCACTCTAATTTACCCCACTTTCAGTTTGTTAACGTCAACAGGATTTCGTCATAAAAAAAACCACCTACAGCCGTCCTTATGATTTTATTTTATTTTGTCGCTACCCATTTGGACACTTCATTGCGTCATTTTCACGCTGTTTTGATGCTGTACAGGTTGATACGATCCCCATTCATAACCCATCAGCTGCCAAGTTTTGTTAGATTTAAGAAAGTGTATGATTGCACAAAATACACACTTCCTAAGTATTATTACAACATGTTTATTGCCTAACCATACGAACCCCTTACCAGCAGTCTGTTCTGTGAAAACTAAACATCTACAGCACTTTCCGTTCACTCAATATTTACGGTGCAGCCTGTAGGTGATTCATCCTGTGTACTGAACGAGATACGTTTATTGTAATACTATAATCACAACTGTTCTAAATACATCATTAACACCCTTCCTTCTACATAATGTTTTGCTTGTATTTAAGAAAAGTATCTGAATTAGGACAGCAATCATATGGTTTCCTGGATTTAAATCATGTCGCTGGACGACAGTGAACCCAGATGATGGCACATACTATTTTGAAAATTAAATTATATATTATGGTAATTCTGGATCACTGAATTGGATGTATAAAATGTTTTAAAAAGTGCTTGAGATCCTCTAAGAACAGTGTACTCATTTTTCAACATGACACTGACGATAAAAGTTGTTCAACATTTCAATGTATTATAATTAATTCCATCTAATGAAACAGATCATGATGAACAACGCTGCACTCATATTGCGTACCTAGACATGGCACGACATACGCAATGTGGATGAATATCTATACTCCACAGTTGAAACTATATCAAGTTGCTACATATTAACTGTGACATGTTTATAACACAGGCTGTTTCAAAAAGAATATACATATATCGAACGTGTACACTTCTTAAACTCTAAGACATAGAACTATGAAGCTTGGGACACGTATTCTCGAATGTTTAGATTACAGGTGTTCATGTCCTCCACCAGTAATGCTAACTATATTGTATAGATACTCTATTTTCTCCCATACTCAGGTAAGCATGACCTATGTCACTGACGTTATGGGACCTGGGATTCTGTTCTTCAACTGTTCTAGGTTCCTAAGTAGTGCTGGTTCATAAACGTGGTCTTTAATGAAACCTCACATGAAGTCATCACAGGAAATCATATCCGGTGACGGTGGAGACCAGCTGAGAAGTGCTTAAACGATGACTGTTGGTGACCAATCCAACGGCTCGGTTGAGTTTCATTCCGACATTTATGCACTCGGCGACTCCAGTGACGGAGTGTCCTATGTAGTTGAAAAGTGTAACTGTCCTAGTTCAACCTCGCAAACAATAAGTTTTGTAACATAGCGAGATACTAGTGACCGTTAACCATGTTTCCAACAAAGAAGAATGGGCTATAAACAGCTGTGTGGGAATCAATGAACCAATTCACTTTGGGTGACTCTCGTACGTGTTCAGATGCCCGCACGGATACTATAGGCCAAAAATTTCAACACTTCGTTTGTTTAATTTCGCACAAAGTTGGAAACTCGTTTGATCACTGAACATGACATGCTGTGTGAAAGTGTTATAATTGTCAATAGCATTCAGAAGCTCGTCACCAAACACCACATGTCTGCATTTGTTGTCATGACGTACAGCTTGAAAAGCTGTAATTTGTGCAGACTCATAACCAAACAACGCCTCAAAACATGACAATTTGTTGTTGAACGCTTTTGCAGTTCCGACAAACGAGTTGATTTTTGTAGGACTACGTTGGAAAGCAGTTTCAATTCATGCAACAATTGAAAGGTGGCTACCCTGAGCCACAGCGCCAGAGAATGCGCCAAAGAGTATCATTCAGCCGCCTCCACAGTGCTCGGGGAGAGCTCGTAGTAGTCAGTGCCTGTCAAGAACTCTTAGTAGCCAGTGTCTGTCAAGAACTCGTAGTAGTCAGTACCTGTCGAGGACTCGCAGTAGTCAGTGCTCGGGGAGAGCTCGTAGTAGTCAGTGCCTGTCGAGGTCTCGTAGTAGTCAGTGCTTGGGAAGAACTCGTAGCAGAGAGTGCTTGGGGAGAACTCGTGGGAGTCAGTGCTTGCTGAGATGTGATACTGAAAGTTCTGGTTGAGATGTGGTAGTAGCGAGTCGGTGTGGAGAGATTGTAATGTTTAGAGTGCTTTTCATCAATATAAACGAAGGTAAAAAAAAAAATTTTCTTTTTCTCTCTCATTATTTCAGTGTCCTAAATATTGCGTCATTAGAGGTTCAGTCAACAAAGCGTCTGGCGTGTGTTCTTGTATTAGAGTGTAATTCTGGGTTTCTTGCGCAATTATAGTATTTCTAATTTTTTTTTCACGTCAGTATAAATGATATTTAAATTTTCTTGTCTTATTGAAGAAGAACCGTGCCAGATGTGTACGTTGAATCACACTTCCACACACAGAACAGTTACTCTTGTGCTTGTTGTTGCGTTGGTTTTATAGTTGCTGGGGACTTAATTAATTAACTGTGTTAACGAAAATTTTCTTTCATTCATTGTTGTTATTCTATGCAGTCAGATTGCGTACAAATACTAGTCAGGGCCAACCGTTTACGAGACACAGCGTAATCGGACATACAGTTACTAAGAATTTAAAAATTATTTGCATTTTATTTAATTAATCCCCCATGCACGCTACGGCACATATTCACTTAGAGTAGTGAATCCCCTGAGGACCTTAATAGCTGCACATAAATTCCAGTTTGTGACTTTGTGGCACATCTGGCGGAAGTGCGTACGTAAATTGATCTAGCCATACACATGTATGTCATTCTTAGAATTGCGGACGATCTTAAATTTCCGAACAGTTAAGAAGTGTTTATAGTCAAAGTTTTCGCCTCGTGGCGACAAAGACCTACCGCGTCTGTCCCAGTCACAATGTTGATTATTGTCAAGTTCGCGCGCCTGGCGCTCTCTTGTTGCTTCTCGCAAATGAAATAAATTACTTTCTTCATACCCCTCTGCTATCTGTGTTTCTAAGTTTCTTCTACTATCTTTTCCTACTATTTCGCCTTCAATTTGTTTGACTTGCTTTCGTAATGCCTCAAATTCCCTTTTGACGCGTTCATTAAATTTTCACTGATTTTCAACATGTTTATTTATGTTCTGGTACTCTTCGGTTTCTGCGAATGGTATTGGAGCTGTATCATCCGAATCTCTGTCCCCATGTAAACTAAGATTTGTCAATTTATCTGATATCTCCTCAACTCTTTCCGCTAAATCACCTATTTTTTGTTTCTGTTTATTTACGTCTTCCGTAAGTGTCGCGACTCGGGTTTCAGTATTAACACATTTGGTAGTTAACTGTTCATATTGTTGTGTTAGGTTATTTATTCTGTCATTTGGTACGGATTCCTCGATTCTCTCAAATATTTCTTCTTTATCTTTTGCACGTCGTAAATTTAACTCTGAAAATTTCTGTACTATCACGCGATCTCTTTCTTCCTGTTCTCTATCCTGTTCCTTTTGTCTAATCTCTACTGCAAGTAATCTATTATTGTGAGAATTCAAAATCGGTTGTACTTCTTCTCCGATTTCTTTCTTTAATTCATCTTTCATATTTTTGAAACATGTCCCTATTCGTGACTCTAACCGTGTTTCCAAAGTTCCCATCTGTGTTTTTAACTCAGATCCAAACCGTGTTTCCATTGTTCCCATTTGTGATCCCAGTGAGTCTAACCGTTTTTCCATTGTTCCCATTTGTGATCCCAGTGAGTCTAACCGTGCTTCCATTGTTCCCTTTTGTGAGTCTAACCGAGATCCCAAATTTAATATTGCACTCATCAACTGCTCCATGTTAACTGTTTCAAAATTCTTTTCGCCCCTAACATTTCCCGCAAAACCAGCTTCCTTCGTCATAGCTGTAAAGCTATCTGTGTTCGATACTATTTCAGAATCTTCTATCGTTAATCTCGTACTCTGTGAATTTTCTGATTGAGAAAAATTTTGAAATGGTTCCGGACTGTCTTCCCGACTTATTAAATTGTTTTCAACTCCATTATTCATCATACTGTTGTCCTGTGTTGGCGAGTTCGCCATGTCAACAATTTCGTCATTCTCACTATTCATCATTTTCGCCCTTTTCATCGACCGCGTAATCATTTACAAAACATAAAAAATTCGTCACTGTACGAAAATTACACACAATGACTGTTTATCTCCAACAATACCATTTACATGAAATGTTTCCCTCAAACACGATTAATCGAACAATTGAAATAACTGTACTAAATTGTCAAACGCGTATACAAGACAACAAATCAAATTCTGAGAAAAAATACCATTAGAAGAAAGACAATTACCAAATCTACACATGCAAAATAGACTACAATTACTAAACTACAGATTACTATAACAATACTACTGTCTACTATTTTTACAAACAGAAGAATTCCAAGGGACGATCCGAAGCAGCGGTCGCCACGTGCATGGGGGCTTAATTAAATAAAATGCAAATAATTTTTAAATTCTTAGTAGCTGTATGTCCGATTACGCTGTGTCTCGTAAACGGTTGGCCCTGACTAGTATTTGTACGCAATCTGACTGCATAGAATAACAACAATGAATGAAAGAAAATTTTCGTTAACACAGTTAATTAATTAAGTCCCCAGCAACTATAAAACCAACGCAACAACAAGCACAAGAGTAACTGTTCTGTGTGTGGAAGTGTGATTCAACGTACACATCTGGCACGGTTCTTCTTCAATAAGACAAGAAAATTTAAATATCATTTATACTGACGTGAAAAAAAAATTAGAAATACTATAATTGCGCAAGAAACCCAGAATTACACTCTAATACAAGAACACACGCCAGACGCTTTGTTGACTGAACCTCTAATGACGCATTACTTAGGACACTGAAATAATGAGAGAGAAAAAGAAAATTTTTTTTTTTTACCTTCGTTTATATTGATGAAAAGCACTCTAAACATTACAATCTCTCCACACCGTCTCGCTACTACCACATCTCAACCAGAACTTTCAGTATCACATCTCAGCAAGCACTGACTCCCACGAGTTCTCCCCAAGCACTCTCTGCTACGAGTTCTTCCCAAGCACTGACTACTACGAGACCTCGACAGGCACTGACTACTACGAGCTCTCCCCGAGCACTGACTACTACGAGTCCTCGACAGGTACTGACTACTACGAGTTCTTGACAGGCACTGGCTACTAAGAGTTCTTGACAGGCACTGACTACTACGAGCTCTCCCCGAGCACTGTGGAGGCGGCTGAATGATACTCTTTGGCGCAATCTCTGGCGCTGTGGCTCAGTGTAGCCACCTTTCACAATTTCGTCGGAAACACGGGTGGGCCAGGACCCTTTCCTTCACATACACATCGTGTGTCTAGACGCTGTAGGCACCATCTGCGAATGTTCCATCGATTCTTAGCACCAGATCATTTCCACTCTCATCACACTATTACACCTTGCAAACACGAGACGACAAAGTGATTTCTGTCTGGAATAGCCATTTTGCAATATGTGACGGTAACCAAGCAAACAGAAGTCGAGCGACATCTAGCAGCAATGAATACAAACTATGAATTCGTTCCTACAATAACCAAGCCGTGGCACAGCAATCGATAGTTTTGACAATGTAATACTTCATAATATGTGTATTCTTGTTGAGACGAACTGTATTGCACCGATTACAAATATTCACGTACTCCTACAGCTGGTAATTGACAGACAGTGCTGTAAGTACAACGACCAACATTTACGTCAACATAGTACCACTGTGGCGGTTGACAGGGTTATCGTCTTCTATATAGCATAAAATATGGATACTTGATCCGTATAATTGGCAACAAACTATGAATGACCATTTTTATTTGAATTATTATACAATCCAACTCAGAGAGATATAGAAAGTTTATGTCTAACAATTTCTATATATCATAACCGTCTTTGGGCAGTCTAATAAACTTTCGACCTGATGAAGAGGTAATAGCAAGAAATGGCAGGAGAGTCCAATAATACAAATCCTTAATTTCAGTCTTCTTGTGTTTCACAGTGGTCACAAAGGGTCTTTCTAACCAAACTTTTGAGACTTGAGCTAATGCAGTCGGAGAAACTATTACGCCATACGAGCATCACAATTTATAGGGATGACGTTCAGAGCGTGTGTCGTTCTGTACGATGAAATACACGCACTTGTAATCTTTCTCCTTTGTGTAGATCTTGGCATTCTCTTAGAAAAACGTTAGTATTATGGAATTTGAGGCTTTAACGTAGATCTGGTATATATATCATATTTAACGATCAGACTGCAAAAGGTTATTCAGTAGAACGAACAACCAGTCTAAGTTGCAAATTTTTACTTATTATTCATTCGATGACTAGTTTCGGGCTGAGACCCATTTTCAGATCATCCTACAGGGTGGGAAACCAAATTTACACTCATGCATAATACAGTTCTTACCAAATCCTTAAGCATATACCAAAATTGTTCTAAAAGGACATTTTCCACGATGTTAATAAATATGCAATGAATATTTACGGTGCATACAGATAACGGTCAGTTTACCCCTTCCGCTGCCGTAAGGAAACATCAGGAAGGGGGCGCCCTATTTCTTAAAATACTCTCCAACCATCGAAAATACTACAGTTCATACAATAACCGTACAGGTCCACAATAAAATTAATGCTTTTTAAAATCTTTACCGAAAATTCTCAAATACTGAAGATCACCGACCAATAACACACGTCCGCGCCACATACGGCGCGTAATACATGGCTGTATGCCATGTTTGCACGTAAAAATCATTTACTGTGAAACCGTGTTAGTCAACAATAAAATTATCACTTTTTAAATACTTCACCAAAAACAGTCAACTATTTAAAATCATTGAACAGTAAAACACCGCAGCACCACCTACAGTGCGTGTTACAAAGTTGTATCCCACGTAGGCACCTGTGAACAGCAACAAAAGTATTAAAATAAAAGAAATCAAAAGGAGAACTTTTTAAAATCCTTGTCAAAAAGAGTCAAATACTTAAGAACATTGACCAGTAGTACACAGTGCATTAAATGTGAAACCACACAGAAAAGAGTACAAGAACTTTTTTTTTTGCATATTGACAAAAGCTTGAACTGGAAAAAGCATATTACTGACCTTCTCAGACAATTTACTTCAGCTATGTTCGCTCCTCGTATAATAGCTCAGCTTTCAAACAAACGTATGACCTCCTGACATATTTTGCATATTTGTACTCAGTAGCGTCATATGGAATAATTTTCCGGGGTAATTCAGCACTGAGAATGAACTCATGCACAAAAGCCAGCAGCAAGAAAAATATGTATTGTTCACTCATGTTCAAGGAGATGGGCATTTTATATTCACAGTCTCAGTAAATATATATTCTCTAATTATATTCGTCATAAAAACCTATCCCAAGTTGAAAAGGTCACTGATGTCCATACCTAGATCACCAGTGAGAAATGAGCTTTATTAGCCATTGTTAAAGCTGTCATTGGCTCAGGAAAGAGTTTAATATGTAGCAACAAAAGTTTTTAATCGTTTGCCCAACCACACAAAATGTTCGAAGGTAGCAAACCAAGTATTAATTCTAATTTAAAATCATTTCTCTTGGACGTCTCATAGTTCTTTTAAAGAATTACTTCTTAACCTCTTCAGACCTGGCGTCGAACGGCTTTTTATACATTTTATAACAGTAAATGATTTGGTTCACCTGCGATACCTGTTTAGTATTTTTTATTACCGTATTTCTCGCTGGAATGATGTATTACATAGGAAAATAGTGCAAATGGATGACCCATTTCAAAGTTCTCCAATTAAGTCTTATTTACGTAGTGATTGCTGCAATATGCACACTTTCGGAGGCTCAAGAAAAAAAGTGGAGAAAGAGCCATCTGCAAGGATTGAGTTCATAGCAAGAGTCAAAAGACTACTAATACACTTGAGCTGTCATCCCACATTCTGGAGATCAGAACTATATGGCAATATCTTTTATCTACTAAGGTGCAGTGAAGGCTGTGAGATAAGTCTGTTTTCAACCCATTAGTCTCTTATTACGTTCATTCAAGCAACATCTCAGTTTTATTTTGCAACATAACATGCAGTATGAACTTGTACATTATTACTTTAGGGAGAATGTCCTCTAATTTGTGCTGTACTTTATATTTTCATTAGTGACACATGTAGCAGGTTTCTAAAACTTTGCTTTGTTTATAGGGCACAGAAAACTGGACGGCATTAGAAAGCCAGAGCATGTCTAGAATATCCTGGACTTGATGGAAGGAGATGTTTCTGATACTGATATTCATATATCAGATGATGAAGATAATCGTGAATATATTGCAGCTGCTGTTTACCAAGGTACAAGGATTGTATGTGAAAAAATGACAACAAAAGAATATGTGCTGGTGATACAGAAGAAATTCACAGGAAGTGCAGTGGAGGAAGCTTCGTTTCATGATACTGACCTTGAAGAAAAGTCAAATCAGCTACCTGCATATACAGGACTGTACATAATACTGAACTACAATATTAATATCTCACTAGGAAAGAAGAAATTGTGAGGAACCGTGCTGTGGTCATTATGACTTGTGGAAGACCTTATCAGATAATTTACGAAGTACGTCACTGAACAATAATGGGAACTGTTTTCGAGATTCACAAACATACATACTTTGCAGTCTGGTAATGTAAATTTAAAAAACAACTAATAGATATGAAATAAAAACACTCATTGGTTGCATATAGCGAAAGGCACTTTTAAAATTTTGACAGGTTGATTAGAATAGGTTTGTTCACAGATAATGTGACTAGAGACAGGCTTTTCCAGCTGCACAATACTCTGCATCTAGTCATCAATTTAGAACGCCATGCAGGCACAAGTGACATTATATGAAGTCCATCCTTTGTGCAATGCCAGCGGAACAAGATGTTTCGAGCCCTTGCTTGAGCAATCATTATGTACTGATGAACAAATGGTTGAATTCAAAGATCAGTTTTCAATCAAGCAGTATGTGAAAGGCAAGCCTTATCCATGTCGAACAAAATATTTATTGTGGCAGGTAGGAACGGCATTGCTTATGATATCTTAATTTATCAGGTCAGCCATTGTGCTTGATGCACATAACAAGGAAATATTTGGTTTATGTGCCTTTCTTGTTCGCCACTTGTCTGACAGAATAAAAAGCGAAGGACACAAGCTACATTTTGACAATTATTTCTCCTTTTGCCATCTTCGTGAAGTACTAAATCGGAAAAATATTTGTTGCTGGCACAGTTCGTGTAAACAGTCTTTCCTCCTACTTCGATAAATGACACTGATGTCAGAAAGAAGGATAGAAGATTTTCTGATCAAGTAATGATGTAGTGCTGACAAAGTGGCTTCATAGCAGAGCTGTGATACTGGGCTCAAATTTGTTGGAGAAGGTGAAGAAGACACTGTTCACCGATGGGATAAATCATTAAGATCATATTAATCAGGTGCCCACAAGTTGTTCAGCTGTGCAGCCAAGCAATGGATGGAGTATATTTGTTTGATTAAGAGTGGTGGTGAATGCTATGGATTTTGCTTTACTTAACAACTGGTTGCAATATCAAAAATACTGTCTAATAAACAAAATTCAAGATAAGAAAGTGCTCGACTTACTGCATTGTCGAGTGAATGTAGCGGGAAGTTTATGAGGACACGGAAAAATGGAAAGAGAAAAAGAAGGAGGTCTAGCAGCGAAAAAATTGAAAAAATCGTTGAACCAAAGGGATCCCGAGTAGAGAGACGACTTCCATCAAATGTGAGGTACGATGGTATAAACCACCTTGAAATGGTAGATAAATCCAAAGATGGAGGTACATATATAATAAAAACAACCCATCTCTAGGGAAATTAAAAATAATATGTTCAAAATGTGATGATCACCTTTGCCTAAAGAATATTGCAAATTGCTTTGCAGCTTTTCATACATAATGAATGTAAAAAAATTTCTTTTCTGTATAGGTTCAACATACTTATGGTCCTGTATGTGATAATATCAGAAGTTGAAACTGCTAATACTATGTATTCATTCTTGAATTTTGTAAAATTTTATTTTGCTGTAGTTTTTTCACACTAAATAGTGCTGTAAAATATTTAATAGTTGACTTGGTATTTCTCAGCTTCAACTATCTTCTCACCCGGTGTTCAGTTTATTGGACGATTTTTATTTTTATAATCAAGTGTGACAAATTTAAGTTTTGTTCAGATATAGAATAAATAGGTCAACATAGACAAGAAAATGTGCAATAATATTTTTTTCTATTTTTAAAATAATTGATGACTAAAAAGCCAGTACAAAATGAATAAATGTAGTTGCATGAGTAGGACTAAAAATAATAATCTGTAAATTAATGTTTGCAGTGATCATTTATACATATCTTGTAGACTGCCTTGTTTCATATCATTCCAATAAAACAATCGCTCAAATCATCTATGGAACACGTAACTAACTAATTATCTGACTGTCACCATGGGTCTGGACAAAGTGAGCATGACTTAACAACACTGTAAGGAGAGAAACATTCTATGGGAGAAAACGGCAGGCTGCGCTGACACACTACTCAGAGGACTCAATTCATCTATGGGTAATACTGCTTCACCATCCCTATTGAAATGTGCGTGGCTCGTGTTCCCGCCATCATGTATTTACACCCTGTTTTTAACATACTTCCACCTCACTAAATTAATTTAAATTACCACTGTCACTGAGTTACTGCATTGCCTGACCGTGAGGGGCATAAGCAGCACGTATCAATATATCCCCTCTCGCAGTATCTTTGCTCGACTGCTATAACTTCCCGGTTGTCTGCTGTAAGCCCTTCCAAAACCCAGGCGATCATTGTAGGCAAAACCACCCCTTCCTTCCGTCTCCTCGATTTCTACATCACCGTCTGTGGCCGTCATATCGCCCTCACACCCACCCTTAAGTACCTTGGTGTCACCCTCGAACGTCGCCTCTCCTTGACCCCCCACCTCCGGACGATCCAAGCCAAGGCACGCTCCCAACTCTGTCTCAAGCTCCTTTCCGGCCATACTTGGGGTCTGGACCCCTCCACTATCCTCCATACCTATAAATACCTCACTCGCCCTATCCTTGGCTACGCCCACCCTGCCTGGATCTCCGCTCCCCCTACCTTTTACAAATCCCTTCAGATCCTAGAATGCCATGCTCTTCGCCTTGCCTATCGCATCCCTCTCCCCTCCCCCACGTGGACACTGTATGAAATTATTCCCTTCCCACACCTCCACCTTTTCCTCGAACGGATACGGAACCTCTACACCTCCCGTAAACTCGATCCTCCTCACTCGCTGGTCTCTCCCATCCTCTCCCGCCCCCATCCGCTGCCACCCCTATACTTCGTCCCACCTGCTCTCCATCTCTCCACTCTCCATACCCTCTCCCAAGGTGGCTTCCGCCAGCTCCCCCTCCCTGATGATGGCCTCCTCCCCTCCATCTATCCCTCCTACCAACTTTGATCCTCCCTCCCTCCTCCTTTGTTCCTATGGGCACTCTCTCTCCGTTCTCTCCCTCTCTCCCCACTCCTCCCCCAGGCATCCCCTACCCCCATTCCTCCACTCCTACTCCCGTCTCATCTGCCATTGGCATCTTTGCTCACCCCTCCCCCTCCCCCGCCCCTTTCTTACCCTCTTCCCCGGACTCGTATACACTAAGTGGACATTCGCGCGCCGGAGATAATCGCCATCACTTTTCTCGTGTGTGTGTCGTCGTGTCCGTGTTAGTGTCCGCCGTCACGCTCCAATGTTCACATGTGCCGTCGAACTCATCAGTGTTTGTGCGTCGTGTCGACAGTTTTAGTGGTTTTTCGTCCAGTGTGAACGCCTTCGTGTTTTTTTATGTTCTGTATCTACTGTTTTTTACCAGTCTTTGTTCATTCTCTTATGTGTCTCCTATATGTTTTCTATATGTTAACTCTGAGGCTGAAGAGCGGCATAAAATGCTGCTGCCAGCCTACCTGTTGTTGTACAGGTATAAAAATAACAATAAAGGGAAAAAAAATCTGCCGTAAGCCAGTTCTGATAGGCAGTTCGGGTCGCAAGCTCGGGTCGCGAGTTCGGGCTGCCAGTCAGTTGGAACGCGTCTCGAGCGCAGTCCGGACCTGTCAGTCGGAGAGTCGCAATGCGGCACTAGTGCAGTCGGGTTGGAGCAGCAGTGACGTCTGCGCCGACATGGCTCTCCCGACCATTGCCGCCACGCATCACTTGAGCCGGGCCACGGCCTTGGTGGATCGTCGGTCGGTCGTCCTTCCGGACGACGCGTTTTGGCTCGCCGATCGTTCATGAATAGGCTGTGTGTGCGTGCATCGACTCCCGATGTGTCTTCGCGCGTGCTTAGTTACAGCTGAGTACCGTGCATGTCTTCGTGCACTGTTTGCCAGGTTGTGTGTGTCATTGGCGTCATGTCGACTGACGACTATTTTAGATGTTGTCGGCATTCTGAGGTGGTCGGTCGGTTGCTGCGGAGCAGGGAAGTTATCTCCGCGCGGTGCAGTCGGCTGGGTCCGCTGCCGGTCTTTGCGCAGTCTCGGAGCGTGTGTGGGGCGGTCCGATCGCTACAAGCCTCGTGATTCACCGACCCAGGACGTTAAAGTTGATTAGTGGTTTCAACTACCCAAGCCACGACCATTCATGTTGTGGTGGTTCGTTTCGGTGGTTCGCTGTTGGGGATGTTTTCCTGTGAGCAACACAGAGTGTTTCTATTAATGAAATTTAGCCGCCTAGCGGTGCAATTAACTATATTGGTTGACTACAGTTCGAGTGCGCCAGCGGAATTTTCTGCCTTGTGGCTGTTAGTGTTCTGGTTACCTGCCCTGGCCACTGACGTAAATTCAGGCAGTGTTGTTTTGGGTGAAGTTAACTTTATTACCGCATCTTAAATTCAATAGTACCAGCACAATTTTCTGCCTTGTGGTCGTTAGTGTTCCGGTTACCTGCGTAATTTCAGACAGCGTCCTATCCTCACCTGTTGTTACTGTCCGACATGGTGTGTCATTTTGACAACTAATACATACATCATTGTGGATTATCACGTTCGTAACCTTTTGTGCTTGAGTTCTCATGTACTCTGTCGTGGCAAATAATCGGTTGGTCGTTAGGTCCGTGACTGTCGCTTGGTTGGGTTAGCACTAATTGTAGTTGGACTCAACACCTTTCTCGCCTAATTGAACGAGGGCAGACCGATCCACATGAGACTACTGAGTACCGTTCTCTTAATTATAATTTTGGGAGTCTTAATGTTGTTGTAATTTAACTGCATTTTATATTTTTAATTTGGTAAAGTTTGTTGTGGGTCTTCAGCCCCGGAAACATGTTGTTAGAGTTTCCTTCAGGTCCAAACATTATCACGTTCAGCTCTTGAAAGGTTATTGTAATTTCCTCCGAAAGATTTAACAAGTTAATAATTAGCAACCAATGCTGTACAATCGCAATAAAGTCATGAGATGTTCACATGTTGTAATAAGAGTAAATTGAGCATCTCGTGACTTTAATGCGATTGTACAGCAATGGTTGCCAATTATTAACATAAAAATGATGGCAGGCCTCTGACGGGATTTTGTGTCCTGTGTATCATTTTACAAATTATTATGGACCTTCTGCCGTTAGTGTTGCAAAAACGAAATTTTCAAACTTAATGTATTGTTTTACCGATTATTGGAATATATACAGGGTGGTCCATTGATCGTGACCGGGCCAAATATCTCACGAAATAAGCGTCAAACGAAAAAACTACAAAGAACGGAACTTGTCTAGCTTGAAGGGGGAAACCAGATGGCGCGATGGTTGGCCCGCTACATGGCGCTGCCGTAAGTCAAAAGGATATTGACTGCGTTTTTTTTAAATAGGAACCCATATTTTTTTCTACATATTCGCCTAGTACGTAAAGAAATATGAATGTTTTAGTTCGACCACTTTTCTCGCTTTGTGATAGATGGCGCTGTAATAGGCACAAACGTTTAAGTACGTGGTATCACATAATATTCCGCCAGTGCGGACCATATTTGCTTCGTGATACATTACCTGTGTTAAAATGGACCGTTTGCCAATTGCAGAAAAAGGTCGATATCGCGTTGATGTAGGGCTATTGTGATCTAAATGCCCAACGGGCGTGTGCTATGTATGCTGCTCGGTATCCTGGACGACATCATCCAAGTGTCTGGACCGTTCGTCGGATAGTTACGTTATTTAAGGAAACAGGATGTGTTGAACCACATGTGATGCCCAAGTAGGTGTTTTAACTGCTGTCGCGGCTAATCCGCACAGCAGTAGCAGAAAAATTACACGAGAATCGGGAATCTCAAAAACGTCGGTGTTAAGAACGCTACATCAACATCGATTGCACCGGTACCATATTTCTATGCACCAGGAATTGAATGGCGACTACTTTGAACGTAGTGTACAGTTATGCCACTGGGCACAAGAGAAATTACGGGACGATGACAGAGATTTTGTACGCGTTCTATTTAGCGACGAAGCGCCATTCAGCAACAGTGGTAACGTAAACCGGCATAACATGCACAATTGCCCAACGTAAAATCCACGATGGCTGCGACAAGTGGAACATCAGCGACCTTGGCGGGTAAATGTATAGTGCGGCATTACGGGAGGAAGGATAATTGGCCCCCATTTTATCGATGGCAATCTAAATGATACAATGTATGCTGATTTCCTACGTAATGTTCTACCGATGTTACTACAAGATTTTTCACTGCAAAACAGAATGGTGATGTACTTCCAACATGATGGATGTCCGACACATAGATCGCGTGCGGTTGAATAGCATATTTCATGATACGTGGATTGCTCGTCAAAGCACCGTACCATAGCCAGCACGTTCACCGGATATGACGTCCCAGGTTTTGTTTCTGTGGGGAAAGTTGAAGGATATTTGCCATCGTGATCCACCGACAACGCCTGAAAACATGCGTCAGCGCATTGTCAATGCATGTGCGAACATTACCGAAGGCGACCTACTCGCTGTTGAGAGGAATGCCATTACACGTATTGCCAAATGCATTGAGGTTGGCGGACATCATTCTAAGCATTTATCGCACAATGTGGTATTTATAGGCAATTACGCTGTAACAGCATGTGTTCTCAGAAAGCCGGACGGTGTGGCCGTGCTGTTTTAGGGGCTACAATCTGGAACCGAGCGACCGCTACGGTCACAGGTCTGAATCCTGTCTCGGGCGTTGATGTGTGTGATGTCCTTAGGTTAGTTAGGTTCAATTAGTTCTAAGTTCTAGGCGACTGATGACCCCAGAAGTTAAGTCGCATAGTGCTCAGAGTCATTTGAACCTATTTTTTTTTGTCAGAAATTATATGTTCACAAAGGAACATGTATCACATTGGAGCAACGAAATAAAAAGTTCAAACGTACCTGTTGTTGTTGTTGTTGTTGTGGTCTTCAGTCCTGAGACTGGTTTGATGCAGCTCTCCATGCTACTCTATCCTGTGCAAGCTTCTTCATCTCCCAGTACCTACTGCAACCTACACCCTTCTGAATCTGTTTAGTGTATTCATCTGTTGGTCTCCCTCTACGATTTTTACCCTGCACACTGCCCTCCAACACTAAATTGGTGATCCCTTGATGCCTCAGAACATGTCCTACCAACCGATCCCTTCTTCTAGTCAAGTTGTGCCACAAACTTCTCTTCTCCCCAATCCTATTCAATACCTCCACATTAGTTATATGATCTACCCATCTAATCTTTATCATTCTTCTGTTGCATCACATTTCGAAAGCTTATATTCTCTTCTTGTCCAAACTAGTTATCGTCCATGTTTCACTTCCATACATGGCTATGCTCCATGAAAAAACGACTTCCTCACACTTAAATCTATACTCGATGTTAACAAATTTCTCTTCTTCAGACACGCTTTCCTTCCATTGCCAGTCTACATTTTATATCCTCTGTACTTCGACCATCATCAGTTATTTGGCTCCCCAGATAGCAAAAGTCCTTTACTACTTTAAGTGTCTCATTTCCTAATCTAATTCCCGCAGCATCACTCGATTTCATTCGGCTTCATTCCATTATCCTGGTTTTACTTTTGTTGGTGTTCATCTTATACCCTCCTTTCATGTCATTGTCCATTCCGTTCAAACTGCCTTTCCAAGTCCTTTGCTGTCTCTGACAGAATTACAATGTTATCGGCAAACCTCAAAGTTTTCATTTCTTCTCCATGGATTTTAATACCTACTCCGAATTTTTCGTTTGTTTCCTTCACTGCTTGTTCAATATGTAGATTGAATAACATCGGGGATAGGCTACAACCCTGTCTCACTCCCTTCCCAACTACTGCTTCCCTTTAATGCCCCTCGACTCTTATATCTGCCATCTGGTTTCTGTACAAATTGTAAATAGCCTTTTACTCCCTGTATTTTGCCCCTGCCAACTTCAGAATTTGAAAGAGAGTATTCCAGTCAACATTGTCAAAAGCCTTCTCTAAGTCTACAGATGCTAGAAATGTAGCTTTGCCTTTCCTTAATCTAGCTTCTAAGATAAGTCGTAGGGTCAGTATTGCCTCACGTGTTCCAATATTTCTGCGGAATCCAAACTAATCTTCCCCGAGGTCGGCTTCTAGCCGTTTTTCCATTCGTCTGTAAAGAATTTGCGTTAGTATTTTGCATCCGTGACTTATTAAATTGATTGATCGGTAATTTTCACATCTCTCAGCACCTGCTTTCTTTGGGATTGGAATTATTATATTCTTCTTGAAGTCTGAGGGTACTTCGCCTGTCTGATACATCTTGCTCACCAGATGGTAGAGTTTTGTCGGGACTGGCTCTCCCAAGGCTATCTGTAGTTCTAATGGAATGTTATCTACTCCCGGGGCCTTGTTTCGACTCGGATCTTTCAGTGCTCTGTCAAACTCTTCACGCAGTATCATATCTCCCATTTCATCTTAATCCTCTTCCATTTCCATAATATTGTCCTCAAGTTCATTGCCCTTGTATAGACCCTCTATATACTCCTTCCACCTTCCTGCTTTCCCTTCTTTGCTTAGAACTGGATTTCCATCTGAGCTCTTGATATTCATACAAGTGGTTCTCTTTTCTCCAAAGGTCTCTTTAATTTTCCTGTAGGCAGTATCTATCTTACCCCTAGTGAGATAAGCCTCTACATCCTTACATTTGTCCTCTAGCCATCTCTGCTTAGCCATTTTGCACTTCCTGTCGATCTCATTTTTGAGACGTTTGTATTTCTTTTTGCCTGCTTCATTTACTGCATTTTTATATTTCCTCCTTTCATCAATTAGATTCAATATCTCTTCTGTTACCCAAGGATTTCTACTAGCCCTCATCTTTTTACCTACTAGATCCTCTGCTGCCTTCACTACCTCGTCTCTCAAAGCTCCCCTTTCTTCTTCTACTGTATTTCTTTCCCCCATTGCTGTCGTTTGCTTATGCTCTCCCTGAATCTCGTACCTATGTTCTGTATTTTAATTACAGGAACCTGACTGATACCAACTGTTCGTCTAATATAGTGAGCCATATCTTTGTGACTATTACAGCGCTGTCTGTCACAAACCGAAAAAAGTGGTCCAACTAAAACATTCGTATTTCTTTACGTACTACACGAATATTTAATAAAAATGGGGGTTCCTATTTAAAAAAAAAAGCGCCGTTGATATACGTTAGACCTATGGCAGCGCCATCTAGCGGGACAACCATAGCGCCATCTGGTTTCCCCCTTCATCCTAGACGTTTCGTTTTTTGTAGTTTTTTCGTTTGGCGCATATTTCGTGAGATATTTGGCCCGGTCACGATCAATGGACCACCTTGTATATTTCCTTAATTTTCAGAATTTAACTCATGTCTGGAGAACATGCTTGGCACTCTAGTCGAGCGTTGTCTTATCGTGAAGGAAGTCATTCACAAGATGTGCATGATGGGGGCGCGAATTGTCGTCCATGGAAACGATTGCCTCGTCAATATGTAGCCGTTATGGTTGCACTGTCGGTCGGAGGATGGCACTCATTATCGTACAGACGCTTCGGTGCCTTCCATGACCACCAGCGGCGCACGTCGGTCCCACATAATGCTACCCCAACAAAGCAGGAACATCCACCTTGCTGCACTCACTGGAAACTCTGTCTAAAGCGTTAAACCTGACACGTCTCCGATGATTGTCTGGTTGAAGGCATATGCGACACTCATCGGTGAAGAGAAGGTGATGCCAATACCGAGCGGTCCATTCGTCATATTGTTGGGCCCCTCTGTACCGCGCTACATGCTGTCGTGGTTGCAAAGATGGACTTCGTCATGGACGTCGGGATTTGAGTTGCGCATCATGCGGGCTATTGCGCACAGTTTGAGTCATAACACGACGTCCTGTGGCCCGCGCGAAAAGCGTTATTCAACATGGTGGCGTTGCTGTCAGGCTTCCTCCGAACCATAATCCGTAGGTCGCCGTCATCCACTGCAGTAGTAGCCCTTGAGTGGCCTGAGCGAGGCATGTCATCGACAGTTCCTGTCTCTCTGTATCTCCTGAACGTCCGAACAACATCGCTTTGGTTCAGTTCGAGACGCCTAGACACTTGGGAGCTGTTCCTGGCACAAAGTAACAATGCGGACGCAACTGAACCGCATTATTGGCCGTCTACACGTGGTTGAACTACAGACCACGAGCCGTGTGTCTCCTTCCTGGTGGAATGACTGGAACTGATCGACTGTCGTATCTCCTCCGACTAATAGGCGATTCTCATGTGTGGTTGTGTACAACTTTGGGCGGGTTTAGTGACACCTCTGAACAGTCAAAGGGACTGTTTCTGTTATTCAATATCCACAGTCAACTTCTATCTTCATTAGTTCTGGAAACCGGGCTGATTCAAAATCATTTTTTTTGATGTGTGTATATACAGGCTGTACATAAAGTCCGAGAACACTTCCTATCATTTATTGTATAAGAACTAAACTCTGTACAGATGTCATAATTATTGCATTTTGAAGAGAAACTCTGAAAGCTTTTTAACGAACATTCGATATGCGAACCGTGAGTGATCTGGCAGATGTCAGTACGGTGATCGAGTTCTTGCCATACCCGTCCCAGCATGACATCGTCGTCTGTCGTAGTCGCTTCCTGTATTCTCTCCTGGAGACCTGCTACATCACGTGGGAGAGGCGGTACGTACACCAGATCTTTAATGTGTTCCCACAGAAAAGAAACACACGGAGTGAGATGTGGTGATCGGGGAGGCCATTTCGTGAAACTGCTGTCCCCTTCTGTAGCACGGCCGATAGCGCTGACTACCGGCAAATTACCTAACTACATTGTGGAGGTTTACATGGAAAAAAAAAAATGTTTCAGCGTTTCTCTTCAAAACGACATGTGTATGATATCTTTACAATGTTTTGCTCTTGTGCAATAAATAAATGAAAGTGTTCCTACACATTATGTACATTCTGCATAATTACGTGTGAACTGGAATGATGTTCCATGGACTCCAAGGAATTAAAACGTCTGCTGATTCAATTTACGTGCGACCCCCCAGACATCTTCGCAAACTTCCGCACCAACAGCACGTAGTGTAGGTCCGACAGGGATGTCGGTATCGATGCTCGACGCTGCCATTTTGCGAGTGTTACGCCTCCATCCAATTGACTGAGTAATTTTGAAATAATAATATGGTACAAAAATTTAACGGCAGGTCCGCTCATGGCAGAGCAGGGAGTTCGAACGAACCCATTTGATGAGGGCAATCTGGGATTGTGGGTGGGGATGAGAGGGAGCTTGATTCATATTGGATGATCTCCCCTTTTCTGTCCCCTCCCCACCCTTCTGTGACCATGCCGTTGGACGAGTGACCTTCAATATGACACGCAAAGCTCTAACGTGACACCGAAAGACATTTTAGGCTATCGAGCTCTTCCACTCCCTCTCTACTTGTCGATATTGAAATCGTTTTATAAGAGAAGGGAAAAAGTTAATACAGAGAATTCGCTGCTAATTTCCTTGCTACCACTGTTCTCGAAGATTTGTGACCTAGCAGTTTTCTCGAGAGTAGGCGTGCATGTCATTATAGTTGCTCATTAAGAAGAATATCTACAGAAAGTAAAACTTGTTTACTTGTAGACGAGTACCAGCAGTTGAGGAGAATAGACTTTTTTGATTTAGGAAAAGCATTTGATTGTGTGGTCCCCGCAATAAATTTCCTTTACTTGGAACATGACTGGTTTAGGGTCATAAGCTCAACAATGGTTCACTGGAAAGCAAAAACCAAAATGTTAGTCCGTGCGGCTCCCCTCGTCAGAGGTTTGGGTCCTCCCTCGGGCATGGGTGTGTGTGTTGTCCATATCGTAAGTTAGTTTCAGTTAGATTAAGTAGTGTGTAGGCTTAGTGACCGATGACCTCAGCAGTTTGGTCCAGTAAGACCTTACCACAAATTTCCAATGTTCCAAAATGTTGTACTCCAGCATCAAGTGAAATATTTGAAACTGACTAGAGACATGTAAATGGGGGCGCCACATTGTTCTGTTATAGGCGATTACTTTTTTGTTATAAATGAATTGTCAGCCACTATAAAAGATGATGGCAGAAAAGTTTTTCTCCTTGCGGATGACACATCTGTCACTGTACAATAAGTGGAACTCGAAAACGATACATGTAGTAGTCAAACCACAGAACAGAGCAGTGCCCAATTGCAACAAAATGCAATACAAACAGTAGTTGATACACAATTGAAAATGAGCAATTTTACTGTCTTGAGCTGATCCGACATTCGGGTGAAGTCGACCATGTTAAATTATTGGGAGTGTGAATAAAAGCAATGGTTTCCAGAAAGCGTTACGTAGTGGATCATGTGCAGAAACCAAATAGTGCCACCTTCAAAATAAGAATACGTGTCTCTGACGCCGAGACGGAGAGGCTTGTATACTTACGAGTCATGGTTAGAAGATAAGAAGAATGGTGCTATAACACATTTTCTTTCAAAAACAACCTGAATTTACTCCCTTCCTTCACCCCTACAGCTCTCCATGCGGATTTTCCATTGATGGAAAAGGAGCTGCAATTCCACCTCTGTGGTCCTCTTTCACTGTTTGAACTGATTGAATTGTTCCTCTTAATGCATATTTGACCTTGGGGAACACATAAAGATCACTTGGTACAAGGTCAGGCGAATAAGCTGCTTGGTCTAATACTGGGATGCTGTATGTCGCTAGAAACCTCTAAACAGACCACGAGGTATGATCCGATGTGTTGTCTTGTGCAGAACCACTGACTTGTTCTTCCTCGATTTTGGTCCTCTTTGTCTGATTTTCTGACGGCATTGATAAGAATCTGAAGGTAGTAATACTGATTAATAGTTTCACCTTGATGAATCCAGTGAAGCTAACAGTACCATTAATGTAGAAACAAAAACAGTGTTCATTGCTCTGAATTTTGATTTGTTCATTCGACGATTCTTCGCTCTCAGAGAAGCTGATCAATTCCATTGCATGGATTGGCACTTAGTTTTTGGATCATAAGTGAAAAACCAAAATTCGTCACAAGTTCTTTTTCTTTCCAAGAAATTAGAACGTTATGGGCGCTGTGGGCATAGCCTTCCTGCCAGCTCGGGATTTTCACTAACTCAGCAATTGAACAAAATTTCCACGGTATCCCTCAGGAGGACTTCCAACAACTATGTCAATCAATGCCAAGCCGAATAATTCCTTGTATAAGGGCCATGGGTTCACCAACGCCTTACCGACTTGCTCAATTTGTGAAGCTTTTCCTCTTGAATAAATCATCCAATTTTTCTGAAATTGTAGTCATTCATTTGTCTGTATATGTACATCACATGCACCGGTTTTTGGGTCTTATAATGTACATCTAACAAATACTTCAGAATATTGTGCGGAAGTGTGACTCGGAGAGGAACTCGTTGCAGGTCACATGAAACAAGGCAGACAGGACTGATAAAAAGGAAAAGAAAAGTTCGTCAATCAGGGAGGGAGAGGGAGATTTGAACTCTACTCGTTCCGAATGCGAAGCTACACTATTTATTACATATTATAGATGATGAATGATCCCGAACCTGAGATGTGTGTACATACAGAATTCCTTGCACCACTCTGTAAGATGACAGAGATGGCCAACCAGTGTCAGAAGAGCACCCAAATATTTCCGAGGAGTTGTCGCGCTAAGCTTTGAGAGTAGACGACTGACAACTGCAGCCACCATCTTTGGTGAGATATGTGCGGGCACGGAGTAACGGCGACTGCCTCTATCGCAGCAGGTGAACCAATGGATAGCGGCAGACAGCCGTGTAATGCTAGGCTTGGCTGCAAAACTATGAAGTGTACGGCTGCAACTGGCAGCTATTTGTTTCACCGCTACTGCAAGAAAAAAGCAAAACTAATAAAAATTAAGGGAACAGCTGTAGCATGATATGAAACAGGACACAAAGTCTCAGCTGACGTTGCCTGACCAGCGCTGTCGAAAAATCACAATCAGATATTTTAGAAGCTAAAAAGAATTGGAAAAATGACTGGAGATATGCTGTTGAGGATTAAAATACTATAGAAGGTAAAAATAATTAGAAAAAATGTTATTTATAATGGCAATAAGAATCCGCATAACAAGCTATAATAATACAGTTTTTCAGACCTCAATGCTATTTTTGTATGATTAATCACACTAAAATTCAAATATCGTATGTCATACTACGTGGGCCAGTAGATTCCTACGGATTATAATTCCCGTTGCAGCTTGTTGTTTAAGGGGTAAACCCTTGCTTCAGTTTGCCACAGCGTCATAGCTCTACGACGAAAAAAAAAAGAAAGGAGCAGAGAGAGAGAGAGAGAGAGAGAGAGAAAAGACGCACCACGAACGCACTATCAGATTCAGACAGAAATCGGCAGGTGTGACATATGTACAAGCAAATGATTATAATTTCAGAAAAACTGATTAATTTATTGAAGAAGAAGAACTACACAAACTAAGCAAGGCAATAACGTGTCGGTTATTGTGAACTTGATACTGATTGATACGTTTGTGAGATGTCGTCCTGAAGGTTATCGTGCCAAATTCTGTCCGACTGAGGCGTCAGGTTGTCAAAATCCCGTCCTGGTTGGAGGGCCTAACACAGTGCTCCAAACGTTCTGTATTGGGGAGAGATCATGCGGTCTTGATGGGCAAGGTAGGCTTTGGAAATCACGAAGAGAAATAGTTGTTCTGAAATGAAATAGTCGAGCCGCATGGTGGCTGACTTTCAGGGTGGTATCCCACCGCTGTGTCTGGCGTGTCCAGACAGGTCTTCGCTGGTCGCTGGGGCTGAGTTCGAAGCGGGAGTCATCACTGAAAAATGTTCTGCTCCAGTCAATGCGATTTCAAGCCCCGATGACCAATGAACACCAATGTCTGCCCGCAAATGGCGTGAGTTTCTACGGCTCGTCTTCATGCTTGCCAACCCCTACAGTGGTCAGCAAGGTCACTGGACCTCTTCCCAATTGATACCGCTTGGAGCCTTACGGGCAGGAATCTCCCACCAGGTCTGGATTTTGAAGATCTAACACGCCAGTTGGGAAGAATCTGGCACGATGCCCCTCAGGAGGGGATCGAACAACACTGTCAGCCAATAACAAGCCGCCGGCCGGAGTGGCCGTGCGGCTCTAGACGCTACAGTCGGTAGCCGAGTGCCCGCTACGGTCGCAGGTTCGAATCTAGCCTCCGGCATGGATGTGTGTGATGTCCTTAGGTTAGTTAGGTTTAATTAGGCGACTGATGACGTCAGAAGTTAAGTCGCATAGTGCTCAGTGCCATTTGAACCATTTGAATAACAAACTAAATAACTGCATGCATATGGGCCAGACGTGTACCAACACGTTATTGACTTGCTCAGTTTGTGAAGCTATTCATACTAGATAAGACATTCAGTTTTTCTGGAATTGAAATGGAAGGATTGTATGGCATTGTTGGCTGGGATGTCCCATTCGGGTTCGGCCGCCAATGCAAGTCTTAATCCAGTCTCCGCCACATTGGCCGACTTGCGGCCGATGATGAGGATGGAATGATGATGAGGACAACACAACACCCAGTCAGCAGGGAACGGCCGGGAATATAACCCGGGCCCAGTGCATAGGAGGGAAACACGTTACCACACAGCTAAGCAGGTGGACTTTCTGGAATTATAATCTTTTGTTTCTCTGTACATGAATGTCCTATTCGGATAATTCCTTCGTGTTGCGTCTCTATTTTTTTTTTTTTTTTTTTTTTTGCCTTGGAGTATATTCTGTCCATGGTGCTTGAGCTGTGATTATTGTACAAAACATCTGGAATTATCAGAAGGTTATATTATTTTTCAAATAATTGTAAAAGTTACCCGAGTGCTGACCCGTTGATAGCACAGAAAGCCAAACAATCTGGCATTCAAACATAGTTTCTTCTGACGTGTAAAATAAGAGATTAATTTAATAGTCTTTGGCTACATGGGTGCCAGGGATGAACATCACAGTCCTCCGCCCCCCAGTCATATCCTGCCCGTGACCCATGATTTAGGTAATTTCCTCAAAACGTTGTAATAGTAGCCAGACAATTAGATACGCGTGTTGCCGCCCTCTAATTCGAACCGAGTCACACAGTTCTATTGTTACATTCTTATATTCCTTCGGTACAGCTTTATCTTTACTGTATTTGTGTCAAACTGTCAATAATAAAATACTCTCCTATAGTAATAGCTAACTGCAGCCCGCGTCTCGTAGGCAGGCACTTTCGCGCATAGAGGTGGAGCAGCAGGGATGCGTGAGCGGATGAGATTTGCTCATACGTGGCAAGAGAGAGCGGGCAAACGTAGTCCAGGTTGCCGAACAGTGTTGCTGCGGACACAAATCAGGCTCGTTTGCCTACAGTACATCCTACTATAAGTTCAAATCCATGAGAGGAATAATGAATTTTAAAACCGAATTCGATGAATCATCATGAGAGAAATCTTACTTCACGTCTTGACGACTTTGTGTCCACTGCTCCTCAGCTTTAGTCCGCTGACACAGCTTTGTGAAGAAGTCAAGGTCAATTTTTCTCAAAATGAGAATTGTCTAACGACAAGGTCGTTGAAACTGCTTGCAATAATTATCACTGATTGCGATTTGGACTGTATTACAAGTAAAAATATGATAAGCAACAGAGTTAACTAACCGGAATTGATTGACAACTGCTTCTACTCCATAGGATTTTTAAAAATATGTGTAAGGCGTGTATGTGGGTGAGTTTGACTGTAGTTAAGTGTAATCACTCTATTGAAAAAAGAATTACGCTTAGAACAGACCAGTGCAAAAACTATCCTAACTGTAAACAAGCATTACGAGTGTAAGCAAACGCGTTCGACATTACAGTGGGAGACTGCATTTATAATCCACTGAACAAGCAAAGAATTAACCAACTTCTGCGAATAACATGAGGGTATTCTGACCGATAACATCGAAAACCACCGATATTTCTGCACGTGATCGTTCCTGTCACGCCTTGAAAATGACCCCTATGGAAATTTCGAAGAATTTGACGAATTTATGAAAAGATTAACTTCTCCTTGGGCAGTAAGATGAATATTATGCTCTGCATACTTCGTAGGATACAAATTCCTAATCCATAGATGCTAAGAACTTCTCATATACTGTATATGCAATTCAAATGTTGACAAACACACTTTTTAAAGAATGAATCTTTGAAACTAAAATGTATTATTACTTTACTTTGTTCCAAAGTTTACATCGTAATACCACCGTCACTGCTATCTGAGTCTGTGTCCGAACCATGTGATTATACATTTATGATGACAGGTTCTAGGCTTATATCCATCTTCACCTCCCAATCAAAGTCTTTCTCATGAAACTTTTCAGCATACCGTACAATTGGCGTCCACGCCGAAGGAAACATGTACGTTGCTTCATGCGCAAGCTACTCAGTTTCTGTTATCTTGAACGATTTTTTTACTCACACATTTTCTTACTCACCATGAGATTACGTTGACAGTGGAATGTGGGTAATAGTAGAATTGTGTAATCACATTCGCGTTCATAAAAGTCAAGTTCGTACGTTTTGTCGCTTGATTTGCATAAATTGACGAGGTACAGGAGTTGGGCAAGAGTCTGGTTTTTGCTGTGTGAAATGTTTTTATTTTTACGCCATGGCAGGATATCAGAACCATCGCTCATTTAGCAGCAGGTATTCTGCAATGATTCTGATTCATCCATGTTTGATTAAGGTAATACACTGTTAGATTACAACCGTCTCTTCTGTCGTACATCTTTGTAAGGGATGTGGTTCGTGTTACATCTGTACCCCTTCTTTCAGCTAAAAATTCTTCTCTTAACATATCTGAAACTAATGTCTTTTTTAATTCTTTTCGTTGAAAAAGCGCGACGTGAGGAGCAATTCGTAACTGTAACAAGTTTTAGTAATGTCGGGTATTCAATATTCACACAGAGCGCTTTAAACCACCGTTGCCGAAACCATCTATTTCTGTCGTAGGTTTTCTGCGATTTCGATGATTTTCAGGAGATACAAAATCAACTATTTCTAATGACAGGGTTATCGTGAAATACGGCAACAGTGCAGTATGCACGAGAGAGATTCTCGCCAACTACTTGTCACTCGGGGCTAGCCACTCGGGAAGAAAACGAATCTTAGTGGCTACGAGCGGTTAATTAAGGGGGATGCAGAGGACAGCTGAAAATGGGACCGCCTTCTTATGTGACACGGACTTCAGTATCAGGAATGAAGCATGTAAACACCTGTAGAGTTACGTACTTTTTGAAGAAAAACAACGTTGTGATGCATACATGTGGCTATTACGGTAAAAAAAAAATTAGGTTGCTGACACGTTGTTAGCTTATACACAGGAAACACGAAGCTGGACTGAATTACGGCTCATATCTGATTGCCACCGATCGACGCCAGGAACTCATCTCTTGAAGTGTGGTATTATTATTGAAGTGTCATACCAGGGTATTGCCTTTCCTTGTTATACACATGAAGCACTTTTCGGAACAGTTCCGAGTTTCGAGTGACGGTGAATCCTATTCTCTAGGAGGACAGTTACAATTTTCTCTGTTTTCTTTCATTCTGGAACTAATGAATGACAAGCGCTGTAAGTAAAGCAGCCTTACTGCGATTCACTTTCAATTTAAAAGCGCTCTTTGTACAACGCATACACTCGAGTTAGACAATCAGGTCTCTGTAATCTTCTGTCCGTACGCTGGCCAAGCCCTCCAACAATATTTATAAATTGATGTCATAGGGGAAGAAATGATATTACTCTTTGATCAAGAAAACGAAAAGAAACGATAAGTGCTGCATTATACGTAATGCATGAGTTTGCTACCGAAATTAGAAGGTACGTGAGCGATTTCTCCTCAACAAACAGAATGAATTTTTAAGGCACTGGATAAGTAAACAGAACAACGACTACAAAATGGAACAGCGTTCTGGCCACCTACGCAGTTGTCTGGATTCTGGAGGCGTTACCGCAAGAGGCAGAAAGTGTAGCGTCAGCTGAGGTATTGATGCGTGTAGTGCCATTCGCAGATGAGTGCTTTTATGTAAACCTCATATGAATATGCACGTAATGTCCACCATGAAATTGGCGTTTCATTTGTTCAGTGTATAATGGAGTCTGCAATTACAAAAAAATATTGAATTATATTTCATCCTCATCAAATTCGTTCGGTTACGAGCTAATCTTATCTTCCAGTTTCAACCACGACGACTGTGCTTATCATACCATAAGGAGAAAGACTATGACTTCCCTTTATTTTTTGAACTAAACCACATTATGAGTAAATAGCTTTTAGTTTCGTTTCAACGTCTAGGCAGAATATTTAATTGTTCTTCAATCTAAGGCAACCACCAAAAGTCACTATTAAAGCAAAATCCTCTAAAAAACACAAGTAACGACATTTAACATACAATATGGACAGATATGTTTACCCATTCGACGTCTATGGCATTTTGATTATTATCGCCAAGTCAGTGGCAGCAACTGTATTAGCTGGCTACAATTAAAAGGATATTTCATGGTGTCCCATCGGAATAATCTACAGAAATTAAAATTCCTCTCAATATCTTCGCTGAGAAATTTCAATTTCTAAATCATATCTTTAAATGGAATGCTTTTGTTTACCAGCTCTGAGACTCGTACATGCCTCTCTAATGAAATTTTTGTATGTAAGACGTAATTCTTGTACATCACTTCTTATTCCTTCTTGAATTATGCAATATTTGTAACTTTTGTCGGACTATTACAGGTAGCGTGTCTCTGGGTGCTTTCTTGATATCAATAAAGGTTTTGGAGTAGTGGCCGAAAGAATGACGGATGTATACCTTGCTACATGACTTTGTTAGACAGGCAGTCGTAATTCTGTCACTAAGGGCTCTCGTGTAATTGCATTTGTGACACTCGCAAACCCATCAAAGCAAACTCAAAGTATTAACCTTTTTGATGCATATTGTATTCCTCACGATATTGTGCGGAATGACCAGACTCGGATCAGTTACGGTGAAGTACGGATACGATTAGCGTGCGTTGCTAAGCCAATTTTATAAGTGTACAAGGAACGAATTAATCATTAACAGACCAAGGATACCGAGTAATGGTTGAAATGGCTCTGAGTACTATGGAACTTAACTTCTGAGGTCATCAGTCCCCTGGAACTTAGAACTACTTGAACCTAACTAAGGACATCACACACATCCATGCCCGAGGCTGGATTAGAGCCTGCGACGTAGCAGTCGCGCGGTCCTAGACCGTAGCGCCTAGAACCGCTCGGTCACATCGGCCGGCGAAACCGAGTAGTCTTAAAACTCTTACTAGCCTGACCTGCACCTAAACCCACAAAATATTAGAGCAAATAGTCGCTATAAAATCGGTGAACATAAAAATTGAAGTATGTAGTGCATCAGAATATCCGGTCAAATATTGTACATAGGTAACAGGTCAGTCATTTAGAAGCGTTCCTTGAAAAAGACGCAACTGTAAAACTTAAGTCGGCAATTTTGTCTTGCAGCATTGATCCACTAGTAATAAATATTCACTGTAAATCTAAAAGTGTAGCGGAAATTATTTTTGGTAATAGTAGCGAAAGTAGGTCTAGAGTGCTAATTTAAAACAAGTAATGATTTTTCAGATCTCTAACTTCTAGGCCAACGTTCTTTTCGAGTGTACTGAACATCCACTACCTCTAACCCAAATTTTTTTGCAAATTAATTCAAGGGCAGCCGTTTTCATATCTGTGTTATGTGACTGAAATTTCAATATTTCACTAATAACGTACGTTGAATGTTTAATTTCCCCTTTAACAGTTGCAGGGTATCTGCTGTCCGTAAGTTAGTGAACAGTTTAGTTATACTTCCAGTTTATAACAATCATACCATTTTGCCATGCCTTATACTGTATAACAGGAAAGGAAACCCAATTGTTATTGTAAGGAGCTATCATACACTGTGCAACGGAATTACAGAATCACTTTCTGAAACCGCATAATCCCCAGCCATTGCGACGCTTAAGTCTGAAATTTGTCTCAAAGGTACCAAGAAACTTCCTCTGTAACGGTGCAAAAAGCGTGGAGCCCTGCACAGCATCCTCGGACTCGACGACGATTCATACAGGAAGGTGTCGACCCATGCGAAAAAAAAAAAAATAATAATAATGCCACAGGTCAGATGTTTAAGTGACGCGTAAAGCGAGCAAGTGTTGTCACATTGGCCTCAGCACATCTTACCCGCATTTCACCCCTTCTTTTGACGCCTCTGCCCTTGAGGTCAGAACCGGCACGTCCATCGCTGAAATCACAGGGTGTTCTTACGAGTAGACGGGGAAAACATTTCAGGCACACTGCCGCTCAGAATCGAAATGGCGTGAGTGGTTGGCACAAAGGTTGTCAATGGAACCATCCCCTTCTCCCCTTTCCCCGTGAGACGTTGATTCCCTAACATTTCTCCATCGAAAACTATAATTTGTAGTGTCACGAGCGACAGCAAGACGCCCTGACCGATACTGCTATCAAATCATTGACGGTTCATTGTTTTTCTAAGGACACCGTGGTATCGGAATCTCGTTGAACGTGATCTCACCTCTTTTGAGTGCAGTGCGACCGCAGTTTTTGCTCTGGTGTGCAGGGTGGAACGACTAAAGACTATTAAAATCTATTCGACGAAATCTGAATCTGATACGAAGAATGAGCTCATGCTGTTTCAGTGCTTCCGGTTCACTCCCGTGTGGTGCGTGGGGTGTGACAAATACATCTCTGAATAAAACGGCATAGGGTCCCTCTAATTCCACACGGGATTGACAAAACCTTCGCTGGCACATGCAAAAATTGATTGAGGCTTAAAAAGTGCGTTTATAGAGAAACCTGTGAAGTCCCGTTAGGTGCGCGTAAATCGGCAACCACTTGTCGCACTTCAGATGGCAGCTCCTTCCTGCTTACACCTTGGAAAGGAAGACAGTTGCATGGTTTTGAAAAAGTGGTCGTTAAATTATATAGCACAGTGAACTAGAGGAATCAAGAGAAACAATAATATACGAGGTTACTTACGAGTACGGTTGCGAATTCAGAAGATTACTCTTCGCAAATAATGTAAAAGGCACAGAACTGTCACATATCAGTGGTCGGGTCATCTCTCCAAGTTGCGGTTCGACTACGTCCATTAGTGCAGTCACAATTGGGAGCACGTGTGTCAGAACAGACAGACAAAAACTCCACATTGGCGCATCGAATGACTTCGCGCACGCAGCAGGTAACCCAGTGAATAAAAATCCAAAGCAGGCTTTTCCAGGCTCTTTATGTCAGCGATCTATACTAGCTGCACGCAGATATTGACGTCTGCTGCATCATAAACGCTGCATAGATTGATCACCTCTAGTGTGAGTTATAAACTTGGAGAGATGAGATTACAACTGGTAACTGACTGGATTCTCTATTGCTCGTAGTTTATCAGTACTAATCTTCCAATACTCTGTATGTATCTGTAAATTTTATTTAAATGAAAATCGTATGTACATTCACAAGTGTAAAATGAAGTATGGTACATTTACTGTGTGATTTATTTTTTTTCACAGAGATAGTGATGTCGGGAAACATACCCTGGTCCGATACTGCGCTGTGGATAAACGCTCGGGTTCTGGTTCTTGGTGGTATGTGGAGACCGCCGTGGTTCCAGCCAAAGTCTTACCTGCTGTAGAGAACGTGGGTGCTCTTCACGCAATTCATCCACCTCTTCGCCCAGGTTCAAGCCTTGTGGAACTTCCGAGGAAACATGAACAAAATCACCCATGATACATGTCTTTTTATTACCACAGTTTTTGGCCTAGCAAAATTTTTTACATTTGTTTTAAAACAGGAAGAATTCTTCCGAGCCGGCCGCGGTGGTCTCGCGGTTCTAGGCGCGCAGTCCGGAACCGCGCGACTGCTACGGTCGCAGGTTCGCATCCTGCCTCGGGCATGGATGTGTGTGATGTCCTTAGGTTAGTTAGGTTTAAGTAGTTCTAAGTTCCAGGGGACTGATGACCACAGCTGTTAAGTCCCATAGTGCTCAGAGCCATTTGAACCATTTGAACCAATTCTTCCGAATGGTGCAGAAAATAGACGATACCATGGCAGAACAAATCAAGATTGGTGACTCAGAAATAATCTCTATCCTCGATACCTCGTACAAATCGGCGAGAAACATTACGCTGTACATGACGTTTCTGGGAGGGTCTTCACCTGCCGTCTGGTCCATAATTCCCATCACTATGCGGAAGTTCGGTATCTTTCCACCAGAGAGGGAACTGCCAGCGACTGCCCGGTATACCAGCAGAGACACTGAGACTCCCATCTACGAGATACTAAGCGTACTTCAGTTCTTCAGCATGCAGTAGAGGTTCTTCATGGCGATGTGCCTCGACCTGCTTTTCGTTTGCATTATAATTCACGCAGCTGGTCAGTTGGAGGTTCTCAATGCTAAATTGAGACGTGTTGGTAAAATTATTGGAAACCACGGTGATGGCGCTAATAAACAGAAAAAGGTATAGGGGGAACTGCTGGACAAAGATTCTAGTGCAGAAACGATGTGGGAAGATCTCCGTAACTGGATTAGTCATCGTGAGGACGTCATTGAGTATCTTCTGGGAGAATATATGTGATAAAATACATTGATTTGACGTATCTTAGCACTGAATCCGTTTTCATCGCGTCGACATTTCAAAATCAGAATCGTCAAGTAATGTACAACATCTTCTTGAGTCCTGCCTTTTCATTTACAGTTTCATTAACGAGATTGAGAGGTTGCTGAGCAAAATCGACCTGCTTCAGTTCACGGGGGCTACTGTTATAATTTGCGTCACTATATTCCAAAGTTCTAAGGTACGTGCTGCCTTTGCCAAAGCTTTATTTTCGTGGTAGGCACTGGTCAGTGGTATGCTGATTCTCTGTGACTGTTGCCTATGGATCTATTAGAGATACATTTCAGTATTTTCTGATGCTTTCTCTATCGTAATCTGGAAAATCTTTCATTTTACAGAAGACAGAAAACATAGCAGCGCTTCTTCTGTTACAAGCATACTTTGGAGTCGTTATATACGAAATATTCATGTGTTGCTGGTACGCCGAGGACATATTAGATCAGGTAATTCGTAATATATATGCACACATTCTTTAATTAAGTCCGCCATCACGATTTTATTTCCTTCTAGACTATGAGTAAACTTTGTATCTTCTATAAATTTCTCATATATTTACGAGGAAAGTACGAAAGATCGTTATTTTTACAGCGGAGATTCATTGCCTTATGGTCTGATATAAGCATTGCAGTCAAGTTCCATCTAATTAAATAAAAACTGATGATAAAGATAGTGTAATGAGATGTTTGAATTGAAAATTATTTGGTTCTTTTCTATGATTAAAGTAATATGAAAAACTGAGCACTTATTTTACAGTGTATGGAGTATTAGGTGTGTAAGTGAAGACATTTTTATTGGTGATTGAGGAGAGTGTATTGAACGACATTACATCAGTATTTACTTCATTTGTACACTAATAATTATCGTTATTGGGAGTAGCAGTTTCTTTGATTTGGCAGTACCTCCAAGTACATGATGCAAGAGCAGACCATTAATGCATACATTCCCTTGGCAGCAGGCCACGCGCCGAAGTGTGGATGCGAGGATGCAAAACAGCTATTCTATACTAACAGGCGTAATTCACTTACAAGGAGAGCACAGCAAGTAGCAGAACCCCATTTCCTAGAAAATTCGATCAGAGGAAGGGGGATCAAAATAAACATGTCCCGGCGGTCAATGTTTTCGAGGTATGGTATGCGCCTTTTAGCGGGTAAAAAGTCTAAACGATGCTATGCGAGTGTGGCTATCACGGATTCACAATTTTGTGCCTCGTGTTAGAAAGTTTTGCACTACATATGAAAATAACGGCATCCCCATTCGTCTAATAATTGTACGTCTGTGAATAATGTAAAAAAAGCAATAAATGAGTGGAAAAGTATTTGAAATTCTTTTTGGTTTATTCCTGTAGTGCATGTTGATTCATAATCAAATGCAAGCACCATTTACCGGAACCGAAATTTTTTCCAGAGTCTGAAATCCTAAGCAGTGCCAATGACGTTTATTCCTCGAATGAGATTCATACGGAGATTGTTGCTTTGACAAACCTGTCTTCATGCAATGCTTGTGGTGTTCGCAATTTCTACGTTTCGTATGCTTCTATGATCGGTTTACTCGAAAGAAACGCAACAAATCTTTCTGAAGAATGAACGTAAGAGTAAAAATTAAGGAGAAATATAAAAAATATCAAAATTTTAAAAACTTTTAACAACTGAAAATACCAGACAAACATATGTTATACAATAAATGTACTACAGTTATTGTGAAATACAGTTGTAATTTTGCAATACAATGGCCTCTTATCCTCTAACTTGATAAAAAACTCTAGTGCACTTAAGTTCTATTCACATTGGTAGGTAAACAAAAAAATGAAATAAAAGAGAAAAGCAATAATCCGGTTTCTAACACGAGACGCAGAACTAAAATTTCGTGACGCAAGCCATTACGCTACCAGTATCATCTAAATTGCATCAAAAATTTTGATCGACGTTTTGACTAAAACGGTTGAGTATTTACGTATAAGCTGAAAGACGTTTTCACTTATTTTGGTTCCTCTTCCACTGGGCGAAGTATCTGGGAACTCGGGCTATGGCACCTTCCATGTTCTTCACGATAGAGGTGCAGTTACGACGGTGCAAAAAACAAAAGGTGGCGTTTTGGACGGAAGACTGTTAGATGCAGAGAAAAAACAAATAACACACTGAAGCTGATAGACAGTATTGTATCAATGCACACACTATCTACACTTATACCACTAACACCCAATATAAAAGAAATAAAGAGAAAAATACAGCCACCGATTTAATGTTTAGAAATAGACAAATATTATTACACTACTGGCCATTAAAATTGCTACACCAAGAAGAAACACAGATGATGACAGGGTATTCATAGGACAAATATATTATACTACAACTGACATGTGATTACATTTTCACGCAACTTGGGTGCATAGATCCTGAGAAACCTGTATCCAGAACAACCACCTCTGTCCTTAATAACGGCCTTGATACGCCTGGGCATTGAGTCAAACAGAGCTTGGATGGCGTGTACAGGTACAGTTTGCCATGCAGCTTCAACACGATACCACAGTTCATCAAGAGTAGTGACTGGCGTATTGTAACGAGGCAGTTGCTCGGCCACCATTGACCAGACGTTTTCAATTGGTGAAAGATCTGGAAAATGTGCTGGCCAGGGCAGCAGTCGAACATTTTTCGTATCCAGAAAGGCCCGTACTGGACCTGCAACATGCGGTCGTGCATTATCCTGCGGAAATGTAGGGTTTCGCAGGGATCGAATGAAGGGCAGAACTACATATGAAATGTAACGTCAGTGAGAACAAGAGGTGACCGAGACGTCTAAACAGTGGCACCCCATAACATCACGCCGGGTGATATGCCAGTATGGCGATGACGCTTCCAATGTGCACCCAGGTTCGTCGATGAGTACACCATCGCAGGCGCTCCTGTCTGTGATGCAGCGTCAGGGGTAACCGCAGCCATTGTCTCCCAGCTAATAGTCCATGCTGTTGCAAACGTCGTCGAACTTTTCATGCAGTTGGTTTTTGTCTTGCAAACGTCCCAATCTGTTGACTCAGGGATCGAGACGTGGCTGCACGATCCGGTACAGCCATGCGGATAAGATGCCTGTCATGTCAACTGCTAGTGTTACGAGGCCGTTGGGATCCAGCACGGTGTTCCGTATTACCCTACTGAGCCCACCGACTTCATATTCTGCAAACAGTCATTGGATCTCGACCAACGCGAGCAGCAATGTCGCCATACGATAAACCGCAATCGCGTATAGCTACAATCCGACCGTTATCAAAGTCGGAAACATGATGGCACGCATTTCTCCTCCTTACACGAGGCATCACAACAACGTTTCACCAGGCAACGCCCTTGAACTGCTGTTTGTGTATGAAAAATCGGTTGGACACTTTCCTCATGTCAGCACTTTGTAGGTGTCGCCACCCGCGCCAACCTTGTGTGAATGCTCTGAAAAGCTAAGCATTTGCATATCACAGCATCTTCTTACTGTCGGTTAAATTTCGCGTCTGCAGCACATCATCTTCGTGGTGTAGCAATTTTAATGGCCAGTAGTGTAACTAACTAACACAGGGGGTTAGTAATGACTAAAGGTCAAAATCGCAGAAGACTACTCTTAGGACTGACTCTTATGATCCATTCGCATGTAAAATTGCATGTATTACCACGAGCGGGGTTTGAATGATCTGAGAGAAAAACGTTCGCCACGCAAAGAAACTGATGGTATTGCACAGTTATTTAGTCTTCAAACATCATACGTGCGTTTTTCAGTGAACTGGTCAAAGTGAAATTGAAGTGACAGTATGGACATCTGACTATAACCACTATTTCCGAAGCAGAATCACTTCTTGTCGAATGGAGAAAGGGACGGCTCGAAAAGGTGAACACAGTACAACTTTTCAACAGGGTTACGTAGTGCCACGAACAATGCTACCAGCTGCGTGTTTCAGCATAAATTTTACATAGACCTTTTGCTGTTGTGACAGTGACAGTGACGGTGAGGTGGGAACAGCAAAATTTTTCGTTTCGTGCGATTAGTTACAGCTAAGAGCTTCGCTAGTACAGCAGTACTGATAATCTGTGATAGTATGTTCTGTTTGCCACGTAATGAAATAGTGAAAGGCATGCGATCATGTCAGTTTACTTAGACATGTAGCACACTCGTTTGCAGAACTCTCGCCTTGCGAAGTCCGCCTACTACTGCGGCTGGCCTGGGGCACCTCCAGACCTGCAGCGCGCCCTGGTGATCATCATCTGCAGGACTCAGAGGCCTCTGGGACTGACCGCCGGCAAATTCTACTACCTCTCACGAGAAACGTTTGTCCAGCTAATTGTAACACGGTAATTAAGCTGTATGCGACGTCAGGTTAACATGAGAGATCAAAATACCTATACGTAAGTAAAGGTTCAGTCACTGTCCTGTGATCAGTTGACCAATATTGTTAACGCTATACAATCACGACGCGCTCCAGGCTTTAATACGAGTGTTATTCGGAAAGTGAGGAACGATCAGTCTCGAAATGGAAACCACTGTGAAAGTCCTATGAGGCTTTTCACAGACGTTTTGGGCGGTGCCACTAGTATGCCCGTCGATCGCGTCAAGACGCTTTTTTCAGTGGTAAGCGACTGTGAGCGAGTAAACAAAAATGTCTCCTTCCAAGTTGGAGAGCCCGATGGGAGGCTCCGCCTTAATGTATGCAGCCCACATAACACAACTGCCACGCACGTGCTTCTTCATGGCAATTCTCAGCCGCACTCTGCAGGGCAGTGAAGCCGCTCCTGCAGCCTTTTCGATGGAAAGTGTTCGATCACCCACAACGCAGCCCTAATTGGATCGTCCTGAGTATCATTTCCGTTCACATGAAACACTGGATACGCAGACAACACTTGGGCGCAGGCTATGCGCTATAGACCAGCGTAGAGAATTATCGGAAAGCACAGGTGGCTGCCTTCTATGACGATGGTATTGGTAACTTGGTATGACGATATGACAGAAGCTGATGTTCCTAGTCGGACAAATGAAGTATGTGTAGATACCGAGATCATTTAAGGCCCACGATCGATATATCGCTGGCAACTTCGTCAGCAATAGTTCTTACAATCGTTTGCTTTCTTGAGACGTCGCCATTCACGAGACGCTTATCAAGAGGTTTAAACCAGTATTTGAACGTCACTGTATTGGGAAGTGATATTGTGGAAAATTTTTCTGTTATGTTTAGCTACAGTAATCTGCAACGGTTTCCAGCAGAACTTTAATCCATCCATCATTTTTTTTTTTTTTTGGAAGCACGTGCTGTGGTCACTCTCCTCTCCTCTTTCTCCTTCTTCACTACCATTTCAAGGAGTGAGTGCTGATCGATTCCCAAACCAAAGAACTTATAAAAGACTGTTGTACCCATTACTATTGTACCCATTACATAGTTTGTATTAAATTTAGATTTTAGTTTTTGTGATTTAACGGCATTGAACAAACTTAAGGGTAAATTGTAGTCAGTATTTCCCATAATTGCTACCTGTGTGACTGTGTAGAGAAGTACCTGGAAGGTACAGTTTTCATTTTCACTGTGGTTTCCATTTCGCGATCGATCGTTCCTTACTGTCCGAACAACCCTCGTATATCATGCAATTACAGGGTCAAGTCACCTTAATGACACCACAGATTATGCTCGACGTCAGCGCGCAATAACACACTCACTGATGCCAAATTTCAGCACCAGAAGTGGAGGGGGTATACAGGGTGTTACAAAAAGGTACAGCCAAACTTTCAGGAAACATTCCTCACACATAAAGAAAGACCACTCACTGATGCCAAATTTCAGCACCAGAAGTGGAGGGGGTATACAGGGTGTTACAAAAAGGTACAGCCAAACTTTCAGGAAACATTCCTCACACATAAAGAAAGAAAATATGTTTCGTGGACATGTGTCCGGAAATGCTTACTTTCCTTGTTAGAGCTGATTTTATTACGTCTCTTCAAATCACATTAATCATGGAATGGAAACACACAGCAACAGAACGCACCAGCGTGACTTCAAACACTTTGTTACAGAAAATGTTCAAAATGTCCTCCGTTAGCGAGGATACATGCATCCACCTTCCGTCGCGTGGAATTCCTGATGCGCCGATGCAGCCCTGGAGAATGGCGTATCACAGCCGTCCACGATACGAGCATGAAGAGTCTCTACATTTGGTCCCGGGGTTCCGTAGACAAGGGCTTTCAAATGCTCCCATAAATGAAAGTTAAGAGGGTTTAGTTCAGGAGAGCGTGGAGGCCATGGAATTGGTCCGCCTCTACCAATCCATCGGTCACCGAATATGTTGTTGAGAAGCGTACGAACACTTCGACTGAAATGTGCAGGAGCTCCATCGTGCATGAATCACATGTTGTGTCGTACTTCTAAAGGCAAATTTTCTAGCAGCACGGGTAGAGTATCCCGTATGAAATCATAGCGGTGAATCGAGGAAGTACATTACATACTGACGAAACTAAAATGAGCTCTAACATGGAAATTAAGCGTTTCCGGACACATGTCCACATAACATCTTTTCTTTATTTGTGTGTGAGGAATGTTTCCTGAAAGTTTGGCCGTACCTTTTTGTAACACCCTGTATAAAGCATATTGGGATGACATGGACAGTGCGATAGCTATCGTAATGTTGGAAACAAGTGGCATGTCTGACGTCCACAAGGGCACAATCGTTGGGGTTTTGGGGCAAAGTTGGGCCATTTCGGAAACGACTATGTGTGTAAACTGTTCGAATGGCGCCGTAGTTAAAGAAGACCTTCAATGACAAAATTGGGCTATCCAAAATCGGAGCCGAGGCCACCGTGGTGTACCATGGACCGTAGATGACTTGTGTGACTGACGATTGTGGAGATATGTATGGGCGAATAGACGTGCAACTGTTTTGCAAGTGACAACCCAAATGAATCAAGAGGCTACCAGCATTGTCTCCTCAGCGACCGTCTAACTGGCGTTGCTGCGTATGGACCTCCGCGGCATGCGCCTGAACCATCTGATGCATGCAGATTGCTGTTCATCGGCAACGGAGGCAGGAATTTGCACGACATTACCGTAAGCGAGCGTTCACTGAGTGGCGACAGGTGAATCACAATTTATGCCTATTTGCCGTCGGCGTGTACGGCGTGAAATGTCTGGAAGTAGACACTCTGAAACAATTGTCGAATTGCCTGCGCTAGAAAAGGGAGCGTTAGGGACTGGGGAATGCTTCTGTGGCATTCACTGGGTGATCTCGTCATTCTGTTAGACACAATGGATTAGTACAATTATGTATCTATTTTTGTTAACCATGTCCGCCCCTAAGTGTAGCTTGTCTTTCCTCAGCACGATGGCATCTTTCAGCAGGCCACTGCAACGTATGACACAGGTCGCAGTGCACGCGCGTCGTTCGAAAAGCACCAGAATTCGTTTACAGTACTCTCCTGGCTACCAAACTCACCGGATTTAGGCCTGAACCCGGTCGAGATTCAGTGGGACCACCTCGATCGGGGTTTTCGCACCATGGGTCCTCAAGCGAGAGACCTAGCGTTGCTGGCCATAGCACTGGAATCGACATGGTTCTTCATCGCTGTCGGTAGCTTACAGAACCTCATTGACTGTGTTCCTGCACCTCACTTTTTCTAGGGGTTTTACAGCTGGATGGTCTAATTTGGTAACTGCTACCAGACGTATTTACACAGCGCAGCTCAGCGGCATTTATGAGGTGTAAAAATGATTCTAGGTGAAGCAAAAACTGTCCACTCGATCAGGAATCGAACAGAATCCAGATCCTTTATCGGACAGTGTAATAACTGCTATTCTTATATTGGATATTCTCTCAGAGTTTCAAGCTGCCACTGGTTCAAATGAGAGGATTTATTGGAGTTGTCCTGATGCATGTGAGCTTGAATGTTTTCAGAATGCCATCCGACACTATAACGACGACTTGCCACGACTGTGTAGATACCGCACACCAAGTACCCCTCTTTATCTGATATGGACAATCAAGATTCTTGCAACAGTTACTATCGTGAGAAGACATTTTTTTTCACTTCTACTTGATATCAGATACCAGAGCGTCGATCGACATCACCTCGACGAGAACCCCATTGCAGGTCATCTGCTTATTTTACTGGATACAATCCATATTGGTCAAGATGTTTCAAGAATAACAACGAAACGGGTATTTCAAACCTAGATTCGCAGTAGCTATTCATACATCTCATGTTTTGTTACCATCGACAAGCACCAAAAAGATGACTGGATCGAAGCCTAGAAAACATGCCAGGGTCCACTGCAAACCACAAAAACTCAAAAGACATAGTCACAGAAAAGATCCTGTTAGCTGACAAAAAATATAGGGAACACCATGTTTGGATATCCTTCCGCTATCTTTATTGTCAAGTTCATGTCTGCACACTGTTTTTTTTTTATATTTGAGCTAGGGCAATGTCTCAAGAATTAAGAATTATAAGTTATCAGCGATCGGAATAGAAGTTTCTCGCTGATATGATATGAAATGTGTATACTGTTACCTAGCAAATTTACTCACTATACTGTATAGACTAGATTACCTATTCCAGTGGCACTCGAATTTAATCAAAGCACACCGCGTGAATGGACACACTTTTGGAAATTATTTGCTTGTAGAATAGGAAACAGAGTGCAGATTCAATTTGTTGGTATTTTATTACTATTCTTCTCATTATTTTTCACGTTTACGCTTTACTGAACCATGCGCCTACAACAAAGTTAATTTTCAGAAGTGTTTTTTGGTTTTTACGGTCATGTTACATGTATTCTCTCCGAATGGCCTTTTTTCTGCTCGTCTGACCTCAGTGTTTTGGTAGTTTGGAATTTTTCTGTCAGCCGATTTAGTCTAGTTACTAATTTTCTGTTTACGCACTACTTCTCATAACTCTGGTTGCTTTCACACATTTGATATGATCATTGAAATATATTTTTCATAACCTAATAATTGTCCCTACGTATTTTGGTTTCTTTGTAGTTAAAGTCGAGCCAGAAACAGAAACATTTTTACTAGAGGTGCGATGCGGCATTCGTAAATGCAGATCATATGCAAATGCAACATTTGATTAAAAACAACTCATATAAGTCAAAATGGAATTCAGCAGGCCAGTATTTACGCTCTTCCTAGACTATGAGAAGGCCTGCGGTAAGGAAGGTAACAATTATGGGAAATACTGACTACAATTTATCCTTAAGTTTGTTGAATGCCATTAAATCACAAAAACTAAAAACTAAATTTAATACAAACTATGTAATGGGTACAATAGTAATGGGTACAGCAGTCTTTTATAAGTTCTTTGGTTTGGGAATCGATCAGCACTCACTCCTTGAAATGGTAGTGAAAGAAGGAGAAAGAGGAGAAGAGAGTGACCACAGCACGTGCTTCCAAAAAAAAAAAAAAAAATGATGGATGGATTAAAGTTCCGCTGGAAACCGTTGCAGATTACTGTAGCTAAACATAACAGAAAAATTTTCCACAATATCACTTCCCAATACAGTGACGTTCAAATACTGGTTTAAACCTCTTGATAAGCGTCTCGTGAATGGCGACGTCTCAAGAAAGCAAACGATTGTAAGAACTATTGCTGACGAAGTTGCCAGCGATATATCGATCGTGGGCCTTAAATGATCTCGGTATCTACACATACTTCATTTGTCCGACCAGGAACATCAGCTTCCGTCATATCGTATGGAAGGTATATGCAATACTATAAATTATATATCAACTAAATGGATCACCGCGCTAAGAATTGACGACTATAATTATGCTCTGGTCTATTGCGCACAGTATCGTTCGACCACCAATGTTGACAGTGATATACATCAAATTGTAATTTGCTAGTACTGGATCTGATAACAATTACTATCAGATCCAGTTCTAGCGACCTCAACTAATATAGTATTAACGAGACGAAAAAGCTTAACCAATACAATTAGTCTAGAAAGCGTCTCAAATGCTTATAAAACAGTATACGCATAGCAAAGGTGTATTTCAAGACGTCACGCAGATATACTCGACTTGCAGAACGTAATATGTATGAGCGAATGCGGAAGTGCCCCTGGCCAGGAAACAAATGCATAATGTGTAGTATTCCGATTTTGTTGTAATAACGAGATTTATAACTTCAAGTCTTCTCCAAAGCAAACTACTTCACACAAATCGTGACCACGGGTATGCAAAAAACAGATTATTTAGAATGTAACTGCTCTTTTAGAGTCCATATTAAATATATACTGTATATACGTATGAGAATTTACGTCGAGAGTCAGCAGAAAGGTGCAATCAATTTGACGACTGTGGTTTTGAGTTCCATGTATTGTCAGAACTCTGGTATTCGTTGATGCCCTACCTTATGACTGTTACCGTTGCTCTGTGTTGTTACTGTATTGTATGACTCGCTTTTTCTAAGATTTTGCCGACTGGGGATGAATTCATGAAGCTCTTTCAAACTGAGGCCCAGAAAATTTTGTGGGCCGCTGCTAGGACAGCCTGTTTTCTTGTGAAGTGCAGTATGTCGATGCTCGTTGTTTAATCTTAGAGGATGTTCGGAAACTAATCACCGCATAATATTAAAGCAACTATTCAACTATAACAACAGGACGTAATGAGAGTTAATCATCTGGGGGAGCAGAAAAACTGATTGCCACAGGGAAGCGTGCCGGAACCCACTCTGTTTAATATATACACTAACGACCGGCCATTACCAGAAGGAACACAAATCTTCATACATGCAGATGACAGTGTAATCAGATTTCAAGGACGTAGTTTTGAGAGTGTGGAGCAGAAGATCAGTGATGCTTTGAAAAACTGTGTGTCTATTACAGGGACAATCAGCTGAAACCAAATCCACCTAATACCCAGAGCTGCGCTTTCCATCTTAGAAGCAAACAGGCTAGCAGAACCTTACAGGCAGATTGGGAAGCAACAGCTCTAGAAATTTGGAAGAGACCAAAATACCTCGGGATCACTACGGATCGTGCTCTCACATACAAGCTACACTGCTTAAAAACAAAGCAAAAAGTGTCCACCCGGGGCAATGTTGTTTGGAAGTTGACAGGAACAACATGGGGACCACAGCTAAATACAGTGCGGACAACTGCATTAGCCCTGTGCTACTATGCAGCTGAGTACGCCTGCCCAGTATGATGCAGATCCTCACATACCAAGGAAGTCGAGGTTGCTCTGAACGAGACTTGTCGTATCATCACTGAGAGCCACACCAGTGGAAAAACTGCACTGTTTATCCGGCATAGCTCCTCAGTAATCCGACGGGACACAGCAGCTCAAAATGAAATGAGAAAGGCATTAACATCTAAATCCCATCCACTACATGGTCATCAACCGACACAGCAAAGACCTCTGTCTAGAAAGAGCTTTCTTCGCAGCACAGAAGCGCTCGGTGACACTCCACACCATAACCGGGAGAAGAGATGGCAGGCCAGGTGCCAGAATCTCGAGGTGTGGCTGATTCCACAAGAAGCTCTTCCACCGGGCCACACAGAGAAATGGTCCACATGGAAATCACTTAATCACTTGCGATCCTGTGTCACAAGATCGAAGAGTAAGCTCCAGTCACACTCTCTCAAGTGTGACTGTGGAGCTGCCGTGCAGACATCATCACATCTGATACCATGCACATTGTCTCCAACTTTGAGCACTATGGAAGATCTTGTAATTTGAGCTTTACATCCTTTAATATGTGTTAATGTTGAAAACTTCACTTGAGAACTGCATGAAAGGCCGAAACATGGGTTGAAATTCAATAAACGACAATACAGTCAAATGACGGTATATTCATTTACAAAAAAATACTTAGTCTTAAAAACATAATCGTTGTCAACGTAAAGTACCACAACCATCAACATAGTACCCGACGCCTTTAAACTGAAGACTAATGAGGTAGCAGCTGCATATAATGTTTTACGAACGTTGTTCTCAGAAAGGAACATTCGACAAACTCCTCTACGAGACATTCGACATCTGTGAATGACGAAATACCGGAAGTAAATTCTATCACAAACAAAAAACCAAAGTGAAGAAAGCCGACATAATCCTGAGCTACACTAAGTAAGAATTACACACATCATCCCGGTTCCCATAACTCCTGAAGATAGACGTTGACTGTGGATATTGTATCATAGTCCCTTTGACTCTTCAGAGTTGTCACTAAACCTGCCGTAAGATATAAAGAACCATGCATGAGCAACGACTATTAGACAGAGGGGTTCTGACAGCCGATCAGTTCCAGTCATTCCACCAGGACGGGGGTACACGGCACGTGCTGTCTGTAGTTCAAACATGACTCGACGGTCAATACCGCCTTTCGATTGCGTCCGCATTGTTACTTTGTGCCAGGAAGGGCTCTCAATAAGGGAAGTGTCCAGGCGTCTCGAACCAAAGCGTTGGTGTACGCACGTGGAGGAGATACAGAGAGAGACAGGAACTGTCGATGAAATGCCTCTTCAGGCCGTCCAAGGGCTACTACTGCAGTTGATGGCCGCTACCTACGAATTATGGCTCGAAGGAAACCTGACAGCAACGCCACCATGTTGAATAATGGTTTTCGCGCAGCCACCGGACGTCCTGTTACGACTCAAACTGTGCGAAATTGGCAGCATGATGCGCAACTTCACCCCCGAGGTCTGTCTTTGCGATCACGACACAATGCAGCGCGGGACAGATGGGTCCAACAACATGCCGAATAGACCGCTCAGGATTGACATCGCGTTCCCTTCATCTTTCTTGCAGGTTCGAATCCTGCCTCGGGAATGGATGTGTGTGATGTCCGTAGGTTAGTTAGGTTTAACTAGTTCTAAGTTCTAGGCGACTGATGACCTCAGAAGTTAAGTCGCATAGTGCTCAGAGCCATTTGAACCATTTTTTTTGAACCTTCATCTTTGAGTGTCGCATATGCCGCTGGTGGTCATGGAAGGCGCCGTAACGGCTCTACGATACGTTAATGCCATCCTCCGACCGTTAGTGCAACCATATCGACAGCATATTGGCGAGACTTTCGTCTTCAAGGACGACAATTCGTTTCCCCGCCGTGCACATCATGTGAATGACTTCTTTCAGGATAACGACATCGCTCTACTAGAGTGGCCAGCACGTTGTCCAGACATGAACCCCATCGAACATGCCTGGGATAGGATGAAAAGGGCTGTTTATGGACGGCTTGACCCACCAACCACTCTGAGGGATCTACGCCGAATCACCGTGAGGAGTGGGACAATCTGGACCAACAGTGTCTTGATGAACTTGTGGGTAGAATGCCACGGCGAATACAGGCATCCGTCAATGCAAGAGGACGTGCTACTGCGTATTAGAGGTACCGGTGTGTACAGCAATCTGGACCACCACTTCTGAAGTTCTCGCTTTATGGTGGTACAACATGTTAAATTGTTCAAATGTGTGTGAAATCTTATGGTACTTAACTGCTAAGGTCATCAGTCACTATGCTTACACACTACTTAACCTAAATTATCCTAAGGACCAATACGCACACCCATCCCATGCCCGAGGCAGGACTCGAACCTCCCCCGGGATCAGCCTCACAGTCGTTAACTGCAGCGCAGCGCCTTAGACCGCTCGGCTAAACCCGCGCGGCTACAACATGCAATGTGTGGTTTTCATGAGCAATAATAAGGGAAGAAATGATGTTGATGTCGATCTCCATTCCAATTTTCTGTACAGGTACAAAAACTCTCGGCACCGAGGTGTTGCTAAACTCTTTTTGATGTGTGTACATTTTCTTCGTATGAAGAAACAGTTCAAGTAGGAAAGTTACTTTTATTATACCACCATATTTGAAGAATTTTCTCAGAACGAAGAGTAGTTAAAACATTAAACGCTATTACATTGGATTCCACTACGATCGAGCACAAGTTTACAATAAAGTTCGTAATGAGTATTAGGACTGCCAGCTATACATCCCGTACATACATTTGTCATAAGAACAGCTTTCCAACTGAGACTGTTTTTTTATACCACCATGAAAAATGGTTGCTGTATCACTTGGCCTATCATGGAGTGGAATAGATTTGTAATACACATTTTCTGTATTAAGCTTCTTTAATTACAAGTGGTAACCTAGTCGGTGTTTTATTTTTCAGTTGATGAATGCTTCCTATTCATACTACGCTCTTCTCAACCAGGTGAACGACAAATGAATGGAAAATACCTACCGCTTTAGGTAAATTCCAGGTGTTCACGAAGATGTCCAGACCGACTCAATTCTTAGCACAGCATCTCGACAGTGCTTTCTTGTCCATCGATTGAAGAATTCCATACATACATAGAAATTCAAAGAAATTTTATCTAAGTTATACATATAATTTTTCATTTCATTTGTGCATACCTTCGAACGTCATACTAACCGTTTCCTACAAAAGTAAAAATATGCTACTAAATTCACTTTTATACTCTTACGCTTGTGAATGCTATTGCATTAGATATACTAAAATGCACAGGCTGTGAATATTTCCACATAACATAAATAAAATCGTATGATTAGAGCCAAGCAATACTGGAAACGTAAATACAATCCTGAATAACGAATATTTACTTTGAATAATTGCAAATAGGTTTATGTGTAATATGAATTGTGTTTCCATTTGAGGATATCATTCTAAAACTAGTATCTAAAAATGCAGTGAATGTCTTGCTATACGGACAATACTGCACCGAGTGATAATTGAGAGGTAAACACTTGCGGAAAGTGAATGGAATACAAGGTTAATCAATTACAACATATTCTCTCTTCTCGTCGTAAAAAAGAAGTAATGATCAGTCTGAAGCAATTTCAACACAAAGTACAGTCCTCCCATACACTAACTGTGATAGATATTTGGGCATCGTTTCTTACACACTTTTCAACACACTCCAGGAATAATGTAACAACTCCTCGATGCAGTCGCACAGCGTAGCTGACTTCGTAGGCAGACGTTAATTGCGAGACAGAATTAGAAGCTGGATATAGATGTTATGTTTTACATATATTTATATGTGTCAACATCATGACTCTTGACGCATAGTTTAAACATTATAATAACAAAGAGTGTAACATATCACAGTTTTCAATTCTGTATGTGTTTTTTTTATATTATCAATATCAAACAACGCACGCTTGGTAAATGTAGTATTGGTTGTTATTCTTCAACTTCTTTCGGCGTAATTCATGACGAAACAGTGGTGAGCGGCCAGCTGACAGTGTCCAACGGCCACAAGACACAGACTTGATTTAAAGTACCTCGAAACCACTATTTAATGCTTAACTGATCGCTTACTGTCCCGAGAGGCGAGTCTATTACATGGGGATATTTTCCGTAGTTAGACTGACGTCTCCTTGTAGGCGCTTCAGGCAACACAAAATATGGAAGGGTATAAACACATTTGGAGCAATGTGTACTTCGTACTGCAAAGGAAGAGTTAAGAGACGACGATTCTTTGTATCTGCATTGGACGAATCCAGTGGAAAACCTTTGGATGAGTCACGACGTCGACTTGGCTGCAGACCGCAGTTTCACTACCTTCTCTGGTTTTGGCATCTGAAGAAGATTTGGCTGCCATTTCTCCACAGACGGCTCTAACGATGAACTACAGTAACAGAAAAATTAAGGTTAGTGTTATGTATGTGTCTGAATGTTCCGCATATTTCTGTAGAAATAATTGTTTTCTTGCTTTTCCCGAATTGTCTTCTATACATTTCGTAGTAGAGCTGTCTATTAATTACGCTTGTAACTTAAAAACCGATCAGAAGTACCGTTGTTCACATCTTAAATTAATGATTGACAAATGAGCAGTGAAGTGTTCACATCACACATTTCACTCACAAAAATGCCAAAACAGAGAGAGAGTAAACAATTTCCACGCGAATATTGCATGGGGGTTTAATTAAAATGCAATAATTTTCGTAGGTGTTTGTCCTGTTACGAAGTCTCGTAACCGGTTGGCCCTGACTAGTATTAGTACGCAATCTGACTGCATAAAATAACAATAAAGAATGAAAGGAAATTTCCGTTAACACAATTGATTAATTAACCCCCTTCAACTATCTAAGCTACGAAACAACAAAGCACAAGTGTAACTGTTCTGTGTGCGGAAGTGTGATTCAATGTACATGTATCTGGCACGGTTCTTCCTCAATACGACAAGATATTTTAAACACCATTTTCAGTGAACTAATTGAAAAACCAGAAATACTATAATTTCACATAGAAACCAGAATTACAAGTCTAAAACATGAACACGAGCCAGATGCTTTGTTGACTGAACCTGTGACCAAGAAGCATTGTCATTAAGGAAATGTGAAATAAAATTTTTTTTTACCTCCATAGATATTGACGAAAAATACACTGTGATTATTGGAAAATCTTCCATCTAAACATTACACCAACCGAACAGCATCTACTGTCTCGCCCAACAGAACAACAACTGCACACGACTTGTTCTCACTAGTACTGCTCTCGACATCCTCTCAACAAGCACTGCCCACGGCAACCTCTGAACTACTACTGCACCAGTGGAGGCGGCGGAATAATAATCTTTGGCGCAATCTCTGGCGCTGTGACTCACTGTAGCCACCTTTCAATATGAGCAAAATTTCCGTATGGTATGTGGAAGTGCGTCATTTCACCTGTGAGGCAGACATATAAATCTTGAAGACATGCAAAAGACTCAGACGTTAATACCCACTGAAATTGGCTTCACTTCAAGGCAAACGGCATCTGTGATAAATAATGAAATAATGAATAAATAATGCATCATGAAAGAGTGTTTTGCTCCTAAAGTAATGTTTTCAATGTTGTAACACGAAGTGGTCACTACAACAAATTTAGTGATTCAAAAATTGTTTCATGTGTTCCATGTTGATTTGCTGTAACGTCCTCGCATAAATGAGTTTTTTTTTTTTTTTAAATACTGAGAGAAATACGCTTTTACTTTTAACAACTGGGAACAATGTGTGTGTGTGTGTCAAAATTCCTCGCTGGCAACCTGAGAGCAAGCATTTTTAAATTGCGATTACAGTGCCTGATCTAGAATCGCCGTAGCTACCCTAACTTTGCACACAAACATACTTATGGAAATTACTTCTGACCTATATGGTTTTAATTGATATGAAACGCATCTGACTGACTGTAAGTGAAATTGAGAATAAGTAATGCTTATCAATAACACTCGAAATGGCTTCGTTATTAAACATTCACATACAAAAGCTCACTGTTTCGGTGACGAAAAATATGAGCTGTCAGGAAAATGCCTCTGTTGAATTTACGTGAAATTTCGGTAATGAAAACGATTCCTAATATGATCATGAAAGCCTCATTTAGGGAATGCAGTAGATTCTTAAACTGCAAACGGTAACTTGACGCTTCTCTATCTGCGCTGATCGCTGAGAGTAGCTTGAATTTCTATCTTATTTTTCAGATTGTTTTTTTCAAAGTAAACTTCTTCCTTTCTCAAAATACGCTTCACTCTCTACCCAATAGTGCAGGGTGTTACACTGCAGTAATTTCCCCATCTATATGTTCTTCCATTAATGGGATACTCTTCATGAAACATTTTTAATTGAATAACGAAGTACTTTGCAATTATATGTAGCCCATATGATGACATAAAAGAAACTTGAACTAAGATGAACGATAATATTTTTATAGCACTTTTACTCACAATGTTTCGATTACGTAAAACGTATTCCTTGCTTTCATATTGAAATACTATTAACGAACACGTGCAGGCGGAAAGTAATAATAACACTCAACACATGACTGACTATTCACTCTGAATACTAATTCGTAGATATTGTTAGACACAACGAAATTTTTACACTACAATACATCGTGATTAGCGCTTACAGCAAATAACTTTATGCATGGTACCTTCTTCCAAAAGCGTCGTCATTCTATAAAATCATATCAGTATCATTTTGTATCCTCAGTAATATCAGGGAGGCACTCAAACAAGTTTCATTTGTGTGTGGCACATCCGTATCTAAGCTTCTCACTCTGCCATAGCACATCACTCCCTCTCTGTTTGACAGCTACTTCCCACTCTTTCGTTCGCCCGAGTTGTGTCCACAAATACGATCTCTCGTAGCCAAAGAATATGTCACTCCCGCGTTTAGGCATTCAAAGATACTCGTAAAGGCAAACATTCAGAACAGCTACGATTTCTCTTGACATATACATTCAAAAATACGCCAAGTGACAAACATAGCAGACAAAGTGTAATAGCTAATGATATTTCCTTTTTAGAATCATTTTCCTAATACAGATGCAATATTATTGACTTTTCGATATTACTGGGACGCAATGTAACGGCATGGATCAGTTTAGTATATACACTCCTGTAAATGGAAAAAAGAACACATTGTCACCGGTGTGTCAGACCCACCATACTTGCTCCGGACACTGCGAGAGGGCTGTGCAAGCAATGATCACACGCACGGCACAGCGGACACACCAGGAACCGCGGTGTTGGCCGTCGAATGGCGCTAGCTGCGTAGCATTTGTGCACCGCCGCCGTCAGTGTCAGCCAGTTTACCGTGGCATACGGAGCTCCGTCGCAGTCTTTAACACTGGTAGCATGCCGCGACAGCGTGGACGTGAACCGTATGTGCAGTTGACGGACTTTGAGCGAGGGCGTATAGTGGGCATGCGGGAGGCCGGGTGGACGTACAGCCGAATTGCTCAACACGTGGGGCGTGAGGTCTCCACAGTACATCGATGTTGTCGCCAGTGGTCGGCGGAAGGTGCATGTGCCCGTCGACCTGGGACCGGATCGCAGCGACGCACGGATGCACGCCAAGACCGTAGGATCCTACGCAGTGCCGTAGGGGACCGCACCGCCACTTCCCAGCAAATTAGGGTCACTGTTGCTTCTGGGGTATCGGCGAGGACCATCCGCAACCGTCTCCATGAAGCTGGGCTACGGTCCCGCACACCGTTAGGCCGTCTTCCGCTCACGCCCCAACATCGTGCAGCCCGCCTCCAGTAGTGTCGCGACAGGCGTGAATGGAGGGACGAATGGAGACGTGTCGTCTTCAGCGATGAGAGTCGCTTCTGCCTTGGTGCCAATGATGGTCGTATGCGTGTTTGGCGCCGTGCAGGTGAGCGCCACAATCAGGACTGCATACGACCGAGGCACACAGGGCCAACACCCAGCTTCATGGTGTGGGGAGCGATCTCCTACACTGGCCGTACACCACTGGTGATCGTCGAGGGGACACTGAATAGTGCACGGTACATCCAAACCGTCATCGAACCCATCGTTCTACCATTCCTAGACCGGCAAGGGAACTTGCTGTTCCAACAGGACAATGCACGTCCGCATGTATCCCGTGCCACCCAACGTGCTCTAGAAGGTGTAAGTCAACTACCCTGGCCAGCAAGATCTACGGATCTGTCCCCCATTGAGCATGTTTGGGACTGGATGAAGCGTCGTCTCACGCGGTCTGCACGTCCAGCACGAACGCTGGTCCAACTGAGGCGCCAGGTGGAAATGGCATGGCAAGCCGTTCCACAGGACTACATCCAGCATCTCTACGATCGTCTCCATGGGTGAATAGCAGCCTGCATTGCTGCGAAAGGTGGATATACACTGTACTAGTGCCGACATTGTGCATGCTCTGTTGCCTGTGTCTATGTGCCTGCGGTTCTGTCAGTGTGATCATGTGATGTATCTGACCCCAGGAATGTGTCGATATAGTTTCCCCTTCCTGGGACAATGAATTCACGGTGTTCTTATTTCAATTTCCAGGAGTGTACATACGTTGGCATAAACGGAATTGTACTAATGCGATAAAATATATTCCAAATCCCGTTGAAAACAAATCTCAGCCGTTTTACTACAAACTGCTGTAAAAATGCTCGTAGTGCTACACTTGGGTATGACTCTTACAGAACTGTAGTGATAGAGACTCGCCTGGAGGTCCTCTTTTAATAGGTGCGTCTGTGAGCTACGTTTGAATTAGTTTTTTACTTTTTCTGTCCTGTGAATCGCGTAACCAGAGACGGTCGTTAATGTGGAGGACAAACACAAACAGTAGTGCTTTGCTTTAACGAGACAAAACGTAATGTTTCCTTGTTTAATAGCGCCATGGTCCATCTTTGGGACGCAGGACAGCAGGCATTATGCGCTGCATAAATTCTAAAAGTCCCTGATAGGTTTCTAAAGTTAAGTGACAGCAAATGTCTAACAACGACAGCTCTCTCAAATCCCCTGTTACAGGCAGTGGTTTATGGGCGCAGATGCCCCTCGAGACTGCGTCCCAGATATGGGCATCGGGTTCAGATCAGGAAAAATTTCGTGTCCAAGACATCAACTTGAGTTCATTATCATGCTCGTCAAACCACTGTAACATGATTCTGGCCGTGTGACACACACACACACACACACACACACACACACACACACACACACACACAGGTATCCTGCTGGAAGAGGCCATCACAGCTGGGGAAAACATCAAGCACCACGAGATGCAGGTTGCCGCAATAATGTTCATTATGTCCAAAGTAGTTTTGGAGTCCTCAACTGCTGCCATAACTCTCATGAAAGTCCAGATGAACGTCCACATTATGTTGCTACCACGCTACCGGCTTGGGTGGTGGCAATCTTGGAAACGACCAACGACCTCGTGTAAAAAGAAACTTGGTTCATTCAGCCAGGTGATACGCTTGCATTCATCCACGATCCACTCTAAAAACAATCACAATGTGCTGAACAAAGTGATGCCAGACAGCTGTGCCTCCACCAGCACTGTGCTCTGTCGTCAAATCCGCCACAGATCGCCGCCTATCTTTCTGTAGGCACAGACAAGCGTCCGAACTGCACGTTCTGCGTTGAAGCGTGGCCGTCCATCACATTATCGTCTACTTTCGGTTTCACTGTTCCTCAACGAGTTTCCACAGATGTCCAGGAAAGCAGCACGTGACCAGCCGCCTACCTAGCCATTTCTTGGATACCTTAGCCCAGTAACCAGGCCATAACAACCTTCTGCTTGTGTACAAATTGGTAACATCGTCACCTCCTAGCACACCGCAGGATGACAGCCAGTCTCATTATGCTAGTAACGCATTGGCGGATCGGTGCATTAAATGATTTTGCTGCTAATTCATAATTGCTTCCCAAAGTATGTAGTAAAGTTTACCTGTTCATACGTGTACCCATTAAGAAACGGGTCACATGTAGGTGCTCTTAAAGTAATTGACGGAACAGGGGCAATGGATAACTGTCATTCCATTTTATACTGAACTCGTTTATATCGATATGTCAAAATCTATCGTTCTTTCAATACAACATGCTCTCCACATTTTCACACAGTATGAAGCAGCTTGAACCTTTGGCTTCAGCTAAATGAAAGCACCGTAATACAATACTATGTGGTATGTGAGTAATGGTGAATTTTTTCCTCTTACAATCTTCTAATACTACTTGCACATATTCATACGAGAGAAAAATAAGCGTTTGATAACCACAGAAGTAAGACTGATGTTTCTCATGTGGAGAAATTGGAAGAAGCGATCTATGTTTCACTTCGAAAAGCCAAGACTGCATAATTTCTCTTTATTTTTGACAGGTATAGCTGTTATTTACGGTCCTTAGCACGATACATATACATGGACTACTCTCCTATCATGACATATGATGGTAATATTTGAGAAAAACGTTCTGTCTGAAATTACAAAAACCAGAAATGAAAACAATACACTTTTATACTGTACAAAAAAAGTAAAGTACGAAATGGGCTCATTGTGAATTACAAGAACAGCTTTATACCAACGTTTGAAATAAAGAAAACCTTTACACTGAAAAAGCACATTGTACACGTGGCTACGTCCTTATTCACAACGCTCATATGTAATTCTTAAAAATCACAATATTGAGTAAAATGCATATCTGCACATCTGTTTACGTATGCTTTACATGTTCCACATGCATTGTCGGTGCACCTTAGAAGAGGTATATGGTGCAAATGGAGGACAGTATAGCAAAGATGAAGCGCATACAGTTTGTTACAGCCACTGTATGGCTGTTACATCAGTACTGTAATATCAGGGGGTAAATTATTCTCTTTTCAGATTTAAAACTCAGACAGTTTACCACAGACGTCTGTGTCGCTACCTGCAAGAAAAGTGAAGACTGAACGGGAAAGAAGGGAGACAGTAACTAGCCAGCGGTATGTATGTGAAGTGCATTACGCACTTTGATCTCACCAATAGGTAACAACTTATGCAAATATATACGAAACAGTTTCGTGGTTACAACGGGCGATGGTTATATCTTTCTCTTATTTCAGTGGGTGTAAATAGCTTAGGGACGTGAGGAAGCTTACTTTGCATCGTTGTCGTGGTTCGAGGTTTAATGGGGTGGCAGTTATTTAGACTATAAACAACGGAAGCATGCTGTTGTGACGCGATGATTTTTGTGTTAATGGACCATGTACGCCCAGCTTGTGAGACGCGGAGGGAGAATAACGTGAATGCCTTTCCCCCCAAGTGGCGTCATCACCAGAAGCAACGAAGATAGTTCAGACCAAGATGCGAAATACAATTTTTCTGCTGTGGAGCAGCAGCAGTAGGCTATCAAATGGATGTTACGATGCCACATTGACACATCGGTGAGTCCAAATGATTGACATGAATTAGGCCTATCCAGTGTTAACTCCAGAGATAGTGGTTATGAACTCATAAGAAGAAGGTCTGCCCAGGAGAATGACGAGGTGACAATTTAAAAGAGGCACTGCGTTTTGACACAAAACTACCATCGTTGGAACAACTTTAAAGAACCGGAGGAAAATGTTATTGTATCGACCAGAAAAACCACAAGATGTGCTGCCAGACCAGAATCTGCTCTATTTAAAGAACACCCTGTAACCCATGAACTTACAGTCACGCAGGAGCTCGTATTACAGCACGTATGTCAGTACCGTTATCACCGTGAGAATGTTGCTTTATGGTACCTTGTGCTCTCAGTGCACCAGTTCCCGACAGACTGGTTTGGCTCTAGACGGAGCGAACTAATTAAATGTGTGGGTTATGTCTGAGTAAGTATAAGAAGAGAAACTCGCATTCATATTGTGTCCTGTGTCAGCCGAAAAAACATGTGTTAAGATATTGTTGTTGTTGTTGCAGTCTTCAGTCCTGAGACTGGTTTGATGCAGCTGTCCATGCTACTCTATCCTGTGCAAGCTTCTTCACCTCCGAGTACCTACTGCAACCTACATCCTTCTGAATCTGCTTAGTGTATTCATCTCTTGGTCTCCCTCTACGATTTTTATCCTCCACGCTGCCCTCCAATGCTAAATTTGTGATCCCTTGATGCCTCATAACATGTCCTACCAATCGGTCACATCTTCTCGTCAAGTTCTGCCACAAACTCCTCTTCTCCCCAGTTCTATTCAATACCTCTTCTCCCCAATTCTATTCAATACCTCCTCATTAGTTATGTGATCTACCCATCTAATCTTCAGCATTCTTCTGCAGCACCACATTTCGAAAGCTTCTACTCTCTTCCTGTCCAAACTATTTATTGTCCATGTTTCACTTCCATACAAGGCTACACTCCATACAAATACTTTCAGAAACGACTTCCTGATACTTAAATCTATACTCGATGTTAAGAAGTTTCTCTTCTTCAGACACGCTTTCCTTTCCATTGCCAGTCTCCATTTTATATCCTCTCTACTTCGACCATAATCAGTTATTTTGCTCCCCAAATAGCAAAACTCCATTACTACTTCAAGTGTCTCATTTCTTAATCTAATTCCCTCAGCATCGCCCGACTTAATTGAACCACATTCCATTATCCTCGTTTTGCTTTTGTTGATGATCATCTTATATCCTCCTTTCAAGACACTGTACATTCCGTTCAACAGCTCTTCCAAGTCCTTTGCTGTCTCTGACCGAATTACAATGTCATCGGCGAACCTCAAAGTTTTTATTTCTTCTCCATGGATTTTAACAACTACTCCGAATTTTTCTTTTGTTTCCTTTACTGCTTCCTCAATATACAGATTGAATAACATCTGGGAGAGGCTACAACCCTGTCTAACTCCCTTCCCAACCACTGCTTCCCTTTCATGCCCCTCGACTCTTATAACTGCCACCTGGTTTCTGTACAAATTGTAAATAGCCTTTCGCTCCCTGTATTTTACCCCTGCCACCTTTAGTATTTGAAAGAGAGTATTCCAGTCAACATTGTCAAAAGCTTTCTCTAAGTCTACAAATCCTAGAAACGTAGGTTTGCCTTTCCTTAATCTTTCTTCTAAGATAAGTCTAAGGTCAGTATTGCCTCACGTGTTCCAATATTTCTATGGAATCCAAACTGATCTTCCCCGAGTTCGGCTTCTACCAGTTTTTCCATTCGTCTGTAAAGAATTCGCGTTAGTATTTTGCAGCTGTGACTTATTAAACTTATAGTTCATTAATTTTCACATCTGTCAACACCTGCTTTCTTATGGGATTGGAATTATTATATTCTTCTTGAAGTCTGAGGGTTCTTCGCCTGTCTCATACATCATGCTCACCAGGTGGTAAAGTTTTGTCAGGACTGGCTCTCCCAAGGCCGTCAATAGTTCTAATGGGATGTTGTCTATTACCGGGGCCTTGTTTCGGCTGAGGTCTTTCAGTGCTCTGTCAAACTCATCACGCAGTATCGTGTCTCTCATCTTCATCTACATTCTCTTCCTTTTATATAATATTGTCCTCAAGTAAATCGCCCTTGTATAGACCCTCTATATACTCCTTCCACCTTACTGCTTTTCCTTCTTTGCTTAGGACTGAATTTCCATCTGAGCTCTTGATATTCATACAAGTGGTTCTCTTTTCTACAAAGATCTCTTTAATTTTCCTGTAGGCAGTATCTAGCCTACCCTTAGCGGTATAAGCCCCTACATCCTTAAATTTGTCCTCTAGCCATCCCTGTTTAGCCATTTTGCACTTCCTGTAGATCTCGTTTTTGAGACGTTTGTATTCCTTTTTGCCTGCTTCATTTACTGCGTTTTTATGTTTCCTCCTTTCATCAATGAAATTCAATATTTCTTCTGTTACCCAAGGATTTCTACTAGCCCTCGTCTTTTGACTTACTTGATCCTCTGCTGCCTTCACTACTTCATCCATCAGCGCTATCCATTCTTCTTCTACTGTACTTCTTTCCCCAATTGCTGTCAATTGTTCCCTTATGCTCTCCCTGAAACTCTGTACAACCCCTGGTTTAGTCACTTTATCCAGGTCCTTAAATTCCCACCTTTTAGCAGCTACTTCAATTTTAATCTGCCCTTGAAATGTCTTACAATTCAAAACCTAGTTCCTAAATCTCTGTCTTACCATTATATAATCTATCTGATACCTTTTAATATCTCCGGGAATCTTACATGTATACAACCTTCTTTTATGATTCTTGAACCAAGTGTTAGTTATGATTAAGTTATGCTCTGTGCAAAATTCTACCAAACGGCTTCCTCTTTCATTTCTTACCCCCAATCCATTTTCACCTACTATGTTTCCTTCTCTCCCTTTTCCTACACTCGAATTCCAGTCACCCATGACTATTAAATTTTCGTCTCCCATCACTACCTGAATAATTTCTTTTATCTCATCATACATTTCATCCATTTCTTCATCATCTGCAGAGCTAGTTGGCATATAAACTTGTACTACTGGAGTAGGCGTAGGCTTCGTGCCTATCTTGGCCACAATAATGCGTTCACTATGGTGTTTGTAGTAGGTTACCCGCACTCCTATTTTTTTATTCATTATTAAACCTACTCCTGCATTGCCCCTATTTGATTTTGTATTTATAACCCTCTATTCACCTGATCAAAAGTTTTGTTCCTCCTGCCACCGAACTTCACTAATTCCCATTATATCTAACTTTAACCTATCCATTTCCCTTTTTAAATTTTATGAGGTACCTGCTCGATTAAGGGAAGTGACATTCCACGCTCCTATCCGTAGAACGCCAGTTTTCTTTCTCTTGACAACAACGTCCTCTTGAGTAGTCCCCGCCTGGAGATCCAAGTGGGGGACTATTTTACCTCCGGAATACTTTACCCAAGAGACGCCATCATCATTTAACCATTCAGTAAAGCTGCATGTCCTCGCGAAAAGTTACGACTCTAGTTTCCACTTGTTTCAGCTGTTCGCAGTACCAGCACAGCAAGGCCGTTTTGGTTATTGTTACAAGGCCAGACCAGTCAATCATCCAGATTGTTGCCACTGCAACTAGTGAAAAGGCTGCTGCGCCTCTTCAGGAACCACACGTTTGTCTGGCCTCTTAACAGATATCCCTCCGTTTTGGTTGCACTTACGGTACCGCCATCTGTATCGCTGAGGCACGCAAGCCTACCCACCAGCGGCAAGGTCCATGGTTCATGGGGGGGGGTTAAGATATTATCTGTCCCGAAATGCAGAGTTACAAACCTGGAAGCTGGATTTCTTCGAAGAAGGGAGGAATTTTTCGCCAAAAAGTGGTCTGAAGCTAGCAATTACCTGGTGCCAATACAGCGAAACGAAGTCATAGAGAGAGAGAGAGCTGACATCATCTTGATGCCCAAGCACTATGAAGTAAGAATACGTGTTCACGGGGCAAGAGTACTTAGCCAGTACGCTGATGAAGCAAAATGCACCTCATACCGTTTCTGAAATGTGAAGCTCATCAGACGTCATCACCTAGGACAGGGCTCCAGAAAAACCCACCAGGCTGTATAAAGTCACTATAGCCGAATGGTGGTTGGCGAGCATGTCAACTAGTTTTGGTTCCTGAGCTAATTAGCTGCGTAGAGAAACAGTAGCCGGCACGATTCAAATTAATATGACTTGAGAGAGAAGATCTCTCTCAGATGCGCGTTGTTTTGTCTATATGTACACTGTCAGTAGCATGCGTCATGTCAAGTGACACCATCAAAAACCAGTTAGCTACAAACATACAAAGTCAGTTCACAATACACTATGATGCAGCCAGTGACCTTGACCTGCTTTTGATTTTGGCTCGAGAAGATGGAGGCATCTATCTTAGGCAAAACTTGTTTGTAGTCTACTTGGCATCTTTGCATCGACAAGTCACCTAATGCTGCTCCTGGTGGCTTCCACATCCCTATTTTGACTTGCGTTAGAGCCCAGGATCTCTACCATAAACCGCACGTTGTCGCTAATCACCACCCACTTCGACATCGATCGTGATGGGGGCTCTGGTTCGAGTACCGACATTGCCAATGGGGTTGTATCCTACAGCCCTGAAACAGACAAGCATTCTGGGCATGGCTGCCATTCACTGCCTGCGGTGCGCGGCCTCCATTGTCTTTTGAAGCCTCGCTGACATCAGTGGCCGGTTCTGCTTGTGCATGATGCCCACTCGGCTGCCCTGCTGACATCGACACGTCGGACTATAGTGGCCTACTACCTCATACTCCAGCCAACGGCTTCGTGTGGCGATCTCACCACTGCACCTAACATGAATAAAAGACTACTTTATTCACGTATGTCTTCCTAAAGGTGCTGCTTCGCATACAGGAACCACACTTTCAACCTACCTCCAGACCCGCCAACACCTGATACCTGTAAAAGTGTTGGGGCCACCTTCCAGTCCCAACAGCACCAACAAAACTTGTTGAATCGTCGGCGATCGAAAGTCAAAACAAAGTTTGAGATATCCTGAACTCAGACGTCAACTGCTTGAACAGACAGACAGTGTTGATTACCTGAATAAACGTAATAGACTTTTCATATCACAAAAATATTTCTCGAAGCATTGGGGATTCATATAATCCAATAAAGTGATGCAGACATGATCTCAGAATATAGATAGTAGCCATTCATGTAAATGTTGTGTCTATAACACTATCTTTTATCCCAGGCTACCAGCTTTGTGTAGACATACACATTATATCAGCTATTTCATGGTGAGCAGGGGTTAAACTACACTAAGCTCTCAAGAGCATCATCTTTTTGCCGTTCAATGCACTTTTTATCTCTAGATTGCAATTTCTGTAACTGTAACCGCCAAATACTGTGCATTACTTTCTGTAATGTTTGTCATAATGCATATATATCTGTCTCATAAAAAAGAATTAACTCCTCCCGAACAAGCCATGGAGGCCCAACGGTGCCAATCAGCCACCGTGTCATCCTCAAGCCATAGGCGTCATTGGATGCGGATGTGGAGGGGTATGTGGTCAGCACACCGCTCTCCAGGCCGTATGTCAGTTTACATATCTGTCTCACAGAATTTCCAATTAAAAGTCGAATTTTCATGCAGGCCAGACCTTCTTGACATTCCTTGTATATAGGCCAATATTTTTGACTAATGTTAAGGTACTGTTTGAGCACCTGTGAGCCAAAGTTAATGCCGGACTGGTGATGCCCTTGAAAAAATTATCTTGCCTGTGGACCACATTACCATAAGTTATTCAAACACAGGAAATTATGTATTGAGCTTGTCAACAAAAATGTAATTATCGTTGAGTTGAAAGATTTTTATTTATTTATAAATGATTTGGTTCTACTACATTTCTAATTTTCTTATCTATGGACACATCGAAAAATACAACCATGTGTGGATAGCAAAATACTGAACAGCATCGTTGGGAATGATTCACTAGTTTAGTTAATCCGAACTTACTAACAAGTGTAGTTGCTGGGTAAACCACATTATTTAATTTAAGTATGTATGTGAATGTGCCCATTTGTAGTAAATATACTGAGAATATGTTGCACTAATTACAACAGTAATTAAAAATTAGTACACATATGTTGTCAGCGTTTCGCATTTGCTATTCATTGTTCAGCATTGTCTACAACAAAAGCTTTTTAAGTGATTGAAATATTTATTATTGGAGTAGTAGTTGCAAGCAGGTTCATGAAACTTGCATGCATTATAGAAGACTGTGTAATGGCTGTCAAAGCTTAATCTGTGCCAGTAAAAATAGAATAGTACATTCTGTTGTATTTCCTCATGAAGCATTTAACTGTCTATTATAAATAATACATGGAACACTAATAACTGTTGAAGTATGTCACATATATGTTGAACACACTTTACTTTTGTGAAATTATATACTAATGTTTCTCAAATAGATCTAAATATTAGTGCCTTTAAAATACGAATTGTGGTATTTTTTTGGATTTCTTGGTATACTTGTGAATGGCTGCATTAACTTAGATGGACACAGAAACGAGAGTAGCAGGTCGCAGTGTGTGGTGTTTGAAACACAGGACATAATAACTCCTTGTTTCTCTTGTATACATACTACTGCATGTATGTAATTATGTAAACGGTATACTGTTTAACAATTCAGGTTGCTATTTTTAATACTTTTAATTTCTGTTGATCATGTGTAATAGTTCGGTTGGACAGATGAAATGGACTTTAATCCCGTTTCAAAATTATCAAAAAAGTGATCTTAAAATGTTTTCGGATACCTCCAACAAAAGTTTCGTAACCCACCAATCATAACATGAGGTATGTTTCGTTTCTACAATTATAAGTGAGTTAGATGTGCAGCTATTAACATACGTGTCTCACATAAATTGTTACGTTCAAGAATATCACAATTACATGTCACACTACAATAAGAAGACGTATTGTGTTTGTTAAAATGTGTGTGAATTTCTAAGGGACCAAACTGCATAGGTCCTTAGACTTACACACTACTTAAACTAACTTATGATAATAACAACAGAGACATCCATGCTCGAGCGAGGACTCGATCCTCCGGCGGAAAGGGCTGCGCAGTCCGTGACAGGACGCCTCAAACCGCGCGGCCACTCTGCGTGACCGTATAGTGTTTACCATAAGCAAGAAGTTGGAGTTTGATTTCTGTAACACTTTCATGCACGAAGCTCAAACATTGTATCATTAAATAAGACTCTGGGACGAATAATGGAAGTGTGTGGTCTCTGACTTTCTGTCTAAGTTTTTGTAAGCGATTGTAATAACCAATAATCCCCTCAAAACTATCGTCTACATGAAAGCATTTTCAGATCCACACTGTGTACAAGAAGCAAACCAAAAGATGACACCATTTGTAAACAAAATATTTAGATTACCCTTCTTATCCTAGTATCCCCAAAGGCCCAGTCCTTCCACGAAATGGTTCACCTTAGTTGTCTCACTACGACGCACATCTGTCCTGGAGCAGAAGAGCACGTTTATCGTTTACTGCTACACAGTCGGAATGTATTGCACCTGTTACCATCAAGTAGCTTCCCACCGGGGCAGTTAATGGTGAGTGGCGATCAGCTGCCAGTAATACTTAGCTGCATATGATGGAACAAGGGAGACGCATTAGCTGGTAATGACTTTAATAGCCTCGCACCGTGCAATGCAATGCCAGCCACGGTACGTTGCGACCTAGGAGGTCTTACTCGTTTCAGGAAGCTTCGTTCAGCACATCGTTACCCACTAAGAACTTATCCTATTGGTTGGACGTTTCCCTAACGTAATGTCCATTTAAAGGACACATTGCATTTCAGGGAGACACAGAGTGCTGTCATTCTCACTTTTAATGTGATGGCAACACTGTTCGAACCAAGTGTAATTTCGAAGTTTCCTTATTTGCATATTTATTCAGTGTTAATATTAGTTTACGTTTTTCAGAGATTTAAAGGTCTACATGCATGTACACAACTTCAAATTCTATTCTGTACCAGAAATAATTGTAGCATTTCCTGATATAGCCAATTTTTCTTCCAGAGAAAATTCAGTACGTATATAGCGAGGTGTTTCGTGCAAAATGGAATGGCATTTCAAGGTTGCTGTGTCTCTAATGACCTTTTATACAGACTTTTAAAAGTGACAATTTTTTGTTGAGCTTTTATCAATCACCTTGCTCTGGACATGAAATTTCTTAACAAACAAACAGCCTCCCTGTCCAAGACAGGCAGGCCGCCTAGGGTGATTATACTTCTGGGCCTCCCTGTGCTGCTGAATACTCTTTAAGGCGCTGGCCCAGTTCCTTTTGATTAGATCAGGGTCGATCTTGTTCGACAACATACTATTAATGTTTCAAAAACTAGCAATTAAAATAATTGAAATGCCACGATCACTTCAATCGTTTATTAGATGACCGATATCAGCACCCTGAAGATGCCATCATCAGATCTGAAATGTGGATTAACATTTCAGAGTGCTGAAATCGGTCATCTAATAAACGACTGAGGTGATCGTGGCTTTTCAATTATTTTAAAAACGGAGTGATCGCCCCACGACACACCATCTGTTCACTGCAATTAGCAATTGTTGTGGTAACGGGATATTCCAGCATTTATTTAACTGGGGTTATCTTATAAGCTTCATTGACCGCCGAGTTAAGAGCAAAATTGAGTCAGCCCAAGGACCTGTACCAGTTGGCTTGCGAATTCCCGTGATAAATGATCAGTGTGTATTTTAGGTGGCTGTTAACCCTCTCCGGAAGCGAAGGATGAGGATAATTAGGAACGGTAGTGATGTGGGAGACGCCATTACAAAAGCAAAACTTACGAAACTTCCTAGATGTAACATTCGACGCATTGTCACCAACGACAAAATAATCCTTCAAGACGTTGAGTAGTTACTGCGCTGGTCATTTCTCCGCTCTGAAGTAAGCGCAAGAATACCATTACCAAAATATACCCATTCTCGTTTTTAATCCAGGGAAGAGGTCCCAAATAATCAACAAATAATTTGTGCCTATTACTCTGCTCGTATGTTCGGATTGCGCTTGGCTACATTTTATTTCACACACTGGTCGACCAAACTTCTAATATTCAGATACAAGGTAGGCCACGATAGATGTTCTTTAACATTTTGGATGGTGTTAAAGGTTCATACTTCATACCCGATTCAGTCAAACACCTAAATGCGTAAGCAGTCGATTGTCACTTTCATTCCTTCTTCCGATAAATCTAGCTCCTCATGTTTTATCCTTAGGAGATGGGTACTTGCGAATAGCCTTGATCCTTATTTGGTTGACTTTCACACCCTCAGCTGACACTACGTGTCCCAGAAATGGAAATTTCAGAACGTACTAAGTCGATCTTAGTTGGCTCTACGGCCAGGTCTGTCTCCCTCAAGCGCTCCAACACTTGCTTTGCATGATAAAGATGTTCCTCGAAGTTTCTATTATAAACGACAATGCCGTCCCGATTATTATATATAAACTGACATTTCAGCTCTCCAAATATCTAAGCGAATAACAGGAAAGGATAACCACGCCGGTTGCTAAACGTAAGAAAACACTGGTAAATTCACAAAGATTTTGATCTGCGTGGAAGTCTGTAAGCGGCTTCGATCTTTCCGTTAAGGGTTCGTGATAATACGCCTGGTTTCAATCTAATACCGTAAAGTAACGTTCTCCCACGAACCACGAGAAACAATTATGAAGATAAGGCAGTAGGACTGATTTTAACACCACCTTGTCATCATGCCTTCGGTAATCAATAA